>NC_059131.1:74131889-74739723 GCF_020740605.2 Lemur catta
CTCAGAAGTTCGAGACCAGCCTGAGCAAGAGTGAGATGTGGTCTCTACTAAAAAAATAAAAAGAAATTAGCTGGACAACTAAAAATATATAAGAAAAATTAGCTGGGCATGGTGGCACATGCCTGTAGTCCCAGCTACCCGGGAGGCTGAGGCAGGAGGATTGCTTGAGCCCAGGAGTTGGAGGTTGTTGTGAGCTAGGCTGACGCCACGGCACTCTAGCCCGGGCAACAGAGTGAAACTCTGTCTCAAAAAAAAAAGTGTGTAAAAAATATAAATTTGAATTTCAGAAATCAACAAATAGCTTTTTTAGTGTAAGTATATCCCATGCAATATTTGGGACATACTCATACTAAAAAATTACCTGAAATTTAAACTTAACTAAATGTCCTGTATTTGTACTTGTTTGATCTGGGAATGTTACTTGAGAACCCAAAAGAACACACTGGGCCTAATGTGTGGGCACAAGAAATTATTTGTTTTCCTAAGCGTGTCCCATGCAATATTTGACATATACTAAAAAAATTATTTGTTGTTTATCTGAAATTTAAACTTAACTGGTATCTTGTATTTTTTTTGGCAACCCTACTTGGTGACCCCAGGAAACACAAAGGCTTATACGTGGGCATCTGAGGGTGAGTCACAGGCCATCCTGTAAAGGCACAGGTGGCCTGGCAGGTGTTGAGCTCCCTGTTGCAGGCTGTAGTCAGATGTGGATTAGATAACCACATCTAATGGGTGTTGGGTGTTGTGGAAGGAACTCAGGTTCCAGATGCCTGCCTCCAATGAGATTCTAGGATGTAAATGTTATTGAGACAAGAAGCAGAGTTATTTACCTGGTCCTTGCTGAGCTGTGACCCATGCAGGGTTGGGAAGCTGTCTCCGAAGTCATTTGCCATCAGCACTGTGAAGACCAGTGCTCCCTGCTGCCCAGAAGTGATGGATGGCCCGATTAGCTGGTGGGAACCAAACCAGTCCAGGGTGGTGTCTGTAAGTGGTCTGGTTTGGCTTGAAGAAGCACTGTGCTGAAGACGAAATGAAACACACTTTTTTGTCTCTCTTGCTGAGAACTGATGGTGACTTCCTGGTTCTTTGTGTGTCCCCTGCAGCAGAGCATGACTTCTGTGCCAGGCTGAGGACCAACATGCCCCACATCACTCTTGAGCTGTGATAGCATGAAAAACACCCACCCCCAAGGTTCTGCACAGGCCCTCACAGGCAAGTAAGACACAGGAGAGAAGCATGGGTATGCACTACTTTGATTTTAGACAGAGTCTCTGTGTGGCCACCTCTTGTCAGCCAGTCAGGATTTTAAGCCCAGCCAGCTTGTAATTGCCTCAGTGTGGCTTCTGCCCGCTGTGAATTGCCCCCAGCAAAGGTCTAGTCGCTGGCAATCCTCCTCCTACCACCTTCCTCCAGGCCCTTGCGGGAGCTCATTGCAACATTAACCTGGGCCCAGCAGGAGTCAGGAGGCAAATCTGCAAAAGTAAAATCTTATCCCATGTTCCAAAAACAGAGATGGCATTCTCATTATCACTCCCCTCTGTAAGGGTGTTCTAAATTTGATTTTATTATTAAATTGATCATTTAATGATATTAATTAAATATGAAATGTTAAATGCCAAGTCAAACTACCTATTGTAGCAATGGAGAAAAATTAAATATTTTTGCTGATACTGTTAACTGAAATCACCTGTTCTCTTTATTACTTTTTGTTTAATTGGTTTATTTGTAAGCAGCAGGGGCATCTTGCTTGTATTTTCCAGGAAAACCATTGAATGGCTGACATTTGACAACATGCACCACCAGTGGCTTCTGTTGGCCGCATGCTTTTGGGTGATTTTCATGTTCATGGTGGCTAGCAAGTTCATCACGCTGACCTTTAAAGACCCAGATGGTACGTATGCTTTGTGGTGGAATGAATTTTGGCTAATTCACAGCTTGCTGTAACACTGTCCCTAGGTACCTGCTCAGAAGACCTCTGTCACAGAATCCAAGGACTTTAATGTCAGCAGGGCCCTCAGAGGTCATGACATCCAAATCCTTCATGTCACAGAGGTGTGAGAAGAGCAGTTTAAAGGATGGAAGGATCCTTTCTAAGCACCATCTTCGAGGGTGGAAGGTGTTCTTTGTGACTGAAGCCAGGGTGGCGGCCGAGGAGCAGGGAGCAGGGCCCCCTGCAGCAAGGCCATGTGCCTTGCAGTAAAGTGTCCTGCAGGCTCCTGGTTGGGGAATTCTCTCTGCCTCGTGTCATCATAACAGACGCACAGTCACTGTGCCATCTGGTGTTCTGCACTGGTGGCCACGTGTTTGAAGGTCACCCTCAGTGCAGTGGAAGGAGAGTCATTTAAAAGTACGTTGTCAGGTTGCCTTGGAGGATTTTTTTTCACTCCCCTTTACGTAGGCCTTCAGACGAGGACATGTAGGGAGTGCCACATTCACTCTCAGAGTTGCTGATTCTACTTCATGCTGTTGTCACTTGCTTACCTAAGGCACAGTATTTTTTCTACAAAGTGGACACAGTGCCTGCTCTTGCAGTGTCTCCGACTGGCCTGAGCACGGTGAGGCGCTCTGTGACAGGTGAAGTGCTGGGCGTGTGCAGGCAGGTGCCATGTGCTCTGCTGCCCTGAGGCCACTCCCTTCAGTGGCCAGGTGGGCAGGCACAAGGACGTAAAGCAGGTGGCGGGGGTGACTTGTTCAGCTGTGGAGGGGCCTGAGCACTTTTAATGGGGAGACACTTGGGTCTTCATTCCGTATGGTGCTTTGTGCTTCCTCCTGCTGATGGCAGCTCTTAGCAATGCGTCTGTACCAGCAGTTTTCCCGACGTGTGCTGTCTGTGTGAGCCGTGGGCTATAGGCCCCTGCTTCGCCCCAGAGGGCTCCCGGGCATGTCCCTGGCTGTGTTGAGGGCTGCCCGAGGCCCCTCTCTCCTGCCATCCTCTCTCTGCTCTACTCCATCTATAGAGGGACAACAAGGTGGGAAGGCAGATCTACAGGGAAGAGGGACAACCTGAAATTAGCCACGTGGGGGTTCTCCCTGCACAGTTTGCATCAGTGACAGTTACCAGGCACATGATGCTGGGGCCCCTCCTGGCTGTCATCACATGCCCTGCCTCCTGTTCCAGGGGCCCTCATGAGAAAACCTGTGAGATTTACACAGCCTCGGGAGGGTAGTGTTACACCGGCAGGTATCTGGGGTGGCCAGTGCATCATGGAGCATCACACTCATACCTGGGCCTGGGGCTCCATCAGCAGAGCGAGGGCTGATTCTTGAGGGTTGTTGGAATTTGAGATGATTATCTCAGTTTGACAGTTTGGAAGTTTCTGCAGCAACTTCAGCACAGTGACATGCCACCAATAATGGCAGTTCCTCCTGAAGACCAAGAGCAGTGGTTCTCGTGCTGGCAGCACTTCAGGGTCATCTGGGGGACTTTTTAAACCTTCCGCTGCTTGAGAACAAGTGAATTAGAATGTCTAGGAGTGGGTTCCAGCTGTGAACCACAATGTAGATCATAGTTGGGGGAAATGGAAAAAGAAACAAAGAACTCCTGAGAATAAAAAATAGGTTTTACTTGTGGTTCCCATAAATGTTACCTCTCTATAAGGAAGGCACTCAAAAGGCAGGTCATAAGGTTAAATTGTTCATGGTTTATTTTGTTTAAGAAAGTAGGAGTATATGTTATGTATTTTAGTGGGGCTTCTATCAATAATAGTTAAATAAAATGTGTGCCTTGTGTTTTAATATTATCTGGCAGAATTATCTCTGAAGGGCACCTCATTCCCATTGATGTCTGATTAACAAGATTTCATTCTGCTTCGACGTAGCAAGTTTGCTGAATGTTTCCAGAAAAGTATAGACGCTGATCTCGGAAGCTAAGCAGGGTCGGGCCAGTTAGCACTGGGATGGGAGACTGCTTGTGAACTCTGGGTGCTGTGGGCTTGGAAAAAAAGGAAAGAAAAGTGTAGATGCCGTGGAAGGTTTTGTGGAGGGGAGAAAAAGAGTGACAGGAGGCAACACCTACGAAGAAAGATGAAAGGCGTGAGGACTTTAAACCTGGAGGAAAACTGCAGTCACCCTTAGTATTGCCTGCCAAATATTTCCAGCAGTCTGCCTTATGGCCAGTGGTAGGCGCACCTCTTCCCTCTGAAGTTTGGAGTGGCATGTGCGTGCTGGCTCAGGGAAATGGGAGTGCAGTGGCATGGGCCACTACTGGCTCTTCAGAGCCAGCGCACAGTCGGCCCGGTCCCCCTTACCCCAAGGGGGTGCTGCCCTGTGAGGACGCCATCAGCCTAGAGGTGTACGGTGAACTTAGGGAGCGAGAGTCCTCTGTTGTCAGCCCACTGAAGATGAGGGGTGGTTACCACAGCACAGTGCAGCCTGTCTTGATGCACACAGGATCTTAACTAACTGTCCAGAAGTTCCTGGGAAGGATCATGAAGGTTGTGTCCGCTAGCTGAGTTCCGACGAAGAACGCGAGCTGACACGCAGGCTGTCTTCGCAGCCCGGATGATAAACTGGGCCCAAGCATCCCAGAGAAGTTACACACCCAGCACCCACCGCTGCAGACAACAGAGGGGGCCTTGGGCCAGGCTGGTGTCGGGCATCCCCGCCTGGGGTCCTGCCTGGGGCACTGTGGCTTAGTGCATCTGGTCCTGGCAGATCAAGGTCAGCCTTGATGGATCTTGGAACAGTGCAGGAAACTCAAAGAGGTTTGTAAACATTTAACCATGTGGGGTTTCTCACATGTTAGAGTTTATTTCACTCGTGTTCACAGCGTTTCTGCTTCTGAACCAAAAGCCCATTGTGAAGTATCATCACAGGAAGTAACTTACAGCACGACGGTGTCCTCTGTGAGAGGTTCCCTTCCCTGTGAAGCGGGTGGAGAATCCCTGGTCTCTGGGGGCTGCTCCTCTCAGCTCTGTCCTCTGGGAAACGGGCCCTGCTCCAGAATCCCAGTCAGTGGACGCGTGTGTTTTCTTCTCGCCTACCTGTTTCTCATGATTTCTCCTGTCACTTGAACTGATGGGGAGAGCACATTTGTCTTGAACTGCTGTTTAAAGCAACACTTATCATTTTTTATAGTGTTATCATCTCTCGTCAGCTCAGCAGTGGAGCCACAGTGATATTTGTGGCAATGATTTATCCTCGGTACAATTTCAGTATGATCATATTGAACTGGGATCAGGTGTTGTAACTAGATGTTATCACAGGGAAATAAATCCCGCTCAGCAATGGGAATATTTGATGGCATGATATGTCAAGATTCAGAATCAAAAATGACATCCTTGTGGATCTGGTGTGTTTGTAGACACTGGTTTTTCTTCTCTCTCCTGTTTGACTTCCTTTTCCAATCTTTTGCCTTGTGGCGGCCCCTCAGTTTGGTTGTTAGCTGCTTGAGAGCAGAGCCCACGACTTGGCTGTCCTCGCACGCCTCTGCGAGCACGTGCTGGGAACAAAGGACGTACGTGTGGTGGAGTCATGAGGCTCAGCAGCTGGTACACAGTGTCGTCACTGAGAGGAGGGGCTGTGATTGTTCTAGAAAAACAAAGCAGTACATCACTTGGCAAATTCAGACCCCTGGCAACCACTAGTCTGTTCTCCTCTCCGTAAGCTTGTCATTTCAAGAATGTTGTATATGCAGCATGTGACCTTTTAGGATTGGCTTTTTTCATTCAACATAATTCTTCCCTGGAGATTCACCCAACCTGTTGCTTGTTTCAGTGGATTCTTCCTTATTGCCGAGTACCATTCCATGGTGTGGTTGTTCTGCTGTTTGTTAACCAATCACCCGTTGAAGGACATCCAGGCTGTTTCCATTTTGGGCCATTACAAATGACGCTGCTGTGAACATTTGTGTACAGGTTTTTTTGTGAATAAATTTCCATTTCTCTGGATCAAATGCCGAGGAGTACAATTGCTGGGTTGTATGGTAGTTACATGTTTAGGTTTTCAAGAAATTGCCAAAAGGTTTTCCAGACTTGCTGTTCCACTTACCAAGTTTCTCCCCATCCTCACCAGACTTTTGGTATTTTTACTATTTATTTATTGTAGCGATTTTGATAAGTAGTATAGTGGTATCTCATTGTGGTTTTAATATGCATTTGTCTCAGAGCTAATGATGTTGAACATCTTTTCATGTGTTTTATTTGCTGTCTGTATATCCTGTAACATGAAATGTCTTCATGTTTTGCCCATTTTCTAATTGGATTGTTTGAATTTTTTAATTGTTGAGTTTTGAGAGTTCTTTATATATTCTAGATGCTAGTCCTTTGTCAGATGTAGTTTGTAAATATTTTCTTCCTGTCTGTAGCTTGTTTTTTCCTCTTCTGCAAATGGGTTTCACAGAGTAGATTTTCTCCTCTGGTGTTTTTTAAAAAAAGTTTTATAGTTTCATGTTTCACACTTAAGTCTGTGATCCATTTTGAGTTAATTTTTTAATAAGGCATAAAGTTTAGATAAAGGTTTAATTTTTTTGTCTGTAAGTCTAATTGCTCCAGTACCATCTGTTGAAAAGATTGTTCTCCTCCATGGAATTGTTTTTGCACCTATGTCAAAAATCAGTCGGGCATCTCTATGTGGATGTATTTCCAGGGTTTCTGTTCTGTCCCATTGTTCTGTGTGCCTGTTTTTCTTTGAAAAGACACTTTAACCTCTCTGTCTTCCAGTGTACAGTGCCAAACAGGAGTTTCTGTTCCTGACAACCATGCCGGAAGTGGGGAAGTTGGCAGAAGAGAAGCCCTTTCCTGAGGAACTGAAGGTAGGTGCAAGCCAGGCAGAGGGCCTTGTCCGCTCTGACACGACAGATGTAGCTTTCCTTGGACAGCAGAGCAATAACTCCAGCCACCAAACTGTATGGATGAGAGAACTGAGTCTGGGAAAAAGGCTAATCCTCCAAAATCACAGGAGAGTTACTGGCAGAGCCCAAGCCTGATGACTTTAACCAAGCTCTCACCTTCCTTGACATTCTGACACCACATCTTTCTCTGCAGGGTCCTTTTGCACATAAATTCGTAATTGTCCCCTAGCCAGGATGAGGAATGTAGTCTCAAGGGCCCCTCTCACTTGCTGACTTAGTTGTTTTTATTGTAAAATATTAAGGAGGTACAAATGTTTTAGGTTACATGGATTGCTTTTGTAATGCTTGAGTCCTAGCTATAGGTGTGCCCATCACCCAGATAGTGTTCATAGTACCCATTATGCAGGCTTTGTCCCTTCCCTTCCTTCCTCTTCCTCCTGGCTGATTTCCACTGAGTTTTACTTCTCTCGGTGCACATGTGTGCTCATCGGTTAGTTCCAATTTAATAGTGAGTACATGTGGTGTTTGTTTCTTCATTCTTAAGATATTTCACTTAGGAGAATGGTCTCCACTTCCATCCAGATTGTTGCAAAAGGTATTAATTCATCTTTTTTATGGCTGAGTAGTAGTCCATGGTGTACATGTACCGCATCTTATTAATCTACTCATGAATTGATGGGCACTTGGGTTGATTCTGCATCTTTGCAGTTGTGAATTGTCTACAATAAACATTTGAGTGCTGATGTCTTTTTGATGAAAAGTCATCTTTTCCTTTAGGTAGATAACCAACAGTGGGACTGCTGGATCAAATATGATAGGTCTACTTTTCATTCTTTGAGGAATCTCCATACTGTTTTCTATAGGGTTGTACTAATTTGCAGTTCTACCAGCAGTATATAAGTGTTCCTTTCTCTCTGCATCCATGCCAATATCTATTGTTTTTGGACTTTTTAATAAAAGCCATTCTGACTGGGGTAAGGTGATAGCTCATTGTGGTTTTAATTTGCATTTCCCTGATGATTAGTGATGTTGAGCATTTTTTCATATGTTTACTAGCCATTTGTCTGTCTTCTTTTGAGAAGCTTCTGTTTATGTCTTTCGCCCACTTTTTAATATGGTTGTTTGTTTTTTTCTTGTTGATTTGCTTGAGTTCTTTGTAAATTCTGGTTATTAGCCCTTTATAGGATGTGTAGCTTGCGAATATTTTCCCCCATTCTCTAGGTTGTCTATTTGCTCTGTTGATTATTTCTTTGGCTGTGTAGAAGCTTTTTAGTTTAATCAAATCCCATTTATTTATTTATTTTTGTTGTTGCAGTGATTGCCATTGGGGTCTTAGTCATAAATTGTCTAGGCCAATATCAAAAAGAGTTTTTCCTACATTTTCTTCTAGAATTCTTATGGTTTTGTGACTTAGATCTAAGTCTTTTATCCATCTTGAATTAATTTTTGTGAGTGGTTAGAAGTAGGGGTCCTGTTTCATTCTTATGCATGTGGCTATCCAATTTTCCCAGCACCATTTATTGAATAGGATTTATTTTCCCCAGTGTACATTGTTGTCTGCTTTGTCAAAGATCAGTTGGTTTAGGTAGATGGTTTTATATCTGGGTTTTTTATTCTGTTCCATTGGTCTGTCTCTATTTTTGTACCAATACCATACTGTTTTGGTTACTATAGCCTCGTAGTATAGTTTGAAGTCTGGTAATGTGATGCCTCCTGATTTGTTCTTTTTACTTAAGATTGCTTTGGCTATTTGGGCTCTTTTCTGGTTCCAAATGAAGCACAGAATTATTTTTTCTAGATCTGTGAAATATGCCTTTGGCAATTTGATGGGGATTGCATTGAATTTGTAAGTCGCTTTGGGTAGTATGGACATTTTAACAATGTTGATTTTGCCTATTCATGAGCATGATATGTTTTCCATTTGTTTGTATCCTCTGCGATTTCTTTCCTCAGAGTTTCATAGTCTCCTTGTAGAGATCTTTCACCCCCTTGGTTAAATATATTCCTAGGTATTTTATTATCTTTGTAGCTATTGGGAATGGTGTTGAGTCTTTGATGTGATTCTCACCTTGACTGTTATTAGTATATAGAAATGCTACTGATTTACGTATGTTGATTTTGTATCCTGAGACTTAGCTTAATTTGTTTATCAATCCCAGAAGACTCTTGTTGGAATCTTTAGAGTTGTCTAGATACAAGATCATATCACCAGTGAAGAGCAATAGTTTGACCTCCTCTTTCCTGATTTGGCTACCCTTAATATTTTTCTCTTGCTTGACTGCTCTGGCTAGGACTTCCAGCACTATGTTGAATAGAAGTGGTAACTGGGCATCCTTGTCTTGTTCCAGCTCTTAGGGGAAATTCTTTGAACTTTTTCCCATTCAGTATGATGTTGGCTGTAGGTTTGTCTTATATGGCTTTTATAATTTTGATATATGTTCCTCCTATGTCTAGTTTGTTGAGGGTTTTTGTCAAGAATGGTGCTCGATTTTGTTAGATAATTTTTCTGCATCTATTGAGATGATCATTTGGTCTTTGTTTTTGCTTATGTTTATGTGGTGAGTCACATTTATTGATTTACGTATGTTAAACCATCATTGCATCCCTGGGATGAAGCCCACTTGGTGCTAGTGGATTTTTTTTTCAAGTGCTGTTAAATTCAGTTTGCTAGTATTTTATCGAAGATTTTTACGTCTATATTCATAAGGAACATCAGTCTGTAGTTTTCTTTTTTTGTTATGTCCTTTACAGGCTTTGGTATCAAGGTAATACTGGCTTCATAGAATGAGTTGGGGAGGATTCCCTCCTTCTCAATATTATGGAATAATTTCTGTATTATGGGTACCAGGTCTTCTTTATAGGTCTGATAGAATTTGGCTGTGAATCCATCTGGTCCAGGGTTTTTTTTTTTGGGCGTAGGGGAGCATTTATTATGGTTTCTATCTCAGTGTTCATTATTGGTCTGTTTAGTTCTGTTTCTTCCTGGTTAAATCATAGGAGATCCTGTGTTTTCAGGAACTTGTCCATTTCCTCTACGTTTTCTAGTTTATGAGCATAGAGATTTATATAATATTCACGGATGATGTTTTATATTTCTGCAGTATCAGTTGTAATGTCACCTTTTTCATTTCTGATTGAGCTTATTTGAGTCCTTTATCTTCTCTTCTTGGTTAATCTGGCAAGAAGTCCATTGATTTTATCTTTTCAAAGAACCAACTTTTTGTTTCGTTAATCCTTAGTATTGTTTTTTTGTTTTCCAGTTCATTTACTTCTGCTCTGACCTTCATTTATTATTTTTCTTTTGCTGACTTTGGGTTTAGTTTGTTCTTCCTTTTCTAGTTCCTTGAGGTATGACATTATGTTGTTAATTTATGATCCTTCTGTCTTTTTGATGTAGGCATTTAAGGCTGTGAATTTTCCTCTGAGGAATGCTTTTGCTGTGTCCCATAGATTTTGATAGCTTGCGTCCCCTTTGTCATTCAGTTCATTCAAAGAATTTTTTGATTTCCATCTTAATTTCATTCTTGACCCAATAATCATTCAGCAGCAGGTTGTTTAATTTCCATGACTTTGTGTATGTTTGAGTGTTTCTCCTGTAATTGATTTCTCGTTTTACTCCACTGTGATCTGAGAAGGTACATGGTATGATTTTGATTTTTTTGAATTTGTTGAGACCTGTTTGGTGGCCTAAGATATGATCAATCTTGGAGAATGTCCCATGTGCTGCTGAGAAGAATGTATATTCTGTAGTTTTTGGGTAGACTGTTCTGTAAGTGTCTGTTAGGTCCAGTTGATTTAGAGTTTGGTTTAAGTCCATTGTTTCCTTATTTATTATCTGCTTTGATGATTTGTTGAGCTCTCACAGTGGGGTGTTGAGGTCCCCAGCAATTACGATGGCGCTAGTTATTTCTTTGCTTAGCTCTTGTAAAGTTTGCTTTATGTATCTGGGAGCTCCTGTGTTGGGCACATATATTGATATATTTAGGATTGTTATGTCTTGTTGTTGAATTGCTCCTTTTACCATTATATAATGACCCTCTTTGTCTTTCTTTACCCTTGTTGGCTTGAAGTCAATTTTATCTAATAGGCGAATGGCTACACCTGCTCTCTTTTGATTTCCAATTGCATGGAATATTTTTTTCTATCCTTTCATGTTGAGTCTGTGTGCGTCCTTGTGGTTTAGATGTGTTTCCTGAAGACAGCAGATATCTAGGTTGTGTTTTTACCTCCATTCAGCCAGCCTGTCTTTTGAGAGGAGCATTCAGTCCATTAATGGTGAGTGATAGAATTGGTATGTGGGATGCTAATCTGTTCATCCTGTTGGATAGTCCGTTATAGCTTTGTTTTACCTCTTGTTCTGTTGTTACAAGAGTTGTGAGTTTTGGGGGGGGGGGGGGCGGGGGTTGGTGAATTTACACTGGTAGATATCTGTTGTGTATAGTGCTCTTCTGAGTATTTCCTGCAGGGCAGGTCTGGTCATAGCAAATTCCCTCAGCATTTGCTTGTCTGGAAAAGACTTAATTTTTCTGTCAATTGTGAAACTTAGTTTTTTCAGGATATAAATTCTAGGCTGACAGTTGTTCTGTTTAAGTTGATTGAAGATGGGGCCCCAATCCCTTCTTGCTTGTAAGGTTTCCTCTGAGAAGTCTGCAGTTAGCCTGACAGGTTTTCCTTTGTAGGTTTATGATCCTTTTGTCTTGTTGCTTGCAAAATTTTCTCCTTCATTTTGACTTTGGCCAGGTTGATTACTATGTGTCTTGGAGAGGACCTATTTGCTAGGAATCTTTCTTTTGTTCAGTGTCCATCTTGTATCTGTATGTCTGAATTCCTGGCAATACTGGGGAAGTTTTCCTCAGTAATTCCCTCAAATAGGTTTTACATGCTTTTAGCTCTTTCTGTTTCCTCAGGGACACCTATGATTCAAATGTTAGTTTACTTTACATAGTCCCATATGTCTCTCAGTGATTGCTCAGACTTTTTTATGCTCTTCTCTGCCTTTTTGAATAGCTGGGTTATCTTGAGAACCTTGTCTTCAAGCTCTGAGATTCCTTCTTGGTTTAGCCTGTCATTAAAGCTTTCTGCTGTGTTTTGAAATTCCCTAAATGACTCTTTAAGTTCTATTATGTTCTTTCTTATGTTGTCTAGTTCTCTAGTGACTTTTTCATTGATTTCCTGAAATATTTTTTTGGCTTCTTTTTGTTGGGTTTCAACTTTCTCTTCAATTCCATTCATCTTATTTGCCATCCATATTCTGAATTCCATTTCTGTCATTTCAGCAATTTCCTTGTTGGTGGAGTTCACTACTGTAGTTCAATTGTGTTCCCTTGTGGGTGTCAAACTATTTTGTATTTTCATGTTGCCAGGGTTCTTTTGCTGGTTTCTTCTCATCTGGCTCCTCTTCTCTCGGCGCTGGGTTAATAGAATTGCAGGGCACCTGTTCTCTGTTGCTGGGGACTCTCTCGAACCAAGTACAAGGGTGATGGCTGCTCAGGGCTGGGGGGTCCTGAGTGAAGTGTTGGACCTTGGGTCCAACAGTAGTGGTGGCCCAGAAGTAGTAGTGGGGACTCAGTGGTGGAGTCTTGGGGTCGACACAGCTCTGGAGTCTCAGAGGTGGAGTCGTAGGCCCAGCAGACACTCTGGAGCTACAGGGGCAAAACCTCGGACTCAGGCACAGTGAGAATCGGCTCTGGGTATTCAGGGGCCGAGCCACCCACGTGGGGGAAGCTGTTCCACCAGCGTGGGGACTGCTGATGCCCAGCTGCACAGGCAAGGATTTGTCTTAGTGGCCCAGGGTCCATTTGGCAGGTCAGAGCTGCTGCTCAGTCACATGGTCTCCCCTCCCACCTAGCACCCACTGAGGTGGTTGTCCCAGGCTTCCCAAGTGATGTCTCTGGTGTCTAGGGCTTGTCCTTTGTTCGGACTGGAAGACGAGCCAGCTGGGGAGAGGCGCCACTAGCCGAATTCTCAGCTCAGACCGCTCTCCTGGTTATGGTGGGTGGCAGGGGGGCTGGGAAGGACAAGAGTCTGAATGGAAGAAAGCGGCTGTCCGGCCTCTTGGGTCATTGTCCTTGGAGGGGAACTGTGCACAGAATGTCCAAAGCTCTGGGATCATGCAAGTTCTCTCTGCAATTCCATGGTCACTGCAGTGCTTGGGCTCATGGGGGTGGAAAAGCTTCCAAGTAACTTGGTAGCCCGCTGATCACCGAAGGAGTGCGGGAGGAAGAAAGGAATCCCCCAACCCCTTCACTGGGCTCTGAGCCTCTCTGGGTTTGATCCTCGCTGATATCTTCTTTTCCTTTATCCTCTTCCTTCTCTGCTTCGCAGTTTTCCTCCATGAGGTCCCCATCAGGCTCTGGCGTTTCTCTCTCTGACCTACACCTGAGCTGTGTCCCCTCTCGCCTCTCCTTTCTCTGAAACCCTTCCTTCCCCTGCGATCTGGCAAGCGATGTCTCTAGTTGGCCATCTTGTCCTCTTCTTCACTTGCTAACTTTGATTCTGGGCCTGGAGGGTTGAGGTTGCAGTTGTGCCAAAGGAAGGAAATGAGTCAAGCAAGTTGTAAGGATGTTTATCAGCCCAGAATTAAACTGCAGAGACAGGGACAGCTCCTGTCCCTGGTTGGCAGTGTAAGGATGACAAAATAGAACCCAGTAAAAATAGAAAGCATACACCCAGTCAGAGTAGAGTGCTGTTGGAGTTTATTTCTCTCGGGACATTGATGTAATAGAGATCAAGTCTGCAGAACTCTTGAGACGGCCCAGGAATGTTGCGTTTAGGTTGAGGTATCCCAGGGCAAAAATATTTGGATGGGCTCTATACAGACCAGAAACAAAAAACCCTATAGGACATAGGAGAGTGGCTTCAATAAAACAAGTTAAGGAAAAGATGGATAAAAACAAAGGTAGGGTAAGTCTTTTTGCAAAGTGCCCTTCTCTTCCCACCTTCTTTTGGGATAAATGAGCAAGAGATAGGATCAATGAGGGAATGGGGTTAAATCAGACCCCTTCTTAGAGCAAGGAGAGTGCCTGGCGTGGCTCCTGGAGTTCTGTGGCAGGCGGAGGGCACAGGTTGCAGGGTCACGCTGATACTCCATGGGGAGGATCAGAGCCACTTTGTAGAGGACAGAGAGGGGTAAGGCTGCAGGTGCCTGCTCTCCCACTTCCCAATGTCTCCAGCTCTTCAAGTAGGTGTCAGGACGCCCCAGGACATTTTTCCCTCTGCCAGGGAATCCCAGGAGATTCAGTTACACACTCTGGGGAGAAAGAATGCCCGGGACAAACATTATGGAGTGTAAGGGAGTTTGGTTATGGTAGATCCATGAAGGAAGAGTGGGGAGCTGGGCAGTGTTGTGGGAACCTTTGTTGTCCCAATATTTCCAATGTCCTTGTTCTTGTGTGTTCTAGAAGGCTTATGTCCTCCTCCCAATTTTGTAACTGACCCAGTCCCCAGGGAAGACATGTTGTTATAACTGCCCCATAAATGGATTGCCTGGAAAGGTTAGTGCATTTTAAGAGATATAACAAAAGCATTTTGATCCATTCAAGAAAGTTAATTGGGAGGGGCCATCTGCTTTGCAATCTTGGGAAGAAGTTCTGTATAGCTGTAAGGGGAGAAGGAGGTACAGCCGCAGAAGCAATTCCAAATGCTGAGAAACAGGGCCGCAGCTGGAGGACACCAAAGGAGTGGGGTCAGGCAGACAGCCCTGCAGTCCAGATGCTGCTCAGAGAACGAGGTGGTGTCAGCAGTGAGGGCATTTTAACTCACTGAGGATGCGGTCCCTGGCAGCTTGTGTGTGCGTCTCCCGGGCGTTCTTACTCCGCTGAGGCTGTCCTGGCGTCTCCACTGGATGCTGCAACTGACTCCAAGCAGAGTCAACACTCAACAGGCAGCTGTGACAGGAGTGACCCTGCCACCTAGCAAAGCAGCAGGAGTTTGAACTGTGCCAACGAAAGGCCTCCTAGGTCATAGGTATTCTCTTAGGTTCCAAGATGGCCCAGAGAGGCTGTGCCGTCATTTAGGATTTGAACTGTTTCATCTTTTGGGGGTTTGTTTGTTTTCCCTAGCAAGTGGATTCCAAACATCTTTTGGGGGGGCGGTTAAGTCAATCTCCTCTCAAGAAGGAAAGTCCAGTGAAGCAGGTTTGCTTCCATTTTCCTTGCCCACCATGCTGATTCATCTCCATGACTTCTCAGGGCCATGGGAAGCCCTGAGGAAGGCCTGGAAAGTGGCTGGGAACACTTGTTGTCACGCTGTGAAAAGGGGAGGAAGGATGAAAAGAAGGCCCAGATGGTGAGGAGGGGGGGACGGGCTGGCAGGAGTGGCTCCTGCTTGGTCTCTCTCCTGTGTCCTCCTAACCACCTTGTGCCTGTCTTGCCTCCTGTCACCTGCAGGTGACTGGAAAGGTGCTTCCTGACAGCCGGCTTGTTCAACCCCTGGTCTACATGGAGCGCCTGGAACTCATCAGAAACGTCTGCAGGGACGAAGCCCTGAAGAATCTCTCGCACACTGCTGTCTCCAAGTTTGTCCTGGACCGAATATTTGTCTGTGACAAGCACAAGATTCTTTTCTGCCAGACTCCCAAAGTGGGCAACACCCAATGGAAGAAAGTGCTGATCGTTCTAAATGGTACATGTGAGGCCAGGAAACGTTTGTCTGTGACGTCCAGGGCTGGCCTGGGGAGGGTCCCAGTGGCCTGGGCAGAGGACAGTGGAGAGGAGCCAAAGAAGGGGGTGGTTTCTCCTGAATGACTGGCAGCCCCACAAACAGTTCTCTGTTGTTGCTGCTTCCTATTAGCCTTGTACCTTGAAAATTGGTCGGGTCAGTATGGACACTGATTCTTTCCAAAGGGGCACAGGCAAGGTCAGGATCTCCTTGCCTTTCACAGCAGAATCCCCACCACAGGCAGTTGGCCCACCCCGTGGGTCTCTTGTCTTCTCTTCAGCTTCCTGAGCTGATTCTCACAGCCACATGCTCTGTCTGCAGTGAGTCAGGGGCCCTCACAGTCCCCTCTGCAGTGAGAAGGGCCCGTGCCTCAGAGCCTGTGAGACCCTGCCACAGGGCCTGGGGCCTCTGCACCTGCAGACACGTATTCTGTGCCAGCTGGTAGAAAGAAATTGTCTCCCATTTTACACTAAGCATCTGTATTCAGAGGATTTAGTCAGCTTGCTTCAGGACATCTGATGTTTGCTAGAGAACAAATTAGATCATCGAAAAGTGGCCTCATGCACTACAGTTTGGATTACTCACCACTCTTCAGGTACCATGTTTGTTTGCTTAAATTGCAATTAGTCTGAACTGACCCAAGATAATTATGGGCTCTGTCTACTAAATTCAGTTTCAAAAGGAACTTAGCTCCAGTTGACAGCATTGGGCCTCCCAGATTAGGAATCAGACCTTGGGGCCCTGAGGTGGGTGGCCCTGGGGCTCCTCGTCCTCCAGATGCTGCCCTCAGGGTCAGCGGTGGTCAGCGGTGGCTGCCGTTTGGCCTTTACACAAGTTGGTTGGGGGAGAAAAGGGTCTTGTGGTCACCGGGTATATAATTAATGTGCTCTGGAGTAGTCTGATCGCATACTGTGGTTTTGAAATTGGATAACAAAGTTACAAATCAAATTGAAAACAAGGACTATACAAAACAGTAACAAATAGGCGGCCCCAATGTGAAGTATCATACTTTAAAGAAGTAAACACCCACTTACAAGGGCAGGATGAAAATAGGAGTGGGCTTGCCAGGTCATATAACGAAGAAGCGGGCATTCCTTATGGCTGTCTTCAGTCATCCCTAGGTGCACCTGGACAGGGACAGGTCCGCGGGTGGGTCCAGGTGCAGATCCACAGAGCTGTCCTCTGCCATCCGCTTCAAAGCCAGTGCTCCTCTTTCTCATTTCACAGCCATCCACAGCACATGGCACAGAGTTCTGTGTGGGACTTAAACATCTGAGGGAGGAATGAGTGAAACAGACAAGGCTATGGCCACTGCTCAAATGGCCCAAGACAGACTGTTCCCTGCCAGGACTCTGATCTTAACGTGACAGGGTTAGCAGAAGGATGGATGTTAAGGTTTGCAGAGGCTTAGCTAAAACCTTCTTGGCATAATGACAACGTATTTCCATTTGTCTACATTGAGAAGAGTGAAAAACCTGCCCAGCCACCAGCCCTGGTTTGCCCTCCCAGGTTCCGTTGAGCAGCCTGGACCCAGCGCTGAGCCCGGATGACAGACTCTGGCTGCTGACGCTGCCTGCCGTCCCCTCAGACACGTCGTGTCCTCCTCTGACTCCTGTCTCAGATGTAGCACAGCTCCCACAACTTTAGCCAGAGTTTTCCAGCATCAGAAGTCTTTGCCACTTGCCAGTCTGGGGTGCTGCAAGGGTCCCTGAAAACCACTCTAGTCCTGGAGGATTCGGTGCCGGGGCCATGACGGTGCAGTGGGCATGGGTTCCACAGTCCTGCTCCCCTGGCATTTCCCCCCAGTCTCAGAGCAGCATAAGTATTGCTGGTGTTAGGAATTCTGTTTGCATGCAGCGATCTTCCTTTAATAGCAGATTTAGCCCAATTAGGTGCATTGCCAGGGACAGGCACTGCCAGTATTTCTACCCTTGGTCCTTCCTCCTTCCTCCCCAAATCATCAGTTTCCTCCAGTTAGCTTATGGATTCCCAAAAGCTTTACTTCACTGTCTCATCCTGCCGGCAGAAGCAGTTGGAATTCAAAGACCCAAATTTAGATATCAGGGGCAGGCTTGTCATGCATGCCGTGGGCAGCATGGGGCCCGAGGAAGGAGATGGACAGGCATCGTCTCAGGGTTGCACCAAGGCAGCCAACACACCTTCTGTTCTGCTTACTTCCCAGGAGCGTTTCCTTCCATTGAAGAGATCCCTGAAAGTGTAGTTCATGACCATGAGAAGAATGGCCTCCCTCGCCTCTCTTCCTTCAGCAATGCAGAAATTCAGAAGCGGTAAGAGTAGCTTCCTCAAATGGAAAGGGGGGATTTTGAAAACCTGAGAAGAAATTTTGAAAAACCCCAGGCTCGGTTCTGTACTTGCCAAGTGTTACGATTCGCTCCAAGGGCCGCTGGGGACTGTCGGTTTGTCGATGGGAAGTAGCCAAGCATATGCCCAGCATTCAGCGCACTTAAACTCAGATCCTTACTCGAATTTCTGAACGTGTTCTCCAGCTTTATCATCACACAGTCCATTAAAATGACATTTTATTAATAGAAATGAGTGGTCAACCTTGTTCTGCTTTGGTATTGTTAAGTTTTGTGGGTTTCTTGCTGAATATGATCTTTGCTTTGTAAGAAAGGGATTTGGGTTGGAGAGACCCCACTGAGCATTTTGTTTTCTCAGAGGCCTTGTGCCTGCCACCGTGGGAACTGCCTCCAGAGTGGTGTCCTGGGCTGGACCCACACAGGCAGGGCCAAGAGACAGACCCTTGATTGCAGCAAGGGTGGAATCCTTAGCTGACAGATGGGAAAGTTCCCCATATGAGCTATCAGATGGCCCCGTGGAGCAAAAGAATGCAGAAGGCAGTGCCTGCCAGGCCGTCAGCGGGGCCTGCCCTCCCTTGCCCTACACGGCGTCTGGCCCTGGCTGATTCAGTCTGCCCAACTCTCCAGACCCTTACGAGAAGTGCTCCTAGGGGAGGTGCCCTCTCATCACCTAAGCGCTTCATAGGGCTTTTGTGAGACTCCACTAAGACACACAAAGTGAGGAAAGCCGTTTCTGGTGTGTGGTAAGCACACCTTCATGCACTGATGGCATCGGTGTCCTTGTCATTATCACTGCTGCTGTCCCTCCTTGCCAGGACCGCTGCTCTGCTGCTGCCCTGCTGGCCGCTCGCCAGGCCACCACTCCCGCCGGCTGTAGGACAAAGCCTCGCTCTCCATTTTCTCATGCCCCCCCCCCCCCCCCGTTCCCTCTTACTTTTCCTTCCCCTGGCAATTTTGAGTCAAATATTTAAAGATACGCCCTTAAAGTAACTTCCTCTGGTCTCAGCTATTCCTGATTCACTCAGAGTTCCTGCCCTTATAATTTTCTGCCCAGGAACAAAACTTTAAACATTCTTGAAGTTTTGAATTATTCAAGTAAAGCAAAACACAGATTAAATAGATGTCTTTACAGTGACCCCCTAGCATGAGTACTGTGGCCCCCCAGGATGAGTACTGTGGCCTTGGACACTCAAGATTTTCCAAGCCTCCATTTCTTCACCTGTAAAATGGGTTAATCCACAAAGTCTCGGGGTAGGTCTAATAAGCGATGCGTGGCAGGGCTTTGCCCAAGTGAGGGTTCAGCAAATGGCAGCAGCTGCTCTGTTTGTTCTTCACTCTTCCCACCCTCTCCACCATTACCTCTAGTGGCATCGAGTTAACCCTGTTTGTTCTCATCTTTTTCCTTAGCTTGAAAACATACTTCAAGTTTTTTATCGTAAGAGATCCCTTTGAAAGACTTATTTCTGCATTTAAGGATAAGTTTGTGCACAATCCCCGGTTTGAACCTTGGTATAGACATGAGATTGCCCCTGGCATCATCAGAAAATACAGGAGGAACCGGACAGAGACCCGGGGGATCCAGTTTGAAGATTTTGTGCGCTACCTGGGTGATCCAAACCACAGGTGGCTAGACCTTCAGTTTGGGGACCACATCATTCACTGGGTGACATATGTGGAACTCTGTGCACCCTGCGAGATAAAGTACAGTGTGATTGGACACCACGAGACCCTGGAGGACGATGCCCCATACATCTTAAAGGAAGCCGGCATAGACCACCTGGTATCCTACCCAACCATCCCTCCGGGCATTACAGTGTATAATAGAACCAAGGTGGAGCACTATTTTCTGGGCATCAGCAAACGAGACATCCGGCGGCTGTATGCGCGTTTTGAAGGAGACTTTAAGCTCTTTGGGTATCAGAAACCAGATTTTTTGCTAAACTAATGCATAGGACCAGCAGATTCACGTATCTTTGTTAGACCGGGGGCTAACCAGATGGAGGTCTGAGCACAGGAATGACACTTCCTCCAGCTCACTGCTCCTTTTAGAACTCCCGAGGGCTCCCATGGGCCTGTGAGCACGATGGCAAATGACACTGACCCTGACTGTTATGACTCAGTTTGGATATAAGATGCACTGAGGGCCCCGTACCACCCCCACCACCAGTGTCATTAGGATGCTGCTGGCCTTCGCTGTCCTCAGAGGAGAGAAAAGACTAAACATTTGCATCTGACAGACCCATGGGGAGGAACACTACACAGCATCAGGAGCTACCTCCCTCGGCCATCAAAGGGGACACAGCTGGGGCTCTGCTGGCTGGTCAGGGGTGTCCTGCCTGTCACCAGGGGATTGCAGGAATGGCACCCAGCACTTGCAGGAGGGATGGAGAAGCCAAGGGGCTGCACAAATCACAGAAGCTCACACAGCATCACATCTAGGAACAAAGTGACACCTCTGGCTTTCATCTCGGTGCTGCTGTGATCGTGGAGGCAGACCATTCTTTCATGATGACTGTGTTCCTGTGACATTCAGTGGGGCCCCGAGGGTGGTTTCCAGCAGCCCGTGTTTTCAGAATCCATGCCTGCTAACGCTGGCCTGTGTTCCTGAGCCTCATCTGCCAAGCGCCTCTCTCACTCACCACGAGAGATACAATTTTGGAAAGTGAGGGGAATTTCCCCCCGAGAGGAGGAACATCTTTGGGGGCCGTAAAAGGAACATGGCATGGGAAAGGGAGAGCTGGGTGGGCCTTGGGGCTCAGGCTGCTGTGGATTTGAGCACGTCTGTCCTGACTTGTCCTGCCTGGGTGGGCAGCATGGGGTGTCCGCCTGTCTCCCCCAGGGACATCCAAGCACTAGTAAGGGCAGCGTGCCAGCATCTCAGAACTCAGTGCAGTTTAGACATTTCAATTCTTTTCATCTCAGCAAAACCCATACCACAGGGCCCATTTCTGCTAATGCCACCGTCCTATACTCCATGGCTAGCAGTTGGGCAATCAGGCTCACCAGCAATAACATCCTGGCTGAGGCAGGCTCCAGTAACGTGTCTTCCAGGCACCGAGGCAGGCCCCAGTGAGGAGCAAGCCACAGCGACGCAGCTGCCGTCCAGCAGCCAGGGCCGTGGAGAGACGACAGGACGGTTTCCTAGGGCGCGTCCCCAGCGCTCAGGGGTGCACGGCACCGCTGAACCCGGGGCAGGAGGAGTGAGCTGGGCTTTTCCTAAAAGCAGCCTCAACCTTCCTTTTCTCAAAATGATTTCCTGAATATGTAAATGTGAAAGTAAAATAAAATTTAAAACGTGCCAAACCTGACATGGGCTGCAGTTCCTAGGGCAGGTGCTCCCAGGCACTAGTTCCCCTGTCCCCAGGCCGGTGACGGGCAGACAGGCCTGGGCACACGCAGGCTGCTCAGGACCGACCTCCAGAGGGCAGCGGCCCTGCCTTGCGTCCGTCCTCAACTGACTCAGCAAGGATGTGACATGGGGGTTGTTTTCCTATAGGTTTTAGCAGAGTCTTGTTAAAATTTCAGACCTAATGAGCTGATTGATTACCTCTTTCCTGTTTGAAATGTAACAGTGTTGAATAATGTATGTGAATTTAAGGCCTTAAAGTTAGTCCTAATTAAAATAGCATTTTCTCTCAGAAGCAAAAGGTTGGCCACCTGGGTTGGTTGTGTTTTTTTTCCTGCCTATTGGCATTCGGGTTAATTTCCTAACATATTTTGTTGAACAAGTAGAGATTGCTGCCAGAGTGCCTCCTGCACGTGTCACAGTATGTCCAGAACAAGGACACCCCACCCTCGCCCCTAGCTGTGGCGCTTGGCCCCATGCCCAGTTCCTGGACAGCGCCCCCCCCCCAGTGGGGCAGCCCCTCCACCGCCACGGAGGTCCCCAGACTTTCTTCTGAGTCCTCAGAATCCGCTTCCTCCCTTCTCAGCCCTAAAGCATGTGGTCCTTCTCCCTCTGCCCGAGTCACCACTACAGCCTGGGGACTCTGATCCCGGCTGGGCCCCCTCAGGAGTGAGGCCGGGGCTGGGGGCGCAGTCCACCCCCAGGCAGCAACACCCGGGAAGGGGCAGCCGGGGGCTGGAGAGGACAGGCCCCCTGGGCAGTCTCTGCAGTCTGGGAGCCTGGGTGTGAAAGAGACATAAGCAGCCGCTCTGCCTCTAAAAAGTGGTCTTATAGCCAGGAGGGCAATTTCTAAATTTCAAAGTTTAATAATATTAGTTGACTTAACGGGTCTGTGTCATTAATTGCTTCTCTTGCTGGAGTTCGCTCCTTCTCACACGTTTCAGGTTTACTGGTTGTGTTGAGAACCATTACAGTGCAGTGTCCACGGCCGAGACGAGACCTGATTTTCAGAGTGGCTGACTGGGTCCATGCCGAGGTGTCCCGATCACTGTGTGCAGGGGACCCAGGTGGCCTCCAGGTTCCTGGAAGAAGAGCCTCCCACCAGGAGGGAGTCCCAGAGGGTTACTGCGGGACGATGCAGCCCCGACCCCCACTTCCCCACTCTAAACCCCAGCATGGGTTGCTCCGCCAAGATGTCCAGACAAGGGGACCAGCAGAAGCCTGGAGCAGAAGGGGAAAAATGATCATGGCAGCACATAAGTATGAGGCAAAGCCAGCCTGCCATCTATCTGACTAAATTTAAATTACTCAACATATGTTTTCCAAGTCCCTTGGACATGCCATGCCCTGCACAGGAGGTGGGGTTCCAGAGCTAAGCAGAACCACGGGCTCCCAGAAGGGGCCTGGGAGGTGCTGGGACAGGGCCGCACCGGTCCGGTCGAGTTGAGGGAGAAGGCTCCTGGCAGAGTTGGCAGGCCCACGGGGGAGGATTATAGAAGGTGTAGCCAACAGGGGAGGACCCCCAAGGATGCAGCTGTATTCAGGGCATGGCAGATGGGTCAGCGGCGGTTAACTTAGGAGTCCAGGCAGGGGAAGACTGGGCAGCATCACAGAGGGTCTCAAGGGGTATGCTAGGTCTGTGGCCTTAAAACATGCCGTCTTGGGCATGTATCTGAGTTTATTAATTGCTAGCAAAGTGACAAGAGTGCACCATCTCAGGGCATGGAGACAGAAGAGCTGAAAGCCAGCATGTGAACAGAAAGAGCTCATTAGAAAAGCAGCCAGTTAGGAAAGGGTCCCAGGTTCGCTTAAGAGGCTCAGAAAAGTATCACATTCCTATCAGACTTCACAGAAGAAACCAGGAGCAGGCTGGTCCAAGATGCCCTGTATTGTTCTTTCATTTCTGATTGACAGATACTAAGAGGGAGAGAATAAGGTTCTTCTGACGCTGCAAATCGGCCTCTGGAGGCCTCGGCCCAGCAGTGCCAAGGCTGGGAGGAGCAGGGAGGGGAAGGGCATTATGGGGTGGGAGCTCTGACCTTGCTCAGACTTCTGCCAGGGCCTTTCTCCCGCTACAAGGAAAGAAGCAGCATAAACAGAATGGCAGTTTCTTAGGGTGGGGACAACTTTCTTTATCTGAGCGTAGTTAGTGGAGCATCAGCTCAGCTTTCTCCACAGAGATCTGTGCGTTGTGGGGAGAACCTGAGCAGTGCCAGGTGCAACAGCCCGGGGAGCAATCCTGGCCCCACACACAGATGCTCTGGGGGGCCCCTCCCCTTTCAGGGAGAGCCCCGGCAGGCAGCCCGAGCTCCTGGGAGAAGAGGCAGAGGTGGAGTGTTCTAGCCTGTGGCAAGGTGTGCCATGGACCTAGACCAGGGACGTTTGGGGAACTTGAAGAGTTCAGGGTGGCCGACCTGCTGCTGATGAGGGTGAAGGCGGCACAGAGGAGGCAGGACTCTTCAGGGGCCAGGTGGTGCATTCAGGACCGTGGGCTTTATCTTACATGTGCACCCAGCCATGGAGAGGTCTTAACTAACACAGGGCTCTGATCTGTCCTGGAGAAAGTTCATGGGGGCCACAGTGGGGAGAACAAGTTGGAGAAAATAAAAACCTGAGGCTGGGAGACCTGCCGACAGGCTGGTACAGCCACCCAAGGGAGACGGTGGTGACTGTGCTAGGGGGGTTGCAGTGGGCGGAGAGAGTGCAGAAGAGGCAGAGGGTGTGACCAGCGCCCTGGACCAGCCTGACCTCTGGACACGTGAGGGCAAAGGGTGCGGCCCACACTGAGGAGGGCCAAGCAGAGTGCAATGGGGAATTGGAATAGACCAGGGTTCAGCACGGGGTAGGGGGAGGGGAGAGGAGGGTGTGTCCCCATGACTGGAGGAGGGCTGTTCACCATAGGGAAGCATAGCAAGTTGGTGCCTAGAGGGGGCGTGGCTGTACTCTGCAGGCAAGTTTGGCGCCATTATTTAGGTATTGGAGGATTTAATTTTATTATGGGAATTTAAAAATACATGCCCAAGTAAAATAGTCACTGACCTCCAGTTAGCTCTCAGCTTCAGCAATTTTCATGACATGTTCCCTTTCGCATTTCATCTGCCCCTTGTCCTGCTCACTCGGTGGCCTGAACGGTGCACACACCCAGGAGGCTCAGATTGGGATTTGAGCCCCAGCACCTTGACAGCAGACCCCACAAGAGTGACTCCGAGCTACATGATGCTGACTCAGATCCATTGTTTTCACCCTGATGTTCTTCCGGTTTCACTGCTCTTCATTCACTGACCACAGACTGAGGGCCTCATATGGCATAGTCCCCCCACTCCGTGGTACCCATCAGCTTCCCTTGGCTTCTTGGCTTGGCTCTCCCATTCACCAGTGTCTATTCCAACCTTCTCCATTTTCTCCAACTTCCACTCTACTCTCTTACTGTCAGCAGATGATCTCGTCCCCTGCAGAGAAAACAGATGCCCTTGGATGAGCACTTCTCCAGCACCTTGGTGTTAAATCTGCACACTCTCTGCATCACACGTCCCTCTGCCTTAGCCTTCCCTGGGTCTAGCACAGTGGGAGGGCTGTGCCCCCTACTTCCCACCATCACTCCAGGCCCCTCCCCTCCTGCCCCTGAGCTACACTCCCTCTGTTCTCTCTGTTGTCTGCACCCCTTCCCCCACCTGGCTCTCTCCCAGCAGCACTCTGTGTTTCCAGGGTTCTCTCCAATCTGAAAAGCCCCACCCCAGACAGAGCACTGCCCTCATTCAGCAGCCCCCACTTGTGACAGTCGTCGGGTTCAAAATGGAGCCAGGCAAAGGCACGAAAGGAGGGCTATCACACAGGATCTGCCTGATAATAAAACAAATCCTGTAGGATAATCCATTTAAGTGGGTGGAGTCGGCAGAAGCCATGGTGTCGCGGTGAAACGATGGCAAGGAATCTTTCCAGCTTACTACACAAGTCACACAAGGACAGCTGGCAGCACCAGGACAGCTAGCCACTCATCCCAGAATGCCTGCCTGACACAATTTCCTAAACCCAGTCCAAGGAAACAGCCCGCTGAGACTTTAGAATGACGAGTTTGACCTTGTATAACTGCTGTCGGTCAGCAATCAGAGCACGCCAGCTCCCCAAGGACACCGCAGGCACCAGTGAACTTTCTTTCAAAACAACTTGCATAATTTTTCTCTTTCCCCACAAAACAAAAATTTCCCTTTGTTCTTCAGACATACCAGAGGCCACCCAGGTCACTGTGTACGTCCTGAACTGCAATTCTGATTTTTGTATATTCCCAAATAAAATCTTTAGCTTAGAGATTTTTTATTTGATATTGTCACACCCAAAACTTAATACTATAGTCCTCCTTCACTGTCTACATTTCTTCACCTCCCAGTCACTGCGTAATCCACTACACCCTGCCTTCTGCTGACTCCACTGGCTTCAGTGGAATTTCCCTATGGGTGTGTAATAATTCCTGTTTCATTCCCAGTGTTACTGTGTTGTGTCTTCTCTTCATCTTGTCAGTCTTGGTAGAGGTTTATTAATGTTAATTTTTTTGAATAACCAGATTTTGTTTTATTGATTTTTTTTCTATTTTCAATTTCATTGGTTTCTGCTCTGATCTTTATTTTTGGCTTCTACTTGCTTTGGATTTATTTTACTCTTTGTTTCCTAGTTTCTTGCGGCAGGAACTTTGACAATTGATTCAAAACCTTTCCTTATTTATAATGTAACCATTTGGTGCTATAGATATCCTTGTCTGCACCATGTTAGCTGCATCCCACATATCCTGACATGTGATTTTGTTTTCATTTAGTTCTCTGTATTTTTAAAATTTCCTTTAAGACTTTGTTACTCGTGGATTAAGGGATTATCTAGAAGTTAGAGATCTCCAACTGTTCAGAGATTTTCCTGTTGTCTTTCTGTTACTGATTTTTAGTTTGATTCCATTAGTCAGAAAACATATTCTGCACGATTTCGATTATGTTCAATTTGTTGAGGTTTGTTTTGAGCCCCGACTATGGACTGTCTTGGTGATTATGGGTTCTTGGATGAAGCATGTGCATTCATTCAGCTTTGTTGGATGGAGTTAATACTCCCTTTTTGAAATACTGACTTTCCTCAGCTTCTGATACACGCCCCTGGGTTTTCTTACACCTTGCTGGCCATCTGTTTTCTAGATTCCTTTCCTCTGCCCACCCTTTAATTTTTATTGTTTCTCCGTATTTTAAAGCCAGGATATCTTCTGTTACCATTCTCCCTGGGCAAAGATGTGTACTTGCAGATCTTCACTTACCACCTATATGAAAATACAAGCCCTGTGAGGACCCAAGAACTTTGTGTGTTTTGTCCGCTGTGGAAGCACAGCTTCTGAACAGTGTCTGGCACACAGAAAGTTCTCAAACAAAATTTTTTGACTGCTGATTTAGACCCAAATCTGTACCTTCTGTCTACATGTCTTTTCTGAGCTTCTGACTCATATATCCAACCAACTGCCTACTAGATGTTTCTTCTTGGTTGCCCCACGCTCATTTCAAACTTATTAATTCCCAAGCTGTTCCTTCATCTTCCCCTCCAAGCCTGTTGGTCTTCTGTGACCACCATCTCAGGGAGCAGAGACACAAACCATCTGGAACAGAATCTCAGACTCCTCCTTCTTATTCACCTCTCGCATCCAATCCATCACCAAATCCTGTTGATTTAACCATCTACATGTTTCTGGTCTCTGGCTTCTTCTTTCCGTGCCCATTGCCACCTCTCCAATACGGCCACCAGACACCCCACGAGGATCACTGCTGCAGACTCCTACCCTGATGCTAGTCCCTGCCTCAAATTCTGCCCACCTGTGATCATGTCTACACCCTACAGCTAGAGTGGGATTCTTTAAAATAAAAATGTAATCATGTTGCTCCCTACCCAAAACTGTTAAATAGCTCTCCATTGCCCTCAGAATAAAGTCCAAATTCTTCAACATAAAAGGTCCTTAGGATTTAGGCTCTGGTTCCTCTCCAGTCTCATCTCTCTCCCTTGCGATATCCTTCACTTTCACTCCATCCCCCTCCCCACAGGCTTTGGCTGTATCGATGGACCCAGGTTCATTTCCATGAGTCGGCTGTGACCTCCGATCCTCTCCAGGCCTGTCACAGGTTGGTCTGCACCTGGGATTCTTCCCCCACCTCTTCTCTTAGGTAACTGCTATTCATCCCTTAGTATCCGGCTCAGGAAGCCTTTTTGAACTCTTAAGCCCACGTAAGGCAGCTTCCTGTGAGGTTCCCTAGTTCCCTTTCTTTTTCCCTTGAAGCCAGCTGTGCCAAGTGTTTAAATCATGGCCAATGGGATGTGAGCAGAATTATGTGGTAACCCCTAGGCTGTGGCCTTAAGCAAGAGGGATGCATGCTCTACCACCCTCTGTTCCCTTCTGGAGGCTCACGTGCAGATGTCATGGTGGGGTGGAAGTTGTGTGCTGGAGATGTCCATTGCAGTGAGGCCACCACATCAGCCTTGGATTGCTGACATTCAGATAAGATGGTCACATGAGAACCTTGCTCAAGTCACTGTTGTTTTGGTCTTTGTCGCAGCAGCCAAATCAGTATTCTAAGTCATACAGTCCTCAGTAAATGTTTGATAGAAGGAAGGAAGGAGGGTGGGAAGGAAGGAAAGTAGAAAGTGGTAGGGATAGAATAGGAACGTAAGTCTCTGGTCTTCTAAACTTCTTTCCAGTGTACTCAAGGGGACATTTCTTCTTGAGTTTCATTGATCTAGTAGCCAGGCCTAAATAGTTACAGGCCAGTGATTCTAATTTTGAACAAAGTTCTAACAGGGGTTTAATCCACAGAATGACAATTAAAATGATAGGTATAGTTGAAGGTGTTTATATGAAAACAGACCAACTGACTTAGAAGGATATATCTGAGAGGAGAAATGATCAAGTCCAGACAGTAATGAACAAGGCTTCAAAAGGGGAGCCGTATTTACCAAAGCATGAAATGCTTAATCAATGGATTGTCCTTTGAAATTTGAGGAAGAAAAAATTTAGAACTAATAAAAGAAAACACAGGTTTTGAAATTTATTAGCTTATTTTCTCAATATGTTACACTCTTATAAAACAAACACGGAATTGATGGGAAAACTTAGAATAAAGCTAACTGCTATAACAAATAAGCCCCAAGGTTTCCATGTTTTAAATAATAGATATTTTTTTCTCACTAACCTAACAGTTGAACACAGTGTTCCTCATGAGTGGGAAGGTTTCTTCTGTGGAGATTCAAAGACGCAGAATCCCATCCAGTTCTTGCATCCTGCTCAAAGTCAAGGATCTCTGTTTGATGCTTAGGTTTCTCCATTAGATCCAGACACAGTCACTGGTGATCTGAAAGCCTATCAAATAAAAGACAGGTTATCTTTTTCCCACCCTCACCCCAACATACACACAAAAAAAACCCCATTCAGCAAAGGCAAGAATAGAAACACATGCAGTAGTCTCTGGGTTATAGCAGTTATGAAATCCTGCCAGGTAGGGGTAGGGGTGAATTTCCTTTGGTAGACCCTGATCCCACACTTTCATGGGTTTTATCTCCAGAAACCCTATCAATTTCTCATGATGAGGAGTCAAGAAAGATCCTCCCCCTAGCTCTGGCAGGTGAAGGAGAAAGGTAACCATTCTGAAATATGTGCAGAGCACTCTCCATAACAAAGGCTTTTCCAGATCTTTATCCCACCTGGAGGAAGGGTATTATCCAATCCCAGCCCCTCTAGCCTTCCTGTCTCTCCTCAGGGGTGAAAAGAATAGCTATGAAACACGTGAAGATCATAGCCCAGAGTCACACGCCCACTAAAAGACTGAGATTCAATCATAAAATTATAGGCTTCTCCCACACACACCCCTTGCCACCTTGCCACTTTGCCACACACCTTCCATCAACAGTAACCCCATATTATCACAGTGGGTTACAGCTGAAAGAGCTGTAAGGTGCAGACTCCATGCAAGTGTTCTTAGGGAAACCCAAAGACAATAAAAGAAATAACAACAAGGGCATTAGAGGAATTTGAGGCCTCTGGCACCTGCTGCTATAGCAAACATTAACCACAGCCTAACTTCTGCCAGACTAACATAAATCCTCACACTAAAGGCCTTTTATCTCAGTTCCTATTACCTGATACGTATGTATGGAATTTAATGGGAAAAAAATGGCAAAGCATACAAAAAGATAAGAAAAAACACAGTCTGAAGAACTTCAGAACCAGACTCAGATGTAACACAAATGGTGGAGTTATCAGACAGGAAATTTAAAATAACTGATTAATATGTTAACAGTTCTAATGGAAAAGCAGACATTATGAAAGAATAGATGGGTAATATAGAGAGGTGGAAACTATGAAAAATCAAAAGGAAATGCTAAAAAATACACAACAGAAATTAAGAATGTCTTTGATGGGTTTATCAGTAGACTCAACATGGCCAAGGTAAGAATCAAAGAGCTTGAAGATGTGGCAATAGAAACCACTCAAGCTGAAAAACAAAGAGATTAAAAAAAAAAAGACCATTCAAGAACCATGGGACAATTTCAAAAGGTGTGACATACACATAACTGGAATACCAGAGAAGAAAGGGAGAATGGGACAGAAGAAAATATTTGAAGTAATAATGTCTGAGAATTTTCTAAAATTAATGACAGACACCAAACCACAGATCCAGGAATCTCAGAGAACACCAAGAAGGAAAAATACCAAAAAATATACACCTGAACATATTATATTCAAAATGCAGAACACCAGAGACAAAGAGAGAAACCTGAAGGGAACTGGAGGAATAAAACACCTTACCTACAGCGGAGCAAGGATAAGTATTATGTCAGACTTCTCATCAGATTTTCACCATGAAAGCATAAAGAAAATTGAGTGAAATGTTTAAAGTGTTGAAAGAAAAACATTTCCAACTTCGAATTCTCTATCTAATGAAATTATTCTTCAAAACTGAAGAAGTAAAGACTTTCTCAGGCAAACAAAAACAGGGAATTCATTTCTAGCAGACCTGCCTTGCGAGAAATTTTGAAAGACGTTTTTCAGGGAGAAGGAAAAGGATATAGGTCAGAAACATATATCTACATAGAGAAAGGGAGACTGTCAGAGAAGGAATAAGTGAAGATGAAATAAAAATTTTATTTTTCTTACTCAATTGATCTAAATAATTATTCACTGAAAGTAGAAATAGTAACAATGTATTGGGTGATTACAGCGTATGGATAATTGAATGCGAGCTATGTCACAGAGTGGAGAGGAGTGATTGGGAATATTCCATTATAAGATACTTGTGCTACACATGAGGCAGAATAGGGTTACTTGAAGGTGGACTTAGGTTAGTTGTGCATATACATGGCAAACTTCAGGGCAACCACTAAACAATTTTAAAAGGGAGTAAAAGGGATATGCTAAGAGAAAAGATTAAATGAAACCACAAAATGCTCAGTTAAAACCGGAGAAAGCAAATAAGTAAATAAATAGGAAAGAAAACCAAAACAAACAAACAAAAAGGAGCAAGTATAATGAATTGAAAAAAGTTGCAAACATGGTATTATTCCAACTATATGAATAATGACTTTAAATGTGAATGGTCTAGATACACCAATTAAAAGACAGATTTTTCAGAGTGGATTAAAAATAAGACCCAGCTATGTTTTCTACAAACCCACCTTAAATATAAAGATCATACAACTAAGTAAGTAGCAAAACCAAGACAAGCTTCATCCTTTAACTTCAACCTACTTATCTTCTTCCCACAGCACACAGCCTCAAGGAATTACAGTAGTTTCTAGAGCCCTGCCATACCTCTAACATTTACGTCAAGGTGGATAACTAAGCCAACATTCTCCTTCAAATCGTTGAGAGCTTACTGCGATTGCCAACAGGATATCGAATTAAATAAACCTAACTCATGCTTATCCTTCAACGAACGCCCCCAGGTCAGTTATCTATTATTGGAAAGCATTTTTAAATGGATATATCTCCTCACATTCCCTATTCACTTTCGCTCCCTACTATGCACTCTGCTCCTTTCCACCCAAGACCATGTGTATTAGTTTGCTAGGACTGCCATACCAAATGCCAATAGAAACCTGAATTTCTTACAGGTCTAGAGGCTGAGTCCAAAATCAAAGTGCCAGCAGATTCAGTTCCTGGTGAGGGCCCCATTCCTGGCGTCCAGACTGGCTCCTTCTCATTGTGTCTCACATGCCAGGGAGAGAGACACAGAGAGAGACTTCTGGTCTCTTCCTCTTCTTATCAGGACACTAATCCCATCATGGGGGGAGGGTCCCATCTTCATGACCTCATCCAAACCTGATTATTCCCCAAAGACCTCACTTCAAAATGCTATCACATTGAGGGTTAGGGCTTCAACATATGAATTGGTTGGGGGGCACATTCAGCTCTTAACATTCCACCCCTGGCCCCCAAAATTCATGCCCTTCTAACATGCAAAATACATTCATTCAATCCCAATATCCCCCAAATTTTAACTCTCTTCAGCGTCAACTCTAAAATCTGAAGTCCAAAGTCTCATCTACATATCATCTCAATCAGACATGAGTAAGACTCAATATACAGTTCATCCTGAGGCAAAATTTCTCTCCAGCTCTTTACCTGTGAATCCATATAAGGTATGTGCTTCCAAAATACAATGGTGGGACAGGCATGCACATTCCCACACCAAAAGTGAGAGATTGAGGCAAATAACAGAAGCTCTTAGGGCTTGAGAATAATCTTTTCTGGTTCAATGCTCTGCCCTCTGGACCCAGGGGAGCAGTGGTCTCACCCTTCAGCCCCACCGGGGTGGCAGTCATCCCCACAGCTTGGCATGGTGACCCCACCCCTTTGGCTCGGCCCCACTCCTTCAGTGTGCTGCCCACACAGCTCTGCCAGAGAGTGGTCCTGCCCTCTGAAACTGAGATGAAGGAGACCCAGGCCCTGGGCCGCGGTGAGAGCAGCAGCCCTGATGATCTCTGACTACCTTTGGGGTCTTTCTTTCCTTTTCTTGAAGGGTGATGAATATTTGCTGCCTTCCCTCATTCCACCTTGTCTTCTTTAGTCCCAGCTGGCAGTATTTCTGTTGGTATAATCCCATCTCTGTTCCTGGCTTCTGTTCAAATGGCTGATCAGGTCCAAGGTTCGCACCACACCAACCTCCTTCTCAAATGATCATTCGGCCACACCCTTGGTGTTCTCTTCTGAACATGCTTTCTTATTTTTTGCAATATGGACAGACTGAGAATTTTCAAAATCTTTAGGCTCTGGTTCCTTTTTGCTTAATAATTCAGTCTTCAAGTCATTTCTCTTTTCACAGTTTGCTATAAACAGTGAGGAGAAACCAAGTTGCTCCTTCAACAATTTGCTTAGAAATCTCGGCTACAGCAGGCCACCCCTGGTCCAGCTCTGTCCAACTCCACCACCCTCTGGGGCTGAGAGTGGAGGCCAGGCCACTGTGCATCCCACAGACCAGACGACCTGAGGCACCAGAGAGCTTCTCCAGGTAAACCAATATCAAACATACACCTTACTGCTCCCGCCAAAGCCAACCCTTACCTGCAAGTGCCACCTGCTGGCCTGGAAGTCAAACTGCACAACCCAACATAAAATTTGCTGACACAAGCATACAGTGCTTGGGAACGAGATAAACTTCTTAAGACTTCCACCTTCCCATCTCTGCAGGAAGCCAAAAGCCTACTCACACGCCCAGTACACTGCTACTACAACCAGCATTTGAGAAAACCACTACACTAAGAATATCTATAACCAAGGAATTCATACAGAGCCTTGGCCCCCCTGAGAGCACCCAGAAGCAAAGCCAAATGACCCTGCTCAACATACATTACACTGGACAGCTCAACTAACATCAGGTTGCACTGCTTTGGAAATAAGGGCATGGGAATGTCCTGTTGAGCCAGCCAAGGTGGCTCTACTCCACCTTAAGGCCCGGAGGCCCAGATGAGTACTTCTTGGGCCAGAGGCTTTAAAGGAAGAGGCAGCTATGCCTACAAGCTGAGCTGGAGAGAGCAGGGCTTAAGCAGGAAGAGGAAAGAAAGTATGAACACCTGTCTTGACACTGTTCCTGGTAATGAAATTTGGCTGCATATAGAGGTTAGAAGTAGTGCTTTGTGGCTGGGCAAGAATACCCCTTCATAAGCATTTATTCAATGTCTTCATAGAAAACTGAGAATCCAGGTGCTAAGGAAAAGAACACTCCTTTTGCTTTCTTCGTAGATCCCCTAATGCAAGAAGTAGATTTGGAGAATCTGGCTCAAAGACCCTTTGGTTCTATATCAATATATAAGGTATATTTTCTAAATTCAGAATTCATACCCATGACCCTACATGAAAAAGTAAAGGGGCTCTAGACTCTGCATTTTTCAGAAAGTGAATCACCCACAAACTCTCAGTTTTTATTAAGATCTTGATAAGAAGTGACAATTTCAAGTGTTCATTCAGTACCCAAGTGTAAAAGCAAAAATTAGCATAGAGTGGAATGTACCAAATTAACTACCAGGAGAGTGGATCCTCTCCTGTTATCCTGGACCAGTATTTATTAAAAGATTCCTGGGCCGGGTGCATTAGTGTGCACCTGTAGTCCCAGCTACTCTGGAGGCTGAGGCAGGAGGATCTCTTGAGTCCAGGAGTTCTGGGCTGTAGTGCGCTATGCCAATTGGGTGTCTGCACTAAGTTGTTCAGCATCAATATGGTGACCTCCTGGGAGCCGGGGACCACCAGGTTGCCTAAAGAGGGGTGAACCGGCCCAGGTCAGAAACAGGGTAGGTCAAAACTCTGGTAATGATCAGTAGTGGAAACAGTCCCTGCCTCCAGCCTGGGCAACATAGGGTGACCCTGTCTCTAAAAAAAAAATTCCCAGAGTGAGATCCACATATTCCAAGTAGATTGGAAACACTCATGTCCTAATCCTTTTTGTACTCTTAAAACCACTTCACTGGACATGTCGCAGTAGCAAAACCCCTGGTGAGATTAGTTTTACACATTTTATTTCTCATTTTTTAATATTTAATGTTTTTCTTAATACCCATGATGTTTGTCTCTAGTGTTCTAATGTAATACAAATCCTACGTAAAATCATACTATGTATTTTTGACGTTAATGTTGAAATCTGAAATATGTGCACATCTTCAATTTTGTGTGATGTGGTTTAAGTGCTATTCATTCCTCAATAACAGAAATGAACAGACCAGAATTTGTTGGAATTTGGATACAGAGTCACCATAAGCCCAGAGTTCCCCTTTTGCTGTTCCTGCCAGACTTTATGTGACTCTGTGGCCCATCCCCTGACTTCATGTTGCTTGGGCACTGACACAGGCTGTGGACTCTGCATTTTTCAGAAACCCAGACAGACCTGAAAATTCATTCTTAGCCTCCACACTCGGGTTACAGATGATAGTGTAGGACCTGTCTTACCTACCTTTCCAGGGCTCTGGCTTTCTGTCACCCTGCTTTCTCTGGAGCTTTGTGGCACCTGCAACCCTCCCTCTGCTCCTCCCTCCCTGAGAGGCAGGGTCCTGTCTGACAGACCCTGAATAATACTATTCTTGGCTGCCCAAGTTTTATCCTGATTGAGTCAAACTAGCATGCCAAAAATAAATTCTTAAGGTCAATAAATCAACTCAATAACTATGAAGTTTAATTATCAAAAAACATGTTATTTTTTAAGGATCAAATCTTAATGAAGCTGGAGGCAATAGATTTTTTTTAAAAATAGCTTTTTTTTCAGTCTAATTGACACATAACTTACAAACGATAAATTTTACCATTTCTAAGTGTACAGTTTGATGATTTTTAGTAAATGTATGTAGTTGTGCAACTATTACCACAATTTAGTTTTAGAATAAATTTGTCACCCCAAAAAGTTCATGAATACCCATTTGAGGCCTACCTTTAGCCCCAGGCAACCACTAATCTTCTTTTTGTCTCTACTTTTGCCTTTACCAGAAATTTCACATAAATGGAGTCATATAACATGTAAACTCTTGAGTATGGCTTTAGTATATATAGTCTTTTAGGTTCACCCATGTTGCTGCATGTATCAATATTTAGCTCCTTTTTACTGCTGAGTAGTATGCCATCATATGGAAATACCACATTTTGCTTATCTATTCATTATTTGACAGACATTTGGGTTGTTACCAGTGTTTGGCTCCTATGACCAATGCTGCTATGAACACTTGCATACAAGTCTTTGTGTAGATATATGTCTTCTTTTCTACCGGGTGGCTATCTAGACATGGAATTGCTGGGGTGTAAATAGATTTTTTTCTAATGGAAAGAAAAATCAATGTCATGGGTTTGTTATGGCTTTCCGAAAGGACAAAACTACACACAGTTTCAATGTTAGTTATATAGAGAATAAAACTAAAGAATTAGCCATAGGCAGATTATACTGAGAAATTACCTGGAAACTAAAAGGATAACTATTAAAAATAGCAGCAACATATTTTCTAGCCTCCAGTTGGTGAGTAAATATTAGATACTTGTGACCAAAAGCTGTAGACTTTTAGACCAGAGACCACCCCACAGAAAGGCGTGGTGACCTTTGCCCAGGCCAGGAGGGCTGAGCAGCCCCATGACATATGACCTGGAAAGCACAGAAAGAGTGACAACCCTTCTCTCCTCATCCCCAGAATGTCTGCATGAAACCTTGTGGCTAATTCTAATTAATTACCGGATGTTTCACAATGTCACCATTGCCATTAATGGTATCTCACACTGATCTTAAAAAGAGCCAAATATGAAAATGCATAACATTTTGGATAAAATTTTGTTTCTGAGGAGGAAAGTGTCAAGGACTTCTGAGCTGCATGGTATTTTACACACTTCCAAGTATAAAAAGATGAACAGAATGGCATAAGTGAGACCCATTTTACAGTTGGGGACATCAAAGAGCAGGAACTGCACAAGTTAAGGGGTTCTTGGGCACCTGTTCCTCACAAACTGTCCTGGCATGGAAGTTTCTCTGCCAGTTTCATTTCCCCATATTCCTCCAGGAGGCACTGTTTCCTACTCCAGCTCCTCTTAAACCCAGGTTCCCCATATGGAAGCTCCCCAAGATATTCTTAGGAGCTACAATGATGTCAGTTACAAAGCACCGCTGTACTGACATTAGGCGCAGGATGTATGTGGTCAGATCTTCTCTGCTGAAGAGCAGGTAGAGAATAGGAAAACACACTAAGTGTAAAAAGAGATTATCGAAAACCGCTGAGCTGTGGAAATGGAAGTTTTGTCTGTTTTATCAAATTATAAGCTCCAAAAACAAACAGTGCAAAACTTCACTCCCCCTAGGTAATTCCTAGCAAAAAGCTGCTAAAGCCTGCAGGGTTTTGTTGTTATGGGTGGTGGCAGTTTATTTTAAATCTGGACCCCTTTGTTTTGGTCCTTGTATGATTTCACCATGATTCTGCCTGTGCTACACCTGTTCCCCAGAAACAGCTGGGGCAAGTCACGCTAATTCTATGTCTTACTCTGAAACATGTGGACCTACTGTGGGCCCAGAGCAGTTGTTCCAACTGCACTGAAGAAAGCAACTGTCTACCACAGAGGGTTCAACCTGCCTTGCCTGGAAGCTACTCCTCAGGGCTTTGGCAGGAGTTTCAGGAAAAGAGGTCTCTCTGTGTCTGTCCAGACTTGCACACTCAGCGGCATCAACAAAACCCACCTAACTAAAACCAAGCAATGGTTAGGCTTCCAGCATTCATGAGCAATGTTTCTATCCAACAACTGTTCAAAGTTGCAGATAAATTAATTATTCTACAGAAAGGTTTTCTTGCTTAATAAGAACCTAGCAAACATAGTAAATAAAGATGTGCTGAAACATCTTTGTGCGTGTGTGTACATAGATTGGTTTCAGTAAACCTACATCTACAGCTTCTATTCTTGGCAAAGAGATGTAAAACATATACTTTGTTTCTATGTGACACAGTGGGGTTGTCCTTCTTTAAAAGCTTTGTGCTCCCTACATTGACTGTTTCTTGCTTTCCCTGTTACCATGTACACACTTCACTGACAAGCTTCAACCCGTATCACCTGAGAGATTTTCTCCTGCGCAAAGTCACAGCATCCTGCTGATTCTGCTTTTGTGGTATTAATGGCAGGAGGATTTTAAAATGCTTCTGGGAACCTGCATGTGAATATACCCACCCAGGAACGCCTTGATGGGGATAGTCCTTTAATGCCAGGCAGATGTATAGTGATGGAAGCTGGGAAATGGATCCCCGGTGCAGAAAGAGCGGTGAATGCAAAGTAGCCACGGGTAGGATTACTTCATGTCTTTCATTTTTTTTTATCCTGCGTGCTTGCTTTTTCACCAGATGATTCTGGAGAATGAAAACCAATATCTAGGAGATCTATGAAACTGAGTTATATATTTAAGAACTACTTTGTGAAGATTTACCAGGACAATTGCACAAAGGATTTGTTAAGAGAAATTTCCATGGTAACGCTGTACATGCTCAGGTTCAGGGAGTTCCCAAGGGGAAAAAAGGCCATAGAGCTTTTGTCCAATCAATAGCCTCATTACCACTCAGCCAGTAACTGCATTAACACTAATGATGGCTTGTTTCCGCTCCTGGCAACATGTTCTGAGTTTGTAGAATGACTCATGGTCACTTCGTACAGAAATCCACACCACCTCCTGTTCAATGAGCATCTGTGTTACAGACGGTTGGAATGTTTCCTATAGTTTATTTTCATACTCTATGAATCCTATAAAGTCTGGGTCTGATTTAAAAAGCTTGTCTGCCAAGGGCTAGTATGTAAACAGTGATCAGTGATGTTAACTGTGGTGACCTGCTTTCACACCACCATGCTACGGGAATTCCTCCTCCATCACCCAGCTGTAATGCTCAGACAGTCTGCTCGTGTGAGCATCAGCATGTTTCCTTGATATAATTGAAGTATAAATACGACTGACAAAATGAGGAGCAAGCAGCCTTGGTGCTCACCAAGGGGCTGACACTGAGTCTACTGGGTAGGATGGAGGTTTCCACATCTAAAACATCTCATTTTGGTTCTTTCACTGTCTAGGAATATAATTAATTATTTCACACTTGTGTGTTCCTTTGCTTTTTTCAGTAGAAATAATAATACTAGTTACCACCCTGGGGTGTTATGCTACAAAAACTAATGATATTTCTTCAAATTTTAGTGTTTAACAGGTGATACAGGCTAAAAATATACTTAAGATTACTCAGATACTTTAGTAAGTAATAAAACCATAGAATTTAATAATGAAAGAAAATTTTGGTTTTATTCTTCACTTTCAGGTAGATAAATGGACACTACCAGGTGTTCCAAAATACTGAGTGCGCCTGTCAGAAACAGAAGGGTGCTTTGAACAGAACATCACCATCATCCTAACTATCATCACCATCAAATAACACCCTTTGGTAGTGCTCAATAGTACATGATCCACAAAGAGATGATTATCTAGTGATAGGAACTCTCTATCCTCTGAGAATGTGCACTCTAAAATCAACTACTAATTTTCTATGTCTTTTGACAAATGAGAACAATGTAACTTTAAGCAAATACAATTTTGGAGAAGTTGAACCTCTTATAGGAAGTAGCTTCAGGATGGCCTTCTAATTCAGTTGAGAATCTTGATAAAGTTGGATGTGCAAAAAGCTGATTTCATTAAAGAGGCCAAGAGCACTAAATGCTCCATAAGAGAGGGTAAAAAAGAGAGAGGTAGGTCTTACAAGGGCAAGGTGAAACCAGCTGACAGTTGTGTTATCAGACAAGCAATGAAACTATTCATTGTGTTACCATTGTTTCAGTAACATAGTGCAACTACCTGTTTTACCAATACAAGAAAGTTAGTTCACAAGTTTAGTAGCAGTACATGAAGTTCATAATGAAAAGCACCATAGTCTGTACTAGGGTGAAGTTAAGGTATGTGAAGTTAGAATAAATACAAAGATTGGATCAATAGGGCTGGCTGAGCACACGCACCTACCTCTCCTTCCCTCTGCTTTCGTGATTTCTTTCCAGCTTTCCTCTTGCCCACCTCCCCAGGCAGCAAGTCCTCCTCCTTCCCCTAAACAACGTAGGCAGGAAACAGCAAACAAGAACAGTACCGACCGGTGAAAAGGGAATCTCAAACCTAACAATGAGCTCGGCACAATCAAGAAGCATCAGACACATGGGGGGAAAGCAGCACAATGAAGCAGAAAGAAAATTCCCTAGCAATAACAGAAAAATATTTTTATATAAAAGCAAATCAACAGCAATGTCAGAAAAAGAAAGAGTGTCATCAGTTGAAGGTAAATTTTGAGTAATTCCTGAAAAACAGAAAACAGATGGAATAAGATTATCGAAGAAAATGGTAGCTCCAAAGGACACCAAGAGAGAACTGTGGCAAAAGGGTGACCACTATTCTGGGAATGCTCCAGGTTCAGGGGCATCAGACACAGGCAGCTGCAGGGGAACCTGAGAGGTGACTGGGTAGAGAACTCCATTCAGAGCACCCTGTCAGGGTTGGCCCTCGCCAAGCTTGTGTCAGCAGGTACAGCACAGGTGTTCACCCTTAGCTTGGAGTCATCAGTGGTGTGTCTAGGGCTGGAGATTCCACACAACTCCTGGGCCTTGCGACTCCTAGGAGGAACAGGGATCCTCACACCTAGGAGAGGAGCTACTGCACAGCTTCCCCCAGGGAGGAAGTCTTCCTCCTTCCCCTCAAGCACTGGAGGCAGGGTACTACAAACAAGGACAGCAGCTAATGGCACGGGAGCAGGAAGTAGCAAATTTTAACAATGAATAAGCACACAATCAAGAAGCATCAGACACCTAAGAAAACAGCACAATGAAACAGGACCACCAAGCTCCACAAAGAACCTACACAGGAGGAAGGATCATAAACAGAGCAAACAGAATATGACAAGAACAAGTAGTATAACTGCTAATATTTTTGAACCAATCTTTGAAAGTAAGAAAGACAAAATTTTCTCATTTTTCTCTGTCCCATTTGAGCACAGGGTTATACTGGGCTCATAGTGAGTTGATCAGCTTCATCCCCTCCCCTTATTTTGTGTGTGTGTGTGTGTTTTCCTGTGCCTTGGAACTGTTTGCATAAGATATGAGTTATTTGTTCCCTGGACATTTCAGAAAATGGTCCAAACCTTGGAAGAAGTGGTAGCCAGTTGGTGCAAGGTCTGGTGAATATGGTGGATGACAGCCTCTGTAGTTTGAGCAGCGTTGTTTGTGCAACATGTGGTCGAGCATTGTCTTTCAAGAGGATTGGCCTGTCCCTATTGACCAGTCTTAGCTGTTTAATCACAAGCATCCTCATCATTTCATCCAACTGGTTGCAGTAGACATCCGCTATATTCGACTGACCAGGTTTCATGAAGCTGTAGTGGATAATACAAGCACTGGACCACGAAACACACACCATTAGCTTTTTCTGATGCATATTCAGTTTGCACTTTGTTTCAGTACTTCATCTTTATCCAATCATTGTGACAAAAGCTTGTGATTGTCAAAAAGAATCCATTTTCATCACACCTAACAATATGGTATAGAAATGCTTCACCTTTATATCATGATAGCAAAGAAAGGCAAGCTTCCAGACGACTTCTCTTCTGATGCTTGTTTAATTCATGCGGAATCCGTCTATCCAGCTTCTATACCTTGCCAATTTGTGTACCTTTGGTGTACTGGGTGAAAAATATTTCCCTAACCAAAAGTTATAAGGACTGTCTCTTCTTCTAGAAGTTTTCAGTTTTAGGGTTTACATTTAGGTCTGTGATCCATTTCTAGTTAATTTTTTACAGAAATGTAAAATGTCAAAGTTTTCTTTTTAAAAATATATGGATGCTCAGTATTTCCAGCACAATTTGTTGAAAAGACTAATCTTTCTGCATTGAATTGTCTTTGCACGTTTCTTACAAAACCATTGACCATATATGGCTCTAGTCTAGATTCTCTTGCTTTGATCTATTTGTCTACCCTTCTTCTAGTACGACATCATCCTCTTTACCTTTATACTGCAGTGATATCAGGTATCGTGACTCCTGCTTTTGTTTGTGGCAAAATTGTTTCGGTTACTCTGGATCCTTTTCCTTTTCAAACAAATATTATAATCAGCTTGTTTATTTTTATAGAAAATCTTGCTAGGATTTTGATTGGAATTATGATGAATCTATAGATAAGTTTAGAGTTAACTGACAGTTTAACAATATTGATTTTTCCACTCCATGAACATGGCGTAGAATCTATTTACTTAGTCTTCAATTTCTATCATTTTTTGCAGCTTACATTTTAAAAATACTCCTAATGTTTAGTTAGATTTATATCTAAGTATGTCATGATTTGTTATTCCTATTGTAAATAATGCTTTATTTTTTAATAACAGTGTTAATGTCTATTATATTCTCCTTGTATCATGCATCTTTGCTTATGTTCCTTATCCTGACTTTTTTGTAATTACTTAGTATTTTCTATATACATCATAATGCCATCTGAAAATTCACTCATGTTTGTTTATTCTTTTCCAAATAGGACATTCATACCTTTTTCTGCTCTTAGTGGGGAAGGCATTGAGTCTTGATTTGTTAACTATTATGTTAGCTGCAGGTTGTATCGTGGATAACATTTATCAGCTTAGCAAATATCACTTTTATACATAATTCCTAGAGAGATTTTATCTTTTAACCTTGAAATGGTGTTGAGTCTTGTCAAAAGCTTTTCCTGTGTCTCTTAGGATGGTCATATTGTTTTGCTTATACTGAAATTCTTTTGGTTGATTATATTGAATTTAAGAAATGTTTCCTCTCTGGGATAAACCACCACTCGATCATATTGTATTATCCTTTTTATAAAAACTACATTTGAGAAGATTGTTTTTCCATACTCATAGGGATATTTGTTTACAGTGTCCTCTCTTTTAGTATCTTTGTCTGGTACTGTCATTTGTGTAATGATAGATGCCTAAATGAGTTGAAATGGTCTCCACATCTTCTATTTGCTGGAATTGTTTGTATAAATGTTGTTTTTATTTCTTCCTTAAATGTTTGATAGAATGTGCTAGTGAAAAAAGAACATTATTCCTTGGAGGATATTAAACTATTAAATACAAACACAATTTCTTTAATAGCTTAGGGATATTCAGTTTTTTTCTTAAGTTTGGTAGTTTGGGGCTGGCAAAGAATTGGTCCACTTAATCTAAACTGTGGAATTTATATGCACAAAGATGTAACACTCTATTTTCTTATTGTCCTTTCATTTTCCTCAGAGTCTATGGTGATGTCCCATCCCTCCTTCCTGATACTTGCAATTTTTGCCTTGGCTCCTTTTCTCTTAGTCAGAATGGTGTGAAGTTCATTTGTTTTTATTGACATTCTAAAGATCCAGCTTTTGGTTACTCTTACTTTTTTCTCTTTGTTTTGATTTCCACTCTTATTTGATCCGTGCTTCTGCTGGCTTTGCATTTAATTTGCTCTTGTCATAAGAATTTCCGAGGTGGGATCATGGGCCACTGAAAACCAACATTTCTTCCTTTATACTACAAACACTTGACGCTGTAAATACCCCTCTAGGCACAGACTTAGCTGCCTCCTGAATATTTCAATATGATCTCTTTTAATTTTAATTCTGTTACAATATATCTTAATTTTCTATTTGCTGAAGACACTGTCCCTTCCCCACTGGATAGTCCTGGCACCCTTTCCAGAAAGCATTTAACCATCCATGAGCAGGTTTATTTCTGAGCTCAGCTTCTATTCCATTGCTCTGTAAGTCTGTCCATGCCAGTAACACCCTGTTTTGATTACTGGAGCTTCTAATGAGTTTTGAAAACAGGACATGTAAGAGCTCTAAGTTTGTTCTTCTTCCAGATTGTTTTGTTTATTTGGGGTCCTTTGAGATTTCATGTGCCTGATACTTTGCTAAATTTGCTTTAGTTCTCACAGTTCTTTTGTGGAATCTTAAGCATTTGTCACATACGGGATCATGTCATTTGCAAACTGATAACTTTACATCTTCCTTTTCAATTTGAGTGCCTTTTCTTTTTTTCTCTTGCCTAATTGCTCTTTCAGTTATTGGCATCACCAGATTACATGTGTTTGCATTGTGTGTCTAAAAACATCAAGTAATCATAGGATTCTTTGATACATTAGTTTATTAAATTATGTACAAAACAAAAATAGTACTACCTTTTATGATTATCTATGTATTTACCTTTACTAGCGGTCTTTATTTCTTCACAACGCTTTGAGTTCCTCTCTAGTGTCCTTTCTTCTCAAGTGGAAGGACTCTCTTCGTTGCAAGCAGGTCTGGTGGTGCTCAGCTTTTGGTTATCTGGCATGTCTTAACTTCTCCCTCGTTTTTGAAGCACAGTTTGTGGGATATAGGGTTCTTGGTTGACAGGCTTTTTTATTTTTTCTTCCAAGGCTCTGAATATTTCAACCCACTGACTACTGGCCTCCAAGCTTTTTGATGACAAATCTGATGATGATCATGTAGGGAAATTATGATGACAAGTATCTTTCTGGCAGCTCTATACATGTCAGTAATGGACCTTATTGTGTATGACACACCACAGAACCCATTTTTATAGTATCATGATGCCAGCTATGTTGTAGCATCACCCTGACACCAATCAGAATTTAAATAAAAAGAAATTGAATGTTTCAAGTATAGACATTATGAGGTCTTTAAAAGCCTAAAGGTATTACCAATTTTCACACTATAAATGGAAAGGTTGCTGAAGTATTGTACAGGTTTAAATTTCTAATAAAATAGAAATTTCTAATGTCAATCTCTATAACCATGTAAACAAAAAACACTTGTTTTCTTTAAAGAGGAAAATGTTCTTGCAATCAAAAGAAGAAAAAAACCACTGTAGGTTATAGCCAGCCATGATTGTCCCATTTCTTGCTCCGACCTCATAAAGAGCCATTGTTATGAAATCACTACCACCTATATAAGCCCCTGTCTGCGCCTAGGATTTCAGTCCGTCTTGCCCAGGAAGCTGGTTTTTGGTGGCCTGTGGAGTTTGACCATAGAGACTGCTTTTTCCTTATTAGCATAGTTAGTGTAGTTAGCATAGTTAGAGGTGACCACGGAGCAGGCCTTGGCCTCCAGTTCATCCACTGAGGACTTTAACAATTATAAGCCCCTCAAGACAATTGGCTCTGGTACCTTCGGCAAGGTGATGCTGGCTCAGCACCTTCCTACTGGGACCCAGGTGGCCGTCAAAATTATGTCCAAGAAGACCCTCCCCAGCCTGTCGATATGAAGGTCAAAGCCAAAAGGGCCCTGAATCATCCAAACATCCCTAAGCCTCTGGACGTCATCAAGAATGAAGACATCCTCTGCTCAGCAACAGAATACAGAATACACCAGTGGTGGGGACCTTTTCTACCATGCAGTGAGACACAGTTCCCTGAATGAGGAGAAGGCCCGGGCCAAATTGCGACAGATCCTGGCTGTGGTGCAGGACTGCCGCAAGAACCACATCGTACACTGGGACCTGAAGCCCCCCAACATTCTACTTGATGAGCATCAGAACATTAAACTAGCTGACTTCGGCTTTGCCATGACTTTTAGTAAGGGGGAGAAGCTGACACCTTCTGCGGAACTCCTTGTTTTTATCCCCCAGAAATGTTCCTGGGTGAGGAATATACGGGACCGGAGGTGGATGTGTGGACACTCAGTGTTGTCCTCTACACGATGACAGCAAGGCATATTCCGTTTGATGGTGACAACTGGGAGGAACTTGAAGTAACATCACCCATGGAAACTATGATACACCTGCTTTCTTTTCTGAAGAACTGAAAACACTTTTGAGGAAGTTCCTAACTATTGACCCCTGGAGAGGCCCACCCTCCCTGAAATGCTGAGGGATGTTTGGATCAAGGGGCAGCACACACCAGAGGAGACCAGCAAAGCCACAGTGCCAGCCAGTCCTCTATACAGCCTGCAGATGAGTCTCCATCCCAGCATAGCCCCCCAGCATGGCCCCATGGCCTCCCCGTCCACCCACAGCACCAGCAGCCAGGAGGAAGGCAAGGAGCAGACATCTTTCTCCAGGCTGGGCAGCCAGATGGGAAGACCTCGATCTCTCCCTCTCAAGAGGACCAGGGCCGGAAGGGGCTCACTAGGAGATTTGCCAACTTTATGTTAAGAACGTGCTGTACCCCGACAGCCCGAATGATCTGCTGCAGATGGCTAAACAAGGTGGTGCCAGTGAATGTGGACAGCTGAAGCAAAAACAGCAAGTATGTGGGGTGGTGTAGCCATGCTTCCTTTTTCTTATTATATTTTTTATGGTTTTGCTGATATTGTTTTTAATAGACAAGTCACAGATGTATACGTGTATGGGGTACGATGTGAAGTTTCTGTACATGTTCCACCATGTGGAATGGTGACGTAAAGCTAATTAGTATATCCATCACCTCAGAAAGACAAATGCAGGATGATGTCACTTTCATGTTGTATCTGCAAAGCTGACCTCATAGAAGTAGCCTGATGGTGATGAGAGGCTGGGGGATGGCAGAGGGAGGGCACTGGTAGTTGGTCACAGGGCACAGAGTTTCAGACAGACAGGAGGAAGAAGCCCTGACATCTGTTGCACAGCAGGGTGCAAGAGTCAATGAAAATGTTCTGCACATTTGAAAATACCAGAGTCCCCTTCAAACATCTCCTTGCTTTTAGAATGGAGAGAGGGAAGACCCCGAGCACCCTGGACCCTGACAACATGCAGTGTGAGGTCTGCCAGGGGTGGACTCACAGGTCCGAGTCGGAGCCCTCTAGAAGCAGCCCATGGGCTTCAGAGAGGCATCTGAGCCACAGTAGAGTGAGCTGTAGCGTGGCCTGGAGCCCTGAAGACAAGAGGGACCCTCTGTCCCCACCAGGTCCCCTTTGTTTCCCAGTGTGGATGTTCTTCATCCTTAACAGCCCAGTGAGCAGTCACCCAGTGCTACTGTCCTTAAAATCTATCCCTGGCTCTCACCCCTTCAGCAATGCCTGTTTTGGTTGATTTTGTTTTTGTTTGTTAATGTCATCACATGTTTTGATCCAAATATGGGAGGTTCAAATACGTCTGAATTATTTTGGGAGGGAACTTTATTTCTAGGGACCCACAGTTCTAATTCGTTGGAAGCTTTTATCCTTCTGAGGTCTTCTGAACTTTCAAGCTGCTCATTAGGTTGGCTGACCTATGTTCCTGGTTCATTTGTATCCCAAGTTCTCAACAGATCATTTTTTTAAGGAGATAGAATGTTCCAGATTGGTATTCTCTTGCCTATCAGTTCTTTCTTGAGAACAGTTGGATGTTGAAGGATCATTCGAACCTGTCTTATTAGTTGACTTCCTGTAGTTTCCAGAGCAGAAGACACAAGGTGGAAACTGAACTGCACTGTGTCCTAGATTCTGAACTTGCTAGCTATGAATCCTTGTTGTGCCACCGAGGAGAAATAGGTGAGTGGAGAACTGACTATATTTGAGTCTATTGCTTTATCTTATATTGCTTTAATTCACTGAACACTTTCGAAGGGCATATTCTAGTTGATTTAGTGAGAAGTAGTGTGAGCATTCTCTTTTGTCTAGGGTAATAACAAATTTGTTCAGAAGGTAATCGCTGTGAAATCCTGTATCATTGCTATCAATGCTCTGATTACAAAAGAGGCAAAAGGAAGGTTTGGAGGAGGAGCATCTTAAATTTTGAGAATGATAACTTTTTCTGTTGTTTTGGCTTTGGTTTTAATGTAGTGGTTGGATACATGAAGAAAAGTGTGTGCAAAATAATGACATAGAACTTGACAATAAGGGCTGCCTGGGATAAAATAAGAAAGAACTACAATGGATGAGGGGATTTACTTATACTTCCTGTTGAAAAATTTATTGTGATAGCAAATTGTAACATTCTTTCAAGACCAAAAGTGTTGTACTTAAAATCGGGAAATCTACAGAACAGGATTGTCAAAAAGGCAAAATGAGAATTTCCTTAAGTCTTAGTCCGATTGATTAGTCCAGTTGATTTTGATACCACTGCACATTGATTTATGCTATATTTTTTTAAAAAATCAATTGAAAAAATAAAATGTGACTTTCTTGACTTTGGATATTGGGCTCTATATATTTTTAGGTTCAAGAAGTCTAAGTCTTTAAAAAAAAATCAAAATACATGAAAAAAAAACAGGGACCATGACATTCAAATATTTTCGTAGCTCATTTTTTCTACAGATGCATGACTGATTTGGAGTAGGTGCGTTCTGGCGTCATCCACCATTCATCACAGTACATATAAAATACAGTAAGGGCCGGGCGCGGTGGCTCACGCCTTGTAATCCTAGCACTCTGGGAGGCCGAGGCAGGTGGATCATTTGAGCTCAGGAGTTCGAGACCAGCCTGAGCAAAAGCGAGACCCCGTCTCTACTAAAAAAATAGAAAGAAATTATATGGACAACTAAAAATATATATAGAAAAAATTAGCCGGGCATGTTGGCGCATGCCTGTAGTCCCAGCTACTCGGGAGGCTGAGGCAGGAGGATAGCTTCAGCCCAGGAGTTTGAGGTTGCTGTGAGCTAGGCTGATGCAAGGTACTCTAGCCTGGGCAACAGAGTGAGACTCTGTCTCAAAAAAAAACAAAAAAAATAGTAAGAACAGTTATAATACCAAAAAATTCATAGCCATCTAAATTTGTCCCACAAGTCAGAACTGAACTATTGTTTCGTTCCCAACCTCTGCTCTTACCCATGTCTTTATAGAAAACTGGAAATATTTTACTTCTAACTAACTTGATTTTCACCCTAGGAGGTTATCTTTTGTAGTTTAAATTTTCCTATGGCAATTTTATTCTATATGGGAATAGCTCCCTGAAGAACAGACCCTTTGCTGCCTTGAAATCAGACTGGGTCTCAGTTCTACCACCTATGAACTTGAGCAGGTTGCTTAGTCTCCCATCTCTGAGATGGGAAGTAATAGCTGCCTCATTAAGAAAATGCTTGGAAAATCACTGTGGAAACTTACAGAAGAGGGGTAGGTATTCTTTTGAAGGGTAGCATTTTAAAATAAGGTGAGAGAGAGAAGAAATTACATTGCACTACCTACTAAATGCCACAGCTTTGTGAGGCCCTTAACATATGTACATTAGCTCCTTTAATCCTGACATAGACGTTGTGATCTTCATTGTCTAAATGAGAAAACTGCGATTCAAAGATATAAACCATGATGTGTGTGATGTTCAGTTCTAGTAAACGGTGGCATCTGGCTTTGAATTCAACTTCAATTCCAAAGCTTAGACCCTTTCCACTACCATTTCCTGGCCAGTATTTTAAAAAATATTTGATACAAGGTAGATTTCTGTTTTCCAGTGCCCTGAAATGCAGGTGGAAGTTAGGTTTTCAGAAACCTTTAAAGTAGCCCTCCAAAGGGTATGAAGGGATTGCAAATGTGCGCCTTCTCTGACTGATACCCACAGACGTCTCACGTGTGTATGTGTGCACACACACACACACACAGAGCTCTAATAGGTTTTACCTTAGAACTCTAACCACGAGACATAACACAACTCACCAGTCTGTAAAAAAGACAATGGGATTCAAGTTTCTTCTGAGAAAACTGGAACATGTTTACATGGCAAACTTTAGTTACCCTGATAAGGAACCTAATTAAGCCTGCGGATCTAAGTTTCAGGCAAAGCAGTTTCCATGGAGTTTGATTTCATAAAACTTCCTTAGCCCTTTTTTTTCTTTAGTTGAAAATGAGTTTTCCATTTGCACTTTAGGTATAACTGGCCTCAGCATCTCTAGGTAGCCTTTCAATTGCAAATACTATGAACAGTGAGTTATCTCAACATCAACAGAAAAAGTTATCAGGTTTTAGAGTAGCCAGAAGAGAAAAGAGAGAAATAGCTTGAGGAACCTTTTAACTCCATAGGGGTAAGTGGACCATTTGAGCTCGGAATTTTCCTTGACGTGATTTGCCCTTTCCTAAGGACTTGTGCACAAGAATTGGCTATAAGCAGCTGCAGCCCTAGAAAACCTGGCCTGCCTTTGAACCTTTCCATTTACACAAATACCTGCAAGTAGAGCCACCATAAACTAACTGGGGCCCCTAAGGGGGTCATTCTCTTTCCTCTTTCGCAAAGGCGCAGAAAGCCAACTGAGATTAATTGTAGGATGAAAAGACAATGGAGAAGACCCTTTAGAATGTACCTCAAAATCAAAATTAGGATCCCAAACATAATTCCTAGGAAGAGAACCAACTCAGAGTAATCCAGGACCATCAGCTAAGAACGGGAGGTCTGGAGCTCAGGAGGACTTACCAGTTCCGCCAGAGGAGAAGCTCGGAGTCCGGGGAGCCGAAAAGGATGATGCCAGTGCCTGGCCCCGAGTTCCAGCTGCTCCTTCGGGGGTTCTGAGTCTTCTCTGAGCCCCATGTTGGGTGCCAGCCTTCTCAACAGGAAAGAAGCCAAACTCTGTAAAATAATTTAAAGAGGTTTCTGCTCAGTCAAATTTGAGGACCATGACCCAGAGCCACTCTCAAGAAGCCTTGAGAAAGTGGACTCGCTGTGCCTGGGTTACAGTTTGGTTTTACATATTTCAGGGAGACAGGGGTCACAGTTGAAGTCATAAATCAATACATGGAAGGCATACACTGGTATGGACCACAGAGCCTATTGAGAAACAAGATTCACATCATTAACTAAAGAGCAAAATATCATGATTATCACTTAGACTTGTTAAAAGCAAACTTGCTCCTTAGTCATTCAGGCCAGTGTTACATGTAACTGAAATCCTCTTCTGAGACTGCACCTGGAAGAAACACATGAGCTGAGCTGTGTGGCGTCGATCTGGGAGGTTTTCAGTGTTCTTTATACCCACATGGTTTAATCATTCTAATCAAACTCCAGAAAAGCTGAAAAATACATGAGGACTCTAATTTGTAAAGCAGCACAGATGCAGAATTTGTACATATATTGGAAAACACTGCCTTTAACACTCTTTTCCTCTCTTTCATGCCCTTCAGGGTATTATTTTTCCAAGACAAAACGTTCAGGGGGCTTCCTTTGTTTTACTATATCAACAAATGCAGCACTGTAGAAATGTATATTTGGTTTTCCTTTTCCAGAATACAATTTGGTTCTATACTCAAACCCACATATACTGGAGACATAAGTAGTTCTATGGGCTTATGGCTTCTGTAGCTGGAAAAAAGGCAGTGACAGTAGGAATTGTACATATGTAAGATCTGCAATTTGAGAATATTACCACCACTATCATGCCAATATTTACAACAATCATATTTTGTTAAAACTACACTTTCTTCCTTGATATTTCTGATTCCTATTTTTATTTCTTTTTTAAAGCTTAGATTCATAACTCTAAGAATGTTCTGAAGCAAGTTCATGAGGGTTAGCAGGAAGATTAAATGAGAAATGTAATTATCTCTTCCTCTAAGAAGTTGTGGTACTCCAGGCTCTTTAATGAACTGCACATTAGATAAATTAATTAAGAAAATTCATCTAGCAAATATATTTCTTGCGTTTCATGACAGTGTTTAGTGCCTGGTGTCCAGGAGGTGTTCACTTCATACTTCTGGAAAGGAAGGAAAAAAGGGAAGGAAAGTGCAGCGAAGGGAAAGGCAGAAGGGAGAAGGCAAGGGAACGGAAGGGGGAAGGGAAGGGAGAAAAGAAGGGAAGGGATGGGAGAAGGGAAAAAAGGGGGGAAGGAAAGGAAAGGGAGAAGGGAAGGGAAGGGAAGGGGGAAGTGAAGGGATGGGAGAAAGGAAGAAAGGGGGGAAGGAAAGGAAAGGGAGAAGGGAAGGGAAGGGAAGGGGGAAGCAAAGGGATGGGACAAGGGAAGGGTAGGCAGAACAGAAGGAAAGGGAAAGGAGAGGGAAAGGGAAGGGAAGGCATGGGAGAAGAGAAGGGAAGGGAAGGGAAGGGAAGGGAGGGGGAAGGGAGAAGAAAAGGGAAGGGAGGCGGGAAGGGAGAAGGGAAGGGAAGGGAGCAGAGAAGGGAAAGGAAGGGAGCAGGGAAGGGAAGGGAGAAGGGAAGGGAGGGCAGAAGGGAAGGGAAAGGAGGGGGGAAGGGAAGGGAAGGGAAGAGAGAGGGCAAGGGAAGGGAATGGAGAAGGGAAAAGAAGAGAGGGGGGAAGGGAAGAGAAGGGAAGGGAAGGGAGAAGGGAAAGGTAGGGAAGGGAGGGGGAAGGGAAGGGAAAAGGTAAGGGAAGGGAGGGGGAAGGGAAGGGAGAAGGAAAGGCAGGGAACGGAGGTGGGAAGTGAAAAGGGAAGGGAAGGAAACGGAAGGGAGAAGGGAAAGGAAAGGAAGGGAAGCGAAGGGCGAAGGGAAGGGAAGAAAAGGGAAGGGAACTGGGAAAGAATAGAAGGGAATGGGGAAGGGAAGGGAAGGGAAGAAAAGGGAAGGGATCAAGGAGAGGAAGGGAAGGAAAAGGGGGAAGGCAAAGGAAAGGGAAGGGAATGTGGGAAGGGGATGGGAGGGAAGGGAAAAAGGAAGGAAGGAAGGAAATTGAAGGAAGGAACCAAGAAAGGAAGGAAGGAAAGTATTTATATTTTATGTGTGTTTTATTGCGTTCTTAATATCAGAATGTTGGAGCTAAGGAAAATTTCAGAAATCATTTCATCTACCCTTCTAATTAACAAATAAGGGAACTTCTGGATGTGACATAAGCCCCAAAGGCATAGCTGTATGGTTTATCTGGGGGCCAGAAGTCTGTGGGTATCAGTCAGAGAAGGCACACATTTGCAATCCCTTCATACCCTTTGGAGGGCCACTTTAAAGGTTTCTCAAAACCTAACTTCCACCTGAATGTCAGGGCACTGGAAAACAGAAATCTACCTAGTATCACATATTTTATAAAATACTGGCCAGCACATGGTAGTGGAAAGGGTCTAAGCTTTGGAATTGAAGTTGAATTCAAAGCCAGATGCCACCATTTACTAGAACTGAACATCACACACATCATGGTTTATATCTTTGAATCACAGTTTTCTCATTTATACAATGAAGATCACAACACCTATGTCAGAGGATTAAAGGAGCTAATGTATATATGTTAAGGGCCTCACAAAGCTATGGCATTTAGTAGGCAGTGCAATGTAACTTCTTCTCTATCCCTTTATTTTAAAATGCTACCCTTAAAAAGTGCAATGTAACTTCTTCTCTATCCCTTTATTTTAAAATGCTACCCTTAAAAAGAATACCTACCACTTCTGGAGGTTTCCACAGTGATTTTTCAAGCATTTTCTTACTTAGGTAGGGCAGCTATTACTTCCTGTTTCAGATATGGGAGACTAACCAACCTGCTCACCTTCATAGGTGGTAGAACTGACACCCAATCTGATTTCAAGGCAGCAAAGGGTCTGTTCCTCAGAGAGCTTTTCCCACATAGAATAAAATTGCCATGGGAAAATTTAAACTATAAAAGATAATCTCCTAGGGTGAAAATCAAGTCAGTTGTAAGTAAAATATTTCCAATTTTCCTATAAAGACATGGGTAAGAGCAGAGGTTGGGAACCAAGACCATAGTTCAATTGTGATTTCCGGGACAAATTTAGATGGCTATTAAGTTTCTGCTATTATAACTGTTTTCAGTATATTTTATCTGTACTGTGATGAATGATGGATAAAGCCAAAACTCATCTACTCCAAATCATTCCTGCAGCTGTAGAAAAAAACGAGCTAGAAAAATATTTGGATGTCATGGTCAGTGTTTTGTTTTCATGCATTTTGATTTTTTTTAAAGACTCAGACCCGCTGAACCTAAGAATCTGTAGAGCCCAATATCCAAAGTGATGACATTAAAAAACAAAAACAAAACAGGCACTGCTGAAGGGGTGAAAGCCAGGGAAAGATTTTAAGGACAGCAGCACTGGGTGACTGCTCCCTGGGCTGTTAAGCATGAAGAAAATCCACACAGGGAAACAAAGGGGACCCAGTGGGGATGGAATGGCCCTCTTGTCTCCAGGGCTCCAGGCCATGCTGCAGCTCACTCTACTGTGGCTCAGATGCCTCTCTGAAGGCCATGGGGTGCTTCTAGGGGGCTCCCACCCGGACCTCTGAGTCCACCCCTGGCAGACCTCACACTCTGTGTTGTCAGGATCCGGGGAACTTGGGGTCTTCCCTTTCTCCATTCTAAAGGCAAGGAGACGTTTGAAGGGGACTCTTTGGTATTTTCAAATGTGCAGGACATGCTCATTGACTCCTGCACCCTGCTCTGCAACAGATGTCAGGGCTTCTTCCTCCTGTCTGTCTGAAACTCTGTGCCCTGTGACCAACTACCAATGCCCTCCTTCTGCCATCCCCCAGCCTCTCATCACCATCAGGCTACTTCTATGAGGTCAGCTTTGCAGATACAACATGAAAGTGACATCATCCTGCATTTGCCTTTCTGAGGTGATGTATATATAAATTAGCTTTACGTCACCATTCCACATGGTGGAACATGTACAGAAACTTCACATCGTACCCCATACACGTATACATCTGTGACTTGTCTATTAAAAACAATACCAGCAAAACCATAAGCAATATAATAAGAAGAAGGAAGCGTGGCTACACCACCCCACATTCTTTCTGTTGCTGCTTCAGCTGTCCACATTCACTGGCACCACCTTGTTTAGCCGTCTGCAGCAGATCTTTCGGGCTGTAGGGGTACAGCACATTCTTAACATACAGTTGGCAAATCTCCTAGCGAGCCCCTTCCGGCCCTGGCCCTCTTCAGAGGGAGAGGTCAAGGTCTTCCCATCTGGTTGCCCGGCCTGGAGAGAGGTGTCTGCTCCTTGTTCTTCCCCACGGCTGCTTGTACTGCGGGTGGACGGGGAGGCTATAGGGCCAGGCTGGGGCCATGCTGGGATAGGGACTCATCTGCAGATTAAACCCCGAGAGGCTTGGAGATCAGCGACAAGTGTAGGTGGAAGAGTTCAATTTCCCCTCCGTTGCATCTCGCGTTGCTGGAGAGACTTGCCGAGACCAGCCCAGAGACGGCTGTCTCCAGTGAACAGTGAACCTCTTGCGGACAGGGCACCGGGCTCCCAGCTCCATTGGGCCACATCCCGCCCCACAGACCCGAACTGATACGAAAGCACCATATTGCTTCATTCTCCACTTCTCCTCCCCTACCTGCAGCTGCTGAGAGAGACAATTTAGCCACCACCCAAAGGCTTCCACAGGGAATGGGAGCTTTTCTCTTGGGGCCCTGCAGGGGACTGACTGTTACTCAGACTGAGATCTCCCTACCCGCTGGCCCTCGCTGGTGCTGCTGGCCTGCTGATTCCAGTAGGGCAGGGCAAACCCCAGGACACAGAGACATTGATCCAGCTTGGGCACCCCGTGGGCGACTTGAGACCAGCATTCTTCCCCCTGGCAGAGTCAGGGATTAATCTACAGGGCCCGGAGGATACGACAAGAGCCCAGATCCTGTACACCCATGTCTTGATCGCACTGCCTGGTGGCACAGACAGGATATTTGTGAACTAGTCTACTGAGGTGTATGTGCCTTCAGGGGCAGATCAGAGTGTGTCCTAGCTGCAGCGCACCCCAGGGGCGACCGTGCTCCCATGGGGGGGCCATGCTCCCAGCTCATGCCGTGATCCTGAAATGTCACAGTCAGGGCAGCTCTGCTCGCTTGAGATCCTGCATGCTGGCAGAAGCCCAAGAAAAGCCACAGAATAGGGGAGGCTGGAGAGGAGCGACCTGCTCCAGACTGCCAGACTGCAGGTCTCAGAAAGCCCCACCTCCAAAAGCAGACTTTTCAGTTGAGTGGGACCATTGCAGCCCCTCCCTGGCAGCTTTGCCCAGAAGCAGAGAACAGATCTTTGACCCCTGCTAAAAGCATTTGTGGAGTTTGAGAGCAGGCTCACCCAACCCAGCCCTGCCAGCCTCACTCCCCCACCTCACCCTGCTGAGCTGGACAATAAGAACACACCTGGAAGTCCCAGAGACCCACCCACGACATGAGGCACCACAGTGCCTCTCCAGAGGAAAGAGAGCTGGTTATGGGACACAAAAACAACACTGCAGCTTGCTCCTTCCAGCAAGCCCCATCTACTGCAGGGAGGTCAATATCCATGCCTTTTTGTTACATTTACTGACTCATCATACAGGGTGTGGTAGAATCTCAACCACAAGAACCACCTGCTAGCTAAGAGACTAAACTGGGCATGTCATTATCTAAATGAAAATCCACAGGTAACAAGCAACAGCTGCTCCAGATGGGAAGGAATCAATGAAAGAACACTGGAAGTATGAAGAATCTCACTGAAAGGAGATCCCCAAAGAGGAACACCTCCTGTCTGGCAATGGACATCAACCAAATACAGAACACTGAAATGACAGAAGTAGAATTTTGAACATGGATGGTAAGAAAACACAAGGATATGCAAGAGAAAATGGATACCCAACACAAAGAAACCACACACACACAAACAAAAACAAAAAAAAATCTTGTACTTGGAAGAAAATTCACTAAAGAAATTGAAATATTAAAGAAAAAAGAAACAGAATTTCAGGAAATCAACAATTTATTGAAGGAATTACAAAACACAGTAGAAAGCCTCAAGAATAGGGTAGATCAAACAGAAGAAAGAATTTCAGGGATTGAATGTAACACCTTTGAATTAAACAAGTCAGTCACAGAGATAGAGCAGAGAAATGAGAGAAAAGAGCAAAGCCTGCAAGAAATGTGTGATTATGTGAAGAGGCCTAACATAATAATCACGGTCATACCTGAGGGTGAAGAAGAAAACACACAAGGGTTGCATAAAGTATTTGAGGATATAATGGAGGACAATTTCCCTGGCCTTGCTAGAAATCTAGATATCCAGGCACAAGAAGGTCAAAGGAATCTAGAAATCTAGATATCCAGGCACAAGAAGGTCAAAGGAATCCTGGGAGATTGACTGCAAACAGGAAGACACCAGGATACATTGTCATCAGACTGGCCACAATAAACACGAAAGAGGCCCTCCTATGAGCTGTAAGGCGAAAGAAGCAGGTAACCTACAAAGGTAAACCATCAGACTATCTGCAGACTTCTCAACTGAGACCTTACAAGCCGGAAGAGACTGGGGCCTCATTCTCACTCTTCTCAAACAGAATAATGCCCAGCCTAGAATCCTGTATCCTGTAAAACTAAGTTTCTTACACAAATGAGAAATAAAGACCTTCTCAGACAACCAAAGACTGAGGGAATTCATCAAGACAAGACCTGCCCTCCAGGAAGTACTCAAAACGGCCTTACACTTGGATCAGCACAATAAACACTCACCAGTGTAAAATCGTCCAAAAGGTAAAGGTCAAAGGCCAGATATCAGTGGCTCAAGAGAGAAAACAAAGTACCAAAGTTTAACTCAATAGGATGAACAGAAATCAGCCCCACTTAACAATTCTTTCAATAAATGTGAATGGCTTCAACTGCCCACTAAAGAGACATAGCCTGGCCGAATGTATAAATATACACAAGGCAAGTATCTGCTGTCTTCAGGAAACACATCAAACCCACAAGGATGCATTTAGACTCAAGGTGAAGGGATGGAAGAAACTATTCCATGTAAATGGAAGCCAAAAGAAAGCTGGCGTAGCAGTTCTGATTTCAGATAACTTAGTCTTCAACAAAAGTAATGAAAGACAACGATGGTCACTATATAATGGTGAAGGGTACTATTCAACAAGAAGACATACAATTCTAAATATTTATGCACCTAACTCAGGTGCACCCAGATTCATAAACCAAATCCTACTTGATCTAAACAAAATGATAAACAGCACCACTGTAACAGCCAGAAACTTCAACACACATCTGATAGAATAGGACAGATCCTCCAAACAAAAAATTAAGAAACAATGGACTTAAACAGAACTCTAGAACAAATGGGCCTGACTCACAGTTACAGAACATTCTACCCCAAAACCACTGAATATACTTGTTTTTCTCATCAGCTCATGGGACATTCTCTAAGATTGACCATATCCTAGGCTACAAAGCATGTCTCGACAAATTTAAAAAAATAGAAATTATTTTTCTATTTTTATGGATCTTCTCAGACCACAGTGGAATAAAATTAGAAATCACCACCAACAGAAACTCTCATCTCTACAAAAGGTCATGGAAATGAAACAACGTTCTGCTGAAAAGATACTGGGTTAAGGAAGAAATTAAGTTGGAAATCAAAAGACTGTTTCAACTACATGATAAAGAAGACACAAGTTATCAAAGTCTATGGGACACAGCTAAAGCAGTCTTGAGAGGAAAATTTATATCCACAAATGCCTACATCAAAAAACAGAAAGATCACAAAGCAACAAACAATCTAATGAATCGTTTCAAAGAACTGGAAAAGGATGAGCAAACCAATCTCAAACCCAGCAAAACAAAAGAAATACCCAAGATCAGAGCAGAACTAAATGAAATTGATAATAAAAAAAACTATATGGAAGATTAATCCAAAGAAAAGTTGGCTCTTTGAAAAGATAAACAAAATTGACATGCCTCTTGCTAGATTAATCAGACGCAAAAAAGAAAGGACTCTAATAAGCTCAATCCAGAATGAAAAAGGAGAAATTACAACTGATACCACGTATATAAAATATCTATGAATACTATAAAAAGGTTTACACACATAAACTTTAAAACGTGGAGGAAATCGACAAACTGTTAGAAACACACAGCCTCCCTAGGCTCAATCAGGAAGAAACAGTGTTTCTGCACAGACTAATATCAAGTAACAAAATTGTAGCAATAATAAACCTTCCTTAAAAGAAGTCCCAGGCCAGATGGTTATACACCTGAATTTAATGAGACCTACAAAGAAGAACAGGTGCCTGTTCTGCAGAAATGATTCCACAACATTGAGAAGGAAGGAATCCTCCACAAATATTTTAGAAAGCCAACACCGCCCTCATACCTAAACAGAAGAAGAAAACTACAGACCAATATCCACTAGGAATATAGATGCAAAAATGGTCAATAAAATCCTAGTAAACTGAATTCAGGTGTTTATCAAAAAAATAATCCATCATGACCAAGTGGGCTTCATCCCAGACATGCAAGGATGTTTCAACATTCACGTATCTATAAATGTAATTCACCACAGAAATAGAAGTAAGTGTGTCTGCAGGACTGTGAGTCGACCTGGAAGGTCCTCTGAAACCACGTCACACTAAAGGAACCAGAGCCTCTTACAATAGATGGAGAAGAGGTTTCAAAGTCCTGACTTCAAGTCCCATTGCTGCCACCTCCTGGCAGGGTGTCCCTGTGGATATCACTCAGCGTCCCTGAGCCAGCCTCTTCAACAAGAAAACCAGAGACTGAGAACAACCACAGAGAAACCATCTGAGGGCTGCTGTGGGGCTCCCTGAGGCAGAGGATGTGAGGTACTTGACTCACACACAATGACAACTGGCTCTGGGACCCAGAGAGTCAAGCTGGGTCTCCCCAGCTATTCCTATGATCAACTTCCAACTCAGATCATGCAGGTACGGAGTGGACTTCCCAGAAGGTAGTGAGCTCCCTATCACCAGACGTATTCAAGCCAGATTGAGATTTGTGCCTTCAAAATTGGGAGCCACGAGCCACACGAGTGCTTGAAATGTCACAAGTCTGAATTGTGATGTGCTGTAAGTGTAAAACAAACTCCGGATTTCAAAGACTTATTACAGAAAAGAAATGTAAAGTATCTCAGTATTTTATATTGATTACATATTGAAATGATACTATTTGGCATAGATTAGATTAAATAAAATATCTTATTGAATTGAATGTCATCATTTTTTACCTTTTTGATGTGACAACTAGGAAATGTTATATTACATGGGTGGCCTGTATTATATAATCTTTCAGTTGGACAGCGCCAGTCGAAATCCTGGATGCTCAGAGTGTGGTTCCTGGACTGGCAGCATCCGCAGCATCACCTGGGAACTGATTGGAAATGCAGAATCTCAGGTGCTGCCCCAGCCCCACACAGAATCGGAAGCTCATTTCCACACACTCCCCACCTGATTCATGGACACACTAAAGGTTGAGAAGCCCTGCAGAGACCTTCGCTGGAGGTCTCAGAGGGGATCCCAGCTTGAGGCAGAGGGGGTGGGAAAACCTGGCCTGAAGCCCAGCCTGTATCATGTGAATTACTAAGTAATTGATGCCTTTATCCTTTAGTCACACACTAAGCCCGAATGTCCTTTAAACCCAGCTCTCTCACCAGGAAGCATCCACATACCTAGGCTCTCTTGCTTAGAAGTGCACTATCACAGATCACACCAACAGCTACCCCACAACCTTTTAAGGGCTGGGAAATAATCTCAGAAAACAACTGAAAAATAGCTCTGCGTGTTTAAAACAAACAAACAAAAAAACTACAAAATTTAAGCACCTCCTCACCTCCTAATTCCTCCTTTTTCTCTCTGAAAACATGGCCGACAAGCATTAAATGGCACTAAACATAGAAACGGTGAGGAAGGAAATCACTGAGAGGTGCCACGTGTTGCCCAGGCCTGTGTTATGGTTGAGTTGCAAACCACTGAGAGCTAGCAGCTGACTTAAAACCCTGACAGCCTCCCGGCTGTGAAGCAGCCAGGAGGGATCAGGCCCAGGAGCCCATCCCCATCAAGGGGGTGCAGGGAGGTGGTGCCTTTTCAAAGACAGATCAGCCCAGGTTCAACGTCCTCCATCAGTGTGCAGGACATAGCCAAACCCAAACTCCCCACTCCCCAACACACCTGTCTGTGACCTCATCTCCTTCCTGAGAGCCACACTGGCCTCTTTGCCTCTGGGCTCTTGAACTAGCTATTCCCTCTAACTCAAATGCAATTCCCCAGATAGTCTACTTGCTTACTGCCTGTTCACAACTCACCTTCTCAGACAGGCCTCTCTTGACCACCCAAAATAAAATGCCTCCTCCTGACATCTCTGCCCTGTCATCTTGCTTTATTTTTTCATCCTAGCATTTATTACTTTATGACGATAGATTCTACATACATCCTATTATTTATTTGTCGTCTGCCTTCTCCCGGAATGTCAGCTCCATAAAGGCAAGTACCATTTTCTAATCCCAGAGCCTAAACCAGTACAAGACACATAAGCAGGTGCTTAATAAATATTTGTGAAATGAATAAATGCATGGATTTCCAATCCTTTCCTTCAGCTGGTGTGGTGATCTCACTGGGAAAATGTCCAACTTTCTAGCAATGACCTCAGCTTTTCACTCATCCATTCACCCAACCATCCTTCCAAATAACTATTCATCCATCCATCTATCCATCCATTCATCCATCCATACATCCATCCATCTAACAAGCAAGCATCCATCCAAACAACTGCTAATATTTATTCATCTAACCATCAATCCATCCATCCATCCATCTATCCATCCCTATAACCATTCCTTCAACCACCCTTCCAAATACCATCTATCTACATTTCCAATATCTATCCAGCACCCATCCATCCTACCACTCAGCCATCCACCCAGCCAAACCACTGCCTGTTCCACCTGCTATTCTGGGGCCCACAGTCCCTGCACTCTCCTCTACCAAATCCAGTTCATGCCGTCATGTTTACGTGCAGTAATTCACTCTTCTCCGTCATCAGAATGTGAGCCCCTCACAAGCAGAAACTGTGTCTTATTTATCTCTGACTTCCATGCCTAACACAGAGCTGACATATAGCAGGTGTCAGCAAATGTCTGCTGAATGAATATGTTTTTCCTTTTCCCTTATTTACCTGTTCAGCATTTCCTCCTAGACTGCCACGATGCCATTTTTTGGTCATATGTTGGTCTCTAAAATCTTGCACCTGACACAAAGAAGACACATAAATATTTAATGAACAAATGAGTGAATGAATGCTCAAAAGAGAGGAAGGATAGGAGAAGTGTAAACTCTTGGAGCCAGACTACCTGGATTCATAGCCTGGCTCTGTACTTCTTAGCTGTGTGACTTCTGGCTTCTTACTGAGCCTCTCTGTGCCTCAGTTTCCTGATTTGTAAAAGGGACATAATAGTGCTTACCTCATTGGGTTCTTCTGAGAATCTTTGCAATGAATATACATGAAGCACTTATAATAGTGCCTAGAGGAAGACAAAAGCTATATACACGGTTTAGAATAAAATATTGGTTCACCGCTAGCCCACTGGAACAGAATTAAGAAGGTGGAAAGGAAGCTTCCGTCTGAGCCTGTGCTGTCCCACAGGACGCCTTGCACAGCAAGCATTCTGACTTTTCCCAGCCACACAGGGATTACTTGGCAAACTACCAATAATATGTCAGGTGGTCACAAGTGCTATGTAGAAAACTGAAACACGGGAGGCAACAGGAGGGGGTCAGACAGATGAGAGGGCAACTTCAAATAGGGTGGTCAGGAAAGGCCTCCTTGAGAGGTGATGTTTGAGCACAGACGTGAGGAGGTGAGGGGTGAATGTCTGCGAGGAGAGCATCCAGGCAGAGGGGATGGCACGTGCAAAGGCCCTGAGGCAAGGACATAGCCAGTGTGTGTGAGGAACAGTGAGGAGGCCCATGTGGGTGGGACGGTGAAGGAAGAGGAAGGAGAAGGGACACAGCGACCCAGGTCATGCAGGGTCCTGTTGGCCACTTGGGCTTTACTCTGAGGGAGATGGGAGCCACCGTGAGGGTATAAGCAGAGGGGGATAAGAGTGAACCTATATTTGCAAAGACTGCAGGTGGCCAAGTACGGAGGCTGCCGTGCTACTGCAGGGAAAGGATGCTGGTGGATAAGACCCGGGATCAGAGGGTCATTGTACCACTATAGGGAAGAGAAGATGGTGGCTTAAACCACTGGGTTGGGGGTGCAGCTGGCATAGGAGGCAGATGCTGGATAGATCTTGTAGGTAGAACTGACATTGAAGGTGGGGAGTGAAAGAAGGAGAAGGGTCAAGGCCAAGGCCAAGGCCAAGGCCAAGGCCAAGGTTTTGACCTACACAACTAGAAGGATTGAGTCACTATTTACTGAAGCAGGGAAGGGAGATGAAGGCAGGAACAAGTTTGTGGGGGACAGATTGAGAGTTAGGCTGGGCTGGGTTGAGTTTCCTGGGCCAGCAGACAGCCTGGAGCAGGGAGCAGGAGTAGCAGGTCCAGGCAGGAGAATGGACTTTACGGACAGCTTTAAAGGTCCTGGGACATGGTGTGCACTTAGGGATGTGTGGCATGGGACTGGAAAGGACAAGGGCAGGGTCCTCTCTGGAAGTGACTGCTCAGATGTGACTGAGAGGGACACTACCTGTCTCAGAGAGAGGAGGTCCAGTGTCTTCCCCTGTGACCCCCTCCTGTTCAGTGAAGTGAAGAATCTCAATGACCACCTGGACAGCCCCGTCTCCCCAAGTCCTTCTAGCTTTCTATGTGGCCAGTACATGGAAAATGTGGAGTTTTAGAGCTAGACTAATCCTTAGGACTAGAAGGTAGGGATTAAAACTTGATTGTGTTTATAATAGAATGTCTTTTGTTCTTTTGAGTAGATGCTCAATAATGGGATTGCTGGATCAAATGGTAGGTCTACTTATATCTGTTTAAGGTATCTCCATATTGCTTTCCACAGAGGTTGCACTAGTTTGCAGTCCCACCAGCAGTGTATGAGTGTTCCTGTCTCTCCGCATCCACGCCAACATGTATTGTTTTGGGGCTTTTTGATAAAGGCCATTCTCACTGGAGTTAAGTGATATCTCATTGTGATTTTGATTTGTACTTCCCTGATGATTAGAGATGTTGAGCATTTTTTCATATGTTTGTTGGCCATTCTTCTATCTTCTTTTGAAAATTTTCTATTCATGTCCTTTGCCCACTTTTTGATAGGGTTGTTTGATTTTTTCTTACTGATTTTCCTGAGTTCTAAACAGATTCTTGTTATCAGTCCTTTATTGGATGTGTAGCATGTGAAAATTTTTTCCCATTCTATAGGTCGTCTGTTTGCTCTCGTGACTGTTTCTTTGGCTGTGCAGAAGCTCTTTAATTTAATCAGGTCCCATTTGTTTATTTTTGTTGTTGCTGTGATTGCCTTAGGGGTCTTCTTCATAAATTCTTTGCCTAGGCCAATGTCTATAAGAGTCTTTCCTACATTTTCTTCTAGAATTCTAATAGCTTCACACCTAAGGTTTAAGCCTGTTATCCACCATGATTTGATTTTTGTGAGAGGTGAAAGCTGTGGGTCCTGTTTCAGTCTCTACATGTGGCTATCCAGTTTTCCCAGCACCATTTATTGAATAAGGTATTCTTTGCCCCAGAGTATGTTTTTGTCTGCTTTGTCAAAAATTAGACATCTGCACCCGAATGTTTATAGCAGCACAATTCGCAATTGCAAAGATGTGGGAACAACCCAAATACCCATCAATACATGAGTGGATTAGTAAAATGTGGTATATGTATACCATGCAGTATTACTCAGCTATAAGAAATAACGGTGATATAGAATCTCTTTGTTCTCCTGGAGGGAGTTGGAACCCATTCTACTAAGTGAAGTATCCCAAGAATGGAAAAATAAGCAACACAAGTACCCACCAGCAAACTGGTTTCCCTGATCACCACCTAAGTGCACATTTGGGAATAACACCAATTGGGTGTCGGACAGATGTGGGGGGTGGGGGGAGGGGATGGGTGTATACCTACATAATGAGTGTGATGCGCACTGTCTGGGGAATGGACACGCTTGAAGCTCTGACTCGGCGGGAAGGGGGGGCATTGGGCAATATACATTACCTAAACTTTTGTACCCCCATAATAAGCTGAAATAAAAAAAAAACTTGACTGTGGCTTTAAAATGGCTGCTACTAATAGTAATATTCATACTAGCACTGCTGTTTTCCCAGCATTCGTCATGTGTGAGAACACAGGAAGAAGCATTCTTGGTCCTTGTCTCATTGAAGCTGCACAGTAGCTCTGACAAGTGCAAGTTCTCATTGCCTTTTTTCCAAGGAGGAAACTGAGGCTCAGAGAGGGCTGACTGCCCAAGGTCACACAGCAAATAGCTACACAGTCAGGGTATGTGATGAAGCTCTCTCTGTGCCCACGACATTCCCACTTCCCAGCATGGTCTGGCCGGAAGCCCCCGACCTGCCTGCTGTCCAGCGCAGGGAAGAGCGACTCCCTGCAAAGCCACCCTCATAATGCATTGATCAGGACCCACCCAGAGCCTCAGCTGCCTCACCTGCAAGACGGGCAGCTACACCACTCACCTGGACGACAGGTGTGAGCACTGGCCAAGCACAAGTATTAATAAAAGGTCTTGCCATTTACAAAGTGTTTTACAAATGTCATGTTAGAATCATTATTATTTCAAAATACTAGCAGTCTTTCCAGCTCCAAAAATACACACACACACACACACACACACACAGAATTGAGGGCTAAGAATAGGCTGCAGAGAGGACAGGCAGAGCTTGGGTTGCAGAGCTGAGATGGCTGGTAGGGAAGCCTGGCTCAGATGCTTTCTACCTGGGCAACCTCAAACACACCACTTAACTGCTCCGCACCTCAGTTTTCCTCCTCTGTTAAGTGGGAATAACATCATGCCATTCCCCATGAGATCATTTACAGAGACCACTTGGAATGGGGCCAGCACATGGAGTGTCAAGAGCAGGGCACACTGCTGAGTGCTGGCCTCACACCGTCCATGCCCAGCTGGTCAGGGTCTGCCCCCTCCCTGCCATGTCCTGGGGAGGTCCTGAGGCACAAGAGCCCTGGGACTGCCCAGCTCTCCTGCACCGGAGCCTGGGATGCTGCTCAAGTCACTGCCTAGACCTCACTGCCCATCTGTGAAATGGAGTTAACAAGGCCCCCCAAGGATGTTGGGCAAATTAAATGGATTAAGCTCTGGAGCACCTGGCGCCCTGCCTGGGACAGAGCGAGCACTCAGCACTGTGAGCAGGCCTGACCAGCTGCGTCTCTGTGCACACTGAAGAGGATGATTTAAAGAAGCCCCTTTGTCAGGCAAGAAGTCCTTTTTAAGGACATGACTGCACCTGGATTTCTCCACAAGGGTCATGCAAGTGTTCAGGATTAGGGAAAGTGACAGGTGCTGGTTCCTGTTGCCAGTTCCTCCAGATCACCTGGTCAAGCATCCCCTCCCTCTAGGACTCTCTGTCCCCTTCCCTCTGCCCCTCCCCACCACAGGGCTCCCCTCCCCACTCATCCCAGCAGATGTGATAACACCTAGGAATCCCGGCCCCACTCCTGAGGACGAAGGCGGCAATTGTCCCCGGTGGGCACCTTTTGACTTTGCCTCACTTGGGAGGCTCTCAGGGCCTGGCCGTGCTGCCCCCTCCCCACCTCAGGTGGGTTTCACATGAGCCCCCGGCAGCAGGGCCAGCAGCCACACTGGGAATTCCTTCCAAGAGAAGTCAGATGGCCAGTATCTGAGACCTGCTTGGGCTGGCCAGAGGCCAGGGAGGGGCAGGACTGGCTCTCATTGCTGCTGAGACTTTTGCCAGTCCCTTAAAGATAATACCAAGAGTCCTCACTCTGTGCCCACTCTCTGAGCCTCAGTGCTGTCCAGCAGGCCTTCCTGCCACCGTGGGGATGTTTGCTATGGGAGTGAGGAGGCACACGTGGCTACTGAGCACTAAAAATGTGGACTGCAGAACTGAATTGTCCATCTGATTTATTTGTAATTCATGCAAATTTGGCTTGTGGTGACCATATTGGATGGCGCAGCTATAAGCACTTTAAATTCTTTTAATCATGTACTCCCCACAATACTCTGTGGAGCTATTATTGTTTCTGTTTTAAAGATGGAGAAACCGAGGCACAGAGAGGCAAAGTAACATTGCTAAGATCACACAGCCCAGAAACCAGCAGAGCCAGGAGTGGACTCCGAAGCCCATGTCACACAACAGAAGTAGCACGCTTATCCTGCCCTGCCCGTGTGCACGCCTGTGAGTGAGAAGGTGGAGGACAGGTACTTCCAAGCCCACTGCCTGCTGTCCTCTGATGGGTGTTTTTAGACATTAGCCTTGCATTTGCACCACTCTCTGTCACCAAGGGTATGCCAGGCTCTGGGAGATGCCAAGGTGAATCTCATGACTGCCTAGAAGGATGAGGAGGATTCTGCAGGCGGAGAGGATACGGCTCCCCAGCCTCCTCCCTCAGGCTGAGCAAGCCCAGAAATTCCATCAAAACAGATGGTAAGCGAGCGTAGTGGCTCACACCTGTAGTCCCAGCATTTTGGGAGGCTGAAGTGGGAGGATTGCTTGTGCCCAGGAATTTGAGGCTGCAGTGAGCTATGATGACACCACTCCAAAGCCCGGGTGACAGAGCAGGACCATGTTTAAAAAAAAAAAAAAAAAACAACCAAAAAACCAAGAAGTGGCCCAGCCCTCCACACCAGGTATGAGCACTCCCGCACGTGCCCTTAATCCGAGCGTCTCCTGGTCCAGTCTCATCCTGACCTGCCGTGGCAGCCCGGGGCCCTCACCTGCTGGGGAGGGCAACACACAGATTCCCCTCTCTATACAGCATGTTCCCTCTGGCCCTCGAGTGTCCTGTCCCAGGCAGCAGATGGTGGCCCAAGGACTGTCCCAAGGCCACAGTGACCAAAGTGGAAGAGGACACACAGTGCCTGGATAACCCACAATCCCCAAGTGACCAGAGACTGGGGCCTTTTGGGCACTGAGGAGTACAGTGTCTCAGTTCCCCAAATCAGAGGACCCCAAAATCTTAGGATAACATCTTGGAATCACAGAAAGTCAGGGAGACTATGGGGACAGAAGTATCTGAGTCCAAGACTCCTGGGGCTGGTAGGATGGTTCAGTGGTTAAGTACTGAGTCTAGAGCCAGGCTGCATGGGTTCATATCCCAGGGCAGCACCTGCCAGCTGTGTGGTCTTGGGCAACTTTGTTAACCTCTCTGTGCCTCCATTTTCCCCTATGTAAAATGAGGAGAGCAAAGAATGCTCAACTGGTAGGACTACTGTGGGGATTTAATTAGTACATGCATTTCAAGTGCTGATATTAGAACTGGGTCTCCATTCCCCCAGCAAATGAGCACCTGCCCTCTATCTGCACCACCTCCTCTGACAGGGACCTTATCCCACCTCCTGAGAGCAAGCTCTTCCTCACCTGAGCCAAAACCTACCTTTTCCCATGTTTTTCCTTCCCATGGGTCCCTGTCCAGCCTGCTCCCCTCCCAACCACAGCCCCACCCCAAGTCCTAAGGGCCTGGGGGACAGTGACAGCTCCTTGAGGTTGCCCCCCTCCAGGCTGAGCCACCTGAGCTCCTCCCAGGCCAGTGTGCCCTGCTGCCTCCTCTGCACCTGCCCCAAGATGCCAATGTCGGATCTGGGCTAGGGTGGGTGGGGTCTTAGCAGCCCAGAGCAAAGTGGGGTTCTAGAGGCCAGGCCCCACAGAGCTGGGGCCACAGACATCTCCCGTCTCCATGGGAAGGGATGCCCTGCTCTGCCCCCATCCCGAGGCCTCTCTTATTTTGTCCCTTCCCTTCCCAGGCACCATCCACTGCTATCACCATGGCATCACTGACAGGACCTGGCTGGGCCCTGCCCTTGTTATGCAATCGAAGAAAACTGGAAAAACCTCAGGCCCTGTCCTCCACCCTAGCCTGGCCTGGTCCCCCTCTGACCTGCCCTCAGTAGCTTCTGCTCCTTCCTCTGGGCCCACAGACCCAGGCCTGGGCATCCCACTGGGCTTCCCCCACCCCAACCGCGGATCTCCTGGCCTCCATCGCAGCCCCCCATCCAGCCCAGCTCCACCGGCCTCAGCAGCCACAGGGAGCAGGAGGGAGGTCTGAGTGGGGAGCCAGGCCCTGGGTGCAAATCCTGCTTCTCTACCCTCTTGGTGCATGTGGCCTCGGGTAAGGCCCTCTGAGTCTGGGTCTCAGTCTCCCATGAATGAATTGGGCCAAGGGAGGGAGAGCCTCCAGCTCTGCCACAGTTGTGTGGTTCTCCTTGGCACGCCCAGAGGCTGCTCTGCTCTCCAGGGCAGGAGAGGCTAGGGACAGTTGCAAATTCAGCACATAAATAGGTCAAAAAAATGAACCTTGACTTAAGCTTGGGCCTTATACAAATGTCAATTCAAAGTGGATCACAGAACCCTGCAGAGCTGTTGCTACTGAAATAACCAGACACAAAAGGACAGAAACCGGGTGATTCCCCTCATATGGGGACTGAGTATACATTCACAGAGACAGAGAGTAGAATGGCGGGTGCCAGGGATGTGGAAGACCCTTCTGAGACCCAAAAGGAAGAAACCCACCCCCCGGTCCCCCGCCATAGAAGAAATCAAGGCCCTGAAGGGATATTCGCCCAAGGCCACCCAGGTCCAAGTCCCCCACATGCCGGCTGCAGGCCTTTCCATTTGCAATGGCTAGAACCCAGACCGGTGCCCAGATGTGGGGTAGAAGCAGAGGGCACAGCAGCCTGATGCCCCTCCCCCGAGCTGGCCTGGGCAGCCGGCTTCAGGCAAGGTGGATCCTCGTTCCTCGGGCCCTCGACGCGCCACCCATGACCACTCTATCTGGTCAAATATGCAAGTGGCCCTTGGGACGGCAGAGAGGAGCATAGCTGAGCAAGCCTTATCTGGGTCCTGCCCCAGCTGCCAGGGGCTGGTCCCTGCTGTCCCCTGACTCACAGGCCTGCCTGCGGCCAGGGCAGGGGTGGGAATCCAGATCCCAAGAGCACCTGGACCAGACAGGGTAGGGCAGGAAGGGACAAGACTGATACCCATCCATGCACAAGAGGCTGGGCAGGGACCGGGAGGTGACTTTTCACTCTGGTGGAATTCCATTCCCCTGAGCTCACCTCCCTCGGAGCAAGTGAAACATTCCGGAGCAAGTGAAACATTCCAGCGGGGGCCAACCCCAGTTCCAGCTGGGCCCCCATCCCCAGGGCTGGCTCTCCCAGGCTCAGTTACCACACTCTCAGGAAGGGCTCGCTGACAGCCCATGCCTCCCCCAAGGCCCCGAGTCCCTGGTGCATGTCACTCTCAGTGTACAGTGAGGCCTCAACGGCCCGCACGGCCAGGTACAATGTTGTCATGTAGGTGCAGAGATGCCTGTCCCTTGCCCAGGGTTCCAGAGCTAGGAAATGGCAGAGGCCGACTCAGAGTGCAGCCTGGGCTTCTCTGCACCCCCCCAGAGGACGTTTTATAACGCTCACAAATGCACCCAGCAGGCCAGGTGCTCCTGCTTCTCCTCCCACCTCCCTGACTGCCCGTCACTTCCCACCACCCTCCTGCTCCCGTGCCCATGTGCCCAGGCTGTGGCTCAGGCTCTCCTGCTTTCCCATGTTAATCCTCCCACCAGGCCATCCCACAAACACCAGGGCTTCTGTTACCACCTGCCACAGGTGGCGGCTAGGAAGATCCAGGTACTGGCGGCCCCAGGCATCCCCACCTGTGGCCCACAGGATCTCCCACTCCCATGCCCCAAAGGACCCTGATCATCTCCCCTAAAACTGACACCTCTGCCCCCGGTCCCCATCCCAGTGAAGGCCATGCATATACCCAAAACACACCCCACGGCAGGTCCTGCGTGTTTTGCTTCCTAAACTGCCTTCCCCACACACCCCACCCTAGGGCCCCGCGGGGTTTAGGGACCAATCGTGGCTATGGCTCCTTCACTCTATGCTCCACTCTGTCCTAGAGAGGCCCAGAAACCTGCCTGCACACTCCTCACCAAAGGCCCCTCTGGGCACCTCAGCGTACGAGGAAGTCTTGCTCCCTGGCCTGGCACTCAAGGCCTTGCCCTCTGCAGCCTCATAGCCCTCAGCCCCCACTCTCGGTCACATGGGGCCCCCACACCTTGCTGTGTTAGCACTTCATGTTTTTGTACAAGCCTGCTTCTGCCAGACTGCCCTCTTCTTTCTCACTGCCTTGGCCATCTGGAGAGTTCCTGCTTATCTATCCTTCAAAGCCCTTCTTCCCCTTAGTCTTCGGACTTCTCCAGGAGGAAACCACCACTCCTCCTCTGACCTCTTCTCTGCACCTTGGCTCACGTTTCTCCTGCACTGGATCACAACTTTTGCTGCTCCAGCCTGACTGTCTCACTAGATTGAGCGTCTAGTCTTGACAAGAACTGTGCGTCGTTCATCTCCCCGCTGCGCAAAAGGCTGGAAAGAAATGATCCAATGCCACAAAGATTCTGCCATCCAAAGATTCCAACTCAATGCTGCTTGCTCTCCCTCCTAACCAAAGATCCTACGATTCCCAACCCCACATGCTGGACGTGAAACTAACATTCTACGATCTCAACCTGAACAGTCTGTGATTTCAACCCAGAAGTATTATGGCCTTAAAATGCCAGTCAGGGAAACCATAATTCTAAAATTACCTCTCCAAAAGATGTTTGCAACCTCCACTATTCTCTTCTAACCTGACCATTTCATGATTCACCCCTGCATGGGGCAAGGAGGGGCCGGGAAAGCCCGGCCTGCTGGCACTGATGCCCCTGCCTCCCCAGCCCCTGGGCCCACACCTGCCGGCCAGGGCCCGGCTCTGCCTGGGCTGGGGCCAGAGCTGGAGACCTGTGAGGCCAAGACACCCTCGAGGCATTTACTCTCCCACATCTGCCAGGTGAGGCGGTGGGCTCCCCTGCAGCCCTGGGGACAGTCCCTCATCGGGCCTGCAGGAGGCATGTGGTACACCCCTCCCTGGCTTCCCTTGCCCCCTTTTCTCTCCCACCAGCTGCCAACAAGCCCCAGGGCCTGTGGTCAGGTCGAGTCTTGTCTCCCTACAGCAGGAGCGAGGAGCAGGTGGTAAACACATCTGCGAGCCTTTCCAAGACACTCGGCAGGAGCAGTGCTGGGCGGGCCCTTTCTCCCGTCACTTTCCCACCTCCGCGGTTGGGGAGGCCCATGGCAGCCTGTTTTGGGGGGTGGTTCTGGGACGGGGCCCGATGCTTCAAATAAACGTCACAGTGCAAGAGCTGACTGGCACCTGGTGATCCAGAAGGCCAAGGTCACAGTCCCAATTGACAGACGTGGAAACTGAGGTCCATCCAAAGTGGGGATGAAACTCCCAGCAGCTGCGGGCTAATCCATGTCTGGGCCCTCGGGGTGCCCTGTGGCAGGGAGGGAGGGCCTGGCCATCTGGGGTAGGCTGGCTGAGCCGTGCAGCCACTGACCTGAGTCCCTGAGTGCCAGCTTGTCCCCTCTCTGGGCCGCCATTTCCACTCCTGTCACACAAAGTTGCTCAGCCTTCCCTGTGCGCGCTGAGGAGTCCCCAGTCCCACCCCTTGGCTCAGGAATACACACAGAGAGTATGGAGCTGCTTTTCCAGGAAGCCACCCACACGCGGCCTCCCTAACCAGAGTGGAGCTGGCCAGGCAGGGGAACGTATGTTCTTCCACTGGGTTTCCCTGAGCTGGAAAACTTTCTGCTCAGAAACACCAGCTCAGGCCAGCCTGTTCTCCATGCAGACCCCTCTGCTGACCCTGCTCAGGGCCTCCCTCTGCCTTCCAAGGGTCTGTCTCTATGATCTCAGCCTCTCTCCTGCTCCAGAACCACCAGTGGCTCCCCAGTGACCACCCCATCCATGTATATGGAGTGGCTAATGTGGGCTAAGCTCTGGAGCACAGCTGGGACCGACACACGGAGGTCCCTGTCCTCAGCAAGCTTTCAGTTGAGGGAGAGAAGGCCATGGAACAAGGCCCCTCCCAGTAAGGTCCAGGAAGGAAGTGAAAGGGAAGCTTCTCTGAGTAGGGGACATGATGGCTGAAACTTGGATGATAAGGAGAAGGCACAGGACGATCTGGAGCTAGAACACAAGGCTCTCACTCCTGTGTCACCTGCCAGGCCACCCTAGTTGTGGTTACCCTGCCAGGGACCCTGAGACCAGCCAGTGTGGGCCCCTCACCTGGTACTGTGCCCCACTTCTGGGCCTTTATCCACTCCCAGCCACCAGACCTGGCTTCCCTTCACCTCTCTTCTCTGCCTTGCCAAACCTCGCTCATCTTTTGGGGCCCACCTCCCCCAGGAAGCCCACTGAGGTTGGTCCAATGATGTCTGACAGCTCCTGGGAACACAATTGAGCAGCAACCACAAGTCTCTCACCCAGTGTAGTGGGTGGCTTACAGAACACTGTAATGACACTGGAAAATGACTTATCACAAGCCACCTGTTACTCTCTCCTTTCATTCTCACCATGGCCCAACCATGTAGCTACAGACGAGGAAACTGAGGCTGAGAGAGAAAAGCTACTTGTCTTCCTCCTGTCTGCCTCCAGGGACTGGGAGCTTTGAGGGCAAGAGGGCGTCTGTGACCTGTGACCTGCAGGGTGATCTGACCACAGAAACAGGGAGAAAGGAGCTGCTGAGAACCTCCAGGATGTGCCACCCTGGGCAGGAACTCGCAGCCCTGGGACTGGACAGGAAGCACGTAATCTACCCCCGGACATCACCCCAGGGCAGGCCAGGTGAGTGACTCCCTTGTGTGACTCACCATGGCCACCTGGGAGGTTCTGACACACAGGATGTGGCCAGAAGCCTGAGAAGAGCGTGGAGGGAGGGGTAGTGGGAGGATGACCTGCTTGGCCCCTGCCAAGGATAAGAGTTCACATCTGTCCCACTTTCTGTCTTGTTGAGCAACATCCAGTTTGTCTTAGTGGAGACTCAGCTCTCCAACCTCTCCAGTAACTGACAGGCAGGCACAAACCCTGACCTGTAGCGGATCAACGCCAGAGCCAAGCAGAACGAGGCTGAGGGCAGAGCCCCGTGGCTATCACCAGACACCCAGAGCCAGGGTTACAAACAAGCTGTTCCACAGCATCTCTGCAAGAGCCGCCCAGGTGCCCACCTTTCAGCCTGCCTCACTGCTGTGTAAGTTCATGAGAGTCTGGGCATTCTGCTTCATCTCCTGGGCATCCACAAAGACCTTGGCGAAGCCGATGCCGTAGCAGATGTCGGCAGAACAGCCACCCGACTTCCAGCTCTCGTCCCGGTGGTACTGGCTTTGCTTCTCCTTGTCACAGCCACAGTCACTGAGGTTACCCTGGGTACAGGCAGCTAGGATGGCGTGGGCCATGCCAGTGGCAATGATGGCATGGGGGAAGGCAGCCTCCCAGCTCCCTGCAAGGAGGAAAGAAGAGAGGAAAGGCTGCGTCAGGCCCTGGACATCTGGGAGGAGGCTGGGCCTGTCCACCAAGGGCAGCTGAGCTCACGCAATGGCCCCTCGGGGCTTGACTGAGCCCCCATTCCTAACTTCCAACAAAGCTCCCTCTTCAGTGCCCCCATGACGCACACACCCATTCAATCCCAAATCCCTTGGGGAGTCGGCTGTGCAGTAGAGGAGGAAGGCACGTGGGCTCGTTGCCGAGGCTCCAGAAGGCCAGATGGAGGGACCCCCCAGCTCGTGACCACCCACCCCCAACTCTGGAGCACACGCAACAGGACCATGTGACTTGTACACGGGCACAAAGCTCACAGCATCGTAAAGTGGCATCGCTAGGACACCTACAGAGCACACTTGCTATGGAGTCAGAAGGCCTGAGTTTAAATCCCAGAACATCAATCCTGGGTTCTGTGACTTTTGGCCAAGGACTACCCCTCCCTGAGCCTCAGTCTCCTTGGCCATAAAATGGGGACATACCAGTAGTACCTTCCTCATGGCAATGATGGAGAACGAGAAGAGTTTGTGCAAAGTGTTCAGCCCCGTGCTCGGCTCATGGCACTGCCTGACACTGTAGCTCTTGTTCTCATGGCCAGTATTATTGCTGCCATGTGTCAACTGCTACTTTAGATGTCCTCCTCTCCCTTCTTCTGTGGCTCCCTCACTAGACTGTAAGCAACCCTAGGGGAAGGGAGGGGTCCTAAGCCAGAACCCTGGGTGGGAGTCACTTGTGCAAAGGTGGTGCTGCCACCTAGCCTCTTAGCCTCTCTGGGCCTCAGTCTCCCCTTCTGCAAAATGGGTGCAAGAGCAGTGTCCACTTCCCAGGGTGAAGACTGGCCAAGGCAATCTATGGGAAGCCCTGTGCACGGTATGAGCCCTCAGTGAGCACTTGGTAGGTGAGCTCCCATAGCCAGGGTGGGTTTCAGGGAAGACACCTGGGGGAAGAGGCCCCTGAGCCCACAGGCAGGCTCAGGAGGGGCAAGGAGAAAGTGTTTCAGGGTGCTGGGATGGAGATGGCTGAAGCAGTAGGTTAGGTGGATGAGGCAACCTCCAAGTAGCTCAAGCCCCAGGTCACTGTGACCCACACTCAGGCAGGTCCTTTCCCCTCCCACCTCCTCATCTGCTCCTGGCCTCGCTCCCAGGCTGCTAAGACACAAGCAACCTGTGCCCCCACTCCATCGCTGCCCTCCAACCTTGCAGGATGTAGGCCTGTCCACCTGCTGGAATGGTCATCTTCCCTGTGCCGGGGCCGGCTTTGCTCTGGCCTTCCCTGCCAGCCCACCCATGGTGGCCCTGCTCACATGGACGCCAGAGCCAGAGACCTGGGCTCAAATCCCAGCTCCACCACTTGCTGACTCTGACTTGAATGAGATCCTTCCCCACTTGGACCCTCAGTCTCCTCGTTTATGAAACATGGAGAATGCCAGTGCCTGCCTATGGGAGCTGCTGAGAAGGTGCAGGAGAGGGGGCAGAAATACGTAGCCCAGAGCCTGGCCCAGCAAACACAGGAGTGGGCACCAAGGGGAATATCACCTTTGCCCTCTCACCTCAAGTGCACCTCAACTTCGGGGACTCAGGGGATTATTTAATTATTTGGGCACCTGCTGGGTTCCCAACTCTCTGCATTTATCACCTCCTTGGTATAAGGAAACATCTCTGAGTACCACGTACCCGTCAGAGGGCCTGGCACAGAGCAGGGACCGGGATCCACGGAGGGTACGGGCACACGTGTGACTTCTGGTCCGCTATAAAACCCACCAATGCTTTTATTATATGAAATGGAGATATGCTGTGTAAGATCTACCAATGCTGGCCCGGGCCGCAGGAGGACAAGGGAACCTGCTGAGGTCACATGTTGAAGACAGAACCAACAGCAAGGCAAGGAGGAAACAAATGTGGCCATCCTTGTGCTGCTGGGCTCTGCAAAGGACAAAGCTTTCAAATTAAGGCCACAAGGGGTCAGGACACCAGGCCTTGAGCCCCTCTGAGGCAAGACATTGGAAAAGAAATAGAACTCGAAGGATAGACCCCAGGGAAAGGGCAGACGAGAAAAACCTGCACCTCCGACCCTCCCAGCAAAGCAAGACAACAAGCAAGCAGGTCTGTCTCAGCCAGAGCAGGAGCTGAGGGTTGCCAGGGGTCGGGGGATCCAGGATCTCCTGGGAATCGGTAGCCACATTCCTGCCTTTGCACAGACTGGAGGCTCAAGTTTACCCTTCTGCATGCTCCAAGGGCTCCAGGCAAGCAGGCAGACTCACCCAAGTCTAGTGATTCCTGAGACTCCAGAGGAACAAAGAGAAAGGCTCCCCCACCCTCCGTTCCAGCTCACATGCCAGGGTATCCAACACACAAGAAGACAAAACACTAGGGGAGATAGCCAACGTCAAGATTAGATCCTCAAGGACGCTGGGAAAAAGAACAATCAGCTGGAGAGCAGGGAGAAGTCTCTGTTCCACTGCTTTCTAGCTGTGTGACCTTGGGTGAGTAGCCTAACCTCTCTGTGCTTCAGTTCCTCCACTGTAAAATGAGGTGACAACAGTATCCACTTTGTTAGGATGGTTTAGAGGACTAGAAAAAATTAACAATGGTAAACCACTTAGCTGATAGCTTGGCATGAAAAAGTGGCCCCAAATACTAAAGGTTTTATAATTTTTTATTAATAATTGATGACAGTAATAACAGTTTCTTACGAGAGGGCTCAGAGGTAAGGAGCAGAGGTCTTCATTTATCTTCATTGACAGTTGAAGAAACTGAAGCCAACAGAAAGGTCTGACTTGTGCAAGACACAGAGCTGAGCTGCAGATATGGCCTCTGGACACCCCATATGGACCCAGGAATCGAATGACTCTGAGGTGCCGCAGGCAGTCACCACCGGCAGGCTGCGGCAGCTGAAAGGCGACTGTGTCCACTCTATCAGACCGAGAACGGAGTGTGCAAGGGGACCAGGGGCAGGAGCCTGGCCTGTGCTTCCTGGGGGCAGGGCCGAGGCCAGGGTTGGGGGCTGCCAGCCCAACTTGCCTTGAAATGATTTTCTGCGCCCCCTGCTGTACTTAGGATTTCAACATATCCTTCTGGGGGGCACAATTCAACCCATAACATTTCTTACCGTTACAGCCTCTCGAAACAAACACCTCCAGGGTGGTCATGAGGAAGAAATGAAATGACAAGTGTAAAAAGTATCCAGCAGGCAGAAGCCCCCAGAAAATGCTAATTTTCCAATAACATACTTTTAGGAGATAATACCTTGATCCAAAATACATATTCAAGAGGTGGGAACTGGAGGCAAAGTGGCTGGCCAGCAGGGAAACATTTTTGGTCATGGAGCCTTTTGTCCCTTTAAAATGTGATTGCACCAGGAAGACAAGTGATCTGTTTGGTCTTTCTTTCATTTGATGAGTTCAAGACAGTGTAACGAATGAACTGCAGGCACATTTCTTTCTGTCTTCTTCACCAATTCTCTTCATAAAGTTAAAAGAAGAAAAACAGGATGTGAACAAACAACTTTTCTTCTACCATATGATGAAATAGAAACGTAGGCATTCCAACAAGGGGGATATGTAACAGCTGGGGACATGTGAGAGCCAGTTAAAGCGCGATGCCATGGCCAAGGGAACACGGTCCGGCACCAAAACATCCTTTCAAAATCAGTTCTCCTCCTGAGCTTCTAAATCACCATGAAGAAAGGAAACAGTACACTGCATTATTGCTTAGAATTTCCCTCATGCCTCAGGCCCTTTGTTCCTTCTCTTCTAAACTCCATCAGTACCTTTTCCCCAGGGGCTGGACTGATGTCACTTCTCCAGTTTTGTCACTTTCTTGTCACTCTTCAGATTCTGCATCACAGACCCCAGCCTAACAGTGACAGAGCCCTGGGTAAAAGTTCTGGGTGGTGAGAAACAAATGAGGCAAAGTCCACGAGCCTCTTGCGTCAGTAGAAGGAAAGGACGTGTTGGGAAGAGTCTCATTTGTCTCCTCACACACGGTAGGGACTTATCCTGGCTGGAGGTCGTGGCCAGTTGGAGTCACGTGTCAGTCCTGCTCACTTGCTAGGAGGCTGCAAATAAAGGCATCTGTGGAGCATCAATTTGGTGGCTGTTGGCGTATTTTCTCCATCCAAGGCACTGTGCTAATCACTGCAGCAAGTCCAGAGACTTTGCACACTGGCGTCTGAGTGCACAGAGAGTTTTCTGAGCCTCCTAGGTGTGCCGCCCTCAGAACTAGCTCAGAGCAACATGAGGTCAGAGGCAAATATTGAAGTCAGGTACATCATTCTATCTAAACATCAATATTTATTTAAGAGACATTCTTTAGTTTTGTGCCACAGGGTCTTAGGTAAAGCCAGAGACTTTATGAATCATGAATTTATGGCTGACACAGTTTTGAAGGAATTGTAAGATACTAGAATCAGGTTCTAAAATGATTTCAACTGGCTGGATAATGGGTCTAATCTAAGAAGCTTAAATTTAAGAGAGATGAGTGTAATTTCTTGAGTACAGCCCAACGAAAACTCTAATTGCCATGTCCAAGAATGAGGGTACAAGACATCATTTGGAATCAGCCCACAGAACAGTGATGGTGGTTTCAATTAGCTCTTGGTCCTCTGATATCCCTTTGTTAGCAAGATGCAGTAAGTACAATCTGAGCTGTCCTTGGTCCTCATGGAACTGACCAGCTGCTTCTGCAATTTTTTTTCAATTCTCTCTGTTGCGCTTGAAGAGAAACATTTACAAAGCAGGGCTTATATAGTGGCAAGCATGCCAAGTGGAAGGGACAGGACCGAGTCTGTGCTGAGAGGGGGTGGCTTGGGCTGCTGAATGAAAGACCATCGAGGGGTGGTCACGGGGCAGGGGAGGCAGTCTGACTGGGCTGGGTCCACAGGGAAGAAGTAGGACCAATAGTGGATGATATAAAAAGGCAGATTTTAGTTTACAAGGTAACTTTTAAATGGCACTTGCATATCAGCTAAGATTTTCCTGCCCATTTGGTTTGTCAGAAACCTGTTCCTCGGCCAGTGGAAATGTAACATTCTCCTAGAATGTGTAGAATCCCTCTTGCATGGTCCCAGACAATTCATATACAAGGCATTGTGTTCATAAAAGACTTTACTGAAGACTTGGAAAGATGACAATGTTGAAATCACAGCATTTAAGAAAAGACAAAGTTCAGTAGTGTACATCCTATTTCTAACTATTCCTTCGTCACTTTCGGCAGTCAGGGTCCAGCACTCTACCTGGTTACTCAGTAGTCCTCCCTCCTCTACCTCTCCCCGTCCATGGCCCCCTCTCTTGCACATAGAGATACCTGGCTGTGTCTTTTCTTGTCTTGTTTCCCACCACCACTGTCAAGAGGCTTATCAGGATTTGCCTACCTCCCTGCCAGGATCCTGGTGCCAGCCCTGAGGCTAATCCATTGTTGCACCCCAGGACATTTACGGGATGAATTCTGTGGGAATGAGATAAACTTATTCGGGAAGTACCAGCTCCCTCAAGCTGGGACCAATGGGAAGTGCTTATACATCATCTGAAGGACCAGCCACCTGGAATCTGGTAGTTGTGCTTCAAGCTTCTATTGTAGGATGGGACCTGAGTAGTCTCCTAAAATGGCCATTTTAGTTCTGACCTACTGTTACTCTCTAATTAGTGCTAAGTTGTAAGTGGCTGATAATTGTGTTGTGTGGGCCATAAAGCAGCTTGGTGGAGGCCACTGTTATGACGATTTAAATTATTCACTCCACAGGTATTTGTTGAGCCTCCCTGTGTGCCTTTTATAGTTCAGGGAATGCTATAGATTAAAATAAGATGGCATACTGTCCTCATGGAAATGACATAACACCATATTGTGCAGGACAGATTCAGAGGGGTCTTTCAGAAAGACCTGTGGGCAATATTTGGTGAGAAGGAAACTTAGTGGTACTTGGACTTACTCCATGGAAGGAGCTAGGCTTATGTGACTTCAGGCATTGTTCATCGCAGACTTGCGTGTCCAGACTCCCTTCTTTTCTTATGGGACATAAGATTAAGACCACATTGGCTAAGATTTCTCAGTGTCTGGTATCTTCTTTGTACTGCACTCTGTGGTGGTTTAGTGATCATGCATCTGAGTTTTATCATTATCAGTAATACTCACATTCACAGAGCCTACAGCTTGACAGGGTTGACACTGTCATATGGGTCAGGAATTACAAACACGCTAATGGAGTACAAAGTGACGCCTTGGAGAGAAACCCCCTTTCTCCTCCCCTTAGAAACATGGCATATGGAGCCCACTGGCAACACAATTCCCAGAAGGCATTGGAGTATTTTGTAGTAAGGGAGTGCGGTGCGGAGAAATAACTAACCAAATTGGAAAGTATTCTCTTTGTCTCAGGTAAGCGAAACACAATCAAATAGTTAATCTTTAGGTTTCTAGAATATAAAAACGGCAAGTTCTTTAATCGGAAGGAAGAGAGGCTATGGCCTGGAAAGGGGAAGTGGCGTTTTTCAAGTTGCATGAGTCAGGCTTTGGTGAAAAATCCCTGTAGGTATTTTAGTAGGAAAAGATTCAGTACAAGGGCTTAGGTGTTTATGAACTCATCTGCTGAGCTGGAGCAGTGGTTCTAGGCTGCTTGGCAGGAATGGTGCCTTTACCATGAGCTTATGAGCTGTGTGAGGGATGCTTCACTTCCATGGGCCCCTTCCTAGGCTCTGGGAGGACCCCTAGCAATTTTGCATGGAAAAGGTATATTCCTTTGCTTAAGAAGCCCTCTGAATTATAAAAGCAAGCATACACCCAGCAAAATGTGGGCTGATCCCTGTTCCCAGGGCAAGAAAGAGCTAGTCACCTTGCTACTCTCTGGAGCCGTAACTGGAGTTAGGAGCTTAAGATGTTTCCCCAATAATAACTAGGGTGCAGAAATGAAGTCACTAAAACTGGGCAGTGTCCTCTGTCACTGTTAAAACTGGCTCTTAGCCCCCAGGAAGAAGAATGGACACTGAAGAGCTGCTTAAAAAAAACTTCGTGACCCATGACCTTGCTTTCTAGGAGAAAACGCAAACAAAGCAGAAAGCTTGCTGCACGTTCTTTTCCTTTAAAAATGTCCCCCTCTGAGGCAGGAAGGAATGCTAGAGATGTTAGTGTATCACTGGGCCAGCTTTCTTGTGGTTGGTTTTGCAAGATATAACATGTTCCATTTGTATTAGTTTCCTAGCAGCTGTGACCATTACTAGACACTTGGTGGCTTAACACGACAGAGTTATCCTCTCACAGTTCTGGAGTCAGGAAGTCTGAAATCGCAGGGCAGAAAAATCAAGGTGTTGGAAGGGCCAAGCTGCATTCAGAGGCTCTATGGGAGGGTGCGTTTCTTGTTTCTTCCAGTTCCTGGTGGCTGCCGGCATTCCTAGACCTGTGGCTGCATCACTCCAATCTCTGCCTCCATGGTGACATCGCTGCCTACTCCTCCGTCTGTGCACAGCAAACGTCCCTCAGCTACCCTCTTATAAATATACATGTGATGGCGTTTATGGCCCACCCAAGTAATCCAGGAAAATCTGCCCATCTCAAGAGCTTTAATTTACTCACATTTGCAGACACCTTTTCCAAATAAGGTAATATTTACAGGTTCGAGGATTAGGGCTTGACAACTTCGGAGCCCTCACTGGGCCCACTACACCATTCTTTCACTAGCAACCTTTCTGTGCCCTATTTTTAAGGAGTCTCTCTTGAAGTGACTTAAAGTCATTTTTCTTTTTTAAAAGAATCTGGCAGTCTTTATATTTTAATCAGCATACTTAACTCACTTACATTTACCAAAAGTACTAATTTACTTAACTTAAAACCAACCATCTTATTGTTTTCTATTTGTCATACCATTTTATATTTTTTCCCCCTCTCAGATTTCTTCCCTTCTTTTGGATGAATAAAATATTTTTATTAGCCACCACACTTCCCTAAGTTCTATATGTGTGCTTTTAAATCATGACAGTGAATTTGCATCCAGAATCTTAGCTGCAAAGGCATGGGGAAGATGTATCACTCTGCTTTTCCACCCTGCCATTTAGAAGAAGTATGAAAGGTAGTTGAGAGCGGCCTTCAGCAGTGTCCAATGCACACAGTGTAGTTCACAGTGCTGTGCCTTTTCCCACTTTCTCCTGTCACTGTCACACAGCATGAGTCACACTGTGTGTTCACAGGCTTTCCAGAACAGAGTGTAGCTTGAGGGCCCAGATGGATGTATATGATCTAAGGAGTTGAACTTGGCAATAGATAAATGTAAGCATCGTGATATAGTTATTTTTTATAATATTAATACTTCAGTAGTTTGTAGACTGGGCTGAACTAGGGAAATGATTGCATGGCTTCTGTTTTGATTTTGAAGGACTGTTACAAAGTCTAGAGAGGTGATTAATAAATGAGAACAGAGAATACAAATCAGTAAAAGAAATTTAAAAATCTTTCAATCAGTAGTTGATCTGTGCAGACTGATAAGATATAGGCATCTGATTGGATAAGGATGAAAATATACTTTATCATTTCATTGATTACTTCTGCCTCCATTTTGGATGAAAACATACCACCACAATTTAGAGTCATACCTAATTTTAATTTTGGTTGTAAAGTAGATGAGAGTGGATTACAGCAGGGGGGAGCAGAATTACATCCACGCTCAGTTTTGTTCCAAGACAGTCTGGCACAGAAATCACAGCCTGCAATGGAGCATCTCATTGTGATTCCTGGGGTGCTAGCAATAGAGGCTGAATTGACAATTTGCCTTAAAATGCAATCCAGGATGGGAGTGAATGCGGGGACAGTTCTGCTGCCCAGAGAGCAAACAGACTTCTGAAACTGCCTAATGATCCGTACAAAATGGATCAGAGTGGTCCTTACCAACTCCGATATTTTCCTGTGGTGAGTTTTAGGTGAGCAACTCTGGGAATGGTATATATTTAAGTAGCCTTCCAAAGACAGCTTTGTGGACTACAGTCTGCCCAGAGCCTCCACTCTGTGGAATTCTCAATGAGGAGATTTCCTTCAGAGTCCAGACATGAGCCTCTCTGCACTCATAGTTTAAACACTTGGGGCAGGTTTTCCAGTACTTAGTAAGTTATTTGGAGATCTCAATTTGTCTTATTGGCATTAGGAATTGTGTGCCAAACAGTTGTTGCCTGCCAGCTAAAAAGAAGTTGCCAGTAGTAACAACAGTTTATATGACATCTCCTGGGACATTAGTTTGAGAGACAGTTTTCTCAGCCAAGATGCATTCCCAGTAATCTACTTCTATGCTGGATCTCTTCTAGGGCATAGGGCAGGCAGGCATGGCAAGCTGCTGTGGGCAAGGAAGGGGGCTCCAAGGTTCTGGAACCTTCCCTCTGGCACGTGGAGCTGGCGCAGCTGTTGATAGGGTCTGACTCGGCCTTCATAATCACACTGCTTCTCTCCTTCTACTGCCTCCTTCTGCTGTGTGGTAGCAGTTAGGGAGAACTTTGATCTTGCTGCAGATTTCATTCATTTGTTCAATTAAATATTTAAGTACGAGTATGGCCATTGTCCTGTGTATTGGGAATTCAATGATGAATAAGGTATGAACCTACTCTTCACTTGCAGCAATTATATCTCAGGGAGCCCCTGCTATCTGCTTCCCCTGCTCCACATGAGTGATGGTACCAACTGGTTTCATTGTGCATTCTTGGATTTAGACTCAGTTGGGCTGTCCGTGGTTTTCAGAAATCTGTTTACTCATTTCTAGTGGACTCCCCGTCTCATTCCTAACACCTGTTTCAATCCCTCCCTTATTCTCAAATCCCAACACCTGACCCAGCCCAGCTTCTGATGACCTCACTTCCTATTCTCTTGAGAAAAGCAAGTCACCCAGTGAGAATCCCTTCAGCTTCCTGCCTCTGCACATCAAAATGTCTCTGTGTCGACAAATACCTTCTCATCATTCTTCCCTGTATCTAATAAAGAAATATACTTCCTTCCTCCCAGCTTCGCCTCCTCTACCTCATCCCCACCCTTTTACCTCCGTTTGCAAACTTGTTCCCTCGACCACTTCCTCTGATCTGCAACCTCAATTTTCCGTTTTCCCTGGGTCCCTCTCATCTGCTTGCAAACAATCCTGTCTTCTACTCCCCAAGAAAGAAAACATTTCCCTCCATCCTTCCACTCCCTGGAATTACCAGTCTTGCTCCTCTCACACAACTTCAAGTGGTCTACTGACGGCCCCAGCACGCCGGCCAACACTGATACTGCTACCCATTGCCTTCGGAGCCCGTCCTGCCCTGGGTGCCATGAAGCTATGCTCTTCAGGGACCTTCCTCCTCCCTGAACACCTATCTGCCATTTTCAAGCGCCCTTCTTCATTCTCTTGCCCTCCCCAACTGCCACACTCCCATGGGTCTTTCCTGGCTAAAAGTCTGTTCTTTTCTCCTTAAATAATCTCCCTCGCGTCTCTGTCCTCATGGCTCCATAATCATCTCGGCACTGTTGTCTCTCAAATTAGCATCACAAGAGCTCACCTCTCTCTCAAGTTGCTGATCTACATTGTCTGTGCACATTTCTACTTGGATGTCTTGCCAAGCACCTTAAGCTCATCACCTTTCCACCAAACCAGTTTTTCCTGCTGCCTGTCCTACCTTGGTTTTTGCACCATCATCCTTCCAGGCACCCTGCCTTTCTCTTGTTCTCCTATTTCAACTGTTTTCAAGACCCATAAGTGTTGCCTCCATCCTATCTCTTTAGATGTTGTCATTTCTTTCAGCTCCCACTGCCACCCCCCTAGTTCAGTCCCTCCCTACTGGGCTCTTATTATTTAAATAGCAACCTCATTAGTCTCCTTCACTAGTCTCTTCCTCTTCAGATGCCTTCTCCTCAACAATATGAGGTTAATCTTTTCAATCACAGTAGGACCATGTCACTTCCTGGCCCCAAAACTGTCAATGGGTCTCTATTGTCCACCAAATGGAAGACAAACTATATCATATGAAATCCAAGTCCTTTCTAATGTGGCCTCAAATACTTTGTGACTTTACCTCACTCGATTTAACTCATATGTCCTATCTTCCATTCAAAAATTGACTACTTGCTAGTCTCCAACACAAGCCTCACTTTCCCACTTCTAAACCTTTGCTTCTTCTGTGTCCTATCTCAAATGCTTTTCCTTTTCACCCTGCCCACCCCATCAAAATCTTAACCATCAGTCAAAGTTTACTTCAAATTCACTGCTTATTTTCCCATTTGGAAGCTCCCTCCTTATTGTTTGGAGCTTCTTATGGTACCTACTACACAATTTACCTAGTCACAAGATACACAGCCAGGGACAGTGGCACATGCCTGTAGTGCCAGCTACTTGGGAGGCTGAGGTGGGAAGATCACTTGAGCCCAGGGGTTCTCAGCTATAGTGTGCTGTGCCAATCAGGTGTCCACACTAAGTTCGGCATCAACATGGTGACCTCCTAGGAGCAGAGAACCACCAGGTTGCCTAAGGAGGATGAACCAGCCCAGGTTGGAAACAGAGCAGGTCAAAACTCCCATGCTGTTCAGCAGTGGGATTGCACCTATGAATAGGCCCTGCATTCCAGCCTGGGCAACATAGTGAGCCCCTGTTTCTTTAAAAAAAAAAAAAAAGACACACAAATACAAATGCCTTATCTCTGCTACTCATTTGTAAGTAAATTTATGTCAGATTTCTCTTTGCATCTCTTCATACAGTGCCTAATAGGCTCAAAGTATGGTCCACATCATTAAGCACACTGTTCATCTCAGCTGAAGTTTTTTCTGCTATAGCAGATAACAGCAAACAGTATATTGATTTACATTCTGAATTGGGAAAGCATTGGATAAAGCAAACAGTAGATTGATTTATGTTCTGGAACAAGCTGCTTATCTCACCACAGACCAGTAAACAGTTCACTAACTGGCACCAGACCACAGACCTCACTTTTAAGTAGTACTGCCCTAGGACACAGTACCTTTCAATAGATTTTTTTTAAAGATTTTATTTATTTTAGAGCAGTTTTAGGTTCACAGCAAAACTGAGCAGAAGGTACAGAGAGTTCTTATATCCCCTCTGCCCCCGCAGAAGAATAGCCTCCCTCATTGTCAACATCCCCCATCAGAGTGTAACATTTGTTACAACTGATGAACCTACATTGACACATCATTATCATCCAAAGTCCATGGATTACATTACGAGTCACTCTTGGTGTTATATATGCTATGGTTTTTGACAAATGTATAACAACATGTATCTACCATTATAGCATCATACGGAGTATTTTAACCACCCTAAAATCCACTGTGTTTCACCTATTCATCTCTCCCTCCTCCCTAACTCCTGGCAACCACTGATCTTTTTACTATCTTCATAGTTTTGGCTTTTCCAGAATGTCATATAGTTGAAATAATATATAGTCTTTTCAGGTTGACTTGTTTTACTTAGCAATATGCATTTACATTGCCTCCATAACTCTTTGTAACTTGAGAGCTCATTTCTTTTCAGTGATGTTCAGATATTCCACTATCTGAATGTACCACAACTTAGTTATTCATTCACCTATTAAAGGACATCTTGGTTGCTTCCAAGTTTTGACAATTATAAATAAAGTTTCTATAAATATCCATATGCAGGTTTTTATGTGGATATAAGTTTTCAATGGATAAACTTATAGATTTGGAAGTGGGAAAATAGGCTTGTGTTTGAGACTAGTAAGCAGTGTTGGTATTTACCCAAAGGTAAAATTGCTGGATCATATGGTAAGAGAGTATATTGAGATAAGAAAAGGGAAAAAATAAATAAATAATGGTCAAAACCTTTCCAATTTGATAAAAAACATTATTCTATGCATCTAAGAAGCTCAACAAATTCCAAGTAGGATAAACTTAAAGAGATTTACCTCTAGACACATCATAATCAAACTACTGAAAAACAAAGAGAAAATCTTGAAAGCAACAAGAAGTGACTCATCATATACAAGGTGGCCTTAATAAGATTAACAGCTAATTTCTCATCAGAAATCACAAAGGCCAAAAGTCAGTGGGGTGACATATTCAGAGTGCTGAAAGAAAAAGATTGCCAAGAATTCTATATCCAGAAAAGTATACTTCAAAAATGTAGGAGAAATTAAGACATTAGCACATAAAGAAAAAAAATAGAATTTGTTGCGAGAAAACCTGCCCTGCAAGAAACACTAGAGTCCTTCTAACTGAAATGAAAAGATGTTAGATAGTAACTCAATCCATACACAAAAAAAAAAGAACGCTGGTAAAGGTAGCTATGGAGGTAAATATAAAAGACAGTTTAACTGTATTTTTTGTTTGTAACTCTTTTCTTCTATCAGATTTTTAAAAAGCTACATAAATTAATAAATATAAAACTGTGTTGATAGGCTTATAATGTATAATGGTATAATTTACGTGACACTAATAGCACAAAAGAGGGTGAAGAAAACAAAACTAAATAGGAGCAAAGTTTACATTTTTTTGAAATTTAGTTGATATCAATCAGAACTAGATTGTTGGCCGGGCGAGGTGGCTCACGCCTATAATCGTAGCACTCTGGGAGGCCAAGGCGGGTGGATCGTTTGAGCTCAGGAGTTCCAGACCAGCCTGAGCAAGAGCAAGACCTCGTCTCTACTAAAAAAATACAAAGAAATTAGCTGGACAACTAAAAATATATATATATAAACTAGCCAGGCACGGTGGCACATGCCTGTAGTCCTAGCTACTCAGGAGGCTGAGGCAGAAGGATTGCTTAAGCCCAGGAGTTTGAGGTTGCTGTGAGCTCGGCTGACACCAGGGCACTCTAGCCTGGGCAACAGAGTAAGACTTTGTCTAAAAAAAAAAAAAAAAAAAAAGAACTAGATTGTTATAACTTAAGAAGTTAATTACAGGCTTGGTGCAGTGGCTCACGCCTGTAATCTTAGCACTCTGGGAGGCCGAGGTAGGAGGATTGCTTGAGCTCAGGAGTTCAAGACCAGCCTGAGGAAGAGTGAGACTCCCTCTCTACTAAAAAATAGAAAAAATTAGCTGGGTGTGGTGGTGTGCACCTGTAGTCCCAGCCACACGGGAGGCTGAGACAGTAGGATTGGTTGAGGCCAGGAGTTTGAGGTTGCTGTGAGCTAGGCTGATGCCATGGCACTCTAGCCCAGGCAACAGAGCAAGACTCTGTCTCAAAGAAAAAAAAAAAAAAAAGAAGTTAATTATAATCCCTAGGGCAACCAATAAAGATGTAACTCAAAACTATATATAGAAAAAGACAAGTGAATTAATGTTATTAATATAAACTAGAAATATCTACTTAACATAAAAAAAGCAGAACCAGAGGAAACATGAAACAAAAAAATGACATATAGAAAATAAATACTAAATTGGCAGTTGTAAATCCCACCTTATCAATAATTATAGTAGTAAGGTAATTAAATATAAATATGAAATGTAAATGTTTATTTCTTCCTTCAGTTCTGTCAGTTTTTGCTCCTTACGTTTTGGGGCTCTGTTGTTGCAAACAAGTCAACAATAATAACTGTAGACTTCAATACCCCACTTTAACGAATAAAGCAACTTGACAGAAGATCAACAAGGAAATGGAAGACTGCAACACTGTAAACCAACTAGACCAGCTGGTCCGAGTGCAGTGGTGTTTACAACTAATTGATCACAACCAGTTACAGGTTCCTTTCCTCCTTCTCCACTCCCACTGCTTCCCTTGACCAGCCAAAAATAAAATTAAAAATATGTATAAATTAAAAATAATTTAACTAGACCTAACAGACATCTATGTAAGACTCTACCCAACAACAGCAAAGTACACATTCTTCTCAAGTACACATATAACACTCCCCAAAATAAACCATATGTTAGCCATAAAACAAGTTAATTTTAAATTCAAAAAGATTGAAATTATCACATAAAGTATGTTCTCCAACTACAAAACAATTAAATTAGAAATCCACAACAGAAAGTGGTTTAGGAAATTCACAAATATGTGGAAATTAAACAACTCAATCCTAAATAACCAATGGATCAAAGAATAAAAAACAGGCAAAATTAGAAAATACTTTGAGATCAATGAAAATTTTTTTAAAAATACCAAAACTTATAAGATGTAGCTAAAGTAGTGCTTAAAGGGAAATTTACAGGTGTAAATACTTTTATTAAAAAGAAGATCTTAGCCAGGCACAGTAGCTCACGCTTGTAATCCTAGCACTCTGGGAGGCTGAGGCGGGAGAATTGCCTGAGCTCAGGAGTTAGAGACCAACCTGAGCAAGAGTGAGACTCCATCTCTACAAAAAATAGAAAAATTAGCCGGGCACCGTGGTGTATGCCTGTAGTCCCAGCTACTCAGGAGGCTGAGGCAAGAGGATCACTTGAGCCCAGGAGCTGGAGGTTGCAGTGAGCTACGATGATGCCACTGTACTCTACCCCGGGAGACAAAGCAAGACTCTGTCTCAAAAAAAAAAAAAAAAAAAAGAAAAAGAGAGAGAATATTATGAACAATAATATGCCAACAAATTATATAACCTAGATGAAACAGATAAATTCTTAGACAAATATAACACAGTTATATAGATATTGGCACTATATTTATCTGTTCATAACACATTCATAAACACGTATTTCCAATGACTAACGGAAAATTAAGGAAGGAGATAGCTGCATTTTGAATACTGGAGGATGAATCTCTCATATGCCTTCTTTTATTTCTTTATTTTGTTCTTCGGTTCCCCTCTAAAGCTACAGCTGACTGTTTAAATAGGATTAATGGAGAACAGTTGAAGAACCTTGCCTTTTCTTTAAAATATCCTCAGAAGAATGGCTCATTATATGTGTATAAATTAATAAAGATATTATTTGTTTCCAGAAGAGCAGTGCAATCCACAAACTTGAGGAAATGGAAGAATTTCACACCATGGTGGGCTATTACATTGTTTAACAGGCTCTGCTAACACAAGCCATAATCACTGGATGACCTACTGCTAGGCATGTACTAGAGAACCTGCAAATTACAGCCTGCCTCTGCAGGTAATACCTTAGCCCCTGTTAATGGGCTTTTCAAAGCCATTTACAAATCTGTGTATTTATGGGGTTTGTATTTATAGGATGCCAGAGCCTGCTTGTTTCACAAGGTTAAGAAACATTTTATACAAGTGTTTTGCTAAATATTTAACCTCATAATTTCTCATCATCTGGTAAATTTTTTTTCATATGCTGGCACTACACTTTCAAATGGTAGTAAGGTAAAATTTCCATCGATCCATTTAGGAATATTGGTTAGAGAATCATATTTTGAAAGCAGGAGATATCAGGTACATAAAAATCCTGGGAATTAATACCTTTGGTACTTAAGAAAGAAGTTTGATTCTTCAGCAAATGTCAGGAAAGATCTTTGAAGATTAGAATGACGTCAAGGCATGGTTGTATTTTGGATCTATTAACTATATACGTTCTTGCTAGACACAAAGGCAATGTCTCAGGCAATCCACTCATATTGACCTGGTCCTGCACTGCTCAATAAGCCACACCTGGCTGTTGAGCACCTGAAATGTGGCTAGTCTGGATGGAGATGGGCTATAAGGGTGAAGCACACACTGCATTTCAAAGACTTAGTACCAAAAAATTGTAAATTATCTCAATTTTTTTTAATGTAGCTTACATGTTGAAATATTTTGGATAAATATTTTGGGCTGAATGAAATATAATATTAAAATTAATTTTACCTGTTTCTTTTCACTTTTTTCAATGTGGCTACTCAAACATTCTAAATTACATATGTGGCTCGTATTATGTCTCTTGGATAGCAATGACCTAGTCTGGCACAGACAACTTGACATATCCAAAGGGAGAATGCTGGAATTGGCATCACAAACTTGCAGGACCCAGGAATGGCTGCAGAAATTTTCTTCCTGAAAATTCTCTATGGAGAACTTAAGAAGAATGGTATCAGGTTTTCTCCATCATTTTTTAAGGCAGTTTTCAGAAGACTAAAGAGGGAGGTAGTAGGTAAAAAAAATAAAAAATAAAAAAATCAACTGGCTACTGTATAAAGGGGTGTTCAGGCCTGGGTCTAATTATAGGTCGATTCAGCCACTGGAAAGGTTGTTTGATAATGTTCCAGTTTATGACCTAATGACCAACATTATCAAATTACTCCCTTCTGTGCTTTGGTATCATATTTATGAGCTCTTTCATTAGTACTAACTTCAAACAAAGATTGAAAAGTTAAGAGGCCTCTAGGTACTCCTGACCCGTATTAGAGCCGGGTCCATTCTGGAGCCACTACGGGCCTAGAGAGATTTCTTCATCTCGGGAGCCACCCTAGATTTTTCTAGTTTGAATATAACCCAGTAGTTCACTCTGGGACAGCCACTTCTTGGGACTCTGCCAAGCCATCTGGTGCCTTTGACGCTCAGCAGAACAGCCTAGAAAAGGTCTGTTCTTTGGACCTCCAGGTATCCTTTGCCCTACACTCCTCCCCCTACATACACCTAGATGCCCCAAACAGAACAAGATTTCGTAAACCTCTCAATCCAGGTTTTACTTAGGTTTGTAATATTTATTTTATTAGCAATAAAAGCACACCACTAAAAAAGATGTCCAAAGTAGAGAAAATAATTTTTTAATTTATAATAAAACTAAATTCAGAAATTTTTCAGAGTAGTACCAACACCCAAAACAACCACTACTAACAATTACATGATATCTGTTCAAGCCCTTTCTTACACACACATGGGTAATATTAAGGTGAGTGTACGTTTTAATATTTTTAGAAGTTATCATACATTCCTGCCTATGCTTATCTGGGCATACAAGTCTAAAAGCCACAGTCCCTGCTGTCAGGAGGTCCCCTGCCAGGAAAATGTTTTAAGCCTCCTTAGAAGCTTCTTTTTTCCCCCCAATCTCAACAAAATTCCAGTGTGTATACAGTCTAGATGAAAATCAGATAAATGATGGTTTATTAGTAGAATTTAATTTCCTAATTTCAAATTTATAATATTTATTTTGAAATACTAATTTGTTTTTCTCCCCTCCATGCCCACATCATCCCACACCCAGTTTGAGCAGGTGCCCGGTTTGATGTTTCTTTGCCTCAGGAAGTTTTACAGAGTGAATAACAACGCTGTTCTAAGGCTCTTCCGCCCTCTGCAGAGGACAAAGCCAGTGTTACAGAACAGGTACTCGGCTGAGGATCCTGTGGCTTGTTAGAAATTTGAACTAACGAGCTCCCCACGACCTCTGAGATCAGAACCTCTGAGGATGAGATCCAGGAACCTCTTTTAACAAGTTCTTTAGGCCATGAATATGCACATCAAAGTATGAAAAGTGTCTGGTTAGAGGGATTCCACAAGGAAAAGGGTGAATGGCACACCTTTGGGAGGGAGCCAGGCCCCTGGACATGCAAGGTTCCAGGGCTACACCTGAGAAGGTGTTGCGATCTCAGGTGACACAGCACTGTCTTATCCTATGTCTCCATGACAGATAGGGAAGCAATGCATAGACAGTGAAGGTGGCGATGTGTACACAATAGGCTGCTAACCAGAAGTCCCTACCCAATCCACTGGCTTTGGATTTTGGACCCTATAGAGGCCTACAGCCTTTTCAGGGGTCCCTACAGTGACTAAGACACTCATCAGGGGACAGAGCCTATAGTACAATTTATTTTTATTAAAAAGGATCTGGGCACAGTGGCCTATAGTTCAGCTACTCAAGAGGCTGAGGCAGGAGGATCATTTGAGCTCAGGAATTTGAGACTGCAGTGCACTATGATCTCACCTATGAATAGCCACTGCACTCCAGCCTCGGCAACACAGCCAGACCCCATCTCTAAAAAACAAAAAAAACCACCACCACCCAAAAGAACAAAGAACTAGAGAATTCTTGCACACCTGAGATTGTGGACTGAGATTCTTCCCTACTACATGTATTATAAAGTCAAAAAATGAGACAAACCATTTTGATGAATATAAAATTCTTCAATTGGGGGTCAAGAATGACACTTGCTATTCTATATCAGCCTCACCCTCTGAAACATTTCTTTATTAGGGTTTTTATTTTGCATACTATGAAAGAAACCCTTGACCACACTGATAGATAGCACTGTATTCATTTCTACAGTGTTGTCTGAGTAGGCCTACACAGAATTACAACTTTTCTCAATATCGCTTGGCAAGAAGTTAAAGGTTAAAAAGGGGGAATTGTAGGGATGAGGAGTAGAGGTTAAACAAACGCTTTATCCAGACACAGGTAAAAAAGAAAAAACAAAAGCTATCCTGGTAGCACAATTAAATAAGTTTCTTAATTACAACTTTGAAAGTTGGAATTCCATTAAGAGTAATAATAAATTACAGCTAAGATGGGGGCTCTTGCAAAGAAAGCCATATATAAGCATAATGGTATGGCTTATCATTTCTCAACGGGCAAGGTCAAAATCCAGGTACCAAGAAGAATTGTCTTATGAAATTATATCAGCGGTTCTCAAATGTGGGTGTGCATTAGAATCACCTGCAGAGCATGTCAAAACACAAACTGCTGGGCCCCACTTTTTCCCCCCCTCTCAGTTTCTGCTTCAGTAGGTCTGACAAATTCTCAGATGATGTTGGTCCAAGGGCCACTATTTGAGAGCCACTAGAACAGACTACATGGCTACACTCCATTGCTTGCCTCGTCCAGATGTACTTGCGAGGAAGAAGACTTCTGAACACCTCCTTCAATGGTGTCTGGGCCTGGACTAGGGCTGAACTGAAGCAATTGATCATCATTATCCATCTTCTTTCATACTAGGACTGACTGCACAGTAGAATCATTGGGAGAATCTTCTGTAAAGCGCTGAAGCCCAGGTCCCACCTCCAGAGAATCTGATGTCACTAGTCTATGACAGGAGCTGGGTAAAATGTGTAGAGTCATCAATACCAATTAAGGCAATGGCTCGACCTTTCCTCACATTGGCAATACCTGATATCCTTTTAAAAACTATCTTGGCCTGGCTCTGCTCCAGAACAATTGTCAGAATGGCGGGGGAGGGAAAGGGCGACTTGACTTTTTTGTTTTGTTTTTATATTTTAATTAACAACTAGAAATAGATTTTTATTTCTCAAAGTTTTAGGTTTACAGAAAAATTGAGTAGAGAGTACAAAGTGTTTCCATATACTCCCTACCCGCCATGCCCCACAATTTCCCCTATTATTAACATCTTGCATTGGTGTGGTTAACTAGTTACAATTGATGAACATTAATGAATTGATGAATATTCATATATTATCATTAATTGAAGCCCATAGTTTACATTAGGGTTCATTCTTTTGTGTTGTACAGTTCTGTGGTTTTGCCAAATGCACGATGTCATGTAACCACCATGTATACAGTATCATACACAATTGTTTCAGCCTTGCTGAAATTTTTTTATCATTTATAATTAAAGTATAAATTAAAATTTCATTTATAATATGGAAAAACAGAAAACAACTTATACGTCCAGGAACAGGAATTGCGTAAGAAACAGCGCTGATTTCAAATGATGAAATACCAGTAACTATTTAAATTATCTTGAGGAAGTGTTCTCATGGTATAGAAAAATGTTTTTCAGATTTTGCTGAGTTTTTAAAAGGAAAATTACCCAAAATATGCATTATATTTTGTCATGTAAAAAATATATACATGGACACAGAAAAAAGTCTAGAATATATTTCACCAAAATTTAACTGTGTTTCTCTTGTATAATAGTGATTTTTTTTTTTTTGAGAGATAGTCTCACTCTGTTGCCTGGGTTAGAGTGCCATGGCGTCAGCCTGGCTCAAAGCAACCTCAAACTCCTGGACTCAAGCAATTCTCCTGCCTCAGCCTCCCGAGTAGCTGGGACTACAGGCATGTGCCATCACGCCCAGCTAATTTTTCTATATATTTTTAGTTGTCCAGCTAATTTCTTTCTATTTTTTTAGTAGAGACGAGGTTTCACTCTTGCTGAGGCTGGTCTCGAACTCCTGAGCTCAAACGATCCACCTGCCTCGGCCTTCCAAGTGCTAGGATTACAGGCGTGAGCCACCATGCCCCGCCAATTGTGATATTTTTAACCTCTTTTCAATTTAATTATATTTTGTGATTTTTTTATGATAAGCATGTATTATTTATATAATTAATGAAAGAAAAGAAAGCCAGGGGACAGACTGTAGCCTCTAAATATCATTTCCTACTACAATAAAACAGGGCTACTTAAAGAAATGGCTGATTCTTGGCTGACTTCGAAAAGCAAGGAAGAAATCCAAGGGGTTCATCAAGTGGATTTAGTAGCCAACCTGGAGAGACTGGCCAGCAATGGGATAATTTGTGCTTCAATAAGAATAATAACTATAAAGGATTGAATTCCATCAAGTATGCTAAATTCATGCATTGTTAGTGGTAACTTTAAAGCATTCTATTAAGTGGGTAGCTAAAGATTCATTATTCTGATAACTGATAAATAAAAGAATCAATCATTTAACCTACCTCTGTACAAACTGTAACCCTTATTTAGTGAGGGGTAGATTCTCTTTGCAGACATACTCCAGGTAACCTATGAATATCATTGCCTCCAAATCAGACCCCAGTCAGATCAGACCTCTTGATCTAACTACCAGTTCACAGGAAATGCTGGGGACAGAAGAGTATCTTAAATGCCACCACAAGGATGTAATCAGCCAAATTCAGAATGTAGGAAATTATACAGGACAAATCAACTGATTTCTTCCAAAAAGAATTGAAAAGAGCCTCCGCGGCGCGACACGTAGTTTAGCAGCGCCGTCGGCCCCGGAGGCGGATCCAGAAGCTGGGTTTTGGAGACCTTGTCCAGCAGAGCGTTTCTTCGTTGTCAGCTTCTTATCCCACCCTTCACCCGCCCCCTTGTGATTTCCCCTCAATGCGCTCTGGGAGCTACTTTGTTAGGGATCGGCAGCTCAGATTCATCCTTGAGACAGGCTGCCTAGGCTGCTGTCTCAGCCCAGAACAAAAGGATCCCCAGCAATGGAGCAAAATCGTGGAACTCTTTTGCAAAAGGGGCTGGGGGAAGCTCAGCAGCTGAAAGTACAACCTGGAATTTCCCTAGTAAGCAAACGCCCACATATTTAAATGGGGCAGGGGGGAAATGAATGCATGTAGCTGAGAATTGATGTACAGGTAAATGCTGAAATTATGCAGTAGCTAAATTATGCTCTTCTGCTTGGATAGTGCAGACCTGCACAAACCTTAATATTAATTTGTAAAGAATGACTTTGTTGAGGTATGACATTTCTTTTTCCTTAGCTTTTAGTTATTCATTTTGCCAGATGAGACCTGTATGAGTACCACTAAAATACTTCATATTAATTCAAATTAAAAACAGAAACTCAACATAAAGTCTATTCTTAACACCACCATACTTTTACAAAATCATCTTTATGAACTGGACAGGACAGCAACTTTTTAAATATTCATCTACTCCAAATCCCTTCCTTTTCCCTCCCCTGTAAGGTTTATTACACTGTACTTGTAACTTACAATTGGTATGACTCACCAGCAGAAGGAAACTGGATATGACTGGGACTTAGTTTCCTCATTCAGTAGAGATTAATGGAGCACTTACTACATTGAATGTACTGTCTTTGGGCCTCGAAGGATACAAAAAAATGAAGATCTGGCCCCTGCTTTGCATTCTAGTTGAGATAAGACAGGAACACTGATAACTACTATAGAATATATAAGTTCTGTCTTATTTAAGATGAGAGCCAGTAAAACCGTGAACTTCAAGAGCCAGGCCTCTTATGTTCCAGATGCTGTGTCGCACAATTTACAATGTTCTTCCTTGATCTTTATAGCAACCTCTAAAGGAGTTAATTGCCATTCCCATTTTACAACTGATAAAACAGGATCTGAGAAATTACAAGTGGAAGGAAATAAGACCTGAACACATATACAGATGTGAAGAGTGGTTTGCAGGCTTTTACATTTCTGTTAGTTCATTGATGTTATCCATCTTCAAGGTTTCAGTTTATACCTATATCTGAAATTCATAACCTTGAAGAAACCATGGATGGGTTTCAGAAGGTCTATGAAAAAATTGTGTGCATGCTTTCCTCTTAGAGATTTTTCCATGATATTTTTAAAATGTTTTATGATCTTAGAAGCTTTAAAATTATCCACATATTTGGACTTCCTTCTCCCTGAGCTCGAGGCCCTTATTTCCAAATGTCTACTGGAAAGCTACTTTTATATCCTATAGATTGCTTACCTTCCTTGTCAATTCTTCCCCCAAAGCTACCTGCCGCTCCTGCTGTATTCTCTGGCTTGATGAATGATACATCACTGTACATCTCCTGGTAACTCCCACTTCTTCACTATCTCCTCCTACCCGCTTCCCCAACTAGTTATTTACTTCATCTGTTTAGCTGGATTTAGTTCAATTGAATAAATATTGATTACATGCTAAAAAAAAAAATTGGAAACAAAACCTGTGAATAAAAGAAACTTGAGAAACATTTCAACTTAATGCAATGTGTGAATCTTGATCCAAACAAACTAAATGTAAAATAACAGGAGACAATTGGGGAAATTTGTGTGTTGAATGAATAGTGATATCTCTGACCTTTGGTCAAGTTTTTAAATGTGATGATAATATTGTGATTACATTTTTACAGAGTCCCTGTCCTTTAAAAGCATATATCAAAATGTTTACAAAGAAAATGATATAATAATGATATTTCCTTTGTCAACCTTAAATAATGAGATTCAGAAAAATATGATTAAATATAGGGTTTATTGGAGTGCAAAATTTGAGGATAACTATCTAGGAAACACAGACTCCAAGCAAACGGTTTCAGTGTTCCAGAGTGGAAAAGTTAAGGTTTAAATTATATAGGCAGTAACAGAGAAATTTTAGCAGGATTACATTTTCCATACAAGAACCAGTGCATATTTGGTTGGTTACAGATAGCTACATTCCAAGGAAGATTACTTTATTACTCTGAGAAGGGATAAAGATCTGAGAGGGTCTTATCTCTGGTGCTGCCTTCTCTTCCTGATTATTTATAGGAAAAAGGGCAGAAGATGCAGCTGCGTGTCCTGTGACTTGGGCCATATAGCCACATTCCTCTCAAGGCTCAGAAATAATTTAAAGGTCCAATAGCTTTAAGTTTGAATTATTTCATTTCACACCTTCAAAATAAGCCATGGGGAGAGAGAGGAAGTGGCTGAGAGTATACTTGAAATCAAATCAGCCATGAGTTGATCATTATTGAACCTAAGTTACGAGTGCATAAAGCTTCATTATACCAGTCTCTTTACTTTCAGGAATGTTTGAAATTTTCAGTAATAAAATGACAGAAAGGATAACGATATCCTCCTTTTCCTCTCACTCCCTCAAAGAATGAGGGGTAAGGCTTGTCATGTTTTCTGCTGGGGCAGTAGGGGAGGGGAATTAAAAAGACTGAGTGGCACTTGGCAGCCTGTGTAGGGAAAGAAGGTCCTGAAGGTTAGAGCTAGCAATGGTAGCTTTGGATCAGGGAAAAAAACAGCTGAGGCAGAGCTGTTAACTGAAAAATAAAGACCAAGAAGCTGTGCTGGGCCTGAAGACTCAACAGCTGCAAAGCCTGTTCCTTTTAGCCTGAGCAAAAAGCCTGTAGCCAATCATGAGTCCTGAACTCTGGAACAACAAAAAAAGAGCCATTTTGCTCATTTTACAAACATTGATTACATGCCCAACACTGTGCTCGTTGAGATAGGCTCCTGAAAAGAGTCAAGCTAGAATCCTGGCCCTTCAGAAGCTCACAACATTAAAAAAGCCAAAAACTGTATTTGGGAAGCAGTATTGCTGGTACAGTGTTTTTTTTTGTTTTTTGTTTTTTTTTTAGCAGTCCAATTCAATTTTATTTTCCACAAAAACATGTCAGGGCAGGAATATTTCAAACCATGTCAACCAGATAGCCAGTATAATGGCACAGATAAGTTTTTTTTTTTTTTGAGACAGAGTCTCACTCTGTTGCCCAGGCTAAAGTGCCATGGCATCAGCCTAGCTCACTGCAACCTCAAACTCCTGGGCTCAAGCAATCCTGCTGCCTCAGCCTCCCGAGTAGCTGGGACTACAGGCATGCGCCACCATGCCCAGCTAATTTTTTCTATATATATATTTTAGCTGTCCATATAATTTCTTTCTATTTTTAGTAGAGACGGGGTCTCGCTCTTGCTCAGGCTGGTCTTGAACTCCTGAGCTCAAAGGATCAGCCTGCCTCAGCCTCCCAGAGTGCTAGGATTACAGGCGTGAGCCACCACGCCCGGCCCACAGATAAATTTGATAAGTTCTCTGAGCGGCAGTAGGGGCCGGACTTGTGTGGGACTGGGAGACTGCGGTGCGTGCCCTCGCGGCTGTGGTGGGCCAGACGCAGCTGGTACAGTGTTAATGTGCAAGCATAACATACAAAAGCCACATGAAAAATTGGAGGAGCACCTAAGTTTGCCTCTAGTTAAGCAGGGCAGGTTTTCACAGAAGAAACAGCTTTTGAGTTAAAACTTGAAGGCTGACCGGGCGCAGTGGCTCACGCCTGTAATCCTAGCACTCTGGGAGGCCGAGGCAGGTGGATCGCTCAAGGTCAGGAGTTCGAGACCAGCCTGAGCAAGAGTGAGACCCCCGTCTCTACTAAAAATAGAAAGAAATTATCTGGCCAACTAAAAACATATATACAAAAAAATTAGCCGGGCATGGTGGCTCATGCCTGTAGTCCCAGCTACTCGGGAGGCTGAGGCAGTAGGATCGCTTAAGCCCAGGAGTCTGAGGTTGCTGTGAGCTAGGCTGATGCCACGGCACTCACTCTAGCCCGGGCAACAAAGTGAGACTCTGTCTCAAAAAAAAAAAAAAAAAAAAAAAAACTTGAAGACTAACTTGGTGTTTGCCAGGACAAGAACCAGGAGCAAGAGGTCATCTGAGGAAGAAGGAAATGAATTTGCAACACATAGCATGAAACTGCAAAGACACATTTTGGGAAGTACAGTTCATTTTGCTAGAGTGGGGGAGGGGTGGTTTCCTAGGACCTGTTCCCTGCCTGCATAGATCTCCATAGTTTCTCTCTCTTGTTCTAGGTCTGCCACAAGGAGAAAGCCTTGCCTGGATCCCTTTCCAACTTCAAGGAAAACTTCTAAGTTGTGGGCCAGGCTGCATTTTGGAGCATAGACGCAGTCCAAGAAACATTTATAACAAACAGGAAACTAAGAGGGTTTAAAGCCCAACAAAAACATGTGAGGTGAGGGGCAACAACCTACTTCCTACAATTATAGACCCTGAAGAAAGCAGGAAGATGAGTCAATCAAAAACCAATGTTCTCAATTTCTTTACCGTCAGCAGTAGGCTTTTGACACAACCCAAGTTTATACAGACTCTATGTCACCTAGCATTTATTAATATTCCCAAACAAATCCTTTCCCCTTTTATTATTAATACACAATTTAAGTGTTCATTTAAATAGGTAGTTGGATGCACTTATTTCAAAATTACAGATTACACATGAAATACCATAACAAAAAAAGGTTGTTGTGAGAAGCGGTTGAGAGAAGCGGTAAGAAATCAATTAGCATTAAAAAACTGTTAAAAGACAACTGGACAATATGCGCTCTAGCTTTGGATTTTTTTTTTTTTTACAGAATGTTTTGTGGGTTTTGTTGTGTGACCATTATCTAGCTCTATCGCCTAGGCTGGAGTGCAGTGGCACCGTCACAGCTCACAGCAACCTCAAACCCCCAGGCTCGAGGAATCCTTCTGCCTCAGCCTCTCCAGCAGCTGAGACTGCAGACGCACACCACCACGCCCAGCTAATTCTTTTCCCGTTTTTTTGGTAGAGACGGGCCTCCCTATGTTGCTCAGGCTGGTCGCCACCTCCTGGCCTCGGCGACCCTCACGCCGCCGCGGGCCCCCAGAGTGCTGGGATTACAGGCCTGAGCTACCGCGCACAGCCAAAAAGCGTATGAAACGGTTTAGAAAGCAAGGCCTTTGCCACGTGCCTTGCACAGTAAACTTCACAAACTTCCGTTGAGCGATTTCACAACGGCGCTCGCACGCCCGCCCACCCGCTCCCAAGGAAGCTTCTCGTTTCTCTGTGGGTTACTTACTCTGGCTTCCGCGGTGCTAGGCGCCCCACTGCGTAGGCTCTCCCTGCCCCAGGGGTTCTAGGCTGGCGCAAGCCCTCGCCTCCGCCCACAGGTTCCCGAGAGCCCGGGGACCGCCCACGGCCAGACACTTGCCTGCACCCGGGCGTTAGGCCGGCGCACGACGCCGCGAGTCGGGCGGGGCGGGGCCAGGGCCAACCCCGCCTCCCGCCGCCTCGCACGCCCCGCGGCTCCAGGTGCGCTTGCGCCGTGGCCCCGCCCCCGCCCCGTCCCTCTTAGTCAGGAATCCGCGGCGGGAGGAGGGTGGCGTTTCTCTACCCTTCAGTGGCCTAGCACTGCGCGCTCCGTCGGGGTCGCCTGCCCCGCGACCCCCGCCCCCCATCCCTTCTCGTCAGCCCGGGGGTGCGGCCATGGCGTGGCAGCGGCGGCCCAAAGCCGGCGCTGGGGCTCGCGGCGCTCTGGCGCTGCTAGCCCTGGCCCTGTGCGCGCCCGGGGCCCGGGGCCGGGCGCTCGAGTGGTACTCGGCCGTGGTGGGCACCGAGTACGTGGCCCCGAAGACGAACCTGACTGTGTGGAGCGTCTCGGAGAGCGGCCGCTTCGGCGACAGCTCGCCCAAGGAGAGTGTGCAGGGTCTGGTAGGGGTCCCGCGCGCGCCCGACGGAGACCCGGAGGGCTGCGCGCCCGACACGAGCTTCACAGTGCCCGGCTGCCGGGGGTCCGCGCCCTGGGTCGCCCTGGTGGCGCGCGGGGGCTGCACCTTCAAGGACAAGGTGTTGGTGGCGGCGCGGAGGAACGCCTCGGCTGTGGTCCTCTACAACGAGGAGCACTACGGGAACCTCACTACGTCCATGTCCCACGCGGGTGAGCGGGGCCGGGGAGCGCGGGAGCTGGAGCGGGAACTTTGCTCTGGCAGCGGCCGCGAAGTGGGCTGAGGCGCGACTCTGATGGCCTCCGGCTGTCGGAACTTTTAGGGAAGCACTCGATGTGCTCCGTGTGGCTCCCCGGGTGCTGTTGGAAAGGAGGCAGATCTACAGACAAGCTTTGCCTTTGATTGTTGAGGTGAAAGGAAGTGCCATCTGACGGAGGCAGTGAGGCGAACTAAAATTGAAATCCAGTGGAGGATGATTGTGGTTCTAACAGGTGGGAAGTCTCATGATTCCTAATCATGGGTCCGTTTCCATTAGCCACTCCCCAAAGTCGGGGTTGGGGGTGGTGGATAGGAATTGAAGTTCTTCCCCAGCGCACTCCGTGATCGGGTTGTCCCTTAACCACGTCAAGTGATGGCTTGGTGGCACTCGGGTTTCTTCACTTTCATGAAGCATGTGTGACTATTCTAAACTTGGAGTCAGAAAACCTGGATTTAAGTTCGGTGTGTTTTCTCACTTGCTAAATATAGGATTGTGACACTGGCTATACTACCAGTCACATTCCTTGGGTGTTGAGTTAAGGTGAAATTTTAAAAGTTAACTTGTATTCATTCAAGAAAAGACCTTGCTATATGCCAGGCGACCCTCCGTACATACGCTGTGCCCCGGAGAAGTAGGTTGCATCTTCAGGCATTAATAATAGTTTAAAGCATTAAATTTTGGAAAATGTCATCCTTGGAACTGAATTCTAGGTAAGACACGACAGTACACAGAGAGGATATTTCTGTTATGCCTTCTAAGATCACATTTGCTTTATGCCTCAGGGGCGATTGACGTATTCTATACTTTGATTTTTTTTTTTTTTCTCCAAGTTTCTGCTGTTACCAAGTCAGACATCTTTTTTCCTGTACTTCTGTGTTTTGTTCTGTTTTGGCTTTTTGAATGCAAGTTCAGGACCTAACAGTAAAATGAGGACAGAAAAGTAACATTGGATTTGGCCTATTGGAGTGCTGGGAACACTAGACAGTTAGTTGACAGGTGAGGAAGTGGGAACTGTTAGAACTGCTCTGTTGAGAAGGTTGTCTGAAGATTGAGAGAGATGGGTAGAAACTGTAGGGGCAAGAGAGGGTAGTGCAGGAGATGGTAAGATGTGGTTGAAATTGGGTGGAAATGATCTGCAGAGACCCAGGATAGAAGTGGCTGAAGGCATCAGTCCTTTAGAAGGCTAGGTTCAGAACCGAGTTGGCCTCAGTACGAGGAAAATTCCTCAGTTGCAACAGGAAGGAGGGGGTGAGAATGAAAGCAGATGTCCGTGTGATGGCATTTAGCTAGGCACCACCTTTGATGCAGTTATTCCAGTGACTTCAAATCTACTTAATTATCATTATATCCGAGACATGTTTTCACAAGACTGTCATGAAAGGCCCTGTCCTATTTCATATAGCATTCCAGATACATCCTATCAACAGTATTCCCAAGTTTAGTAGTTCTGTCAAAGAAAAGAGGTTAGTGTGCCATGATTCCCTGATGCTAGGTCCTGTACACACATCTTAAGTAGACTTTTTCTTTTAAATGGCAGGCTCAGCGACCTGTAGTTTTCTAAATCTATTTACTACATTTTTTGATAATGACTTAAACATCTTTCCAGGCTAGTAGCAATTGTTCTAACCATGGTTCAGCAACCTTGCTTATATTATTGGCATATAATTTATTTAGACCCAGAAAAACACCTCATTGTTGTTCATTTGAAATCCTCTTCTTGGGGACTTTTGTTCCCATTATCGCACAAGAAAATTCTGTTTGAGAGAAAAGGCAAAAGAAGCAAAATTAGCAATTTTCTTAAAAATGTGTTAAAGCACACAACGTGTAGACAGTGTGCTCAGTGTTCTGCTCACTTAATGTTCCCGAAAGCCCTTGAAGGTAGATACTTTAACCTCATTGTACAAATGAGGAAACTGATGCTCAAAGAATTAAAATGATTGGCCCAAGATAACAAGATGATCTATGGCCAGATGATTCTTTGTTGGAGAGGGGGCTGTCTTGTGCATTGTGGGATGTTTAGCTGCATCCCTGGCTTCTACCCACTGTATCCCAGGTAGCATTCCCACAGTTTGACAACCAGAAATGTCTTGATGTTGCAAATGTTCCCAGAATGGGGAGAGGGTGACAAAATCATCCAATATTTTGAATCACTGACCTTTATTTTATTTGGTAGCAGTGTGACTAATGTATTAAACAGAGGAGAAGCTGGAAACAGAGAATCCAGTTAGACTGTTGGGCTAGTCCAAATAGAAATGTAAGGGCCAGTACTGCAGTGGTGACTGCAGAAAATGAATGGAAAGACCCTTGCAGAACTTGGCCCAGTTAGATACATGAGTACAACTATATTGTGACGTTTGAGAATGGAATTTAGAAGTCAGAAGAGGAGCCAGCTTTTCAGATGCTTGAACTCGAGGTGACCATTTAGAGCCTGGAAGTCAGCTCAGACTCAGGCCTCCTATATTTTGTCAAAATGTGGCTGGAGCCAGGAAAAAACTGCTGATTCCATGGTTCCCAGTGATCTTGTGTAATACTGGTTTTCTGTGAAATAGGTAGAGGGGTCTGCCTATAAAATTGAATACTGGAAGTCTCTTCCCAAGTCTCCCGGAGAATTTCTCCAGTTTTTCTGAAACTTATTGCTTGCCTCTACTGGAAGCCAGCAAAAGATACTTTTTGGATTTAAATCAGTATCTTATTGTGGCTCTAAGAAGATTATGACTTTAAGATAACATTCTGTCAGCACAACCATAAAGACTGTTACAGTAATGCCCAAAGTTAATTCCATTTACTTTAGTGGACTTATATTCATTGAGCAGCCACTTTGGGTCAAGTATTGTACCTGCTGAGGGATTAGAAATGCATAAGACATATGCCTGCCCTTGAGGAGTTTATGTTCTAGTGGAAGTGATAAACAGAACTTTCAGACAATATGGTTTGGTCCCTGACAGAATTATATGCACAGGTGATTAGGAAGCATAGAGGAAGGGCATCTAATCTGGGTGTTGCAGAGGTGTAGAAGTTAGCTTGACCAAGATAGGTAGAAATTGATAAAAGTCAAATCATCAAAATGAAAGCTTTTATAGAGTGTTGGCCTTAACATAGATATGTTGGTTGATAAACAGGCTGATCCTTTAGCTGGAATCTTGGCATAGTCTTTTAAGAATAACACTTTTGTTCTTCTAACAATTATTTACTGAGTGCCAAGTACTAGCAAAGTTTAGAACTATGTTTGAGGAAAGGGCCGGAGTTGGGATGGAGGTGGGCAGGAGAGGTTACAAATATCCCTGTATGAGAAATCCCTGACCTTTAGAGAATTTACATATTGAGAGGTGTGTATTTTGTATTTGCAGAGCTTGGTAGATAGTCATTTATCAGTGAATAATAAATTCTTGATGATCTATAATGCTACACTGTCAAAAATAATCTAAAAATTTAGATTTGAATTTAAAATGTATTTTGGTGCTATAGGAAAACAGAAATGGTACCTTATAGCCTAGGACAGTTCCCAGAAAGGTTGAGTTTTGAAGGACAAGTTAAAGTTTATGGGGAAAGTGTGTGTAGTGTGTGGTAGAGGTGGGTGGGCTATAAGGCATTCTGAGTGGTGGGAATAGCGCTGCAAAAGAGTTCTCAATGAAATTGTTGAGTAGTATATTCGGTAAATACAGACTATTGTTGAAGAAGCCAAATTGTCCAAAACATATAATTTAAAATTCTACAGTGCCAGAAAGAGAATTGCATTTATTTGAGGGTCCTCCTTACTCACCCTAGCCAGCCATAAAAACATTTGTTTTGCATAATGGCTTCAAACTTCCAAGACATTTACATTCATATCTGGTGTACTATTTCCCCAACTAAGGAGTCTGTAATTCTCCTTATTGGGTCATTTCAACTGTAGTACTAGAAGATAAGCCAATTGTTCAGATTGATGCATTCATGCAGAAACCATTTTATGGGACATCACTGCTTGATGCTGAAGCTACAGAAACTAATAAAGAACAGGTAGTACTTGTCTGGTGAGGGAAGGAAACCTATAAAGAAATTATAGTAGGTGTGTAAGAAGAGATGTATCTAAGAGGCATTGATACATTGACTGCAGGTGGTCTGAAAAGCCTTCAGTTGAACTTACACTGAATTTTAAAGATTTGACCAGGAATTCTCCAGAGGGGGAAAAAGTGGAGAGAGTATGGCAGTGAAGTTATTGGAAAAAAGAAAACCTGGAAGTTCATGGGATTCTCTTGCTGGAACTTTAAAATGTGATTTCTTGCTGACTATTAGTTTTCTAGAACAGAAATCTAATCTACTACTTTAAATATTTCAGTAGCTCCCATCTCCCTCAAGAGAATGTTGAAATCAACTTGGTTGTCTTGTGAGAAGAAATAGTACACTAGCCTCAAATGTCACTTGAAGCTGTTGGCCAAGTCAGAATTTTTTACATTTTTTTTTGGTTTGTTTTTGACAAGGTGATAAGAGGAACACAGAAATTTGAAAAGAAATGGAAATACAATTTCACTTTTGGCACAGAAGAATTTTAAATTATGGGTATTTGGCTTGCTAAAAATACTATATTTGATATTTATTATTGCCAACAAGTAAGTTTAGGATCATGTACTGAGTGTAAAGACATTGTGCTAAGTGTAAGACAAAAATAAAACTGAAACTGCCTTCAATGAGTTTTTCTGTCTGATGGTGAGGTGTATAGGTTTTTTTGGAGGAGGAGAGATTGTGCGGTGACCTTTTTTAGTCAAGCAAGATTGGTAGCAATGATAAGGCCTAGGGGGGAAAAAATTCTAAGGACTTTTTCTCTCTGGTCCCAAGTCTTTGAGTTTCTGTGCTTCCTCTGAAGAAATTCAGCTATTTAGTTTGGAAATAAGCTGTGATTTGCTCTCATGTGCCAGTTAAGGCACAGTTGTACAGAATAACTTGAGCAGCTTAGCTCTCTAGTATTGGCCCAGAGAGGCGGTGATGCCTCGGGAGGTAAGGGAGGTGCTGGCTGCGGTGCCTGTGCCTGGCACCTCTTGGGGTTGTGCACGTACTGACCCTGAGCAACTGCCCTGCCTCCAGTTCATCTCCAGAAATGTCCTGGAAAAGCAAATCACAGAGTAGAAAGAATCTTCATTCTGAGTTTTGTTAATATAAAATAGTTCCCAGAAGCAGTCTTGCTGCTATGATTGTAGTATAGTACGCTTATAGCAAACTGTAAGCATAGTTTAGCCCTCATCCTGGGCAGTTTAAAAAAGAAAAGAATTCTTTTATCTCAGTGAGCTAAGATTAATTTCCTAGGTGAGAATTTTCAGATTGACATTACAAGTGTTTTCAGCTCAGGGTGTCTGATATTCATGATGGCAATGTCCCTTCCCCCACCCCTACCCAGTCTTGAGATTTCAGGTGTTTAAGAACCTCTCTAATCTCGGTTAATCTTCCACCTCAGCTGGGCTGGTCGCCATCCAAATTATGTATTTATGATGGTTTCACAGTCTAGAAAACCTCCCTTTTGTTTGGGAAACTGTTTTTCTCTTTTGAGATATGGCTCAAATGTTCCTCCTGGGGAAAGATACTCCTACACTCCAGACAAAATTATCCCCTTCTACAGCTCTTTGTTATTTGCTTGTTAAATAAGCGGCAGTTCAAAATAGGATCATTCTCGTCCCCATTTTATAGTTGCAGAAACATTCTTGGGATCAATTTGTCCAGACCTCCAGGCAGTGGATACTAGAGTTAAGATTTGAACCCCGGTCTGTGTGGCTCTGAGGCATGTGTCCCCCATGAAGGGGGACAGGGAAGGGATGCTACCTCAGAGTTGGATCTTCAGACCTTAGAAGTGGCTTTTTAGGTGTTATATGACATTGAGCAACTCACTCAAGTTATCTGAGCCCTCAGCTGTAGAAAGATAATGTGGTCTTTTTCTGCTTCAAATGAGATACAAATGTGAAAAGTGCTTCACAGTTGTTTTTCCCCATTACCACACAAAGAAGGTGATAGCAGTACCAGAAACTGTATCAGCTATAATCAGAGCATAGAAACAAATTTTTTTCCTGTATAAAAGCTTTTAACTGAGATGGGAACATAGAACATTATACTGTTCTTTCTACTTTAGAATGTACTTGAAATTTTCCACAAAAGAAGGTTTATAAAAAAGGCTTTTAGCTTGTAAAGTGCCATATAATTGTATGTGGCATAACTAGCATAACTGTTTGTATACATATCTTTCTTAACTAGTAGATGTTGATTTTCCTGAAGGCAAGAAACACCTTCCTCCCCAGTGATGACACGGTAGGTCCTGTGAGTGCAGGGAAACTACATTTCTTGCTGCGGGAGACTTTTAGGCTCGGGTGGGTCATAGGATCAGCTTCCAGACAGGAGCCACCTTAAAGGGTGCCCTTCTGGTATTTCAGTAACTAAATCCTGATGGCTGAGATCCACAGTGGATTTGCTACAGATTAAATTTCTTTCTTCAATAAAATAGTCTTATAATGTGATTTCGTGTAATGTTAGAGAACATTCTTTATACACATTTTAAAATTATTTTTGAATAGGTAATAAATATGTCCACACGGTGCAGAATTTTTACTGTGCAAAGTAAGGCTCCCACCCCACCCTGCAGCCACCAGCTCCTCTCCCCAAAAGCAGTCACAGTCCCCAGTCTCTGGGGTAGCCTTCCAGAGGTATTGTGTTGGTATGAGCATACAGCTCTGTGGGGTATTTTTTTAAGGACAGCATGCTGTCCACACAGTTTTCCATGTTGCTTCTTCTCTCTTCTGTCTTGAGTATTATCAGTACTTTACAGAGCTGCTGGTTCAACCTTTATACACATAGTATAATTTATATAGCTGTTTTCTTTTTGATGGACATTTAGATTGTGATGTTAAAAATTTAGGAAAAATCATTGACAGTAAATATCTTTATAGGTACCTCATTGTATACATGTAAGAACATCTGTGGAGTTAAGTTCCTAGACACAGAATTGCTGGGTCAGAAAGACATGCATTTAAAATGTTTTGATAGCATTGCCTTCCATGCAAGAGTGTAATCAATCATTCACTCCCCCAGCAGTGTGCAAGAGTGCTGATTTATGCTTACTCTTGCCAATATAGTATATCAGACTTTTGATCTTTGCCAATCTTACAGGTAATGTGGTTTTATTTGCATCACAACTTTTCATATGTTTAAAATCCATTTCCTGAGGAGTGACTGCCAGTGGGCACAGGTTTCTTTTTGGGGTGATGAAAATGTTATGGTATTAGATAGTGGTGATGGTTGCACAACTTTGTGAACCTACTAAAAACTGTTGAATTGTGTACTTTAAAAGGATGAATTTTACGGTATGTGAATTATATCTCCATAAAGCTGCTATTTTAAAAACCTGTTTGTATTTTCTTTTCTGCAAACCAACTTCATTTCCTTTGTTTTTCTGTTCTTTTTCTTATAGGGAATTAGTTTTTTGTCTTTATTACATTACATCTATTTTTCCTAAGTTGACTATTTGACTTTTGACCTTGATTTTACTGTCTTTTAGCCATGGAGAAAATTTTTATTTTTCTTTGTCAAATCTTTTTTTTTAAAAGGACCTCTGAGGTAGTTTTCATACTTGAAGTTTTTCTCCAATATCATATATTTTTAATCCCCATGTTTCTTCTGACCCTTGTATGTTTTCTCTCCCCACCCCCACCTTTTTATCTCTTTTTTTTTCTTTTCTTTTTGAGACAGTCTCTCACTCTTGCCACCTGAGCTAGAGTGCAGTGGCATCATCATAGCTCATTACAGCCTCAGACTCCTGGGCTCAAGTGATCCTCCAGCCTCAGCCTCCCGAGTAGCTGGGACTATAGGCGCGCACACCAAGATGGTGGGCTAATTTTTCTATTTTTAGTAGAGACAGGGTCTTGCTCTTGCTCAGGCTGGTCTTGAACTCCTGAGCTCAAGCTATCCTGCTGCCTCTGCCTCCCAGAGTGCTAGGATTATAGGCATGAGCCACCTCTCCCAGCCTGTTTTCTCTTTTTTTAGTATGTTTAAATCTTTGATTTACTTGGAATTTATTTCCATGTAAGTTGTGAGAAAAGGATGCAGCTTTTTTCCCCCAAATGATACCTACTTACACCCACATGATTTTTTTGTTAATAATTCATTTTACCCTGTAGCTTTGGAATGTGGTTTTATCATGCACTAAATTTTTTCATGTATTTGGGTCTATTTTTGTGTGTTTTATTCTGTCTCATTCTGTGGGCGTCTTCATATGTCACTGTCACACTGTTTTAATTACTTTATAAACACTAGTCCAGGTTTTACAGTTTAAAAAGTTTTTTGATCTTATTTTTTCCCTAAGTGAACTTTTAGAAGCAGCATTTTAAGGTTTTTTGTAATCACATTGATAACTTACGATTATTGCATTAATTTATGGCTAGATTCCTGTAAAATTATTTATTTTGCTCCTTTTTTTCTGTCTCTCAATTTTTTTTGTCTTGTGTCTACTTATGCCCTCAGAGCAGTGTGAAATAATAGTAATCGTAGTAGAAATTCTCATACTGCCCCCCCCATTTTAATGGACATGCTTTAGGCATGATGTATTAATATTCATAAGTGAAATTGGTCTGTATGGTTCCTTAAAGTTTGATGCTAAACTTCACCTGTGAAATTGAATGGTGCTCTGGCTTTTGGGGAATAGTTCTTAGTGACTTATTCTACTACTTCTAATGTAATCAGTCTATTTTCTCTTTTGGAACCTGTTTTGGTAACTTACCATGTAAATGTACAGATAAGCATAGTATTTTTATATTTCTGTTAACTTTCTTTGTATCTTATTTTGTGTTCTTTAATTGATTTCTTTGTTCTTTCCTACAGGAACAGGAAATATAGTTGTCATTATGGTTAGTTACCCAAAAGGAAGAGAAATTTGGGAGCTGGTGCAAAACGGAATTCCAGTAAAGATGACTATAGGGATTGGCACTCGTCATGTACAGGAGTTCATCAGCGGTCAGTCTGTGGTGTTTGTGGCCATTGCCTTCATCACCATGATGATTATCTCATTAGCCTGGCTAATATTTTACTATATACAGCGTTTCCTATATACTGGGTCACAGTTTGGAAGTCAGGTAATTATGGATAACTCTTTTAATTTTGTTCTTTAAAAGATAGTTCATGAATAAATCTTATGTACTGCTTAAAGTTACATTTGACCATGTTCTTAATTTTATTTTCACTCATGATAAGTAGTCATAATGACTCTTCGAAAAGAACTTTTTAATTGGAGTATGTTAAATTTCCTGTTTTGTGGAAAATTAGATACCTTTAAACTAGGGCATTTTTTGCATGTTTGGTTCCTGCAGGTACCCTCTTTGCCTTTTTCCAGACATAAAAGATTGACAAACAAGCATGAGATAGAGTGGACCTGCCCTCATGTAACGCTTGTTTTCTGACTAGGCCTAAAGGCAAAGAGTAGAGGGGAAGGGCCTCCTGTCTCCATTGTGGAGCAGCTGTAAAGCCGTTTGTCTGTCTCAGTGACAGAAAAGAGGACAGTCCAAGAGCCAGAGGCTTCCTAAGCAGGTCTTTTGAAACACACTTAACTCTGTCATCATGAAATGTTGACCTCTCTAACTTGATGACTAGGAAGGGCCTTTTCCTTTTAGGAATCTTAATAGATAAGTATATGGGACCCAATCCTCACTTGTTACTTTCTTGCCAACATTGAAATAGAGAAATTGAAAATAAGTATTTCTGGCCAGGTGCATTGGCTAATGCCTGTTATCCAAGCACTTTGGGAGGCAGAGGCGAGAGTACCACTTGAGGCTAGAGGTTGGAGAACAGCCTGGGCAACATATGCGACCCCATTTCTACAAAAAAATTTTAAAATTAGCTCGGCCTAGTAGTGTGTACCTGTAGTCCCAACTACTCGGGAGGCTGAGACAAGAGAATTGCTTGAGCCCAGGAGTTCAAGGCTGCAGTGAGCTATGATCACATCACTGCACCCTAACCCAGGCAACATAGCAAGACTGTCTCAGGAAAAAAAAAAAAAAGAAGAAGAAGAAAAAAAAAATAAGTATTTTTGATCTCATAGCTCTTAAGTTGCACATGGCTGTTCTGTATATTAAGACTTAAATGGTTTTTTATTGTTTTGGAAGGTTTTTTTTTTTTTAAGTTATATTCAGTGTAGTTCTTTGACTTTCCCTTTTTTCTTTTTTTTAAATAAAGTATATTTTTGCTTCTTTTTTTCCTATGTTTGTTTTTGGCAGTGCCCAGCAACAGGAGACTTTGTCTTTTAAATGAAATTTTTTCTGTATGCTTATATGTGTGAATTTCTTTAAAATAGTGATTTAATTTACATTTTTAATAACAATAATAATATTTTCCTACCCAAGAGCCATAGAAAAGAAACTAAGAAAGTTATTGGCCAGCTTCCACTTCATACTGTAAAGCATGGAGAAAAGGTAATATTTTCACAAATTTTGTTTTGTTTTGTGATTTAGCCTAGGCAATGTGTATGTGCTTACTGTGCCATATGAGAAGAGCCCTCCAGACATGTGCTAGCCACTAGTCATATGTGGTAATTTACATTTAAATGAGTTTAATTTAAAATTGAGTTCTGCAGTCACACTAGCGACATTTCAGGCACTCAGTAGTCACATTGGTTGGTTGCTTCCCTACTGGACAATGCCAGCATTCCCACCAGTGAATAAAGTCGTGTCGGTCAGACCCAGAATAACTATGAAGAAACTAAAGAATGTGAAGTCTACACCCTAGATCCTTGATACCTTAAACTCTTTTCTGTTAAATCTGAGACTACTTATCCATTCTCTGTGATTCCATTAAATAGAAGGAGAAAATATTGGAATTTGTGAAAAAGAAGGGGAGAAACTTGTTTTTGAAACTACTTTTTAAAAAGGAAACATTTTGACATGGCCAATCTGAGACTTAAAAGTTCAAAATCATACCAGAATTTTAAAGCATTTTTGGTATAGGACAAATCCTGAATCTAGAACCCCAGATTCTTAAAGGGTAGATCCTTTAAAATGAAAACTGTTGCTAATGCAGTAGTATTTATTCTTTTAATAGTCTGTCTTGTGGGCTGTGAAATGTTGATATTTGTGTTGACTTGTAGCTATGGGTTGTTCAGCTATTTTGATTTTCATGTTATTTCACTAAGTTGCTATTCCACCCTCCAGTCTCCACTCCCCTTTCAAAAAAAAAAAAAAATGAATAACTGCACTTATGGTATAATCTCTTCCTCTGACCTTAAAGGTTTAAAAGAAAAATAACACATTAAATTATAGATATCTGATTTTTTTAAATTTGGAATTTGGTATTAATGGTTTATGTGATATATTTAATATTAAGATACTGTTAGAATTGTTATCGGTAGTTACCATTTCTTCCCTAATAGCTTTTACATTATAGTACAGTTCAATTTTAATAGTTTGTGCAAGGTACTGGTTTCTTTCCATGCAAATGTGTTGAACAGAAAAAGTAAAAAAAAAAATAAATACATAAATAAAAACAAAGGCCGGGCGCAGTGGCTCACCCCTTGTAATCCTAGCACTCTGGGAGGCCGAGGCGGGTGGATCACTCGAGGTCAGGAGTTCGAGACCAGCCTGAGCAACAGCGAGACCCCGTCTCTACTAAAAATAGAAAGAAATTATATGACCAACTAAAAATCTATGTAGAAAAATTAGCCGGGCATGGTGGCACATGCCTGTAGTCCCAGCTACTCGGGAGGCTGAGGCAGTAGGATTGCTTAAGCCCAGGAGTTTGAGGTTGCTGTGAGCTAGGCTGACACCACGGCACTCACTCTAGCCTAGGCAACAAAGCGAGACTCTGTCTCAAAAAAAAATAATAATTAAAAAAAAAATAAAAACAAAAAACTTCGTAGTTTAAGATTAGTGTCTGATTTACAAATCAGTGATAGTCCTTGGGGAGAGAGTTTCCAAGTAATACCTGTGACAAACTGCACACATTCAGCATGGCCAGTTACTTGAGAAGTATGTGGTTTTACAGTTTTCGTGGAATGTGCCTTCTACTTACTCTCATTAGCAGGAAATCTCAGTTCTTAAGCATGAGAAGATGTGTATTCATATGTATAATTTACTGAATTGAATCTTTGAGCACATAATATTATATAAATATACAAATATAATTGTATAAATTATATAAATATAATTAATATTATCCTCTTCCTGTACAGAACATTTTTGCAAATATGCCTCCAGGGACTGTTTTTTAAAAGTTGTCAGAGTAATGGTTTAAAAAAGAGGATCAGCCGGGGCGCGGTGGCTCACATCTGTAATCCTAGCACTCTGGGAGGCCGAGGCGGGAAGATCGCTTGAGCTCAGGAGTTCGAGACCAGTCTGAGCAAGAGCGAGACCCCGTCTCTACTAAAAATAGAAAGAAATTAGCCAAACAACTAAAAATAGAAAAAATTAGCTGGGCATGGTGGCACATGCCTGTAGTCCCAGCTACTCGGGAGGCTAAGGCAGGAGGATCGCTTGAGCCCAGGGGTTTGAGGTTGCTGTGAGCTAGGCTGACGCCACGGCACTCTAGCCCAGGCGAGAGAGTGAGACTCTGTCTCAAAAAATGTGTGTGTGTATATATATATATATATATATATATACACACACACACACACACACACATATATATGTGTGTGTGTGTGTGTGTGTATATATATATATGAAAAATAAAAAAAGAGGATCCCTAAATGGTCTATGAGTATGTACAGACAGTCCCTAATTTAAAATGATTTTGCTAAGATTTTTCAACTTTATGGTGGTGCAAAAGTGATACACATTCAGTAGAAACCATATGAATACCCATACAGCCATTCTGTTTTTCTCTTTCAGTATAATATTCAATAAATTACATGAATTTATCAAAACTATATCATAAAATAGGCTTTGTGTTAGATTATTTTGCCCAACTGTAGGCTAATATAAGTGTTCTGAGCACATTCAAGGTAGGCTAGGCTAAACTGTGGTGTCCATTAGGTTGGGTTTCTTAATGCATTTTCAGCTTACAATATTTTTTTAGTGGGTTTTTTTTTTCATTTTTCAAAACATGTGTATATATTCATGGGGTACCAGTTCAGTTTTGCCACATTGATCTATTGCATTGTGGTGAAGTTAGGGCCTTCAGTGTGTCTGTTACTGGAGCAACACATGCTGTACCCACCAAGTAACCTCCCATCATCCCCACTCCCACAACCCCCACCTTTCTCTGTCTCCACTGTCCGTCGTTCCACACTGTTTCCATGGGTACACATTATTTAGCTCCCAGATATAAGTGAGAACATGTGGTATTTGTCTTTCTGTGTCTGAGTTGTTTCCCTTAATAATTGTCTCCAGTTCCATCCATGTTGCTGCAAAAGACTTGATTTCATTCTTTTGTTATGGCTGAATAGTATTCCACTGCGTATATACACCACGTTTCCTTTATCCAATCCTCCATTGATAGACAGTTCCATATCTTTGCTATTGTGAATAGTGCTGTGATAAACATACAAGTGCAGATATCTTTTTTATATATTGGTTTCTTTTCCTTTAGGTGGATACCCAGTATTGGGATTGCTAGATTATATGATAGTTCTATTTTTAGTTCTTTGAGAAATCCATACTATTTTCCATAGAGGTTGCACTAATTTATATTTCTGCCAACAGTATGTAAGTGTTCCCTTTTCTCCACATCCTGACCAATATCTGTTATTTTTTGTCCTTTTAATATAAGCCATTCTTACTGATGTCAGATGATATCTTGTGGTTTTAATTTTCATTTCTCTGATGATTAGTGACATTGAACTTTTTTGTAGCTTGTTGGCCATTTGTCTTCTTTTAAATATATATATTCATGTCCTTAGCTCACTTTTTAATGGGGTTATTATTTTTTTGTTGAGTTCCTTGTAAATTCTGGGTATTAGTCCCCTGTTGGATGTATAGTCTGCAGATATTTTCTCCCATTCCCCAGTTGTCTGTTTACTCTGTTGATTATTTCTTTTGCTGTGCAGAAGCTTTGTAAAGTCTCATTTGTCTGTTTTTGTTTTTGTTGCCTGTGCTTTTGAGGTCTTAGTCATGGATTCTTTACCTAAACCAATGTCCAGGAGCTAGATTTTCTTCTAGCAGTTTTATAGTTTCATAGTTTATAGATCTTATATTCAAACCTTCAATTCATCTTTAGTTGATTTTTGTATATGGTGAGAGATAAGGGTCCTCAACCTACAATATTTTCAACTTTCAGTGGGCTTGTCAGGACATAACCCCATGGTAAGTGGAGGAATATCTGTATATAGATTTTCTGGCAGTTTTACATCTTAAACTTATACAGAAAAATGTTGTTTTCTTTGGTCTACATCTTATCCACTTCTGGAGACTAGTGTTTGTTTTCTAATTCTTTTCTTCCGGACTCATTCACAGTAATGTATAAACTTGCAAACCATTGTTAGAGACTTTAAAAATTATTTCATCATTCTTGCATATTATATGATAAATGAGTGGTAGTATTTAGTTTCATTGCAGCATATAATTTAAAATGTTAAACTTAATTTTAATACAGTTTTTAAGAACAATATCTACATACAAAATCAAATTTTTACTGCTTCCTTAACAAGTGGTGCACATGGCTAAATATATTTTTAAATATAGTAATTACATGAGGACAGTGTAGCCGTGTCTCATAAAATGAACTTACTCAAATCACAGCCACATGTAACCATTCATTGATAGTTCCTGAATCCCTGTCCCAGAATCCCAGGAAAGAGAATGTTATTGGCCTGTCTTGGATCAGATGACCACTCTTTCCCTGGCTGCTTTGGTTTGGGGTGGGGTGTGGATCATGTGTTACCTTGGGAAGTAGGAAGGGCTGATACCACTAAGAAGGCCTATGACCCATACAAAGATTCTTAGAAGTGGAAATTTTGTCACAAGACTGCTTCTTCCCTAACAATTTTTGTTTCTTTGTATCTTTGTTAATTTATTAGATGAAAAATAGTAACTTACTCTTTTGTAATTCTTTTTTTTTTTTGAGACAGAGTCTTGCTCTGTTGCCCAGGTTAGAGTGAGTGCCGTGGCGTCCGCCTAGCTCACAGCAACCTCAAACTCCTGGGCTTAAGCGATCCTACTGCCTCAGCCTCCCGAGTAGCTGGGACTACAGGCATATGCCACCATGCCCGGCTAATTTTTTCCTATATATATTTTTAGTTGGCCAGATAATTTCTTTCTATTTTTAGTAGAGACAGGGTCTCACTCTTGCTCAGGCTGGTCTCAAACTCCTGACCTCGAGCGATCCACCCACCTCGGCCTCCCAGAGCGCTAGGATTACAGGCGTGAGCCACCGTGCCTAGCCTCTTTTGTAATTCTTTTATCACTAGTGAGGCAAATATTTTCAGATATTTAACCATTTGCATTTTCATATTTGCAAGTTGTAACGCTGTTCTTTAGCAGATGTAAATTTGGGTTTTTTTTAATGATTCTAGAAAATAAGTAGCTTATTGTGTATATTCATTCTTTTTATATTATGAATTTTATGTTTAAAAAATAATTTACTATAATATAGCAGACAGTTATATTTCTACAGTCCTTAAAACATGAATACTTTATTTTTAAAAAACCATGAACACTAGCTTCATAAATTACAAACACTGTTCACATCTGATTAGGCAGACAATGAAATCGTTTTCCTTTTCAGCCAAATTCTTTAGATTATTTCTTCATAGTGGTAAAAAGTAAATACCGGGGTACAATTATTTGTGTTTCAGTTTCAGGTTGTGCCAAAGCAGAATAGAATTTATCATTGTTTAGGCAGGATATAGTGAGTTTACCAAGCATATCCTATATATTAATACCAACAATAAATTCTTTCCTTTTCTTTTTACAGGGAATTGATGTTGATGCTGAAAATTGTGCAGTGTGTATTGAAAGTTTTAAAGTAAAGGATATAATCAGAATTCTGCCATGCAAGTATGTTTTTTTTTTTTTTTTTACCTACTAAGATGTTAAAAAATGCCAGACAAGTTTCAGGTTTCTGACAAAAGAGTTGCATGTTTTTTATGATATGAAGATCTTGCTATCTTGTGACCACCTCATCTTTTAGAAAAGGAGCTTGGACTTGAATATTGTCTTCAAGGCTCTTTAAAATTGTTTTGTTTAGGAGACTCTTAAGTGACCATTAAGACTCATTAAAATTATTTGTCATAGACCAGCTTTTAGTCTTATAAGGAAGACTTCATTAGAATCCTAGGCATTTCATTATACATTTAGCCATGCAAAAAGTAAGCTTTGTTGGGAGCAAGGAAATTGAAGGACCCAGGGGAGAGGGCCTGAAACAGCCAGGGGTGGGTCAGGAGGGCAGTGGTTTGCACCCTCGGTTTGGATTCTTTCTGAGGTTGTGTAAACTAAGTATTCTTCCCTTTGGCTGGTTACACTAGGGGCTTTGTTTTAGCAACAGGAAGTTGCAGTTGCTGTTTTGTTTTGTTTTGTTTTGTTTTGTTTTAGTAATGGGATACTTTGATAAGTTTTTGAAAGAGCTGCTTTGTTGGCAGAAGGGTTCATTTTGTGTACAGAAATTATCTTTAAGTCTGATCAACTTTAATTATACTTCACACCTAGTAGAAGCAAGTCACAAGTTAATTTACAATTATATTTTGCTTTATTTACAGAGTACTTTAGTATATGTATAAGTACTTTATAGTAGATTAAGTTCTTGATAACAGTTTCCTGAATAAACGTAGCTGGCTTAAATCTACAGACATTTATATGGGGTTGATGCAGCGGGTACTTAATGAATTGGGGTCAGTATAGGTTGATCATGTTCTATAGAAAATTTTTAAACTAGAAAATAATTTTTACTCTGTGCTGGTTTAGGGCAGGTCTTCCTGACTTGGAAATGGTGCTAATGATGCTGCATAGATGCACAACACAAGGGCACTGGGGTGAAGCTGAGGTGGTGCTTGACCCTCAAGCGCAGACATGTTACACGTGCACGTTCCAATGAGTTTTGACTCCCTCTCTGCATTTTCTTTTGCACTTTGTGTAGCAAATTTCCCAATAAAACCAATATGTTTCTTTTGTGTCTTTGTAAAAATTATACCTTAAGTACTGTGATTTTTAACTCCACTAGCAGATTTCTGTTTGAAGAAAAGGTCTTCAAACATGAATAATGATTAAGTACGTCTGTGCCTGGCTCAGTCATTTGTATGTTGCATGTGCCCCTCAGAGCAGCCCCTGGTGTAGGTGCATAGAGGGTAGGAACCTAGTTGAGAGTCACAGCTGGAGTTTGAGTCCAGTCTGTCTGGTCTAAAACCTATATTCTTAATTCCTTTTCTTCATCACACATAGAAAACGGATTAATCACATAGGAAGAAAAGTTAGCCAACTAAGACAAATCAGTAAAAGAAGAAAATATATATCCCTTTTTTCATTTTTTATTCTGAAAGCGATATGTGCTCACTATAGAAAAATGTAGAGTATTCAAAAATGTGTAAGAGAGAAAATAAGTTAAGCTTACCATCCATAGATGATTTGTTAACATTTGCTGCATTTCCATTTGCATCGTTTTATATAAGTCATCTTATAAGATACTATCTTGTATAGTATAGTGTAAGTATACTATCTTATACTTTATATAGTCATTTTAAATAAAGTACTATCAGTTTAGTATTAGTTTATTGACTACTATTAGTTTATGCCAAATTTATTCCCAAAAGGTTTTTAAATAACTTGCAAAGGCACATAAAAATGTACAACCTAGCATGAGGCGAAAGTAAGCCATGCTATTTTTGTGGAGTGAAGGGAAAATTTCACTAGAAGTGCCAGATTCTATTTAACATGGAAGATAAAGTACATAATGACTTATGATAGATGAGTAGACTAGAATGTTGATTTGACGTCAGCTAACTTGTAATGAGAGGGTGAGTTGGTACAATGTCTTATTTCCTTTATAAGTTATATAAAACATTTATTTTAAAACATTAACACATACTTAATTTTTTTAGGCATATTTTTCATAGAATATGCATTGACCCATGGCTTTTGGATCACCGAACATGTCCAATGTGTAAACTTGATGTCATCAAAGCCCTGAGATATTGGGTTTGTTACATTTTTGTTTATATTCAATCTCTGCCCCAGTTCTTCCTGAGTGATTAGATTTTATTATTGACCAGAGGCAAAAGGAATGGGCGAAATGCACCTTATAACATCCTTGTGGTTCTCTGAAGAAATTACTTCTTTATTAGAAATGAAATCTTAAGGCAGTCTAAAAAAAATCAATGCACTAAATTTATGATGATAGAATATGCTATGATGTTTCCCAGAGAGAAAGACGAGCAATATATTTTGATTTACTGCACTGCAGAATATATATATGCCAGATAGTTTTGTATAAACAATAATCATAAAATATTTGAAATCTAAGGCACCTCATAAATTTTCTGGCTTAATACACATTTTACATGTGAGGAAATTGAAGCCAATACTTCTTGATACCAGTTCTCCCTATTCTTGGGTTTGAAATAGTGCTGGGGAAATTTGTCCTGCATTGAGTTTGGTCCATCAGTTTGTGATACTTAGATGGTCATAGGGACCTTCCTCAGAAGACACAAGGGCAAAGTGGAAGAGAGATCATTATAGTAGGCAGCCATGTGCCTTACATACATAATTATGTTTGATCCTCACAACTGCTGTATGAAACTGTTACTATCCCTATTCTACTAAATAGAAACTCAAGCTTAGAGAAGTTACATAACTCATGTGAGGTCATGCAGCTAGTTAACGGAGAATCAGCCTTCAAATTCAAGTTTGCTTAATTCCAGGGTTTACACCTTACCCAAAGAGGGGGACATAGAGGGAAAAAATAGATTTTTCTAGGTGGTTATATTATTTTGTTTTTAGAGTCTCGATATAATCTATTACTAATGTCTCAAAATACTGTTCATAAAGTTTTTAAATAAAGATCTTTGGAAAAAGTAATTTATCAAATGATATTTTTCTGGCTGCTAAACATATTTTTAGAGTGTTTTATAGGTAGAGTTTATTGTAGAATTAGAAACTACAGTGTTTTGTGGGGGGCTTTGGTTTATTTGTTTGTTTCGAGATAGGGTTTTGTTCTGTTGCCTGAGCTAGAGTGCAGTGGCATCATCATAGCTCACTGCCACTTCAAACTCCTGGATTCAGCCCATCCTTCAGCCTCAGCCTCCTGAGTAGCTGGAACTACAGGCACGTGCCACCATGCCCAGCTAAATTTTCTATTTTTTTGTAGAGATGGAGTCTCGCTGTGTTGTTCAGGCTGGTCTCGAATTCCTGGCCTCCAGTGATTGTCCCACCTCATCCTTCCAAAGTGCTAGGATTACAGATGTGAGCCACCACACCCAGCCAATTTTATGATCATTTTATGCAGCTTTAAGCCTTAATGGCTATGGCTATGTAAGCTTCTGTAATGGCATGGCTAAAGAATTGACCCGTGAAACAATGCTGTTATTGTATTTAAGCAGATCTGCTTAAAATGTCCTCTTCTAGCTTAGTGTGTCCTCAAAAGATACTTAAGAGCCCTCACCCTTAATAACTACAATTCTTTATGAATTATGTTTTTTAGATGTGAGTTCCAGAATGTCCTCACTATATGCACACAGGCAGAGGAAGTTCAGCATTCAAGAACTGTCTTACTAGAAGCTCTGAGTGTTTTGCCATCTAGAAAGTTTCTTTCCTCGAAAATTTCTAAATTACACTTATGGTTTTCAATAATTGTAGCTCTGTTTAGCATGGCATAACATGCTTTCTTCGTGAACCTGGTTCATCCCCTCTCTCTCCCCCAGAAACTGTAGCTTAGGTGAGAGGATGAGCCTTTGAGGGACAGCATTTTAAATAATAGAATATAGGGAGCTTGACAGATTTTTTTCTTGGTGAAGTTTTAGAACTCTTTCCTTTATTAGATATCCCCTGAAGCTCATTCAGAGTTGTTTTAAGGAATCTCACTGACTTTAGCACAAAGACTTTAATCCTCCTGAGTTTTCTTTTTAGAAATATAGCTAATATATATTTCATATATTAAAAATCAAAATTCTTCATCTTACATATGGTTGAGTTGCTTACTTAGAATGTTAATTTCAGAAAGCTAGAATATATATTAATATATATATCCAGAATGACTATTTTTTCAAGAACAAAACCTATAGTGACTTAAATCTAAGAAATTTACTTATCTTGCCCTTAAAATTTTCCATTTTTAGACAATATGCTATTTTCTTTAGACCCATTGGCCCCTTCTGCATTGGATTCTTAAATGACATGCTATCTTGTAGTAACTAGTTCTCTATCTCCTCATAGCCATAGTGAGAGTCGCCAGCAGTCCTTCACACAGACTTTAAAGGCGATCTTTTGGTTTGCAGGTGGACCCACTTCAGTGTGCCACTTGTCACTTGTTTTCATTCATTCGGCAAGCATTGATTAAAGGATTGCCATCTAAGGTGTTAGATCTGAGCTGGGCTCTGGAAAGGCAAAGATGAGTAAGACACAGCCGCTCCACTCATAGGCTCTTGGGGATTTCCCTTTGTGGACTGGTGGGGGCCAGAGCATACACACAGACACAACATGGCAAGAGAGGCATGTTTGAAGTGCCGTCTTTGGGAGCGTAGAGGAGTAACACATCCTGTGTCAGGTGGAAGCAGAAAGATGGAGAAAGTGGACTTGAGCGGGGCGGCCGAGCTGGGCATTACAGGATGCATCAGACACATCAGTGTATCGCAGGTTGATGACATGTCCGCAGGGGTGAAGCAATGGGTTGGAGGCTGGCAGGCACTTAGGTTGGGGTCCGGGTGAGCAGGAGCTTGGGTGTTGTGGCGACACCACAGCTATAGGATTTGTCACTGGTGTGTCAGGAACAGGGGTGGGAGGGTGTTTAGTTACTGATGAGAGAAGAGAAGGTGGGTTCCAGAACACAGGTGGAGAAGGGCTGGGGGCTGGGGAGTGGTGGGAGGTAGCCAGCCAGCAGTGCCTGAGCCCTGAGAGCACCGGGAGGGAGGTGGAGTGCCCATGAGGGGTATTTTTACTTGAAGTAATGGTGACACTCTGAGCCATGTGTTCACAGTCAACCTGCAGAAACCCCTCACTTAGTAAGTCACTTTACCAGTTCCGTCTACTCACAACACAGCTTGGACTCTGGTATTAATCAGAAGAGGTTTCTGCACATCCCTCAGTGCTGAGACTTAATGTAGTAGTGCTGATGGAGTCTTTGGCCCTCACTCTCCTTATTTTCTTTAAAACAGCAAGTGGCAAAGGGAGGGAAGTTGGAGGCAAACTGTAGCTGACAGACACCCTATCTACAAAGAAGGAGGCAGAAGGTTTTTTTTTTTACCCCCCCCCCAAGAAAATCAAAATGCAGTCTGAAGCCCTGTGTTGCTCAGAAGCCTTGTTTGTCTCTGAAACCGTAGTGCTTCATGGTAAGACAGCATGAGGCAGTAATCAGAGTTCATGGCTATGGCCTAAGTGAGCAGCAGGCAGCCAGACTGGATCCCATCCTCTGTCCAGGAGGCAGGGAAGTGTGAGGAAGCTTCACTTCTGTCAAATAGTTTAAAAGGTAGCATTGGTTGTATCAAGGAGGGAAAATGGTTTTTAAAATAAAAAACATGTAGGTCTTAGAAAGCTGGTTGTTGAGAAGTAATTGGTTTTTTCATGCTAGATAAAGGAGACATGGATGTGCTTTTTGCCAGGTTCAGTGTATAAAAGTACAGAGTATATTACATGAATGATGAGCCAGATGATAGATAAGCTTTGGTCATGTTGCTTTCCTTAGAAAAGGCATTTTCTTCTGTTGTGATTCTCAAGGGAGAGCCAGAGGATGTGCAGGAGACGCCTGCTCCAGAATCTCCCCCAGGCAGAGTTGTGGCTGCAAATTTGAGTCTGACTGTATCAGATGATGACAGAAGCAATGGGAGCAGTCGGCCATCGGCTCCCCCTGCTGAATCTGAGCCACCCTGTGATGCCAGCTTTAAAGGAGATGCAGGTGAAAACACAGCGCTACTAGGTGAGAAGCCTGCAGATGATGAAACCATGGAATGTCGTGAGTAGATGAATTAAGAAATACGCAAAATGCAGAAAAGCATAAAGGAAAAAATGGAAACCATAATCTCACACCCAAAGATACCATTTTAACATTTTGATAAATATCTTTCTAGTTGTTTTTCGAGAAATTTAAAGATGTTTATGGATGGGGGAGCATCCCTCATGTGCTGTTAACCTTTTTTTACTTAATGTATGAAACTCTTTCTGTGCCAATAAATAGATAATTTTTTATAGCTACCTAGTATTACATTTTGGATTTTCTGGAATTTCCTTAAATTATTAATGGACATTTATTATCAGTAGCACTTTGAAGTCATTATGTGTATATATTATACTTAATCACTTGACTAATTTTCTGTCATTCTGATAGGTAAAATATGGTGAATTGCGTTTGTTTACTGATGAGGTTACCCTCTTTTCATATTTGTTGATCATTTTTATTCTCTTATGAATTGCTCATTTCATTCCTAGATTTTCTATGGAGACACTAATGTTTTTATATTCTTAGAGTTCTTTATATATTGAAAATGTTAGATCCTTGTCCTATACTTTATATGTTTTCCCTCCGATTTCTGTCTCTTTGACTTTTTGTTGTTTTTTACTAGATAGAAATTAACTTTTATATCATTTAGTTTCCCATTCTTTCATGATTCTGCCTTTGATAGCGTTAAAGGCATGTTAACTTAGGAGGGTCTTTCTCATCTCAGGATTATAAAGGTACTGACCTATATTTTGCTAGTACTTGTGGTTTGGTATTTTACATTTAAATCTTAATCCACATGGCTTAATATAGGGGAAATTTAACCTATTTTATTCCAAACGTTTAACCAGTTGTGCTCATATTGTTTGGTGAAAAATAATTATTTGCAAATAATATGTTTTGGTATTTGCGAGACAAATTCCTTCATCTTTATTCTTCTCTTTGAAAATTTCTACATTTTTAAAAGATTAATTCTAAAATCATTTTGCTAAGTAAAAGAAAATCTCATCAGAATTTTTATTGGAATTGAATTAACTGGAGAGAATTGATGCTTCTAACTTTGAATTTTGCCATCCTGGAAAAGGAAGCTTATGATTCAAACTAAATACATATTTAAAATCTTGAGGGAAACATAAGGTAGAAATACTAGAACTTAAGTTTCAAACCAGTACCAGAGAAAGAAAGAATGCATTGTGAAAGAAAAAAGGAGAATGGATTTCAGAGAATTACAGAATTGTAAAGGTCAAGCTATTGTAGGCATTCTCTTAACCAGCTCTCCAGCCAAGACTGGACCACTTTACAAGGCAAAGGTAGCATGTTGAGCTTATAAATGGTTCTTATTTTTAGGAATCTTATGTTGAGCCAAAGTGCATACCGGTGTGATTTTTGCCATTGCCTTCAGACTCTAGAAAGAAAACTAAATTTGTTTTCTCTAGTACATGACCACCCTTAAGATATTTAAAGACAAATACCCTTATCCTGACTAAAGTTCCTTCAAAAGCAGTCTCCAGATTTTTCTACATTGTTATTACTGGTAAATTATTATAGTTTACCATCACTCAGCTCGATGCCCTCTTAGAACTAGGATAATATAATTTGAAATAGTGGCAGAAATAAAGAAGGTAGAAAGAGAAACTTAATACCATTCGATCCTGCGGTCCCACTCCTGGGTATCTATGCAAACAAAAAGAAATCATTTTACCTATACCTATACTCGTATGTTTATCACAGCACTATTCACAATAGCAAAGACATGGAAATCAACCTAAGTGTCCCCCAACAGAGGATTGGATATGGATGATGTGGTGTATACACATACACAAACACACATGCACACACATGATGAAATACTGTTCAGCCATAAAACAATGAAATCCTGTCTTTTGCAGCCACATGGATGGAACTGGAGGCCATTATCGTAAGGGAAACAATTCACACAGAAAGACACATACCACATGTTCTCACTTTTAAGTGGGCGGTAAATAACGTTTACATGTAGAGTGTGCAATAATAGTTATTGGAGACTCAGAAGTGAGGAAGGGTGAGAGGGGATTGAGGGATGAGATACTGCTTAATGGGTACAATGTACGCTATTTGGGTGATGGTTACACTGAAAGCCCAAAATTCACCACCATGCACTATATCCATGTAGCAAAACTGCATTTGTACCCTTAGATTTATTTTTTAAAAAAAAGGTTTACAAAGCAACAGAATGTCAGACATGGTCTGAAGAAGCTGGGTTCCCCCTTCTCCCCACTCCACCCCCTTTTTTTGGTTCACATTCTATTTTCTTTCATTATACTTTTTTTTATTCCCAAGTATTGTTCACCAGCAAATTTTCAAGTAATTTATGTGTTAATGTTACTTCTACCTTATAACAGTAACAATATAAATTGAAAAACATTAAATTAGAAAAATCAGTTATTTTATGCAGACATTAATTCTTCCAGAATATAATGTAGTTTCAGTTAGAGTTGAGACAACATTCACTAGACTCTCTGGATTACCTAAGAAGTGGGTATGGGAATTATTAATGGTAGGCCCCAGGGGATGTGCTTCCCTGTAGCCTGCTCCCAGACGTCCAGCTGACCCCGTGCTTCCCTCTCATGGGGGCGGGGGAGGGCCTCAAAGGATTTGATTCAGGGGTGGGGAAGGATTGGGCTGATGTTGGTTAAAGGGTACAGGTTTCACTCAGGAGTGAGTTGAAGAGATCTGATGTATAGCGTGGTGACCACAGTTAATGACAATGTGTTGTTGTTGGCCAGGCGCCCCCCCCGTGGCTCACACCTGTAATCCTAGCACTCTGGGAGGCCGAGGCGGGTGGATCATTTCAGCCCAGGATTTCGAGACTAGCCTGAGCAAGAGCGAGACCCCATCTCTACTAAAAATAGAAAGAAATTATATGGACATATAAAAATATATATAGAAAAAATTAGTCGGGCATGGTGGTGCATGCCTGTAGTCCCAGCTACTCGGGAGGCTAAGGCAGGAGGATTGCTTGAGCCCAGGAGTTTGAGGTTGCTGTGAGCTAGGCTGACGCCACGGCACTCTAGCCTAGGCAAGAGAGTGAGACTCTGTCTCAAAAAATATATATATAATAAAAAATTAAAAAAAAAAACAATGTGTTGTATACTTGAAAGTTAAGAGAGTAGATTTTAAGTGTTCTCACCACAGATAAATATGTAATGTAATACACATGTTAATTAGCATGGTTTAGCTATTCTATAATATATACATATTTTAAAATGTTATATACCATAAATATATACTTTTTCTTTTTTTGGAGACAGGGTCTCACTCTGTGTCACCTAGGAACCATCATAGCTCACTGCAGCCTTGAACTCCTGGGCTCAAGTGATCCTCCTGCCTCAGGCTCCCAAGTAGCTGGGAATATAGGCATGCACCACCACCCCTGGCTAATTTTTTTTTTTTTTTTTTTGAGACAGCTTCTCACTCTGTTTCCCGGGCTAGAGTGCTGTGACGTCAGCCTAGCTCACAGCAACCTCAAACTCCTGGGCTCAAGCAATCTTCCTGCCTCAGCCTCCCGAGTAGCTGGGACTACAGGCATGTACCACCATGCCTGGCTAAAATTTTTTTATTTATATTTTTAGTTGTCCAGCTAATTTCTTTCTATTTTTTTAGTAGAGATGGGGTCTCGCTCTTGCTCAGGCTGGTCTCGAACTCCTGAGCTTAACCAGTCCTCCTGCCTCAGCCTCCCAGAGTGCTAGGATTACAGGCGTGAGCCACTGCACCCAGCCTACAATTTTGTCAATTTAAAAAGTAAATGTTTAAAACTTGGGGGAAAGTTTGATAAGGTTACTTATGTTATTTCGCCATTAATTAAAAATTTTAAATTGGCAAAAGATATTTGGTTCTGCTGCTTTATTTAAGGAAGTATTCTATTGCTATAAGAAGCCTTTTGTGCTGAAGTGACTTTGCACTCCTATTTTGTACTCCTAGTAATACTATCTTTAAATGCCACCTCCTCCTCTTCCTTGACATCTGTAAGTGGGGGTATAACATACTCATTGCTACCTTGTAGGGTCAGTATATAGTGCCCAATAAATGCTGGCTGTTGTTTTCATTGACAACAATGTCGTCACCATAGCTACTTGTTTGACTTTTGGAAATATCTCTAGTGCCACCATCTCAAGCTGAGTCTATTTATAGCACCATGCTGATCAGATTAATATTGGTTATACCAATACTAGGAAATCTCTCATACTGTACATGGGGAAAATATTCACCTATTTTTCTTGTTGACTGTCTCTGGAATGGGCTATCATTTTTGCATGTTATGTTTTATTTAAATTTTTCTGTATATTATCTTGAAAGGAGTAACTGTGTTTGTGTTACTGAAGTTCAGAATGTTGACTGACTGCCTGACATAGGGTGGCTTTTATTGCTTTGTTGTAGAAGCCGGCAGGAGCGCCCCTCAGCATGGAGGACCTGTCTCCGAAAGCATTTGCACACTGAAGTGTCCCCGACAGAACTTTGGCTTGAACTAAAGGACTTTTTTTTTTTTTTTTTACTTTAGCACAGTTTGTATATTTGAAAATAATGTACATTATTTTACCTTTCAGATTCTGGTTTGATATACAGAGGGCTAAGATATTTTATTCTTTTAGAGACTTTGATTTGTCTTCATATATTTATCTACTAAAATATAGTATTTACAATAAACAATGTGTTTCAGACTGTTCTAAAGACAACTAGGGAAGGCACTCTAATGTAAAGGACGAGTGGTGGTTCTAAATACTAGACTAGTTACTACGGTACTGTGAAAACAAGATTAATTCTATTTCTCAAGGTTTTTAGACTAAGCACACCAATTTTAAAGTAGTTGGAGTTATGTAATTTGGTTGAATAATTGATCACATGGGCTTTCCCTGGAGGGAAGGATATTTTTAGAACTTAAAACTTATAACTGAAATAAGAAATCTGCAGCTTTCTTGCACATCTGTAATATGTATAGAGATTTCCAAACCTCAGAACTTTTTCTTTGTTTCGGATTGTGGGGAAAAGCATCAGATGACTTTAGGATTTACATTTTTCCATTTATTACCTAACTTCTTATGATACCTTAATGGGGAGGGAAATTTGTCCATTTTTTCCTACAAATAAAAAAAGGAAGATTCTGTGTTGCACATGAGCATTAAGTTCTTCATTGCCTTGTTAAGGAAATTGATTAGGCATGCTGTGATTTTTTTTTTAATGATGAATATATTTTATTGGTTAAAATTGCAATTTGATCTTTACAGGTTTTTTTTGTTTGTTTACCTGGAGCCACACCCAAGAAGCCTTGAGCAAGTGGACTCCCAACCTTTACAATTTAAAGATTAATAAATGGAGAATTTTGATTTTTGTTGTTGGCACAGAATAGTTTTCTTGATTAGTTTTTAAGCAAATTTTTTTTTTTTTTTTTTTTTTTGAGATAGTCTCACTCTGTCGCCCAGGCTGGAGTGCAATGGCGCAGTCACAACTCACTGAAACTTCCAATCCCCCGGCTTAAATGATCTTTCTGGCTCAGCTTCCTGAATGGCTAGGACTACAGGCATGTGCCACCATGCCCAGCTTTTTTTGTTTGTCTTTCTTTGTAAAGATAGGGTCTCATTATGTTGCCTAGGCTGGTCTTGAACTCTTGGCCTCAAGCAATCCTTCCACTCCAGCCTCCCAAAGTGCTGGGATTACAGTCATGACACACTGCTCCCAGTCAGTTTTTAAGCAAATTTAATACCATGACCTTGCTTAACCATTTCTCCAAGTTATTAAAAACACACACCCTGGTCTTTGCTCCCTTCTTAGAGGTAGATAGATATCAATGAGTTTGAGGCAGTCACTTTTTAGAGTGCGGAATTGTAGTCTTTTGTTGCTTCAAAACTAGTTTCTCTGTGTATCTTTATAAGTAAAAATAAATGTTTATTGAGATAAATATTTTTTAAATTATAAAGGATTTATCTTTATAGCTGTATCTAGGATATAGGACTTATATAGTTTATTTTCTCAACCTTTTTACCACGTACACTTTGATTCTAGCTACTCATAATGAAATACTTGGTGAGTAAACAGTTATACTAAATCTGGCCATAGACTTTATTTCAGTAAAAGGAGCTATCAAAATAGAAAATTTGCCTTGCTCTGACCATTAATTTTAACAAACAATCTCAAAGGTTTCAGTAACAGCCATTATCTTTGAAATCTACCTTCTGTAATTCAGTGTGAATAGGAAAATACATCCTTGATTCTGTATCAAGTAGATTGTTTGCTCTTTGTCTTTTAAGAAACATACTAGGGGAAAATGTTTTAAGTAATTTTTCCCAGTAGTTGATGAAGCTGACTTTTAAGCTTCATTTTAAAACTACTGTGATAGACTAAGGTAAATTGTTTTTGATAGTTACAGCAATATGATTTCTTAGCAGCTGTCAATATAGCTTGATTCAAAAGTTTGAACACTAAATTACTTATTATAATAAATTGAAGAGCTTGGAATAATTGCAGTCTTATCTACTCAACAAAGTAGTCTTTAGTAGCAAAAAAGTTAGCGAGAAAAATGTCAATACTTCAAAAGGAAAAAGTTTCATAGTTTATCTAGATGGAAGTAACATGATAAAGAAGGGTCAAATATTACCAGAATTTTTGCTGAAACTTTCAAGTTGATAAGATGCTGGGAATTTGAGGAATGTAAATGAAGAGCATAGTAAATCAGAGAGATTTAGTTTATTTTTAACAATAATCACTTTCCTCCTAACCGTTGTCCACTTACGATGTAGAACAGTACCTAACTTTGAAAACTCAGGTTGTGCTGTGAAAGAGGCAGCGTGCTAGTGACCGCGACGCTGTGTACCTCCCTCCCTGCCTGCTGTCCAGCTTTGCTCTCCAGCGTCCCGAGTCGGCGTTCGGGGTTTCCCAGCAGAAAAGCACAAAGGGCCAGAGAGGTGTAAGAACACGCATTATTTCACAGGTAATAATTTCCCACGTGTGTCTTTTTAGGGATGTTGAACACACAGCCTTTCCCAAAAGACTGTTCCCCACAGCTACTGAGGAATGATGACAATAAAAGGCCGAATTGCAGTGTCTCCATCAGCAGTTTGCTCTCTGTGTGGGCACACAATGACAAAATCTCCTGAAGCGAACCGGTGGTCTGACCTCAGTAACATCAGGATTGAAGCTTTATGCCACGGGAGTAGCCATGAAAGGCATCCCAAGAGCTGAGCTATTTTTAAAAAAAATAATCAGGGACTCCCTCAGACAACACTGGGGCTTGAACAAGTAGTAAATATACTGTGTACATGAAGATACACTTACTTAAATTAAGGACTACTAGAATCACAAACATAATAATAGACCTTCAAGAATAGGTGTGTGTCCCCATACACTGGGAATGAGATACCCAGTGTAACCAAATTCCCCAGTAAAACAGTTTGGCAACAGTCTGTTTTGATGCAAGAGTTCATTTGCTCAGTGAAGGCTGAAATTAAGTGGGTATGTATGTATTGCCAACTAGAACTTGAGGTAATTATGTTTTAGTCAGAAGAGTTTCTCAGAGAGTAAAATGGTGGTTGCCAGGGGCTGGGGGAAGGGGCACCAAGTACAAAGTTTCACCTGTGCAAGATGAGTGAACTCAAGAGATCTACTGTACAACATTGTGTTTGTAGTTAACAATACTGTATTGTGCACTTAAAATTTTAAGAGATCTCATGTTAAATGTTCCCACCACAATAACAAAAAGAATTTTTTTTAAAAGCAGTTTCTACAGGCTCACTACTTCGTGATTTACTGAAGCACAAGATGTTGGCTCAAACCAAGGCTAGTTTTGTGGCATAACGTTATCTTGTGCTTCCGTGATACAATAACAGATTAGAAAAGCCACCTATGACTTTCCCAGCTACTAGTTTTTAAAGTTTAGAAACATTTATCAGGCCAAATGTGGTGGCTCAAGCCTGTAATCTTAGCACTTTGGGAGGCCGAGGCAGGAGGATTGCTTGAGCCCAGGACACTTCAAGACCATCCTGGGCAAGAGCAAGACCCCATCTCTACAGAAATACAAAAACTAGCCAGGCATGGTGCATACTTGGGAGGCTGAGGCAGAAGGATCGCTTAAGCCCAGGAGTTTGAGGTTGCAGTGAGCTATGCTGATGCCACTGCACTCTAACCTGAGCAACAAAGCAAGACTAAGTCTCAAAAAAAAAAAAAAAAAAAAAAATTTCTCAGCATTTTGTTTTAAAAAAAATGCTAGTACTTGCATTACTAGTCACAAAACTGAAATTTCTACAAAATATTAGGGAAAAAGTCAATCCATTCCTTTCATTGAGTTGTAGCCTTGTATTATTGGCTAAGGAGAAACCTGGGAACACCAGTACTTTCTGTGGGCTGAGTTATTGAATCGTAGGATTATACAGGTGCTTTTTGAAGCATCTTGAGGGATTTTCCTGGTAAGAACAGTAGTAATTGCATAGAAAGAACATAATAGACTGGATGTAAAATGAAATCAGTAAATATCTTAGAATGACTATGTAAAAAGTTCTTCCAATGCCTTAATGTTCCAGATACCCTTAAAATGTTATTATCTTAAAGGGATATCACTCAAGATATTATTTAAAATAGACATATGAGCCATCATTCTACAAGGGGATGTGAATCATTTAGTGTGTTCTTTAAAATTGTGTATGTGTACTCTATAGGAATAAAAATTGATACCATTTCTATAATTTTTTTTTTTTTTTTTTCCTGAGACAGAGTCTTGCACTGTTGCCCAGGCTAGAGTGCTGTGGCATCATCCTAACTCATAGCAACCTCAAACTCCTGGGCTCAAGGGATCCTCCTCCTTCAGCCTCCCGAGTAGCTGGGACTACAGGCACACGCCACCATGCCCAGCTAATCTTTTCTATTTTTAGCAGAGACGGGGTCTCGTTCTTGCTAAGGCTGGTCTCGAACTCCTGACCTCGAGCAATCTTCCTGCAGAATGCTAGGATTACAGGTGTAAGCCACCGCGCCCAGCCCATTTCTGTAAAGTTTAAATGAGAAATTAGCAATTATTTAAGATAGTTCCATTTTAAGATCTCAAACTATTTTTCTTTAAGTAACTTAGGTTTTTCTGTTATTTTCTGTCAACCCCTTGGTCAATGTGCAAGAAATAACTTGTCTTAGGAATAATATTACTTATTGCTGTCTTTTTTAACAGGTGATTTGAAGATATTAAAACTAGAAATTGGAACTGGAAAATCCCAAGAATTCAAGGTGCTTTTAACATGAGAATTACACTGAACTCATTTGACTATACTTAAAAGTTGATTGCACAGTTACTGAGTCCCAGGATTATAGTTTCTTTTATTTTCAAGAACCTTGTTGATGTTATAAATGTAAATCTAGACTGTTTTATTTTTTTATAAAATGTTTTCTAAATACAACTTTTTTGTAAGCCATTTATTTAAAATAGATTTGAAAATCTTTCAAGTAAACATCAATACTGTGATCGATCTTGATCCTCACTTTTGGAGTTCATATTTGAGAATTCACCTATTCACTAAAGTTTATAACCCCCAAATCAGCATGTACAACACTTGTGCGGTCATTTTCAGATGCACACAGAGTGGTGAATTAGTTGCCTGACACACGTGTTCCTAACATAGATTGAACAAGGGGACACTCTGCCTTGTTTCAGCTATCATACTGCAAGTAAGTAAGTACCCTTTTCCTGGTTTTCAATACCACATTTTTTCTCATTTTTGCACTTTTTGTTGGTGAGTTATAAGTGCAACAAGGCTGTGATGTGCCTTCTGGACAAAATACACGTGTTAGCTAAGTTTCATTCAGGCACAAGTTACAGCACTATTGACTAATTGATTGCCTTTATTATGCCAGAGATTCAGTAGGTCCTGGAACCTAAGGTTGGGTTGTTGAAACTGCCATTCCAAAAGTATCTCAGTAATGAACTGTTCTTTTCCCAGAAATGCTCATATGCAATTGGGATGCCCACTTTTAGGCACTGAGAGAAATCAGTGTTGCCATCATTTTTTTTTAAGGCATTCCTCTGATACATAGTCTTAGGTCATTATTTTCTCTAAGCAAACATACTTTAAAAATCCCTTACTTTCATAAGAATAGCTAAAATATCCAATTTGTTATAAATCTAAGAGCACTACTCTTTCTCCAATGTTAGAAGACTGGAATTTGTACTCACCTGAAAACCACTAGGCTTGGTTTCCTTTAACTTTGGCTAAGTGTTGGATTAGAGGGTAATTACTGTTGAACAGGTTATTTCCCTATAAATATGCTTTGGAGTGCCCATTAATAAAAGGAATTTTTCATAATTTCTTCAAGTAAAAAATCAGATATTTTATTCGAGTAGATAAAAAAAGAACTTTAATGGAAGGCACTGTTATCCAAAGTCACATGGGGGGTAACAGCCCACACGATGCCACCCTGCTCTCTACGTCCCAAACATGCATCTACACCCCACCCAGAGAGGAGTGCAGATCTCATTCAGCAGGCAGTTTACATGGCAGTTCCCAGTGGTGTTACTACCTCCCAAAGCACTGACAGTTTTCCTTAAAACAAAACAAAGAAATGGCTATCTTAGACTAATAACAGAAGAACATCTTTGAGGAAAAAAACAAAATTATACTAGCTATTACAGCCTAGAAAAAGGTTTCTAAGAGTTCCCATGTTTATAAGAAGCCCAAGAAATGCATTTATTCTGTTGTTTAAGTCCCCATGACAAGAAGGATAAAGTTACAAGTCAGTCCTTGATTTAGACTGCTTAATGAGAAGTTAAGAGCTACATGCATAAGTAGGTTCAAGAACCAAACTTCTGTTTGCCACCTGATGAATCAGAAACATTCAAATGCTTTGACCTCAAGGACAGTATCACAAATTCTTAAGAATATCTTCATTGACTCTCATTAAATACTTTTAACTTTGGAATCTTAAAAAACTGGATTCCTACTTTCTCAGAAGACTGTAATTTGTCTTTTAAGCAAAAATAGGCATTTTGCTCTTTAGTGCTAAAAAAAAAAAAAAAAAAAAAAAAAAAAACCTCTTCTCTTCTTTTTTGCAGTAACTTTTTTTGGGACAACCGTTCCTCCTAATGGATAGTTACTGGCAAGACACCTAAAAGACATTTTCCCAAGTTCTTACCAAAAATTCATCTTAATGAAAAAGTCATCCAGGAAAGCAAAACTTTGCTTTAAGTAGATAAAGTGTTGTTTATATGCATTAGACCAAGCAATCCACTTTAGTTTGAACAGTTTTAAAATCTAAATCACAGCTGAACAATGAATTAATGGGTGGTTCCAGTGAGGTATTACTTTGACATTTTGGTCTCTGAAGGTGTTTCCCCAGTATCCAACGTCTTCAACAACCGGAAAAGACCAGCAGCTTCTCGTATCCTACTGAACTCGATACAGAATGCCTGCACTTCTATAAACAAGTCCTGTACATTAATAATTTTGTTACGGATCAAGGACTGGAGAAAGACACACACAAGACGCACCAAACGATTCTGAAAAAGAAAAAGCAAATTTTAGTGTGCCCATTTTCCTGGCAGATATTTATAAAACTCACAAAAATTTCTATTACCTGCATATACTTATCCTTAATTTGTTCACAAGTAGAGATGCAATTTGATATATAAAGGTGAATAAATTCAGGAGGTAGATCAACAGCTGTGGTTAGTCTGTTTCATAAAAGAAAATTTGGGCTGTTAATTTTATTTGGTAACATTGGAAATTACTGTTAAGCATAAAATATAAAATTTCCTTTGGTCATCTGGTGGAAATTTCTGATATGTGAGCAATTCCCTAGTTTTAAATATACTTAGGCAAGTATACCTAAGAGCCACATCCACTTATTCATAAATAACACTTTTTTTAATGTCTGTACTTACTACACATAGCAATCATTCATTCATCAATTATTTTTTGAGTACTCTCCCTTAGTATTCTTGACTAAATCCTAAGTCACAGTCTGTTATCTTCCAAGCTCCCATATGTCCTCGGCAATTATTATAAGCATTCAAGTAACGTTTACCAAAGTCCTATTAACAGATAAACACTATGAAAGGTCAATGTGTCTGAGAGGAAGGTATAAGTTTAGTACACGAATGGTACACCATATAGTCAAATGCTAAAATGGGGGGTTTGTAAATAGGGTAATGGTAACGTAGGAGACCTGGGAAAATACTTAGAAGGGCAAGTGACTTAAACTGAAACCTGAGAAGTAATCCTGGTAATTGCTAGCAATCCAATCTGCATAGAGGCCTGGACTACGGCATTAGCATGGCACATTCAGATGCACAACAGAAAGACCTGGCTGGGATGTAACAAAGGCATGGCACAGACTAGACTTAAGAGTCCTGAAGGCCAAGGTCAGCATTTTCCAGAGGATTACAAGGACTATTTTAAGGAAAGAAGAAAAAGTGGGATGGGGGTGGGAATTCCATGTTCAATTAAGTCTGGGAAACACTAGGTCACATTAAACATGGCTTGTTGCAAAGCCTTTGCTATGCTAACTATAAAGTATGAATTTCCAAAAGAAGATTCATACATGCCGCCTTTTCTAAACTTACCTGACCTCAAAACCTTTTTCTATAAGGTATTGAGGCACTAGTGCTCCAAGGAAACAGTGCCATGGGCCACCGCCCTTACTTGAGATTTGTGTGTCAGCAACGGACTTGTTTCACACTTAAGGCTAATGCACTATGATAGGTGCTGGGGGAAAATAAAAAACAGGACCTTGTCCTAGACATTCTAAAATACTAGGGAGATTAGAATCACACTGATAAAAAGATACAATTATTCTTGGACTAAGGCCCAGATGTCTGGTAAAGACAGTAACTGCTACGAGAGTACAGTGAAGGGGAAAAGCGAACACTCGGAGCTTGCTCAATCAAAGGACTTCAACGGAAGTCCTTTTTTCAGCCACTGAAAGAAGCTTAAGTCTTGACTTAATAGAAAGGAGAAAGACTTGAACAAGTAGAGATGAGAAGAGGCAGAAATGAAGCAGCACAGCATGTTTCCAACAAGCATCTAATCAGTTTTGCCAGTGACCAAAGACAAAGTTGAAAATTAATTTGGAAGTCTCAGGCCTCCTCCCTCTCCTACCCTTGAAAGGACGCACTATCCTCTTGCGCACATACTTGCGCTCCCTAGGCTTCCAGCCAAGCTTTATTTCACCACTTGATAAACTTAGGACATAATTTTTTAGTTCAATTTCAAGTGAGTTTTTTAAAAATCTCCAACTTAGAAACAGGTGTTCAAAAAAACTGCTCTAACTGCTGTTTAGTTACCTGGCACTCAGAGTGGATTTCCCCATATAGTAGAAGGACCATGTAATTTACCATCCAAAACAGATACCACACAAAAGGGAGCTCAGAATACAAAGCCTCAATCAGGACTATCTCAGGCAAACCACTGGCAGGGTAAGGAGACTGGAGTCAAAGAAAGGGAAAAGGGAACAAGGAATCTCTATGACAGCTTTCTAGAATTCCTAGAATTCTCTCAGCTCTTAAGGTCCATACTGTTCCACATGATAGCTGTTAGTCACTAAGAAAAAATAATTAATATGATACCTATATTTGTATAGGGGCAAAGAAGATACAGGGAAATAGATATCGGCAATTAAGCTTCATTTACACGTCTATAAATGCTAAATATGTCTGAAATCCTACCCTCAGAGTTCTCAAGTAGTGAGCGCCAAGGCTCAGATTATTTCTTTTATGGGTTATCTTAGGCAATAATATCAGGAAAAAAAGCTGTTACAGGTTTTTCCTCCTGGCCATTTAATCAGGATCTATATATTAAATATGACCACACATTTAATCAAACATGAAAACTTACCGATTTACAACTTCCATTGAATGTAAGGACATGTCCATATTTACCAGGACGGAGAAATACTCAGTGATCTGGCTTGATTGCATTAATTTCAGCAACATTTCTATGGCGACCAAAGGGTTGTTTTCCACAAGATCAGGAAGTTTGGCTGGAGTGAGGCCAATATGATAAACAAGTTTGGGGTCTTTTTCCAACTCACCAAGGAGCTAAATACAGCCAGATTTTTAAAGACAGAGAAGACAGAGAGAGAAAGTTTCTTGAGTCAAATCAGAATTTTTTCATGCATACAAAAACAAGTATTTTATACAAAAAGCTACAAAGTTATTTACATGTAAACAAGTTTATAAATTTTTTTCTCCATGATGTCTTTTGTTTTTGGTTTTTTTTTTCTTTTCATTTTTTGAGTGAGGGACAAGGTCTTGCTCTGTTGCTGAGGCTGGAGTGCAATGGTGTGATCATAGTTCACTGCTGCCTCCAACTCCTGGGCTCAAGCAATCCTCCCACCTCAGCTTCCCAAGTGGCTAGGACTACAGGAACATGCCACCACACATGGCCATTTTTTTTTTTTAAGAGATGGGATCTCACTATGTTGCCCAGGCTGGTCTCGAACTCCTGGCCTCAAGCGATCCTCCCCCTGCCTCAGCCTCCCAAGTCACTGGCATTACAGGCGCAAGCCACTGTGCCCAGGCACATAATTGCATTCACTAGGCTTCCAGCCATCATCATACCATGATGTTTTGACATTGTGTAATTTACGTTTGAACTTTAAAGATGCTAAAATGCAAACACATTCAAGACAATTTATAAATATGCTAGTGATTCCTCTTCCTGGACAAGAAACCAGACTCAATGTTGTCTAGTTATAACAATATCAAGTCCTTTGTAGATTTTTTTCTCCTGTCATCTATGAGAACCAAAAATAATCTTAATGACCAACTAATTCTCACAAAAGTTAAGGAACATCAAACAACAGTCCCACCCCATTCCACCCAGATGGAGATACCTGAGAAGGGGGCAGAATGGGAAGTGGGACAGCTGACCTGCTGCAAATCATCAGCTCGCAGAATTTTACAGTTCAAGTCACACCTACACTTTGTAATTCAAATAGGTATCCTCACAAACACTTTTTCTGCCAAACAAGCACTTTTTCTTTTAAATTTTCTATTATCTTTTCCCTATGCACTTGTATGTCCCATAGTGGGCTGTGTTCCAGGATGATCTAATAAGCAAAGTGAAGGACAAACATAGACATTAATTACTTGACTTAGAAAATAATATTCCTGGTGGCAAAATGATTTGGAGATGTCAGCATCTCCCAACAAGTTCTAACTTAGAAGTATGCAAACTGAATAAAATCCATCGGCCAGAAAGCTCCTACAAAAGCATCCTTGCCTTAGCCTGGGCAACAAAGCAAGACTGTGTCTCTACAAAAAAGCTTAAAAATTAACTGGGTGTAGTGGCGTTCCCCTGTAGTCCCACCTGTAGCTACTGTGGAGGCCAAGGTGGGAGGATCGCCTGAACCCAGCAGTTCAAGGTAAAAGTGAGCCATGATTGCACCACTGCACTCTAGCCTGCGTGACAGAGTGAGACCCTGTTTCTTATTTTTAAAAAAAAAGGGGGGGGTGGTCATGGGTGTCCTTGCTTTTCCCCTGAGGGGAGCTGTCTAGTGGGGCCCACTTTTAACCTCAAATCCACCACAAATCAGCTGTGGGATGGGGGCCAGTTTACCTTCCCTGGGCCTCATTTTCCTCCTGTATCAAATGTTAACAATTCCACTTACCCTCAGAAGAGCTACTGTCCAGCTTAAATGTACCAATGTAGTGCCCAGCTGGCACACAGCAGGAGCAGGGTGCCAAAAACTGAGAGCCATCCCACTTCTCCCAGGACAAACTGATCACAAACAAGAGCTGAAACATTTTTAGTCATCAGACTTCTTGCCCCACCAGAGCAAATTTACCAAAAGGGGAAAGGGCAGAACAAAGCTCCAGAGATCTATAAACCTGTGCCACCACTTCCTACTTCTGGCTCGTGTGCACAGTATTAGTTTATTTGCTCCTTTATCGCTTCACAAAAAACAAAAATAAATTCTTGCTGGATTAAAGATAAGAAAATGTTTACAGTAAATACACACCTGTGTCTGCTGGGGAGAAGACAAGGGGCTTTTGAAGGCCTTGGCCATTATTCGCTTGATCTCCACGCCAGTGCTGTTCTTCACACACATGGACTTGTCCCACTGAACGCCGTGGTCGGGCTCTGTGGGATTCAGCCACGCCAGCTCATCCTCACAAACATGGAGAGGAGGTGGGGGGCGGATAAACTCTGGCCGAAAATGGCCTGTAACAAGAGCAGTAATATTTGACTGCCTTTATCAGTAAGTAACATCTTTACACATCTCACCCACATTTCACTTAATGGAACATGCCAAGGCCTCTCTTAATAAAGATAATGTGATAAAACTGTCCTTCAAAAGCAGAAGCAGGAAGGACACAGAAAGTCAGGGTTTCATTCAGAATACAAACAAGGAAACGAAAGGACATTAACAGCATGGTGCCAGAGACCAAACCCATTAATTTCTGGAGAGTGGAGAGGAAAGCATGGCCAAGATCTGACAACTCTGAATTTGAGCTTGAGGTTGACCCCTCAATAGCAAAAGGATACAACCGCTAGTGGTAAGTCTTTTGATGGGAAAATGAAATACTATTTGTCCTCAAACATCCTGTTCTTAGTTACCACTATTTGTGGTAACTGGTTTATACTAGTTTTATCTTTGCATCTTATAACTGAAAAGGCAAATTACATGGCAACAAAATGGAAGGAGAAAAAGAGTATGGCTGACTTCTGACATTTTCAAATGAATATGGAGACTTGCATAAACCCCTAAATTTACAAACACCATATTCACTTTCATAAAACAATAAAAGTACAACAGGAAAATGGAGTAACTCAACTCTTAACTATTTTATAAAACACGATTAATCCCTAAGTTATAAACCCACTGAAATAAATGCTGGCTGTGACTTCTGCTGAACCAATTTCACACCTCCTTTTGGTTTCCACACAGGGCAGAAAACGGCTTATTCCATCATGGATCCTAGCCACTGCCAAATTTCAGAGTCTGCTCTCTCTAGTTTATTGAAAATGTCTATTTTCTGGCCAAGAATCATCACTGTATCTTAAACATCTCCACTGTCTCTTCACTTACATCACCAAGACTAGCATCTGAATCTTTCTTCAGACCACTTACAAAAAACAAAGTTTTTAAACTGTATGAAAAGTCCTTCTTATGTGCTAAAGAGAAAGTTCCTGTGACATAGGGATGTCTGGTGTTTGGCTGGATTCGCTTATTACAAGTGCTTTGCTTTTTACATAACTTCTGGGTGGCCTATACAATCCAAAGTTGTACCTGAGCAAATACTAAATAGAAACCACTATATGCCACAGACCTTCAGTCACACTTGTGACTAGCTGAAACCAAATATTTCACCCATTTATGCCAAAGATCTACTGTGAACCAAACAGTATAAAAAGTCACTGTGTAAGTTTCAACCTCACGTGACACTATAATCTGGAAAACATGTTCTTATCTCTAAGCACAAAGCATGCCTTCATCACTCAAACCATACAGAAGCCTGTAAAATCAAAAGATGCAGCCATTATTATTTTAAATTCAATAGGTGTTTTCTCTGAATTAAATTGAATTAGGAGCTGGCAAATAAAACTTTAAAGTGGAGATAATGACAGTGATAAGATTACTAAAGAGGCATAAAGCAAAAAGGTAATAAGCTACATTTCAGTAAAATCAGAATTTATATCTTTATGCATGCTTATGATAGATATGTAGTAAATGACTTAGTGTGTAATTTTCTTAAATGTTCTGGAAACTATACTAGTAAGTTTCACATTAAATTCAAGTTCAAGTAGCAATGAAAATAACAAGATGTCTCAAAAAAACTGGTAAGTCCAGAGGATGCTGACAGAATAAAACCAAGAGTGTAATACTAATTTATATATACCTACTTTCAATAGGTGGTTTTGGTCCACTGACTAAAGCTTCCGTGATCTGAGAGGCAACTGAGCTGTCAAATCCAGAATTAGAAGAATCTGGGTCCGGGTCACTGAGAATACTAGGGAAGCTGGCTTTACTTTGAGTTGGCAATTCAGACTGGCGTTCTGAAAAACATCAAAATAGGACACATTTTAAAATTAAGGACACCATGAGGAAAGTGAAAAGATAATCTACTAATTAGGGAAGGCTACATGCAACACATAAAAACAAAAGGCCAGCTTCAGAGTGTGTGTATACAGTAAATCCTCACTTAACATCAACAAGTTCTTGGAAACTGCAACTTTAAGTGGCACAAATGTATAATAAAACCAATTTTTTTCTTATCAACATTATAATAAAACAATGTTGAACAAAAGGACTTATTCAAGGACCTGCTATACATCATTTTGCTTAAATTCACAGTTTCCAAGAACCTATCAGCAATGTTAAGTGAGGACTTACTGTATGTATATTTTAAAGTTCCAACAAATCAATTAAATAAAAAACATAAAGAACACAACAGGAAAAAATGGACTAATGACTTTAACAGAGATTTTACCCAAAAAAGGCTTGAATGGCCAATAATCATCTAAAAAAACATGTTTAATCCCATTAGGAACCAGGGAAAATCTAGTTAAAACCCAAGATACTATTACACACCCACCAAAATGACAAAAATTAACAAACCTGACATTATCAAATGCAGAAGACAACAGGATGTAAGGTAACTCACACACTGCTATTGGGAATGAAAAATGGCACAACTTTGGAAAACAATTGGACATTACCTTGTAAAGTTTTACATGTGTATATCTTTCCATCCAGAACAAACACCTTCACATATGCCCCAAAAGAATGTACAAGAATGCTCATAGCAACAGTATGTCCATCAATAGTAGAATGGGGCCGGGCATGGTGGCTCACACCTGTAATCCTAGCACTTTGGGAGGCCAAGGCAGGAGGACTGCTTGAGCTCAGGAGCTCAAGACCAGCCTGAGCAAGAGTGTCTCTGCTAAAAATAGAAAAAATTAGCCAGGCATGGTGGCCTGTGCCTGTAGTCCCAGCTACTCGGGAGGCTGAAGGAGGAGGATCCCCTGAGCCCAGGAGTTTGAGGTTGCTGTGAGCTAGGCTGACGCCACGGCACCCTAGCCCAGGCAAGAGCCAGACTGTGTCTCCAAAAACAAAAATAGTAGAATGGATAAAGAACCTGGTAATCCACTGTATGAATATACCACAACAGCAATGAAAAGCACCCACTGCAGTGACATGCCATCAACAGGGATTCATCTCTCAAATAATGTCCAACAGAAGGAAAGTACAAAAGAATAAATGTAGTATGACTCTATATATATAAAGTCCAAAGGCATGCAAAATAAAACTACAGGCATGCACAGGAGGGGAGACTATAAAGCACATTGAGAATTTTATCACAAAAATCAGGTTAGTGATGGGGTGGCAGCAATTGGGAGAAACACAGAGGGAGCCCCTAGGCCCTGAATATACTCTGTTTCTTAACCTGGATGGCAACTGTTCCAGGTTCACTAAATTGTAATTCCTTAAAATGTAAATGTATCATCATTTATGTTCCCTATTTCAGATTTTGTCACTTTAAGGCACAGAGGGCCAAATTCCTGATTAAAGAGTTACAAGAATTAATAAAAGACCATCAATCCAATGGAAAAATGGCCAGAGACATTACACATAGACAAGATGTTCAACCTCAACCATTTAATAAGAAAAATGTTTACTAAAATTATCCTGTGATGTCATCTTTTCATTTCAGATTGCTGAAGTACAAAAAGTTAAATAATATACCATTGATGAAGATGTAGGAAAAAATTTCCAATTGGCAAATTATGTGGTAAACTAGTTAGTAGTAGGTATTTTGTCAGGAATAAATAATAAATAAAAACAAAACCTCTGAAATGAACTCCGTCGTCAATAGGGTAAGACTCCATCCCTTGGAGTCACTTAGATTTAACTTGTCTGCTTGTTTTTTCAAAGTTATGAAAACACAAAATACATCATCCATAAATACACCTTGTTCTACCGACCCCACTGTCAGACATCTGAATTTCCAGCCCCCACAGAAAAGACCTGTGTGGCTAGCACCAGAGCAGAGAGAGTGCTTGCTTTTTTTTTGCACTCGTGAAAATGGATGGATTGAGACATCTCCAATCTGGGTAGAGGACAACAAGCAGTAAGCTTAGCTACTCTGCCAAATTTCTCAGTTCTTACTCTAGGCGTGGATTTCCTTCTGTACTTTATATACTTCACAACTTTCTCACAGGCTGATTCAGTCATCAAAAGTAGAAAGGGGCCGAGAGTGGTGGCTCACACCTGTAAATCCTAGCACTCTGGGAGGCCAAGGTGGGCAGATCGTTTGAGCTCAGGAGTTCAAGACAAGGCTGAGCAAGAGCGAGACCCTGTCTCTACTAAAAATAGAAAGAAGTTAGCTGGACAACTAAAAATATATGTAAAAAATTAGCCAGGCATGGTGGCACATGCCTGTAGTCCCAGCTACTCAGGAGACTAAGGCAGAAGGATCACTTGAGCCCAGGAGTTTGAGGTTGCTGTGAGCTAGGCTGACACCACGGCACTCTAGCCCGGGCAACAGAGTGAGACTCTGTCAAAAAAAAAAAACCAAAAAAAAAGCTAAATTTTATCCAGCATTCTTCTAAAAGTGGAAAAGTAATCCAAGTGAAAACTCAAAATGAATTTATATGCCATATGAGCATCCAAAAATGAAGACTTCCGTTAAGGATCCAATACTGAAACTACTTTTTTTTTAAAGGCTGGTCAAGTGAAGCAGTGGGACTGGAGAAGGAACAAAGGAATCTGTAACTGGCTGTGATCAATTAATTGTTGAAACTACTTTTTTTAATGGAATATACTAGCCTCTTATCACAGTCACAAAGACCCACATTTTAAGTAGAGAACCTCAACAAAAGAGGCCTATTATGATCACACAAGAATCCCCAAACCACTGAGTCCTCCTTACCGGCCAAGGCTAATTGAAGCCCGCTGATGTCCACCGACTGGCCCATGCTTCCGACTTCCATCAATGCAATCTGGCGAGGCGTCTTCTTGAAGAGTTCCCTTGGGGGTGCCAGCATCAGCTGGGAAAGAAAAAACTTTTCTGGTGGAGTTATAGGAGGCAAAAATCCTGTAAACAAAAATGTATAACGATTTCTCCAATGGTTACTTTTAAAAATTAACTTGAAGCTGGTAAAAATCATCATTTCCTACTTGCCACTTCAACCCACATATATATTGAAGGATTAAATTATAATTAAGTTTTGATTAACCAAATATACACATTTATGAACTATGTTGCTCAGGATGGTCTCAAACTCCCAGCCTCAGGCAATTCTCTCACCTCAGCCTCCCAAAGTGCTAGGATTACAGTCCTGAGCCACCATACCCAGCCAAGAACTACATTTCTAAAGTGCCTCAACTACTGGAAAGTCCAAGGCCAGTAAAAACTATAGTTCTCAGAAATGCTTTTCTTTCTTCTCTGGAACCACTATGTAGAAGTTGAATAAATGAAAGAAAGCAATCGGTAGTAATGCAAATACACTTCATATACCTGATTCAATACATAATGCAGCTACAAAATTCCCAAATGTTGAATGTTCTTTCCCTTTTATCCCATATGCAAATGCTCACCAAGCCTCATCTCCAACCACAGCAGTCACCAGGCTGCATTCCCTCAGCTCCATCCCCACTCTTCTCTCTCTTGCCTGGACTATAGGACAGACTTCCTGATTTCCCCAGCTCCCAGCTTTGACCCCTGCCTACCTACCCCCTACATTCCACACTCTCTGTTACCATTTAGTTATATATATTTCTAGAGTACAAGTCTGATCACACCACTTAACCTGTTTACAAAAGACTTAAACCCAAATTTCTACATCACTACAAGACCCTTCATGATCTGGTCCCAATTCATCTCCCCAATCTCATCTCAAACTCCCCTCCCATCCATGTGCCCTACACTCCACAAAAATTCCTCAACTTCTACACCCAGTTCTTCAAAAATACCTGACAGAGTCACACCTGTGCCTCCCACCCCTATCCCTAACCAATATCCAACAAAAATATCACTCCCTCTGCAAATCTCTCCAGCTCCACAGGTCCGTTCCTTCCTCTGTGCTACCCAGCATTTTGTATGCAACATCTAGTACAGCCCTTGCCACGCTGTGTTATGGCTGTTTATTTCTCCCCAACCAGACTGCAAGCTTCTTGAGTGCAGGAAAGCCATCTTTCTTACTTCCAGACAAATTCTCAATCCCGACTCTGCTCAGAATTATCTGAAAAGCTTTTTAAAAATATACTCATTAAGGCTGGACATGATGGCTTCCACCTGTAATCCTAGCACTCTGGGAGGATAAGGCGGGAGGATTGCTCAAGGTCCTGAGTTCAAGACCAGCCTGATCAAGAATGAGACCCCCGTCTCTACTTAAAATAGAAAGAAATTAGGTGGCCAACTAAAAATATATAGAAAAAATTAGCCGGGCATGGTAGCACATGACTGTAGTCCCAGCTACTCAGGAGGCTGAGGCAGAAGGATTGCTTGAGCCCAGGAGTTTGAGGTTGCTGTGAGCTAGCCTGACGCCACGACACTCTAGCCCGGGCAACAGAGCAAGACTCTATCTCAAAAAAAAAAAAAAAAAAAATATATATATATGTATATATATATATACATCTATATATATATATATGTACCCATTAGATGTTCACCCTAAATGTACAATATCAGAAGCTCTAGGAGTAGGACTTGGCACTGCTGTTTTCTGTGTATTTACCAACCATCCCTACCTATATTAGTAATGATAATGACAATGGTTAAAATTTATAGGTACTTTTATTCTTCACAATTCTATCAGTTCAGAATTATTATCATCTGCATTTTACAGATTAAAAAAAAACTGAGGCACAGAAACAACTCACCATGGATTCCTTCCCTGACATCTGCCTCCCCTCCCTTGGCAAATTTGTGTTTACCATGCAGTCTGCGGACTGGCTGCAGGTTTAGACTCTGTTTTTTAGAATGACATTATATAAGTCAGGGTTCTTTTGCCTAACCTGCCCTTCAGAATCCACAGGGTCCTCTTACCCAAATCCTACACTGTCTCAATCATCTAATTTGAGCACCCTAGGGTGTTGGGTTTTGACCATACATTTATGTGTTACATTCATTTTCTGGGCTGTCACAAACTTCCTGAAAACAAGGTTAGGGACCTGTACCCTAAGGGCATCTCAGTCCAACACAAAAGTTGCCCTTCTTAGACAAGGGCACCAATTGCAGAAGACCAATCTGAGCAAGCTTTAGATCCAGATGGGTTGACAGGCAGGAATACTAACTAACTTAAAATGTAGAAGCCCCCCTGTGCCATGAAAAGACCCCTCAAAATCTACTGCCTTAACTTTGACTCACTGTATAGCAGGCCCTACCTACAGAGCAATTTGCCCTTTCTCCCACTGGTTAAGGACTGTAAGATCAAGTTGTCTCCCATGCCTAACTACCTGCTTCTCCCACTACACTAGTCCCTAAGTCCTTGAAGTCCACTTAACACCATCCCCTCCGTGTCTTTCTTATCTTCTGGCTGCAAGTCTTCTCCCAAAGTAAGTCCTCATAAAGCATCTGTTGCTTGAGCTTAAAAACAACGACAAAAATGCAGACTTCCCATAATGTTCAGTACTCACGCATTTTCTAACCCAGTGAGTTTCAGACTACCTTCTAGCCTCTGCCCCCATCACATGATCCACGGACGCCTAACAAACCAAGGAAGATGGCTATAAAATCCTTAGTGTTTAACGTATATTTCCTCCCAAATAATTTATCTGGGGCCTTAATGTTGACTTCTATGTACTCCTCTGATACTTACAACCGGCTGCAGATCCAATGTATTAGTTGTAACTTCCCCAGGTGGGCTTTAGATGAACATACGTATTCGAGACACTAAAAATGTCAAGCGCTACACTGCATTATTTGGTGACTTGCATACAAAAATAATTTTCGGTGCCATGAACTTCTAATGAAACTACCATCTCTCCATACTTCAGAGTTAACGGGAGGGTGGGGTGGAGGAGAAACGGGATGATCCTTTCAAAAGAAGTTACTTTCCCTTGCGGGACATGCCCTTGCGGGTGAGTTCCCAGAAGCACAAGTGGAAAACCGCCGCCTCTAGCCAAATCCACACCGCACACCTAGCGTCAGAAGGTACCTGAGAGCGGTGGCCGGTCAGGCTCCTGGCCGCCGCGGGCGGGAGGCGCGGGGTTCAGCAGGTGCGCGAAGCTGGCGGCGAAGGGGTTGGCGGCGAGCGGCTCGGTGCGGTACATCTCCCAGAGCAGGTAGAGCGCGGTGAGGCGCTGCGCCGCGCTGGGCAGCAGGTCTGGCTGCTGCAGCAGCATAACCAGCACCGAGCCCAGGCGGAAGTGGTCGGCCTTGCTGAAGTAGTGGTGGAAGGCGGTGGACAGGCCCTCGAAGGTGCTGCCGCCGCCCGCCTCCTCCGAGATGATGCTCAGCAGGCTTGAGAGCTCCTTCGGGGTCAGGCTCATCCTGCCCGCGGGGCCCCCCGGGCCTCCGCTCCCCGGCCCGGGACCGCCTGCTCCGCCTCTGCCGCCGCCGGAGCCCCCCGGGCCGCTCCTGGACGCCGACCCTGCCGCTTCCCGGGCCCCCCTTTGCTCTGCGGCGGTGAGAAGCCGGCCAGACGCCGCGCTCGCCCCGCCGCCGGGCATCAACCTCGCTCGCCTGCCCTGCTTCCCGGCCGGAGCGGCCCTGGCGCCGGCTCGCTCCGTCCCCGCGGCCGTAAAGCGCGCTGTTGCACGACAGCGTCGCAAACAAACCACGTCGGGGAAGCCAGACCGCCGCGGAGGACAGGGACAGCGCCAAGCGAATGAGAGGCTGCTGGAGCGAGGCCAGAGAGAAAATCCCCAGAGGCGACGTGGGCGGGGTGAAGCGGCCGGAAGTGGGGGCGGGGTCTCAAGGGGCGGGGGCGGGGGCGGGGGCGGGGGCGGGGGCGGGGGCGGGCCGGCCGGCTCCGGGGCCTAAGCTTTGGTTTGCCCAGGGCCGGGGCCCGCCAGCCCGGCGCCACGGTTAGCGAAAGCGGACCCCTTAGCAGTCTCCGGGGCAGTGTCTGGCACCAGACGGTCCCAGTAAATGTTGGCTACATTGTTGTTTGGAAAAATGGATCTTAGATGCTAAATAGTTTCCCTAATATAACATCCATGACTGTTCATGGTGAAAATACTGTAAATGCAAATAAGGGAAGACGCCACACGTTTTTCATAACCAATGTTAATTTCTGATTACACTCCTTTTAGCAAAAGTGGAATCATATTGCTTATGAGCTCTTGTGCATGATTATTTTCTTTTACGATTTCTAGAAAATGTTACCAATAAATACTCATTTACAAAGTTGTTTTCGGTGCCACTTTTAGCCTGCAGCTAGGGGGCTTATTCTGGGCCCAGATAGAGTATTGGAATCTGGTGAGGAACCTTTACAAATAACTAGCACCTGGCCCCACCCCCGAGGTTCTGATTCAGGTAATAAAAAAGGAAACACCTCCCCAGGTGACTCTGACGTGCAGTCTGGGCTGAGAACTACCGAGTGGCATGACCCACACTTGCCCGGCCCCTCCCTAGACCCACAGAAACCTACAGGAATTTCACCAGCGACTCCCACCACGCAAGTTTGGGAAATCCGGTCTGCGCTTACCAATGCCAGCGGCTAAGTGTAAAGTCAATCATAAAAGTGCACATATGGTATAATTCCATTTATACAAAATGTCCAGAATAGGCTGAGGGTGGGGTTAGGAGAGGGGGATTTGAGACAGAATGAGGAAGGACTCGTTTACAGGGTTTCTTTTGGGGGTAATAAAAATGTTCTAAAATTGGAGGGAAAAAAAAGAATTATCTAGTTAAACGCTACCTTAATTTTATTTATTTATTTATTTTCCCCCCTGATCAGAAGGCATACCTTAATTCTTAAGGAGAATTTAAGGAAGAGAATTGCTGGGTCAACCGGCATGATGTCTGCTGTATTTTAAAGGCTTCTTCAATTTACTGCTAGATTGCCCTCTGGAAAGATCCTGCCACTTAACATTCCTAAGGACAGCAAATATAATTTGGTAAATTGGGAAACTGATTCAAATTAGCTTGAAAGTACTCTCATTAATTTTTTTTATTATAATACACTTTGAGCCATTTTACATTGTGAGGTCTTCTGTTCCAGCAGTTATCCTACAATACTAATACTGTTTAATAATACTAATTATACTAATTATTATTAAAACTAATTATTAATGTAGTAATACTGATATTGTTTAGTTTTTTCAACATGTTTCAAAATATTTGAACATTATATGTTAGCCAAAAAAAAAGAACTAAATACTTTTCCTTCTGTGGAACATTTTCAAAATTAACATGATATCCAGAGTTTCCTTCGTGTTCCCAGAAACCAACTCTTGGGCCCTTTGTTCCTTCCTAGGGCTGCTTTGACAAATAACCACAATCTCGGTGGTTTAACACAACAAAAACTGATTCTCTGGCAAATTCTGGAGGGTAAACGTCTGAAATCAAGGTGTCAACACAACTTTCTCCCTCTGAATGCTCCAGGAAAGAATCTTTCCCTGTCTCTTCCCAGGTGCTGGTGTTTGCCCTCAATCCCCGGCATCCCCTGGCTTGTAGCTGCACCATCCCAATCTCTGCTTCTGTTGTCACATGGACCCTGTGTGCATCTCCTCTGTGTCTCCACATGGCCTTTTTGTAAGGACACCAGTAATTATACTTAGGGCCCACCCCAATCCAGTATGGTATCATCAGAACTAATTAGATCTGCAAAGACCCTATTTCCAAATAAGATCACACTTTGAGGTTCCAGCTGAACAGGAATTTTGGGGTACGCTATTCACCCAGCAGAGGCCCTAAGCTGTCCTTATAGTATGTCTTGGTAATTCTTCACACTTACTTCATCTGTGCCCTCAGGCTCCCCACCAACATTTGATCATTTAACAAATTCTGTTTTGCTGAAAGGCAGTGAACCCAAGACATCAAGCCCTGCCCTCAATACTTAGAGGAGCTTGGTGGCCTCTTGGTCAGTGCTGCCATCACTATCATGCAGTCTAGAACCTCTGCTGGAGAATCAGCTCATCCTGATCATTAAGTTTACTGTAAAATCAAAACATCCTACCTAGGTTAAAATTCCAATTCTGCCATCTATTAGCTATATGTCTTCAGGAAGGTTGTATAACCTCTCTGAGCCTTAGCTTCCTTATTTGTAAAATGAGAATTAAAATCTACCTCATGGAGGCCAGACACAGTGGCTCAGGCCAGTAACCCCAGCATTTCAGGAGGCTGAGGTGGGAGGATCACTTGAGGCCAGGAGTTTGAGGCCAGCCTGAGCAACATAGTGAGACCCCCATATCTACCAAAAAAGAAAAAAAAAATAATTGGACGTGGTTGTAAGGCTGGTGGCAGGCACCCCTCCCCTCCCTAATGAAAAAAAAGAAAAAGCCCACGAGACCTGCCGAGAACAATGCCTGCTAGGCCCAGCTGAGTTAAAAGAATAACCACACCTGGATGGTTACCCTGACAAGGGTCTGGGCTCCTGGAGTCCCTCACATCACAGTTCCTGGAGTCCACCCATACCACCAGCCCCTCCTATTTCTCCACACCTGTGTTATGGTCTGAGACGTGAGAAATAAAGACCAAATTGAGCCAGATCAGGAATCTTTATTAGCTGGCCAGCGACTACTCTCTGCACCGCCCAAAGGCGGCACAAAAAGCAGCAGTGAGCCTTTGAAACAGAAGGTTTTTATATTGTAAGTTTGTGGGTGGAAAATCATTAAGATTGAGCAAACACATGTACAAAAAGCCTTGAGTAAGCATTATATCATTTTCTTCTCTTTGGTGTAATAGGATCTGGGCAGTTTGGGCTCTGGGCCATATCTTGGTCACGCAAAACATGAGTGTCGTCATAGCTTCACACAAAACGCGGGGGCTGTAATCATTTTACGCAGAACATGGGTGTTGAGGTCACTTAGGAATTTCTGTGTTGGGGGTAGCAAGCAGGAGCAAGCAGATTTTACAGAAGCAAAATGGCAGATTAATGATTTTTCGGCGTGAAACTCAGACTGTAACAACCTGCCCTAAAACTGCAAGGGAAAATTCGTTGCTCTCCCCGCCATAAATCTTTCCACCAAAGAAACCCCCACCCCACCCCCGGCCCTAAAAAACATATATAAACCCACTCAGACTTCTGGGCGGGGCAACTTCTCGGTTGTCTCTCTCTCCCCCCACCCCAGAACCTCGCCCGGGCCCCTCTCTTGGGACCTGTTACCCTCACCCAGGAGCGCTCCAATAAAGCGTCTTTACTTAACCCTCTTAACTCTGCTCATCTTTCTTTCTCTGGCACCAGCCAATCCAAAAACAGTGGTGGCATGTCGCGGCCACTCCAGATACTGAGGTAGAAGGATCATTTGATCCTGGATTTTTAGGTTGCAATGAGTTATGATTGTAAGGTTTTAAGACTAGAGTGGCTGGCGCCAGAGAAAGAAAGACGAGCAGAGTTGAAAGGGATAAGTAAAGAGGCTTTATTGGGGTGCTCCCGGGTGGGGGTAACGGGTCCCAAGAGAGGGGCCCGGGCGAGCCTCATGGTCCCACCAGTGGAACCACAGAAGCCGCGCTGCCCAGAAGTCTGGGTGGGCTTATATACCTTTTTAGGGGTGGGGGATGGGAGTTTCTCCGGTGGGAAGGTTTCGGCGGGACGAGTGAGGAATTTCTTTGTTTCAGCTTTAGGGCAGGTATGGAGGAGTAGGAGGGGCTTCTTTTTCCATTAGGGAGGGGAGGGGTGCCTGCCACCAGCCTTACAATGATGACTTTAGCCCCAGGAGGCAGGAAGGGGGGGACAGAGTGAGGACCCAATCTCAAAAAAAAAAAAAAAAATCTATCTTAGGGGGAAAGAAAAGAACTTTTATTCGAGGAATGCTAGTCACTTTAAATTATCAGGCCCAAAGAGATGTTAAAAATGAGACAGCAATCACATTCTGCTTCCCCCCCTTGAACTATGTATTCATTTCTTGAAACTGCTTGCTATTGTGAGAAGTAGCTATAAATTAACCTAACAATGCCCCACTGGACACTCTAACCCACACCCTATAGCTTAACAATGTATAGCCAAGCATTACTCAATGTTATTTCTGTAAACCTATGAGAATTCCTGACAAACAACTGTATCAGCCCACTCCTGTTCCCTTTTTTGCCTTTATTTTGTTGTTGTTTGTTTTTCCTTTTTTGCCTTTAAAAATCTGATAGTGGCCAGGTGCAGTGGCTCACATCTGTGATCCTAGCACTCAAGGATGGCTTGAGGCCAGGAGTTAAGATCATCCTGAGGAAGAGCAAGACCCGGTCTTTACAAAAAATAGAAACGTTAGCCAGGTGTGGTGACAAGTGCCTGTAGTCCCAGCTACTCAGAAGGCTGAAGAAGGAGGATTGCTTGAGCCCAGGAGTTTGAGGTTGCTGTGAGCTATGACCACACCACTGCACTCCAGCTCTAGCCCAAGCGACAAAACAAAAAACAAAAAACACCTGTTTGTAACAAAGGCCAAAGGGAGGTCACATCCAGGCTTACTTGAGTCTGAGTCTTCCAAACAGCTGTCCTCACTTTGGCCTGAATAAACTCTTTACATTGTATTTTGTGCCTCAGCCTCCTTTTTTTAGGTGGACAGAATCATTGTAAAGACTAACAGAGGTACATAAGTGGAGCTTGTGCGCGTAGCAGGCACTCAGGGAATGTTATTTCCTTTTCTCTCTTACTCATTAGAACAAGTTGAACTAGCATTCACAGGTAAATATGTACCAATCCTTTCTACTGTGAACTAAATAAAATCTTAAGCCCCCTAGCCGACTGAATGGACACTCTCTTGGCCAAGGGGACTCCAGAAATACCTAAAATCTGAGTTGCTGGCCATGAGAAGAGAGGTCAGACATGCCTGGTCATGCCGCCTCCCTTCTTGGAGATAGCCCTTGTAACTTGTTAACAGGCCTAAGGCTAGTAGGTCATCAATTTACTTAACTAATCACTTGAGTCTGGGTGTAGGTCAGGTGGCTTGTCTCTGATTAACAGACTTTTTCATCTTAAAACAGTCTAAGCCTTTAGACAAAGCCTCATTTTGTTACTGAAAACTCGGCACTTGTCCACCAGGCCGAAGAAGAACGAGGACAAGCGGTTTGAGGAGAAAGGAGAGTTTACTTTGTCGACAAAGGAGGAAAAATGGCAGACCTCATCTCAAAATCCCAAATTTCCTGAATATTCACAGAAATACAGAGCTTTTAAAGGATGGGTTCCCAGCTTCAGGCAATTACTATTCAACTACAGTTGATAATTCTCATCATCTGATCTCTGCTGAACACAATCTCGTGACATCCACAACCCAGGATTTCTCTTTACCAGTTCATGCTGGGCCAGCTCCTATTGCACAAATAAACAAGACATTACCCTGCCCCTCCCACCCACTGGCCTGAAGCAAGGATGCAGGCTTTAGAGACAGAAAATATTTTTCCATTTTTTCCAGGCCATTCCCTCTGTTACAATTTTTTTAACCAATTATAAATCAAAGAATCTTTAAACCTACCTATAACCTGTAATTCCCTGCTTCGAGATGTCCTGCCTTTTCAGACCAAACCAATGCATCTTCCATGTGTTGCTTTATGATTTTATGTGTATTTCCTATCTCCCTGAAAGGTGCAAAACCAAACTATGTGACCCGACCTCAGCAAGACCACTTGCTCAAGGTTTCTAGGGCGTGGCTCTCCCGGCCATGGCTGCTCATGTTCAGCTCAGAATAAACCTCTTTATTTTATAGAGTTTGGGTTCTTTTCTGTTGACAGTATTAACTATCTTGGTGTTAAATATTAAAATATTGATGTGAATAACAGCTGTCATTGAGTATTCAAATCTCCAGGGAAACTCCTAAATTAATAGTTTTAAAAAAGGCCGGGTCCAATGGCTCAGGTCTGGAATCCCTGAACTTTGAGAGGCCAAGGTGGGAGGACTGCTTGATGCCAGGAGTTTGACACCAGCCTGGACAACATGATGAGACACCGATCCCATCTCTACAAAAAAATAAAATTAGCCAAGTGTAATGGCTGGCACCTGTAGCTACTGGGAAGGCTGAGGCAGAAGGATCACTTGAACCCAGGAGTTCAAGGTTACAGTGAGCTATGATCTTGCTACTACACTCCAGCCTGGATGACAGAGACCCTGTCTCTAAAAAAGAAAAACGTTTAAGATAACGTCTGTACATTTAATCTATGCCATGTGATAAAATGGCTTTTCCTAAAACAGCGTTTTTATAAATATTTTTAAGGAGAAATTCATAAGTTGCTTTTAAGAACATTAGCTTAGAATGTGTTTACCTCTCACAGCAAATTGGACATTACTGGAGCCAAAATTTCCCAAATTGGTATTCTGTCTCCCCAGACTTGAATCAAAATGTTGCTCTTTACATCAGCAAAAAACATTGCTTAAGTGAGACTCCTGCATCCCAGTAAATGTATCTGAGCATTGGTATTGTAAAGTAAAAATAAAATCTTAAGCCCCTCTGCCAATTAAGCAGACTCCCTCTTGGCCATGGGGACCCCAGAAAAACCTTAAAACTGAGTTCCCAGCCATGTCCATGAAAGGAAAAGAGGTTGGACATGCCTGGTGATACCCTCTCCCTTTTGGAGTTTAGGTACAATTGACCAGCATTACTGCTAAAACAGAGATCCTAAGATTGACAAAACAGACTCTTTGTGACAATAAGATACTAAATTATTAACTAAAGCCATGCAGGGCAAAGGTTAAGTCACACCTGCAGGCCATCAATTTGCTCAACAGATCACTTGAATCTTGTCTCTGATTAACATACTCCCTTAGCTTAAAATATTCCAAGTCTCCTTTATTTCTTTAACCAATTACTGGACCTGACTGGGTGCGGTGGCTCATACCTGTAATCCTAGCACTCTGGGAGGCTGAGGCGAAAGAATTGCTTGAGCTCAGAAGTTCGAGACCAGCCTGAGCAAGAGTGAGACCCCGTCTCTACCAAAACCAGAAGAAATTAGCCAGGTGTAATGGTGCACACCTGTAGTCCCACCTACTTGGGAGGCTGAGGCAGGAGGATGCTTGAGCCCAGGACTTTGAGAATTCAGTGAGCTATGATGGATGACACCCCTGCATTCTACCCAGGTTACAGAGCAAGACTCTGTCAAAGAAAATAAAAAAGAATCCCTGAACCCACCTTAAGCCACTTCAAGATGGACTACCTTTTCAGGCCAAACAAAGGTATACCTTTTATGTATTGATTTATGATTTTACCCCAAATTCCTATCTCCCTAAAATGTATAAAACTAAACTGTAATCCGACCACCTTGGAATCACCTACTCAAGACTCCTTTAGTACAGCTCCCTGGGCCATGGTCACACACGTTGGCTCAGAATAAACCTCTTTAAATTATCTTACAGAGTTTGTGGTGTTTTTTCCCATTAGCAGTACTTGAGATAGAACTGGGTTTGATAACACCCAGAAGTTCAAGAGGCCAGGTGCCTTCTCACAGACCCTTGCATTTGAGAGCAAGAAAGTGGAATTACTTTGTGGCCTCCTTTTCAGACATTTTACAAAATACAACATAAAATAAGTGCAGTATAAGCATCCAAGTTTTTAATAATATCTTAGTCCATACTATTTTTTTCTTTTATAGTGAGCCCCGCCTGCTACCCCCCCATACTATTTTTTTCTTTTTCTTTTTCTTTTTTGAGACAGAGTCTGGCTCTGTTGCCTGGGCTAGAGTGCTGTGGCATCAGCCTCGCTCACAGCAACCTCAAACTCCTGGGTTCAAGCAATCCTCTTGCCTCAGCCTCCCGAGTAGCTGGGACTATAGGCATGCACCACCATACCCAGCTAATTTTTTTCTATATATATTTTTAGCTGTCCAGATCATTTCTTTCTATTTTTAGTAGAGACAGGGGTCTCGCCCTTGCTCAGGCTGGTCTTGAATTCCTGACCTTGGGCGAGCCTCCTGCCTCGGCCTCCCAGAGTGCTAGGATTACAGGCATGAGCCACTGCACCCGGCCCCCATACTATTTTAAGAAAGCATTTTATTTTATTTTAGACAGAGTCTCACTCTGTTACCTGGGCTAGAGTGCTGTGGCATCAAGCCTAGCTCACAGCAACCTCAAACTCCTGGGCTCAAGCAATCCTCCTGCCTCAGCCTCCTGAGTAGCTGGGACTACAGGCATGCGTCACCATACCCGACTAGTTTTTTCTCTATATATATTTTAGCTGTCCATATAATTTCCTTCTATTTTTAGTAGAGACGGGGTCTCACTCTTGCTCAGGCTGGTCTCGAACTCCTGAGCTCAAACAGTCCGCCCACTTTGGCCTCCCAGAGTGCTAGGATTACAGGCATGAGCTACCGAGCCTGGCCGGAACAAAATTATTAAAAGAGGGAAAACAACCACTGTAAGTATGTGACTGGAATTTGTTCTTTTTATTTTCATTATTATTTTTTTTGAGACAGGGTCTTGTGCCCGGGCTAGAGTGCAGTGGCGTCATCATAGCTCACTGAGACCTCAAACTCCTGGGCTCAGGCGATCCTCCTGCCTCAGACTCCCAAGTAGCTGGGACTATAGGTGTGGGCCACCATGCCTGGCTATCTTTTTTTAATTTTCTGTAGAGATGAGGTCTCGTTATTGTCCAGGCTGGTCTTGAACTCATGGCCTCAAGTGAGCCTCCCACATCAGCTTCCCAGAGCGCTGGGATCATAGGCGTGAGCTACCACACCTGGCCAGAATTTGTTATTTTTAACTCAGACATCTCCCTGTGTGTTCTTTCTGAAATCTCTCCCATTTCCTAAGCTGAAAGGAATGCCAGACGATCTCCTGTGTTCTGCCTCCTGAGACTCAGGCCCTCTCCATTCTAGGTTGTTGACACAGGTTGCCGACAGCGGCTTCAATCCACTCTCCATGTGGAACACTACGAAGCACAAGGCAGAACATTCTCACTCTCCCCATGGTGCTAAGGGCTCTTGTGCTTGCTCTGTTTTTCATCCCTCCCAAATTGTTTTTTCAGGAAAACTGGGAGAGGCAAAAAGGAATGAAGCAGCTTCAGTGGAAACATTTGGGTTTCCTGTGCATATGTGAGCCTCGGAAAATTCTTCCCACTCCCACTCTCCCTGAGGCCCTTCCATATTCCACATGCAGTTATCAAGCACGTAGGACTTCTCCATTCAAGTCATTCAATAGACGTGACCAAGCCTGTCAGAATAGTCGTACCAGGGAGGTAAGCACAGGCTGCAGAATCAGACTCACCTATTGGGATCCCTGGTGCAGCCCTGCAAACACCTGCCACGCCCTCCTGTGTGCTGGGCCCGCACCAGCCCTGCCCTTGAGAAGGCTTCAGGCTGGAAGGGGAAGAGTTTCTCTTTCGCTCACTTGATCCATATGGGCAAGTTGTTGACCTCTCAGACTCAGTTTCTTCACCCAGACAACAGAAATAATCCTCCCTCGTGGGCAGGGGGATTGACGGCACAAAGAAGGGAGCCATTCTACTGGCCCCCCACCCCCTGCCTCTTCTTACCTGTATTGAGAATGGGGAGAAAAGTTTTGTTTTAAAGGATCAATCTTTCTTTTGCGGATTTTAAAGCATAAAGCTGGTTCTACTTTCACCTTCTTCAATGAAACTTATTTTAGCCTTTCGGTTACTTCAACAGGACACATCTGACATGAAATTAGCTTCCAGCATTCTTAAATCCTTCCAATGAAAAAGACCAAACCTGTGAATATAGATACTTGTGAACACATCTTCTCTTCGTGCAGTGGCGAAAGACTCCTGCTGAAGAGAACTGGAAGTGTCGTTTCTGTCACTAAATGACAATAACAGAACTGAAACCAGCTATAAGTTGTAAATTGTGAGTGATGAACTCATACGGGAAAAACAAATGAAGAACTAAGCAGTTATTGTTTTCATTTCCCTGTTGGAGATAATTTTGACCTCTGTGACCATCTTGGTCTTTGTGTTGGAACTCATTCAGCATGACCAAAGATAATTGAACAAGAGCTACTGTGCAGGTCCTTTGCAGTTGTAGGGTAGTGGTGAGACAGGACCTTCATGAGCCATCTCAGTGTACTGGGAAAGGAAATAAGGAAAATGGCCAAAGTCTCCAGGACAGCCTGGGTGGCACTAGGGCACAGGGTCGGAGTCTGGCTGGCTGGGTCTGAGTGCCTGCTCCGGTTACCAGCTTCATGAACTGAGATCTGCATCTCAGTTTCCACATTTGAAAGTAGCAGGTTTAATGGTACCAACTTCAGAAGGTCATTTGAAGCAAGAAAATGACTATAAAGGCTTGGCACAGAGTGTAGCACACAAAGCCTAGTTATATTCAAAATTGTGTGCTGCCCAAGCATTTGTGGACTGTCCAGTGCGTTCATCTTCCAAATATCTTCTAAATGTCTGCAGATCTCCAAATCCCATACCTTAGACCAGCAGTTCTCCAATTAATTGGTCTCAGGAAACTTTTATTCTCTTAAAAATTATTGAGGACCCCAAAGAGTTTTTATTTTATATGGATTCTATCTATCGAGATTTACAATGTTAAAATTAAATCCGATAAGAAGTTAAAATATTTGTTCATTTAAAAATAACCATGAAAATAACTATATTTTCCCAATCAAAACATATTTTGTAAGAGTAGTAGCATTGCTTTATGTTTCTGCAAATGTCTTTAATGTCTCAGTCAATCTGCTTGTGTGTTGAATCTGTTGGAATATGTTGTTTTGGTTGATGTATATGAAGAAAATCCAGCCTCAGTTAGATATGAAGTTGAAAAGGGAGAAGTATTTTAATAACCATTTTACATAATTGTGGCTATTCTTCAATATAACACCAAAACTCAACAAGTAGTAGTTTCTTAAAGGTTCTTTATAATGTGGAATCTGAAACCATATCAATGAATTTTCATAGTCTATTACATTAAAATCCATACTGTGGGGCTCTTTTACCATGCATGATTTTGGGGTTATCATATATTAGTTATCTCGAAAGTATTGTTGACTGTGATCTTCCAAATGTTGACATATGTCATCATACAGTATCAAAAATCCCATTTATTAATATCATCACTGATATCATCAGAAAAGCATTTTAACTATTGAGAAGCTGTCAAGCTTACGGTGACAGATACAAGTTTTCCAAAATTCTAATTTTCACATAAATGCTCAAATTGTATGATTGGCAACAAATACTGTCAATACTTTTCCTTGAAGTGACAGGCACACTTCCTTCAAGTTCAATTTCAAGAAAATGTTTGTCAAGTACCTGAATCTCAATAGACATAGTTTATCTGCTAATCATTCTTGCAAGTAGAAATGGTGCTCTGTGAGAAAAATGACTAATTCAGCTAATAATTCAAACAGTCACCAAAGTGCTTTTCTTTGAGACAACGGTGATGCAGAAGGAGTGCTTTCTGTGTACTTCCCACTTCATCATACAGAGTGTTGCACACTCAAGGGATGAAATTTAATAAAATTGATAATTTTTACTGCTTCAACAAGGATGCTCTTCCGCAAAACTGGCTTTTTTTTCTTTTTCTTACTGTGAGTGCATAGTAGTGAAGAATATGATTGCTAGAACAATTTAATAATGCTGCCTTGATTCATGCTAAAGGACCAGCAATTTTACCCATCATAGCTATTGTACCATCAGTGCAAATGGGACACAGTGAAAAAAATAAGCAAATGTCTTACTTTCATTATGAAAATAATTTTGACCTCACAGACCTTCGGAAAGAGTCTCAGGTATCCTTCAAGGTTCCATGGGCCTCACTTTGAGAACTGCTGCCTTAGACCAGGGATCAGCAACCTGTTTCTGTAAAAAGCCAGACAGTAAATATTTTAGGCTTTGGAAGCCATACAGTCTGTCAGGACTACTCAACTCTGTTGTAATGCAAATGGACCTAGACAATATGTAAATGAAGGAGTGTGGCTGTGTTCCAATAAAACTTTATTTATACAAACAGACAGATGTGTCCCAGACAGTAGTTTACCAGACCTCATTTTAGACAATCCAAACTGCTTGTGGACTTTTAAACCACAAGATGACTACTTTTGTAACCTCACCCAAACAAATCAGGGCATGACAAAATACATCCCACCATTCCTGTCCCCCCCTACTCTTCCCCACACCCTCATTACAAGATATACCCTGTGCCATGCCCTACACACCCTAGGCTCTGTGCCTGTCCTGACATTGCACTTGTCAGAGTTGTTTTGGTCAAGGTCCCAACAGGAAACAGATGGCATGTTCAAATGGGGTAACTCTAGGGGCATTGGCAGTGGGGGGGAGGGGAGTCACAAGGAACACTGTAATGACCCCGGCTTGCAGCAGTGGAGCAGTCACCAGCTCTGGGCCCAGAGAGACAAAGAGAGAGGAGTTGTCAGAAACTGGAAAAGAAGAGTCACATAGGACCAGTGACCTTTTTTATCAAGCTAGGGAAACAAATACCCTAAACTGACTGTCCTGTCCTCTTGAGATCTCCTGCTGGTGAAGCCCAACAGGAAGCCAGAGGCCCAGAGCCTGGTGATGTGGTCGGTGAAGGTCAGCTGCCCGCAGCACAGGATGGGGTATAGAAAGGTGGCTGATCTGTGGCTCAACAGTGTCCTGTAATTGCCTGTGGGCCAGCCTGTGTCCTCGACTAGCTTGCCCAACACAAAGTCAGGATCATGCCTGTCTGTGCGGCTGGGTCCACAGCTCTCACCCAGTGCCTGGCCCACTATGGGGCTCAAGAAAGGTTTACTGGAAAAGGATCCCTGAGAATCCTGATGTTGTGACCAGCAGACCACCCCCCGACCCCCGCCCAGAGCCAAGAAGCCCTCACTCACTCACTTATCCATAATTCAGTCATTCAAACCTGCCTACACAGGAGACCAGCAGCACAAAAACTTTGAGCACTTGACCTGTTGCTGAGTAGACCAGTTCTCCACCCCCTCCTCCAAACCTAGCGCAACTTGTCGAAATAAAGAGCTGAGCGCTTGGTGATATTGTGACCTGAGATATTTCTCAATTTAACTGTAGAATCCTTCCTCAAACAGAAGGCCATGGCAGGACTTACGCCTCTGGCAGTGGTTTGCAGATCATTTTTAGCAGCGGAAGTCTCCTTGAAGGTCCCCTTTCGTGAGAAATCCTATGAAGAACACCAGTATGAGCTAGGCATGGTAGTGTGCACCTGTAGTCCCAGCTACTTGGGAGGTTATGGCAAGAGGATCCCTTGAGTTCGGGAGTTCAAGACTAGCCTGGGCAACATTGCAAGACCCCATTTCTTTAAAAAAAAAAGTATGTAAACCAGACTGAAAAAAAGTTATTCTAGTTGAAGAGGAGGTACCCAGAGCCCAACTTGCTTTGCCTCCCCTGGGCAAATCTTCCAGGTGGCCTGAAGATGCCTGTATAATCCCATAGATCTGAGGAATACAAAATGGAAACTCACTGCCTTTTGCAAGAAGGGACTGATGTTGCAAATGAACCTAGGAAAACCCTTATGAGCAGTTTTTTCAGGCCCAAAAAAGTAACTTTAAAAAAGCACTTAATTCATGGCTTACCTCCTGTTGCTAATAATAATAATAATAAAAAGTTTAAAAAAAGCACTCAAAACAATTCAAAATATTCTATATCACATAAATAAGTACTATTAATTTTCATTTGTTATCTTGTATGTCCTAGAATATTTTCTGGATACTTATCTGCCATCTTTTCTTAAAATTTTAATTAATATTTACCACCCTCTTGCAATGTGTTTTTTTTGTTTTGTTTTGTTTTGTTTTTTGAGACAGATTCTCACTCTGTTGCCTGGGCTAGAGTGCCATGGTGTCAAGCTCACAGCAACCTCAAACTCCTGGGCTCAAGCAATCCTCCTGCCTCAGCCTCCCAAGTAGCTGGGACTACAGGCATGTGCCACCATGCCCAGCTAATTTTTTTCTATGTATTTAGAAATATAGCTGTCCAGATCATTTCTTTCTATGTTTAGTAGAGACAGGGTCTCGCTCTTGCTCAGGCTGGTCTCGAACTCCTGACCTCGAGCGATCCTCCAGCCTTGGCCTCCCAGAGTGCTAGGATTACAGGCGTGAGCCACTGTGCCCGGCCAACACATTAGTTTTTATGTTACCAAACTGATACTTGCACAAGACATCAAGTAGTTCTAACAGGCTTACAATGAAGAAACAGCAGTCTCCTGGCCTACTCCTCCCCAGATGTCTGTCTTCCCAAAGACAACTATTTTAAACTCTTTTAGCTATTTCTTCTGGTATTGAGTAACATCCATGTTATGTAAATAATGTGTTTAGGAGCTTCTAGATTGCTGAACACATGGAGGTGCCTTGAAGGTGGCACGCCCAGAGAGGGCATGGAAACTCTGAGCCACTTCTTTTTTTTTTTTTTGAGACAAAGTCTCGCTTTGTTGCCCAGGCTAGAGTGAGTGCCGTGGTGTCAGCCTAGCTCACCACAACCTCAAACTCCTGGGCTTAAGCAATCCTACTGCCTCAGCCTCCCGAGTAGCTGGGACTACAGGCATGTGCCACCATGCCCGGCTAATTTTTTCTATATATATATTTTAGTTGGCCAGATAATTTCTTTCTATTTTTTTAGTAGAGACGGGGGTCTCGCTCTTGCTGAGGCTGGTCTTGAACTCCTGACCTCGAGCGATCCACCCGCCTCGGCCTCCCAGAGTGCTAGGATTACAGGCGTGAGCCACCGCGCCTGGCCAGCTCTGAGCCACTTCTCAATTACCTTGCCCTATGCCTCTCTTCCATCTGGCTGTTCATTTTTTTTTTTTTTTTGAGATAGGGTCTTGCTCTGTCGCCCCAGCTAGAATGCAGTGGTGTCATCATAGCTCACTGCAGCCTCAAACTCCAGGATTCAACTGATCCTCCTGTGTCAGCCTCCCAAGTAGCTGGGATTACAGGCAAGCACGCTCACTCATTTTTCTGTTTTTTGTAGAGACAGATATCACTCTTGCTCAGGCTGATCTCAAACTCCTGAGCTCAAAGGATCCTCCCGCCTCGACCACCTAGAGTGCTAGGATTACAGGTGTGAGCCACTTTGCCTGGCCCTGGCTGTTCATTTTTATTATAAAATCTTTCTAGCTTTAATTCTCTTCTTATTTGAATATTCCCTCCAATGTTTTCATCTATGTAGCCTTTATTTAGATGTTTGAAGTCTACTTTGCTGTATTTATCCCCTCTGATTAAACTCTCACAGGTGGATCCTCTCACCTGTGAAAAGTTCTGGTTGTTCTGACCTGGAGGTGTTCTCCATTCCTGCCAGAAGTAGCCATTGCCTACTTTTCCTGCCTGTTTTCTCACCACTTTCCCCAGCACACACTATACTATAAACACAGCATTTCTTACAAAAAAAGGGATTGACAGAATTCCTGTTAATTACAAGAAATGCAGGCACCTCATTTAGCAGGAATCACTCCAGAAAAATGGAAATTTCTTGAACGTTTATCAAAATCATCTGGAAGCTTGTTAAAATATAGATTCTTGGGCTAAAACCACAAAATAAACAAACAAATAAATAATATGTTTACACTGCCCTTTCTTGATTTGTTACTTTTAGTTATTATCTGTTGATTTATTATTTTCTGGTAGTTGGGATTTTAGTGCCTTAACAAATACGCTTCCTTTTAACTTTCCCTCTCCATTTTCCCAATGAGGTTCTGTCACAAGTTGCTGTTAATTTAATCACAAGCATCTACATAATATGTCTGTGTAAAAATTGCTCACTGCCAACCCAAATAACATGACATAATTATGGGATTTTTTCTTTCCCAGTGGCCTTGTGTTTTTCCTGGAGTTCATAATTACATATATTTTCATTTCCTACTTTCTTAGTACGTATCAATAAGATTTGCCCAAATACTCAGATCTGTCTAGTTTTCCCAATGCCCCAGGCATATCAATGACTGACAGTTCTATCCATCGTCACCCCTGCCTGCCGCCCCCATAGTTAGCTATTTTCCTGGGACTTCCCTTTGCAGTTCTCCTGTTCTGCATTCCATTTCTTAATCTCACTCACGTGTTCTTCAATCGTGACTTACTCCTTCATTTTGCTAAAACAGGTCCTCCAGTATCTTCCTTCCATGCAACCAGACTCCCAGGTGCTCTGAGCAAATGTGTTTACTTCGCACATATATCCTCCTCTTTGGGCTCCTGAGCTGAGCTATAAATTTCCTTTTCTCTGCTCAGTCAGTTGTCCTCTATTGGACCAGGGTAGAGACAACGGAAATGGAGAGAGGCAAACAAACTCAAGAAACAGGAGATATAAAATTCACAGGCCCCACTGACACAGCGGCTTCAGGGAATGAGGGAGAGACAGGTTTCAGGCCCACCTGACTGTGCGTGGTTATTTATCTAACCAGAGGACACAAACTTGTTTTACATTTGGATGCCAGTTTTTATGCAGTAAAGATTATATACAAGTAAAACTATAAAACTGCATATATTTATAAACAATATATAAATTTGTATAAAACCAAATGTCAAAAGTTAATTTCTGGAATAATTTCGAAATAATATCTTATAGGGAGGGGTACGGTGGCTCACGTCTGTAATCCTAGCGCTCTGGGAGGCCAAGGAGGGAGGATTGCTTGAGCTCAGGAGCTGGAGACCAGCCTGAGCAAGAATGAGACCCCATCTTTTAAAAAAAAAAAAAAATATATATATATATATATATATATACATATATGTGTCTTATAAACCAGTGTTTTCCAAGCTTTTTTGGTCATATATCCATCCCATCAGTAAAAATATTTTTGAAAATGAGCACCCATATCATACAGGTACAGCATTCCTAACCTGAAAATCTGAAATCCAAAATCTGATGCTTTTTGAGCGCTGAAATGATGCCACAAGTGGAAAATTTCAAACCTGATCTCATGTGACAGGCCACAGTCAAAATACAGTCAAGACTTTGTTTCATGCACAAGATTACTAAAAAATATTGTATAAAACTACCTTTAGGCTATACGTATATGATGTATATGAAACATAAATAAATTTTATGTTTAGACTTGGGTCCCATCACCAAGATATATAATTATATATATGCAAATATTTCAAAATCTGAAAAAATCTGAAATCCAAAACACTTGTGGTCCCAAGTACTTTGGATAAGGGATATTCATTCACCTTGTATATATGTATGTATGTGTATATGCATGCATACATATAAATTTATCTATTACTATTGTGCTAATTTATTAAGTATATCATAAAACATATATAATTAAGAATGATATAATAAAAATAAGTATAAAGAGATGTGGTAGCATTTACGCCTTGAATCATCTTGGGCCCTTCTAGGGTGCTCACACCTATTTGGGAGATCATTGCTATAAATAACAGTTTTTGTTCAAAGTATGTGCAAAATGAAAAATTTTTATTATCACTTCTGTGAATTTCTAGACTTTATAGTAACTTAGCAGTGTAGCATGATCATCAAAGGCCACAACTACTTAAAGGTATTAATAGATTTCTCAGGAAAATCCAGGATGTGACAGCTTCACTGCTGAATTCTACCAAATCTTTATGGAAAAACTAATACCAGTTCTATTCAAACAACCCAAGAAATTGAAGAGGAGGGAATACTTCCCAACTCATTCTATGAGGCCAGTATTACCCTGCTACCAAAACCAGACAAGGACATAACAAAAAAAAGAAAATTACAGGCCAATATCCCTGATGAACACAGATGCAAAAATCCTCAACAAAATACCAGAAAACCAAATTCAACAACACATTAAAAAGATCATTCTTTGGCCGGGCAAGGTGGCTCATGCTTGTAATCCTAGCACTCTGGGAGGCTGAGGAGGGAGGATCACTTGAGGCCAGGAGTTCAAGACCAGCCTGAGCAAGAGCGAGATCCCCATCTCTACTAAAAATAGAAAAATTAGCTGGGCGTGGTGGTGTGCGCCTGTAATCCCAGCTACTCGGGAGGCTGAGTTGAGGGTGCTGTGAGCTAGGCTGACGCCACCGCACTCTAGCCAAGGTGACAGAGTGAGACTCCATCTCAAAAAAAAAAAAAAAAGAAAGAAACATAATTCACTATGATCAAGTGGGATTCATCCCTCGGATGCAACAATGGTTCAAGATACATCAATCAATAAATGTGATACTTCACATTAACCGAATCACAGAACAAAGTCATGTGATCATTTCAATAGATGCTAAAAACGCATTCAATAAAAGTCAACATCCCTCCGTCTCAGAAAGAAAGAGAGAAATAGAGAGAGAAGGAGGAAGGAAGAAAGGAAGGGAGGGAGGAGAGATTGATTTCTCTGTCCAAATTGCCAATCTCCACATCTTAGCCATTGGGAGACACTGTCACTTTGGAGAGACAGTGGCAGGAGAAGGGGCTTGGGTTCTGGAGCAGCCTCTGCCTTTGGCTAGCCATCTGTCCTTGGGCATGTCTTCTCTAGCCTTCAGTTGCTCTCTAAGGTGAGAAAATTAGATGTCACATCCTCCAAGGGACTTGCAGTGCTTAAATGTGATTTTCTTTTTCTTTCTTTCTCTCTCTCTCTCTCTCTCTCCCCACCCCCCTTTCTTTTCTAGAGACAGAGTCTTGCTCTGTCACCCAGGCTGGAGTGCATTGGCACTGTCATAGCTCACGGTAATCTCAAACTCCTGGGCTCAAGTGATCCTCCCGCCTTTGCTTCCCAAGCCGTTGGGATTACAGGTGTGAGGCACACACCCAAAACTAAATGCAGTATTTCATGCCCAGCACTTGTCAGTGTCTGGCACACAGTAAACACTCAGGAAATGTCCAACTACTGCAAGGATGTCATTATTATCAGTCCTTTCTGGGGTCATCAGCACCTCCTACCTGGTGTTCTGACTTCACCAGAGTCTCTTTTCCACACAGTAGCCAGGGGGACCTCTGAAAAACATAAATGGGACAAATGATAAAGCTTCTGTAATTAAAAATGTATGACAATTGAACAGTAAGGGATTAACTTTATCCAAAAGAAAGTTATCATTGAACCTAAGAGTGGTCTTGGGGACCGCCAAACTTCAGTGCTTTCTTTTTCTTAGACAGAGGGTCTTGCTATGTCATCCAGGTGGGTCTCAAACTGCCGGGCTCAAATGATCCTCCTGCATCAGCTTTCTGAGTAGTTGGGACTACAGGTTCCTCACCACCGTGCCCAGCTTACAATGCTTTTTTTTAAGTTAAAATTTAACAAGGACAGAATACCCAATCTTATGAATCAATTAACATATATCTAACGGCTACTTATTGAAACAATCTTGACTATCATTTAGAAAAATCTGATGAAAACTTCAATTTAAATCAATCTTAAAGATACGAGAAAGTAGTTTGCTTTATCGAGTGTTAGTGCTCCTACTGTGTTGGGCTTACAGATCATTTACTGCCTTGCTTAGAAGCTCAAATTCTTTCCCTAGTTGACAAAGTCCAAGTGACCCTGGCCTTGCCAGACTCTTTGAGCTTCTGCTGCATCACCTGTTCCTTTCCCTCCGTGCCCTGGCCACCTTGGCTGTTCTCCGGTTCTGTAGACGTGCCGAACTTATTCCAGCACTGCGGCCTTTGCACATGCTGTTTCCTCTGCCAGAAGAGCAGGCACTTTCTTGTCCTTTCATTCTCATCTTCTCCCCATAGATTTCTCTGATCCCGAGGGAAGTAGCCACCCCGCTATTCTCTGTAACATCACCCTCTTAATTCTGTGCATAGGGTTCATCACCACCTGATAGCTTTCGTGGTTTTATCTACTGATTCATTTTATTTCCCCTCTCAATAGAATATAAGTTCCTTGTGTGTCTTAGTTTCCTATTTCCCTAGTACCTAGAAGAGTGCTGGCCAAAAATATGGGCTCAATAAATATTTGCTGAGTGAATGAAGGAATTTGTCATTATATCACTTTAGGGTTAAATGTTTCTCTTGTTAGTCTTAGGATGGTGATTCTCAGGGTGTTTTGGGGTTTTGTTTGCTCTGTCATCCAGGCTGGAGTGCAGTAGCACAAACATAGCACTGCAGACCCAAACTCCTGGGACACAGAGTACCTGGGACTACAGGCGCCCGCCACCGCGGCTGGGGATTCTCAGCCTTGACTTTGCATTAGAATCACCTAAGGAGCTTTTTTAAAGGTCCTGATGCCCAGGCTGCCCCAAGACAAATGAAGTCAGAATCTGTGGGGCTCCGGTCCAGGCATCTTCAAAGCTCAAGAGCTGTTTCTAAGGCCGAGTCCTAGAAGCTGCTGCCAAAGGTTGTATGTCATCACCACTAGATGGCATCAGAAACTTCACCAACCAAGGCCTTCCAGCCCAGGCCCTACTAATAACAAACCCATTATTTCCCTTTCTTTTATTTTAAAGTTAAGCAAAAACAGCATATCAACTGTAATTAACAGTTATGTAACCACTTCTAAAATAAACGCCAACCCCAATATAATACTCCTTGAAGCTAATCTGATGAAACAAATCTATAGTATGTACAATTATTTTTTAATGAATTTTGCCTATTTCTAATCCTTTTCCTGTAAAATAATTATCAGGTTTACAAATAAGTATAAACATTACTATAAACAAAATACATGCCCATCCCCCAGGCTAAGAAATCAAAAATACAAATACAGTTGTAATCCCCTGGGCATGTCTCTCCTCTCCAATTTCTCTCCCTCACTAGCCCACCTTTCCTGTCCTAAAAAGTCTAAATCTATGTGTATGCTCGTGTAGCCATAGGATCCCTCTGCAGTCACCAGCGATACACCAGAACTTCTTCACAGCCACTGCCCTCGGACTGCCTTTCTTTTCAGTGGATTCTCTCTTGCACTATTTACATTTTTTCCATTAAAAAAAAAAATCTCTAACTCAAAATAGTGAATATAAGCTTTTTAAAATGTTAACCTGTATCTGAGTTTTCAAAGAATGTTTCTTCTCTTTTTACTATCTGGAAACTTAGTTGGTTTAAAATCCTTTTTTCAAACAGCTTTATTGAGATATAATTCATATACTATGTAATTCATTCACTTCAAGTATATGATTCAGTGTTTTTTAGCATAAAATCCTTCATTTTCTATAAGCCCTAAAAGGGCTGCAGGTTCTTCTCCTCCACAAATGTGCTCTGACCCCCTCCGGGGCTCTCCTTTTGAACCATCAATATCCTCCCTGGGTATTGATTTCCCCCCCTCCCCAGATGTGTAAAGCGAAAGGTCTGATCCAGCAAACTGTGGGGTGCTATGGGGATCTCAGGAGTTGTATTTTATAAGCTTCCGTACTGTTTGAAATTTTTATAAGTAGCATATTTGCTATTTTACTTTATTTATTTTTTATTGTTGGAGACAAAGTCTTGCTCTGTCATCCTGGCTAGGGTGTAGTGGCCTCCCAAGTAGCTGGGACTATAGGTGTGCACCACCACGTCCAGCTAATTTTTTCTATTTTTTTTGTAGAAATGGGGTCTTGCTCTTGCTCAGGCTGGTCTTGAACTCCTCACCTCAAGCCATACTCCCACCTTGACCTCTCAGAGTGCTAGGATTACAGGCCTGAGCCAGATGATCTGGGAGGCTGAGACAGGAGGATCCCTTGAGCCCAGGAATTGGAGGCTGCAGTGAGCTATGACTGGTGCCACTGCACTCCAGCCTGGGCTACAGAGTGAGACCTTGTCTCAAAAAAAAAAAAAAAAAAGAAAAGAAAGAAAGAAAGAAAGAAAATTTTAAGTCCCAGAATTTCTCTTAACAGAAAAATGTACCAAATGTAGTAAGTAGGGTGAGTGTTTACTTCCATCAAAGTTCCTGGTATCAACTCAGAGGTGGAGCACTGCAGTCTGGTGTTGGCTTATCACATATTCAGCATCTAGAAAAGACCTTGCCTCTGAGTTCAGGTACGGGAGAGACCTTGAACCTACCACTTCCAAGCTTGTAAGCCTGGTGAATGGTAACCTGTGTTTACTCTGGTTTCCCCTGGGAGGGCATCACCTGGTCAAGAACTGTGAGGGTCTGAGATGTCACCTTCTAACTTAGCATGCTAGTTTTATGAATGTTGGCGGAGAAGGAGACAGCTGGGTCCAAGATGAAGAATTGTTTGTTACTTGTAACAATAGCAATAGCCAGACCAGCAGGATTTGTGCCATTTCAGAGAGTCCCAACTCCCAGACAACACAAAGAGGGGCAGATGACACTTGCACCATGGTGAGTCACATTACAGAAGAACCCAGAGTTTGGGGAACCCACATCTTTTATAATGGGCAGTAAGCATGTCTGGTCTTTACTTACACCCATCCCAGGGGAGCAGGCCTCAGAGGACCATGCTGCTATATCCCCCAAGGCTCTTCATTGTACTAAGATCCTTGGGAAGATGATCCAGAACAAAGACAGCCTGTGCCTGGCTCTATAAGACTCAGAGAGAACTGTCTCTCAACATACTTTTGCTGTTAAACAGGGATACCCACCACTATTAGTTCTGAATTATATAAGTTTTACATTAAATTGGGTCCTGAAGAAAACACATCTCACATAAAATACAATTCCCTTGTGCTTTCTTACTAGGACATTTAGCCTCAAGGCAAAGTAAAAACTAAATTTTGCTTAGACCTTCTGAGAGTGTTTTCTCCAGGCTGAGAACTTAGAGTAGTAAGTAAATTTTATTTTCCTAACTAGGAAACTTTCATTACTTGCCACTTTGCTACTAGAAAGAACAAAAAATCTTAGCAAATGTGCTTAATATATAAGCTATTGGAGATTAATTTATATTCACCTTGTGACTAGGAAAATATCGCCGCAGGTCAATTTCTCCTTGTGCTTCTCTGGGTGTGGCCTGAGGCAGAAGCTTGGTTTTTCTGAGAAGGGCTGTGTATGAGCCTGTGCATGAGAAGGGGTGTGGGGAGGGTTTAGGGGAAGCTGGGCGTGTGCAGAAAGGGAAAGGGAGGCAGGGCTGGACGGGCAAGTGGAACTTTAAGTAGGAGATGTCACTGCAAATTTTTCTGATGTTTTCTGCTATGGTGTCGGTAGATGATCTTTCTTTTCCTCTCCATGAAACTTTATCCGCATTATTTAGGGATGTTTATCAGTGGGTTTGGACTTTATGAAAGTGCGGCTGTACACCCCTGGCCTTGGACGACGCTTGGCAACAGAGCCAGCCTGGGGAGCCCAGTCAGACTTGGGTTACGTTGTAACTGTTACAATATTACTTTCTAACCTGCAAAGGCATCCCACCACCTTACCTCTGCAGGGACAGGAAAACACCAGGTTCCCTAAGCAGACACTTCCAAAAAGGCCTCTCAGCCTCTGGTAAGAAAACATCATCAGCTCTAGCTCCCCTGAAATGAGGGGCTATTTGGGGAATATTTGTAAGAGGAAAGAGAAGCATCTAGAAGGTCCACCTTCTCTCTACACTGCTGCTCTGTGCTGTCGAGAAAATGTGCCTCTCACACGGCAGGACCCGTGGTGTGGGTTTGTTTCCCAACCCTCCTCCCCTCCCTTCTCACAGCACTGAACATGCACCGTCACCCATCACCGCCCCTTTGAAACGCCCGCCTCTACTAGCCTGGGACCACCAGTTACAGAATATGAAAGAACAACAGTGTTTTGTGAGCGTCTGCTCGTGCCAGGCAGCATGTTAAGTATGCATCACCATGTTTAATCTTCACAGCAGCTCCAGTGGGCAGATCATAAAATGTTCTCATTTCACTTGAGTAGACCGAGCCTTGGAGAGAGTAAGAGACTGCTCCTGATTGCTCCAGGTGGAGCCAGGGGAGGAACGGTGGTCTCTGACTTCAGGCCCAGAGCCCTGGGCTTCGTGGAATGGCAGAAAGGGACGGGGAGGCTGAGAGGGAAGAGGAGATACTGGCAGACAGACAGCACCAGGGACTGCCACTAAGCCACGGCCCCCGCCGCCGTGCACCAGGGCTCACTGGCCCTCACACTCACGTCTAGGCCTCGCTGTAACCCTGGGGAGGGTGGGGAAGTAGCCCCTTGCTGCAGCTGGGGAGGCCCTGCTGGGAGGGTTCAGTGACTTGTATAGAGCCATAGGGTGGCAGAGCAGGTCTTTGCTCCAAAGTGGGGGCTCTTTACCTTACCACGCTGCATGCAAATCAAGCTTCGCCTGGCCTGGGTGCTGACAGCCAGCCCTGCCTTGGGGCACCTGGTCTCAGCAGCTGCAGAGGCAGAACATAGGACAATGTCGGGGAGCCTTGAGGATGTTGGGCAGCTGGCCCCGCCCGAGACTGGCTGCTCCTGACCGCCCCCCCCCACCCGGGAGACCCTCCCAAGCACCTCACATCCCAGGCACACACAGGGCCCTTTCTAACCATTTTTGTCACCTATTCCTTGCTTTCTTTTTCATCATCATGTTCCCAGTGGCTCTCTTTGTCCTTTGCAACCCCACTTGATGTTGAAAAGCTTCAAATACACTTTAATGAAGCATAATAGCAACCCCATGCGCTCAGCAGGGAGCTATTGATTTTTTTGTGTAAAATACTAACGTGTCTTTCAGGGCTATTTATGTATGTCATTAGAACACAGAGCACATGGTGTCCCCTGACATACCAACCACACCAAGACCTATTTTTCTTTCTGGGAAAACATTAAGTATTTACCACTAGCATTACTTTCTTTCCTCCTCATTTTTATTCCACGTCCAAACACTAAATAATAACAGGTCTAGGCCAGTCCTGTTAATGTGTCGGCTGTTTCAGTTTCTCAGGATTCCGTCTGGCCTACGTGTATACAGAGCGGCGTTCTTGCATTAGTATTCCACTGGCCTGATTTTCAGTGGTGCAATCTAAAGGCATACGCTCCGTTGTTCCTGTCCAATTTTGTCTCTGATGACACAAAAATGTAAAATTTTTTGGCATGTAACGTTCCAGATGTTCCTGTCTTTTTGTAGAAATACACACTATGGATGGCAAGAGAAGTGCAAGGGCAGAACAAGCAGTGTTTTCCCTGGCTTCACAGACTGTCACCGCTGGGACATGTCCAGGTGAAAAGACCACATCGCTCTCGGAGGCTTCTTCACACAAAGTCAATCAACACACATGCCTATTCCGGAGCCATATAAGGCAGCCAAACAGCGTTTCCAAAAGTGTGTGTGACCAGTACCACACCATGTGTCACCAAACCCTTTCCTCCTAAGCACACAGGGAGACCACATGGCATCCAGAGAGAAGAGGGATGAGTTCTGGCCAAGGGAATATGGGCTGAAGTATGTGGGTGGTATCTAGGGCCAGCCCACAAAAATCTCTCACCTGAGATCCTCCATTCTCTCTCTCCCTCCCCTGGCTACTTTGGAGGCCACAGAAGGAGGAGGGTCATGAGACTCACACTGGCCGCTGACGTGGCTGACAGGAATGTTAAATAAGCTTTCACTGCATCAGGTCACTAAGATTTCCCTAAGTAGCAGATCCTGCCCTGTGTACACAATCAAATGTGTACTAGTTCAAAAAGTGTTTTAAGTTCCTTTTTTTGTAATAGTTTCTTACTTAAATAGTTTGAAAACTTTGGTTTAAATTTGTTTCTTTGTTGCAGAACGTTTCAGAGACTTTATTATTCTAACAGGTATTGTGAATCTTGTAGAGATACTTGGCAGGCCCTTATTTGACCACAGGGTCCCTTTTCTGCAGGTGTCTCATGGGAAGAACAACTCCAAGGAATTCATTTGGGGGAAATGCTGCATTAGAGGCTTGAAAAGTGGTGAAGGTCTTCTGAAACTTCAAACAGGAAGCGGGGCCACCGCTTTGCTCTGTGGCATATCTGTGGAGGTTTCTGAGACAGTACTCAGGGGTCTGGACACTGCTGTTATGCTATATTTGAGGAAAAAGAGTAAATACAACAATACATATTTGTTCCATTAAATCAGCAAGAGGCTGTTAACCTGTAGCTGTCCCCATACTTTGAATTCCTACATAATGGACCTCAATCTAACTTAGTACATAAACACACTGAAACATAACTTAGGGGTATTTTTTTTGGTAACAAATAACCAGTTTTAGCCAATCACAAACGGCCAAGCCAAGGTGGCCAATGGATCACATCATGCCCAAATAAGGCAAATGCCTAAAAGTAGCCAGTCAGCTGATTTCTCTACTTTGCTTCTGTTTTCTACCTGCAAAAGCTCACTGCTCACAATTCTGGGTGGAGCTCTCTGACTCTGAATGCTGCCTGACTCATGAATTGTTCTTTGCTCAAAAAAACTCTCTTAAATTTATTTTATCTAAAGTTTTTCTTTTAACACATTGCATAACAGTATTTTCTAAAGCTTTCAACGCCCCAGCCTGGACCAGCTCAAGACAGGTGTTAGGCAGCTGACTGCCTGGCAATAAGCTCTAAGTGGCACTAAAACGTGAGAAGCGCAAGCAATCAAAGGAAAAACAGAAGCTGGGCACTGTGATGTGCACCTGGAGTCCCAGCTCCTCAGAAGGCTGAGGCAGGAGGATCCCTTGAACCCAGGAGTTGAAGGTCAGCCTAGGCAACATAGTGAGAATTCATCGCTCTAAAAAAACAAAAAAAAAAGAAAGACAGAAAGAAAGAAAGAAAAAGACAGAAAAAAGAAAAGAGAAAGAAAAGGAAAAAAATAGATAAACTGGACTTTGTCAAAATTTAAAACTTTTATCCTTCCAAGGAAACTATCAAGAAAGTGAAAAGACAACCCACAGCATGGGAGAAAATATTTGCAAATCATCTCTCTGACAAGGAACTAGTATCCAGAATAGGGTACTCTTACAGTTCAGAAATAAAAAGAATTAAAAAATGAAAACCTTCTTTCTGCAAAGAAGATCTATAAGTGGCTAATAGGAACTGGAAAAGATGCACAAGTCATTAGTCACTAGGCAAACACAAACCCACAGAGACACCACTATACACCCATTGGGATGGCTATGCTAAAAAAGATGGATGATAACAAGTGTCAGCAAAGATGTGAAGAGATTAGAACCCTCTGACATCACCATTGGGACCATAAAATAGCACAGCTGCTTTGGAAGATAGTTTACCAGTTCCTCAAAAAGCTAAATATAGAATTACCCTCTGACCAGCAATTCTACTCTTAAGTATATAACCAAAATAAATGAAAACATGTGCTGTGGAAAAGTGTGTACAGAAATGTTGACAATAGCAATATTCATAATAGTCTGAAGTGGAAATAAAGCAAATGTCCATTAACTGATGATTGAGAAACAAAATGTGGACTAGCCATACGATGGAATGTTATTAATCTCTGGCAATAAAAAGGAATGAAGCACTGACACATGTTACAACATGGATCAACCTTGGAAACATGCTAAGTGAAAGAAGCCAGATATGCACAAAAGGAAGTCGCATATTGTATGGTTCCATTCACATGAAATGTCCAGAATGGACAAATCTATAGAAATATGAACTGGATTAATGGTTGCCAGGAGCTGGGGAGAGGGGTGAGTGGGGAGTGATGGCTAATGGGTATTGGGTTTCTTTTTTGGGTAATAAAAATGTTCTGAAATAGATGGTAGTGATGGTTGTGCAACTTTGTCAATATATTAAAAACCACTGAATTGCACACTTTAAAAGGGTGAATGTGGCCTGGCACAGTGGCTCATGCCTATAATCCTAGCACTTTGGAAGGCCAAGGCGGGAGGATTGTTTGAGCTCAGGAGTTCGCGACCGGCCTGAGCAAGAGCGAGACCCCATCTCTACTAAAAATAGAAAGAAATTAGCTGGACAACTAAAAATATATAGAAAAAATTAGCCAGGCATGGTGGCGCATGCCTGTAGTCCCAGCTACTCGGGAGGCTAAGGCAGAAAGATCGTTTGAGCCCAGGAGTTTGAGGTTGCTGTGAGCTAGGCTGACGCCATGGCACTCTAGCTCGGGCAACAGAGCAAGACTCTGTCTCAAAAAAAATAAAATAAAAAGGTGAATGCTATGGGCCATGAATTATATCTCAATGATAATAAAAAATTACTAGAATAAACGGGAAATGGGGTGTCCATTAACACCAGCTTTCACACAGGATTCTTCACACAACGGGCAAAATATAAAATGTCCTCAAGGGGGAGAAAATAAAAGCAAAAATAAATCAAGCACCATTCCTCAGTAACACCAACGTATTTCTACTGAGCACTGTAGCACATGTGTGTGGATAGTTGTCCTGTGTAACCACAGACCCAGCCTTGAGCTGAGACTAACCAGCTGACAGTCACCCAAGACAATGTCAGACAGAGCAATGCCTAGAACTGATCATTGGAGATGAAGGACTTATTTTACCTAAACTTTAAACTCTTTAATATTTTTGCCATGAAATTGCCAAAATCAGAAACTAGCAAAAAAACAAACAAACAAACAAACAAAAAAACGTGGACAACAAGATCTACGAAAAGGTAGGGAAGTGTTTGCTCCATGCAAGCCAGAGGAGGACCATGTCAATATATTTTGAGCAGATCTTTAGGAATGTGAGCAACTTGTGCTGTCCAGCAATAAACAGCAGAAAACAGTGACATGAAAAATAACTCTAAAAAACTTCAAATGTTGTCGTTTAGGGCCTGACAAGTTTGAACACTGTCTAAGCCCCATGCACATGGAAAAGGGCCACAGTGAAGCAGTCCCCCACCTTTTTGTTTTCTGAAATCCACCCCCAACTTTTGTGGTCCAGGAAAGAGTTAACCCTAATCACAAAGAACCATCCTTCCCCAGATGGGTTAGATAAGACCCGCTGTCCACTCTTTCTCATGATGCTTCAGGCCTCACAGACGACTCTCTGGGCTACCTGCCTCTACAAAACCCACACCCCTGTGCACTGAGGTGCTCCTCCTTAGTGATTGTTTTCCCTCTTGCAACAACCTAAATAAACCATCTCCTGAATTGTCCAGTGCATTTTTGTCTTTCACAAGCATATAATACAATAAATCCTTTATTTGGAACATAAAGAAAGAGGTGTAGAGTTTTTATTAGAAGACAATCTGTTCTTTCTGCTCCCACTAAGAAAATGTTGGGAAAATATTTAAAGAATGTCAGTTTGGATGGATGCCAAATTATTCGCCAGCCAAGGGTACCCACAGCTGGAGTTGCCTTGACCAGCTATCTCATTTGAGGACTGTGGAGGGATGTCTTCGAAAGAAAATTCACCCCTTGTGGTGACAAATCAAGGGAGTTTTGTTTTTTAAACCAAAATCTCTTTGGGTGCAGCACAGTTTTACATTTTTAGAGTAACTACCCATATTCCAATATCTAGGGCTAGTTTTTCTCCATTCCCAGAGCTCTCCAAATACCAAACATCTAGTTTTGCCCAGTTTTTTGGCTAGTAAGGGGGGAAATGCATGTATAGGACTAGTTATATGCCAGATTATTTGATTTTTCATATTATTGCTACATCTTATTTCTAACTTCTTTTCATACTGTGACCACTATGTGTATGTTGCTATGCTTCAAGTCATTAAAGCTCATGGATGATAAATAAAATAGAAATACCCTGAGATGATCACAATTCAATAGCACATTGAACTTTCTCAGCAGGGAGATTACGAAAAGATGCACCCTTCAGTTTGTTGATGGAGCACATCACTGTATTGTCCTGACCCTTTCCTGTAGCTACTCCATTCCTGGATTCTTCCAGTAATGCGCTGGGAGCCTCAGGAACTCAACAAGTAGGATTTCCCAAAGTCATTTTGATCTTCCCCATGCTGAACCATGAGGGGTTCAGGAATCCTAAATGCTACAATATTGCACATGCCTGGTAATTTCTTCTGTTACCTGTCAAAAGGGGATCTGATTTTGCCCTGGGCTGGGGCAAAGGGATTTGGAGGTTGATCGCATCATCAAAGATGCTGCTGAATCTGGAAAATCAGGGCTAAGAAAAAAGCGTGATTCATTTTGGAAACTGCCTGGGGTCCCCCCTCTTAGCAGGTATAGGATACAACTTCAGGTTAGTCTAACAACACCTGTTCTGATGACCAAAGTAGACAGAGCACTGGTTATCACAGTCCTGCAGTCTGAAGCTTCTGTTTCGCTCGTGTTTTGGGGGCATGAAAGCTAAATCCTCTAGCATCTAGTTACTGTGTGTGCCTCTGTATGTTTGTGTCGTTACATAGCAGAGGGGAGAAGCAGGCAGTTTCTGCCCAATACCTCACCTGTAAGTACTAGGAATGAGAGGTTGTGCGGTGCAGCAGAAAGATACCTGAGCTGAGGGACCTGAGGTCTAGTCCTTCACTGTCACTTTTGGGACAAGGCTTTTCCCTTCCTTGGGCCTGTTTCTCTTCATCTGTAAAATAAGGAGACCAGACCACATGACCTAGGAAGCATCTTCTAAATCTAGCTTTTATTCATCAATCACTTTGAAATTGATGTAAAAGGTTTAACTGACAGTGACCTAACAGAGTTATTTCTAATAGTAGGATTAATATTAGGCTTGGGCGTTTCTGGCCTGACTGTGCTTATCATTCTTCCAAGACATTTTTTTTTCTTTTTTGAGACAGGGTCTTGCTCTGTCTCCCCAGCTAAAGTACAGTGGCATCATCACAGCTCACTGCAACCTCAAACTCCTGGGCTCAAGCAATCCTCCTGCCTCAGCCTCCCAAATGGCAGGGACCACAGGTGTGTGCCACAACACCAGGCTAATTTTTCTATTTGTGTAGAGACAGGGTCTCACTCTTGCTAAGGCTGGTCTCGAACTTCTGAGCTCAAGCAATCCTCCTGCCTTGGTCTCCCAGAGTGCTAGGATTACAGGTGTGAGCCGCCATGCCTGGCCCCCAAGACATTTTTTACAAAAAATTTTTACGGGTGAAATTTTTTGTTTTATTATTTATTTTCAATAGAGGAGTCTTACTCTGTCACTTAGGCTAGGTCTCAAACTCCTGGGCTCAAGTGATCCTCCCGCCTCAGCCTCCAGAGAAGTTGGGACTATAGGTGAGCGATACCACTCTGGCCAAGATGTATTTATTGAACACCTACTAGGCATTTGAAAAAATGATTAGGAAAATAAAGATCCCTACCCTGCATGGAACTTTTATTCTAGCAGAAAGACCCTAAATGATAACACCATGAAAACAAACTTATATAGTAGACAACAAATTGCCTATTTGGATATTTTCAGCAAATATGCCTATCCAAATAGATACTCCAAACCAACGGTGGAGGTTGGGTTGCTTTGAATATTTTATTGCTTTCTTTAACCAACTAACTAGATTGCCTCATTATGGGAAGGGCAAGGGGGTGTGGCCAAGAAGCCTAGATTTTTGCCTTAATTAAGAATTTTATTTACAAGTAACAAAACCAATTCAAGGTAGATTAAGCAAACAGGAAGAATTTATGCTAAGGACCCAGGGGTGTGTTATAGGACCCAAAGCTAGACTTAGGGTAGAGAGGAGGGTGTTTGGGGGACACACTTGTACAAAGCACTCCAGGTTTGGGGAAGGGTAGGGCCTTCCAAGGGGAAGACCTCAGTTAAGTGTGCGTGTACTGGGGCCTCCACGAGGGGCTGAAAGCAGTCCTGGATGCCTGCAGAGGCCCGAGTGTCTTCCCTTTTCCCAGGCCAAGCTCCTTCTGCCACATCACATCGGGAACATTCAAACAGTAGATATTGCACATTAAATGCATTTCACTAATTTAAAAAAAGTTAAAGCTTTTATCCTTTGGTGTTAGAAATAAATATTAATTGGACTTTGCCATTTTTCTCTTCTTATTATATTTTGGAGCCTTTAAAATTTCTTTCCAGGACTCAAACGTTTTCGAGAGCCCTTGACACGCATGTGGGCTCCAGGACCAGTGCAGATGTCGGCTCTGAACCTGCCTCTCTCCTGGAGCCCAGAGCTCTGCGCACCTGAAACCCTCAGCCGGGCCTTTCTGATTGCTTCCTCAGCCAAAGGGCCCCGGCTGAAATCAATCCTAGGATGGTATCTGATAGCAGATTTAATAAAAGGGCCAGGTGGCAACCCGAGCCGCCTTGGGGACAATTGTGAATCTCAAAGCAGACACACATTCTCCATTAGGCCCTCCGAGGAGGCCAATTTCAGCAGAATCATTAAAAGTCGATGATTCTGCAAATGTCTTTTTGTCTGCTGTGCTGTGTGGGGTAGCGGAAGCAGGGAAGTGTAGGTTTCCTCTGAAATCATGAAGCACTAGGCAAAGAAAGGCAGTAAGACAATCTGACACTTGACCTTAGACTGACCATGAAATTTGACATTGAAGACTTGGAGAGAGATTCGGGAGGGAAGGAGAGCTCAGGTAACCACTGAAGTACTCAAAGGTCAGGAGGTAGGGAAAAGAGATCAAGGACAGTGTTCAAAATAAATCAGAGAGCCCGCAGATGATCAAGGTTTAACATTATTTTTTCCCCCAGAAAGAATTTATCTAATCTCACGGTTTGGGCTTTGATAGTTACTTTACGACACTGGACAACGTCACCATATGTCAGGACCTCCCCCTGCACCCAGCCCTGGACAGGGGCTAGGGTCCACCATCTCCTGTAAGGAGGTCCCCAGCGCCCCTTGGGAGAACTCCAGGCTGCAGAGCCACAAAGGGCCCTGGACACACAGATAAGCAGACACCCGCCCGAGAGGCTGCGAGCCCCTGGGGGGCAGAATAGGTGGCAGAGCTGAGCTGGAGCCCCTGTTTCCAGATCCCCAGCCCCGAGCTTTGCCCTTACCACCCACTACATAGATGTAAATTGGCTCACTTGAAAGAACTAGAAGTTCTTTCTAAATTCTGAATAATATTTCTAAATGATTTGCTAACACTAATAATAGTTTATAAACCTGGGACTTAAATCTTGCTGTATTTCTTTTCCATAAACGTAGAGTTTATGCTCGGTGAGTTTTGTTTGCTGAACTACTTCTTTCTGGTTATTTGTCACAGACTCACAATTGATCAATGTCACCAGCGGATCTGGGAAAAATGGCTTATGGGCAGTTTCACATCGTAAAAACTCTTTGCTATCATTAAACAGAGAACACGCCTGTGAACTCAAATAAGGAGAGTGCTCTTCATGAGACTGGAGGGGGAGGTTTGTAATGTGCAGGTCATGGCCATATGCAATGTTTGCTTCCTCTTTCTCTTCACTTATTTTCCTGAGTAGTTTTGATTGTGTGCACCTCTTCTCCCAGATGAGAGAAGGACACTTAGCAATGGGTTCAGGAAGGTCTCGGTTCGATGGGGGAGACGTTGTCAGAATGAGGTTGTTCTTATCCTTCCCCAAACCCCGAGCAGTGTGGCATCATAGTCTCCTCCCTTTCATGGGGTGAGAAGACCTTGTGTGCAGTGAGGACACCTTGGGGACAGGAGGCTTCAGTTCCACTCTCTGTTCACCTCAGATCCGTGGGTCACCTTGGCAAGCCCCTTAGCTTGCACTGCTGTTAACTCTTTGCAGAAGCTGGAACCAGAGCTGGGGACATACCTGTTCCACGCACCCCGGCCTGCTCAGCAGAGGGGCTGGGCGTGGGAGGGAAAACTCGAAAGCTGATGGTGTCCTGCAGCGGGAGACACCAGCCCAACAGGAAACTCCCCAGCTGGAAAATACCCGAGTTTCAGACCTTCTGTGAAGTCTGACTGCCTTTCCTCCCACCCTCTCCCTCCGAGTGTGTGATGAGTCAAGGGAACTGAGACCAGAGTGGGAAGGGAGGGTGACTCTGGGCAGGTGGACTTCAGTGGTGCATAGCTCCACACATGAAGCTCCCCTAATTTGTATATCGTCTGTGCCGTCCCTGTTTGTGTATGTGAGGTGACAGAGGACACTTCTGTTGGGGCAAATACAGATGGGCAGGGGCCAAAGCCAAAAGGCCGGATTTTGGAGGAGAGAGCCCTGACTTTTCAGATGGTAGCCTCAAGTTGGGGAGAAGGAGCTGGGGTGCTTGGAAATGGTCATTCATCCATTGATTTGTTGATTAAACCCCCCTACATGGGCAGCCACCGAGCTGGGCACTGGGGAAAGGAGCGACTAGGACACAGACCTGTCTCCAGTAGCTGAGGGGACAGTGACAGCCACGTGGTACAGTTATAGGATATCAGGTAAGGCTTCCCCCAAAGCTGAGAATGAGTAGGAGTTTGGCAGGTGTAGAGAGGAGAAAGTGTGGGGGGGGGGTTGTCTTGCTGAGGAGCAGCCGTGTGCCAGTGACCGGGCTGCAGAGGGCCAGGCACGTGTGGGCGGGGCTCTGCCTGTCGGTGCGGGGTGAACCCAGAACACAGGTGTGCAGGTGATGAGGCCATAGAGGTGGGCGGGGCAGGGCTGCGAGTGGCCGTACTTGCTGTGCTGAGGGCGTCAGCCTTTACCATCCAGTGAGGAGGCCGTCCAGGGAAGAGGTGAGGAGGGCCTCAAACAACAGTGGCAGTGGAGGTAGAGAGTGGAGGAGGTTAAGACATACTAAGGAGGGTACACAACAAACCTTGGTAATTAACGAGATGTCATTGACTGAGGTCAAAAGCTAAACTGTTGCATGCAACCAAGAGGCCTTAACATGTGACAGCTCAGGCAGGGACGTCTCTCTCTCACCGGGCAGCAGGGCTCTGCTCTACTCAGTCGCCCAGGGGCCCAGGCTCATGATAGCCCTGCCATCTCCCATGGGTGGCATCCAAACAGGCTCCAGTTGGTTCCATCCCAGCTAGAAGGAAGGGGCAGAGGGCACGGAGAGGAGCACACAGGGGCTTCGCAGCCCAGGCCTGGAACGGCACCATCATTCCTTCTCACTTCTACTCCAGGCTACAACGGAGGCTGGGAAATGTGCTCTAGCCTGAGTCCAGGAAGAAGGGAGGACCAGATTTTGTTGGGCAGCCAGCAGTCTCAGCACGGATGGCGTTAATCAAAACGAAAACATCTGAAGGGGAGACCTCAGAGTTCCGCTCAACTCCGGCATGCCCAGGATCCCTCGGGATCCCCCAAACCCCTGCAGAGCCAGCCTTTGGCTCTGAGGACTGCCCCTTCCCAGCTCCCAGGATTCTGCAGTAGGGAATCAAAAGCCCTGGGACTGCATTAGAGGTTTATTTCTTTGGATCAAGTATGAGCATCTGTGCTTTGTCTTTAAAGCCAAGTACTGCTTCTCTGAGATGCTGAGGTCAGTTGTGCTGGATATCCAGTTAAAGAAAGTGTACTCAGGAAATAGCTCTCCCATTAGCAATACTAAAATGTTATTTTTACAATTGTCAGGGAAGATAAAGCCCAGCTAAGTGGTAGTGAAAATGACAAATATGCTCTTTCAAAGAAAGTTCTCAGGAATATACTGTATGGCACCCAGCCTTGGACAACTCAGGTGGATGACCCCCTCACGTATATCTCATCTAGGTAATGCTAGAAAAAATACTGAATATTCAAGCCTAGAGTATTTCTTAGGGGGTTTCTGCTTTTCCCTTACTTACAAGTTTGGCCTTTTCCTGAAGTTGTATTAGCCGTTGGAGATCAATTTGGGGTGTTGGAATTTTGGTGAACATAGCAGAAGAATGATGCCTTTAGTGGCTCAATTTATAGAATCATGCACTTGGATTCTAACATAAAACTCCAATTAAACCACAGTCTTGACTGTTCAAGTAGTCAGCCTTCACATTTCAGGAGACAGATTGCCCAGGTTGTGGATTGTCTGACTTTGTTTCCCTTCTTTCTTTTTGTTGGGTTATTTTGTGGTTTCTCTGTTCTTAACACACAGGGAGGCCAGGAAAGGAAAGATTGTGAAAATTCAGTTCCTGCTAGAAGAATTGCTCATCAATAATACAATATGACGAGGAAGCCGGATCTAACGCTTTAAGTCAAGTCCTTGCACCGTCCTCTGTTCCTTGAGCATGCTGTGACACGGGAGTTACAGCCGGGATTGGAGCAGGTGTTCCAGGTGAAAAAAATGAGTTTGCTCTGTCTGGCATACCTTGTGCCCTCTGCCTGATCAGATACCCTCCTGCCCTTTTCTCTATCAGATGATGCTTTAGACACCTGATCTGAGAGGAAAGTACATTCAGGTGTAAAGTACTGAAAGGTTTACTAATCAACCCATCCCAGCGGCAACTGCTTAACCCGCATGCTCCACGCAAAAGCAATCAACCTCTAATTCCAGAACTTGGGGTCTGTAAGTATTAATAGCAAGCTCTCTCAGGTAAGGGCTGTGATTACTGAGCAGGGTGTTCCTTAAGTCCATGGAAACAGGCATCATGGATGGCAGCCTTCTTTGACTATGCCCAAGGTCAGCCTCGGCCATAATTAACAAGCACCAGGATAATCCAGCACTAATGCAAGTCCCAGAAAGCCTTTGATTTCCGTAGGCATGTTTCTCTATTTAGGCCAATTTTTTCCATCTGGTTTTCAAAGAAGCAGCTTAGGATATAACATCTTACATGGTACAGTTTGTGTACACAATGCTGGAGAAAAAAGGCCTCCATTGCCAGGTATAGAGCAAACAGAAACAGTTGGTCTCCTTTATTCTACTTCCTTTTTCTTTTATTCACCTTGGAAAGGCTGATTAGAATTTGTTTATACATGTCTTAAGTGACTGTGTTCAGGCAAAGGAGTCAGCAGAAAAATAAGGAAAACTGGGACAAAGTGATGAAAAACCAATAGGGAAATTTTGTGGGAAAGTTTTAACTATCATCACTGTAAGTGAATCATTTGTTTTGTTTTAAAACTATAACTCTTTTCCCCATAAATACCCAGCAATATAACTTCATTTAACAATGTTTATGAGAATTTCATTTAGGATAGCATCTAAAGCAATAAAATACTTAGGAATAAGTTTAACAGAGAAGTGCAAGGCTTGTATGCTAAAAACTGTAAAATGCTGTTGAAAGAAATTGAAGTAGATCTAAACAAGTGAAAGACATACTTATGTTCACAGATTAGGAGAGTTAATATTATTAAGATGGCAATATTAATCAAAGTGATCTACAGATTCAGTGCAATTCCTGTCAAAATCCTAGCTGGATTTTTTACAGAAATTGACAAGCTGATCTCAAATTCCTATGGAAATGCAAGTAACCCAGAGTAGCAAAAAAGTCTTAAAAAAGAACAAAGGAGAATTCACATTTCCTGATTTCAAAATTTACTACAAATCTATGATAATCAAGACTATGGGCCAGGTGCAGTGGCTCATGCCTGTAATCCTAGCACTCTGGGAGGCCAAGGTGGGAGGATTGCTTGAGGTCAGGAGTTCGAGACCAGCCTGAGCAAGAGCGAAACCCTGTCTCTACTAAAAATAGAAAAATTAGCCTGGCATGGGGGTACACGCTTTAGAGATCCAGCTACTTGGGAGGCTGAGGCAGGAGGATTGCTTGAGGCCAGGAGTTTGAGGTTGCAGTGAGCTAAGCTGACGCCATGGCACTCTAGCCTGGGAGTCAGAGTCAGACTGTCTCAAAAAAAAAAAAAAAAAAAAAAAAAAAAAGCCTATGTAGTATTGGCATAAGCATAGGCATATAGATCAATACAGTAGAATTAAGAATCCAGAAATAAACTTTTACGTTATAGTCAATTGATTCTTGACAAATGTGCAAGACAATTTAATGGGGAAATATAATCTTTTCAACAAATGGTTCTGGGACAACTAGATATCTATATACAAAAGAATGAAATTGGACCATATATAAAAATTAACTCAAAATGGAGAAAAAGACATAAATGTAAGAGTTAAAACTATAGAGTCTTACAAGCACACATAGGTGTACATCTTCAAAACCTTATGTTTCTTACATATGAGAGTAAAAGTACAAGGAACAACAAAAAAAGAAAAAATAGATAAACTGGACAAATAAAAATTAAAAACATTTGGGCTCCAAAGGACACCATCAAGGCAGTGAAAAGGGACCCTACAATAGGAAATAATTCTTGCAAGTCATATATCAAATGAAGGATTTTGTTATGAATAGGATTGTTCTCCCCCCAAATTCATAAATTGAAGCCCTAACCCCCCATGTGAATGTATTTGGAGTTAAGGCCTTTAAAGAGGTAATTAAGGTTAAATGGGGTTAAAACAGTTGGGCCCTAATCCTATAGAACTGGTGTCCTTATAAGAAGAGGAGGAGACACCAGGGATTGTGAGCACAGAGAAAAGGCCATGTGGGGACACAGCAAGAAGGTAACTGTTTACAAACCAAAGAGAGAGGCCTCACCAGAAACCAACCCTGCTAGCTCATTGATCTCTGACTTCCAGACTCCAGATCTGCAAGAAAATAAATTTCTAATGTTTAAGCCACCCAGTTTGTGGTATTTTGTTATGGTAGCCTGAGCTGACTAATATAGACTTGTATCTAGAACTATTACAACTCAATAATAAAATGACAACCCAATTTTTATTTATTTTTTATTTATTTTATTTAGGGGTCTCGATCTTGCTCAGGCTAGTTTTGAACTCCTGAGCTCAAATTTTCCTCCCACCTCGGCCTCCCAGAGTGCTAGGATTACAGGTGTGAGCCAACGAGCCCGGCCAACAACCCAATTTTAAAATGAAGAAAGGATCTGAATGGTGTTCTAAAGAAGATACACAAATGACCAATAAACACTTGAAAAGATGTTCAACATCATTAGCCATTAGGAAAATGTAAATCAAAACCATAATGAGGTACTACTTCACACCAACTATGATGGCTTTAATCAAAAAGACAATAATGAGTTTTAGTAAGAATGTAGAGAAATTGGAGCCATCATAGTTGCTGGTAGAGATGTCAAATAATGCAGCTGGTATGGAATTCAGCATAGCAGTTCCTCAAAAATTTAAACATAGAGTTTCCATTTGACCTAGCAATTCCACTGCTAGCTATATACCTTAGAGAAATGAAAATGTATGTCCACAAAAAAATTTTGTACATGAATGTTCATAGCAGCATTATACATGACAGCCAAAAAGTAGAAACAATCCAAATGCCCATCTACTGATGAATGGACAGAATTGGTATATCCATACAATGGAACATTATTCAGCCACAAAAAGGAATGAAGTACTACATGCTACAACACAGATGAGTCTTGAAACTAAGTGAAAGAAGCCAGACACAAAAGGTAATATATTATACTATACGATTCCATTTGTATGAAATGTCCAGAATAGGCAAATCTAAAGAAAGCAGAATAGTGGTTGCCAGAGGCTAGGGAAAATGGGAAATGGGAGTGATTGTTAATGAGTATAGACTTTCTTTTAGGATATTAATGAAAATGTTCTGGAACTAGATAGTGGTGACGGCGTACAACCTTGTGAATGTATTAATCAACCTCTAATTCCAGAACTTGGGGTCTGTAAGTATTAATAGCAAGCTCTCTCAGGTAAGGGCTGTGATTACTGAGCAGGGTGTTCCTTAAGTCCATGGAAACAGGCATCATGGATGGCAGTCTTCTTTGACTATGCCCAAGACAGGTGTGGTGGCTCACGCCTATAATCCTAGCACTCTGAGAGGCCGAGGCAGGAGGATGCCAGGAGTTTGAGGTTGCTGTGAGCTAGGCTGACGCCACAGCACTTTAGCCTGGGCAAAGGGTGAGACTCTGTTTCAAAAAAAAAATAAAAACCACTAAGTTGCATAGTTTAAAGGGGTGAATTTTATGATGTGTGAATTGTCTCTCAGTAAAGCTGTTATTATTAATAAAAAAATCCTTTAAAAAACTTTATGCAGACATAAAAATTAAAAGAATTCTCAAAATGTAAATACAGTAGCCAACATATTATTTTGTCCACTAGATTAAAACACTTTGCAAAAACTGCAAGCCACTTAACTTATTAGTTTTTCTTTTTTTTTTCCTCCTTTGCTACAGGATGGTCTGTATGTTGATAGTTCCTTCCCATTTTTCTCCTTGGCCTAGAGCCATACCCAGGGGGTGTGTTCTCAGCAGACAGCTGACTCCCTCCTACCCCTCCCCCATTCCATTCTAAAGAGGGCAGAGGTCAAGTCCCCTTGACTCTTTGGCCTGTAAGTTCCAGTGCTCACTTCCCTCTGCAGGCCTGGGTGAGACCTACCACTTCTTTTTTTCATTTTTATTTTTACTTTTTCTTTATTTCAGAATATTATGGGGGTATAAACAGAGCTTGAGCCTATTCTTTTTGAAAAGATTATGACACATGGTCTCAACCTTCAAAGAACTTACATTCAGAGGCATGTAAAATGTGGGTAACATGTATTTGAGGACATGGGACTGGAGGAGGGGTGGATGGGAGATGCGTTTTTCAAGGTGCATCATTGTGCACTGTTTGAATTCGTCCATGTGTTATAGACAGCGTTGTGCCTCCCTGCAATTCATATGTTGAAGTCCTAATGTCCAGCACAATTCGAAATATTTGGAGATAGGGCCTTTAAAGAGGTAATTAAGGTTAAATGAGGTCCTATGGGTGGGCCCTAATCCAATAGGACTGGTGTCCTTTTTTTTTTTTCTTTGACACAGAGTCTCGCTCTGTTGCCAGGCTAGAGTGCAGTGGTGTCATCACAGCTAACAGCAACCTCAATCTCCTGAGCTTAAGGGATCCTCCTGCCCCAGCGTCCCGAGTAGCTGGCACTACAGGCGTGCGCCACCACACCTGGCTAAGGACTGGTGTCCTTACAAGAAGAGAGTCAGTGAGAGACACAGGGATAAGTGCACACAGAGAAAAAGCCATGTGAGGACACAGAAAGAAGGCAGCCGTCTGCAAGCCAAGGAGAGGAGCCTCACCAGAAACCAACCCTGCCAGTACCTTGATCTTGCACTTCCAGCCTCCAGAACTGTGAGAAAATAAATGTTTGGTGTTTAAGCCCCTCAGTCTGTGGTATTTTGTTATGGCAGCCCTAGCAGAATAATATACCATGTGAACATGTTTTTGTTTCCCCCCCCATAAGAATAATTACAGTAGAATTTATTATTAATAGTCTAATTTAAAAACATGAAAAGATAATGAATGAATGAAATGAGGTAATACATTACTAATGATCAAATGAATGCAGTAGAGAGAGCAATAGTCCTATTCCTGCTCTTAGGTGCTCCCTTCTCCTGGCCAGGCCTCCTTGGTTTTTGCTCTTTCTGTGCCTCCTTGTCCCACCTTGGATGCTCCAGGTTGGGAGCATTTCCCATCAACCTGGAATGTCATCTTGTCTTCTAGAATCTTAGAGAAATCACTGCTTCCAAGCCTCGTTTTGACAAAGGGTCTTATTCCTATTTGTTTTGTAGATCTGTGAAGATGGGCCCATCTCATGAGTCTAGACAGGTCTCCCTGGAAACTCTTTTTTTATTTTTTATTTTTGGTTGACTGATTGAGTCTAATTAGCACCTCCAACCAGAACAGGAAAGATAAAACCCAATCAGTTCCTTCTACTTAGTTGCTTCGGTTAAAAAAGAAATGTCTTAATTTCTGTAATTGTGGGTTTGAAAAGCTAGTTCCAAGAATAAGAGTTTTTTAAATGTTTATATGGATTTAATCTTAGTCTTAAAATCATTCTCCCTCAGGCTTTTGAATGTTTTGTTCCACTGTCTTCTAGCTTCCCTGTTTAATTGAGAATTGTAGTATCAATTTGATTCCTAATCCTTTGTTTATGATCTTTTTCTTCCCTTTGGAAGGGTTTAGGATCTTGTTATCCTGGGTACTCTGAAATAGCATGATGTTCTGCTCTCGTTTTAAGGGGAAAAAAATAATGACATAAAAAAATACAACATGAAGTAGTATGATGATGTGCCTGGGTGTGGGTCTTTTTTTGTTCACTGGGCTACATCCTTCAAACTGGGTCCTCAAATTTTATCTTTCATTGAAAGTGGGCCCTTGCAATATGGAGACTCATATCCTCTTGCTTTGGGAACTATCTTGTGGTTTTTGCTTGTTTTATGTTTAAATAATGTTCTCCCTATCTTTTGTCTGTTCTTTCTTTACAAATTCCAATTTGTCAGACAGCCACCCATTTAGACTGACCCTGTCTTTTCCCTCTCTACTTTCGGTATCTTTGGTTTTGATTTTGTTTTTGTTCTACTTCCTGGGAAATTATCTTCAATTCCACCTTCTGGCCCTTCTATTGAAGTTTGCATTTTCACAATTACATTTTTTAGTTTTTTAGAGTCTTCCTTGTTCTCTGTTCCTTTTTTTATAGTATCCTGTTCTAGTTTTATGGTGCAATATTTTAATTTTAGTTCTCTGAGAATTTTTATTGCAGATTTTAGAAAAGTTTTCTTCTGCTTTCTGTATTGTCTATTTTTATTTTATTTTTCCATTGTCTTTTGTTTGTTTTGGTCTCTGTCTTTTTTTTGTGTGTGTGACAGAGTCTCGCTCTGTTGTCCGGGCTAGAGTGCCGTGGCATCAGCCTAGCTCACAGCAACCTCAAACTCCTGGGCTCAAGCAATCCTCCTGCCTCAGCCTCCCGAGTAGCTGGGACTACAGGCATGCACCACCATGCCCAGCTAATTTTTCTATATATATTTTTGGCTGTCCATATAATTTCTTTCTATTTTTAGTAGAGACGGGGTCTCACTCTTGCTTGGGCTGGTCTCAAACTCCTGAGCTCAAACGATCCGCCCGCCTCGGCCTCCTGGTCTCTGTCTTTTATGAAAAGGCATTCTCCAAGTGTCCTGAGATACCATGTGGACCACATTTCAGAATGAATCACTCAAAAGTGACGGAAGCTGTGTGTGCACGCATGGTGCTTGTTGACTGGTGGTGCACACCGTAGGGACATGGTACGGAGTTGGCTTTTTCATGGAGGGAGCCCAAAATCTCAGCATACGTAGGTTATTTTTTTTTTGAACTAGGCGCTTTCCCCACTTTCCTGATGCATGTAGGAAAATGACCCTAAAGTTTTCCTAAACTTTATTTTTGGGGTCACAACCATTCAGATTCAAATCTCTTGTTTCCATCCACATGTTGTCAACATGCCTTCAGATGAAAATGGGGGAAAGTCAAAGCTAATTGTTGGGACTTTTCTCAGTTCTGGGTGACTAGGTGTCTCCTGAGTCTCTTTAGATTTCTTCTTTTTCCATCTTCTTTACCATTTTGCATCCCATTCCAACTTCCAAAACGTTATTGCTTTCTTGTCTGCTGTTTTCTACTCTCCTGTTCTCTTTCTCCTTCCAGGTTTACATACTTTTAATCCCATTTACAATCATTTTAATGGAGTTTTGGAAGGGAGAAGAGATAAATGCCTGTGTTCAATCAGCTTTATTTCACCTAACGTCTTCCCAATTTTTTTTTTTTTTTTGAGACAGAGTCTCACTCTGTCACCTGAGCTAGAGTGCTGTGGCGTCAGCCTAGCTCACAGCAACCTCCAAACTCCTGGGCTCTCGCGATCCTCCTGCCTCAGCCTCCCAAGTAGCTGGGACTACAGGCATGCGCCACCATGCCTGGATAATTTTTTCTGTATATATTTTTAGTTGTCCAGCTAATTTCTTTCTATTTTTAGTAGAGATGGGGGGTCTCACTCTTGCTCAGGCTGGTCTCGAACTCCTGAGCTCAAATGATCCACCCGCCTCGGCCTCCCAGAGTGCTAGGATTATAGGCGTGAGCCACTGTGCGGCCCATTTCATAGCATTTTCTATGATACGAAGAGAATTAAACATTTGGGCTTGCTTTCAATGAAGCTATGCACTTATGTGAATAGACCACATATGTTACAAAATAATTGAGGCATGGATGGTTTTATACAGATTTATGTAATTGGGGGTGGATTAAATAATATGATAACACATACCTGAAATAAAACCTAGAAGGAAAAATATGTTAAAATCAATAGGTTTGAAGAAGTGAAAGAGGGAGGGTCACAGTATATTCTGGTGAATAACTACCAGAAATCTTATAGAGTAGGTCCTGCTCTTATTAATCTAGTGGTAGCTGAATACGTAAAGAAAACATTTTTAGGTCATATCCTGCGCTCTTAGAAAGAATAGTGTACAAGAATTTGCATTGTACCTTGAGAAGATTCCAGTTTCTGAAAGTCCTTTCAGTTGATCAAAATTCTTCTCTTTCTACTTTCAATAATAAGAAGCTTATTATGGAAATGGAATGCAGATTCTGTAACAGCCGAAGACCAGTAACTCTTCAGAGCAAATCAGAGAACATTCCCAGGTTCTGTCCATTGACTTAATAAATACTACTACGGTACAAATGAAAGGATCATCTATTTTGTGGGATTTTTTAGTATAGGTTCTCTGTCTTACAAAGAAATGAAACACACTGGTTATAAAATAGGGAAAGAATCTGGAATAGATCATGGCCCAGTGTAATTTGCCTTGGCACATGTACAGACTCACAATCACCACCATTTGATATAATTTTTCAGATTCTAACTGTGTTTGAGATGTAAAAAGAGCTAAGGAGAAAAACGTGAGATGTACCTTTGCCTGGTTCTGCTCTCCTGTCTCTTTGGGCCTGTCCTTGCACCTTGTTTCTCCAGGGAGAAGAGTCTGATCTGTGTGGAGGCCGAAAGTCCTCGCAGGGGATTTCTGAGGAGCTGGACGCTAGCTGCACTTTTGTTGGACTCTTTCAAACATGTTAACATTTTTATATAAGTACAGAGCTAGGGAAATGCAGAGGTTAGCTGAACTGCCCTGGATTACAGAGGGATCAGTGCGCTGTCCTTACAAAAGGGGATGCCAGGGGACCTTCCGGCCACACCAACCCTGGAAAAAGGTGCTTTCTATGATTGAATTCTAACTAAGCCACAGGTCCCAAGGGCCCTGGGCCTGTGTAGGGAAAAGGATGATGGTTTTGTTGGCTATAATTTACTTTAAAATACTTTAGCACAGGCTATAAAGTGACATATGAGTATGTGCCCATTGGTTTTAATCCATATGCTAGAGACAGCATCAGATACCCTAATCCCAATGATGAATACACACTCCAGGGGTGGTTAGGGCATGTGTAATTAAATACCCACATTCCAGCTGTCTTTCTTTCCAGGCAACAGCAGATTGTTAATTAGCCCAAAGGATGTTAGAAGAATGATTTTTATTGGTGAAATTCAATGTGTTAGAAAGGAGGGTGGGTTGGCTACAATTTAGCAAGGCCTTTGCCTCTCACCCTGTGGAATGGCATCTGAGGCCTGACCTGAATGGACCCATGTCCAGCTTCTGACTCAGAGCATTCTGGTTGTTTGATGCCAACCACGAAGTTAATTCTAGGATATAGTCGTGTTTTTACCTTGAGTTAACATTTAATGCAAGGAATGGTCAGAGACCTCAGTCTCCAGGAGCTTATAGAACAGGATGTACGGCTATACTGGGTTCTCTTTCTAATAAATGTTTAATACATGATGAAATGTGCAGCAAAATTTGGTCTGTGACTTGTTTCCATTTCAACAAATTACCTCTCTTGAGTGTATGGTGGTGGGGAGGAGAGACCTACCATCCCCACCTATCTCCAACCAGTGTGGCTACTGACATTTACCAGAAAGAACCTAATAGTTAACCTAATAATGACTTCCTATCCTTCTTTCCCGGCACTCACCTCTTACTGTGCTTGGGGTAATGCTGGGGGAGGGCCTTCAGTCTTCATCATCTGAAAGCAATTTCAGAATTGCAGGCAGAGGCAAAATATGTCACAGGTGTGCCCAGGGCTAGCGTTGGAATAACCCAGAGGAGATATAACAGCTACTATCTAGAAGATGTACATAGGAAAAGCCTGCGGTAGGTGTGTGACCTAGGTTACCTCTTTTAAACCTTATAATTATCTCAGTAAGACACATATATCCCAGGGAAGAAACTGAAATGTAAGAGGTTAAGGGGTTTGCCCATGGTTGCACAGCTAGGCTCTGGGGAAAGCAGAATTTTGAATCCCTGTCTGCCTTCTTTGAAGCCTGTGTTATTTGGACAATGGCTCTAATCTTCATTGAATGTAAAGAAAAAAAAATTGATGCTACTCTGCTTCGGTGACTAAGGCTGCAACCAACTTAAACTGCATTAGTAGAAAAAATCATTGGTTTGAGATTCGGAAATGTCTAGGAGCAAATCCTGGTTCTTCCACCTGTCAGATATGTGACATTGGCAAGTTACTAAACTTTTCTGTGGACCTGAGATTTCTTTCTTTTTTTTTTTTTTGAGACAGAGTCTCACTCTGTTGCCCAGGCTAGAGTGCCATGGCATCAGCCTAGGTCACAGCAACCTCAAACTCCTGAGCTCAAGCAATCCTCCTGCCTCAGGCTCCCGAGTAGCTGGGACTACAGGCATGTGCCACCATGCCTGGCTAAGTTTTTCTATATATTTTTAGTTGTCCAGCTAATTTCTTTCTATTTTTAGTAGAGATGGGGGTCTTGCTCTTGCTCAGGATGGTCTCGAACTCCTGAGCTCAAACTATCCGCCTGCCTCAGCCTCCTAGAGTGCTAGGGAGATTTCTTGTCTGTAAAATGGGCCTATTTTTAATTTTCTTTAAAGTTGCTTGTGAGAAATAAGCACACCTTTTAAAAATACAATAAACACAGAGCTTAGCATGCACAGTAGTCCTCTATTCTTTTTCCTCAGAGGAATGTCCCCCTAGTAAGATATAAAGCCAGGAACCAGGATTGTTTTTTTAATCCCAGGAATTTTCACAGTGTTAGCCTGTTGAATATACTCAATGAATGTGTCTTGATTTAACTAATTCCTTAAAATTTGCTCGCTTATTCCTGGGCTCCTGGTGACAAATTTTAAGCAGTTCTTTGCACCCACAGGCTGAAAGGCACCGTGGTAGAGGTGTGAGCACACACAGAGGGATTGTTCACTGTGTATGAGCTCACAGATGAGCTGTCAGGAATGGCACGAGAACGTGCACCCATTCACAGCATTCTTGTGGTAAGAGGAAACATATAGTCAGGATTTGGAGAAGTAATCAAGCTGGAAACATGAGCCAAAAGCCAAGTCACTGAGAAGAATGTGAAAGTAGTTTTCAAAAGGAAACCAGTAATTTCAAAAGCAGGCTGGGCGTGGTGGTTCACACCTGTAATGCTAGCACTCTGGGAGGCCGAGGTGGGAGGATTGCTTGAGGTCAGGAATTCTAGTCCAGCCTGAGCAAGACTGAGACCCTGTCTCTATCAAAAATAGACAAATTAGCCAAGTATGGTGGCATGTGCCTGTAGTCCTAGCTGCTCAGGAGGCTGAGGCAGGAGGACCCCTTGAGCCCAGGAGTTGGAGGTTGCTGTGACCTAGGCTGACGCCACGGCACTCGAGCCCAGGCAACAGAGTGAGATTGTCTCAAAAAAATAAAGTAATTTCAAAAGCATATATTGTTTTAAAGATCAAAAAAATGAATGAAAAACCAAACGAATTATTAATACTTTTAGTAACTAGACAGTAATGGAAGCTTGTAGCTAACACAAGTGACACTTCTATTAAGAACCAAAGAGTATGAATTATGAACGAAAACCAGAAATGTCTTACCATATCTTTCTTGCCTTGGGTTTAACATTCTCAGAATATTCCATTTTTCTTTCCCATTTCTCTCTCTTTTTCCTTCTTCCTTTTCTGTACGTATGAAGGGCAGGGGCTGACATGGGCAGGCTGGGCTGCTGTGGCAGGGACCTAGGAGTCAGGGTCTGGGTCCAGAGAGGGGGTCCCGCCTAGTACCATCCCTGAGTGAAGGCAATAGTCACCTGGATAGACATGTATGTGCAGTTTCCCTGCTCTCCTTCAGGAGAGACTTTTGATGTTTCTCACCAAACCCACGGCCAGTTCAGCCAGTCACCTGCCAACTCAGTTCACATAAACATGAGCAAGTGGTGGAAGTGAAGTTTTGAGTGACCGTTCATTATCCTACAGCAGGGCATGCCATGTGCTTGTGTTCTTAACATCTTTCTCAGGCTGCTAGGCAGAGATCTGAGCAGATGACCACAGCAGGGAGATGTCACCAGGGTTGGATGCTTTCAGGGGCAAGACACGTCCTAGAGTCCAGGCCTGCTTCTCCAGATGTGCTTTTGCCAAGGGCCTCAGGCTAAGGGACTAGCACCTTTTCTTGGGGCCAGGGAGTATGTTTGATGGGGTATTTGTATCCTAGGCAAGGAAGCAAAAGTATCCTTAAAGGTCCTTTTATCTCTCCTTTTTCTATCTTTCAAATACAACAAAATACTTTTAGCATCCTGCCAATCATGCTCCCTTTTTTCTTACTGGTAAAGTATAATTTTCAAAAAGTTAAAAGTGTGACTCTCACCGTAAATATAAAATGCACATGGATCAAAGATTTTATTCAACTCTTTCATTAATGAGGGAACCAGTAAGATGTTAAGACGAGTTCAAAGGAGAATTTGAAGAATAGATATATAGGTATAGATATGGATATTAGGAATGTTGGAGTGAATGTGTTAATAGATACAAAACTGATTAATAGTCTAGGGAGTATCTCTGTGGACCAAAGTTTATTCGCATTGCTTTGGACAAGAGTCATTTGCATTACTATCCGTTTTCTACAAGTTATCTTTGCAAGTGGTTTTCTGTATATTCATAAGCAGCACCACATTTTCCAAAACATTTTCATCACCTCAATCTATAGCACATTAAATCATGAATCCTAGCGGAGTGTATGCATATTCACAAATTTTTATGAATCAAATCTTATATTTCATCCTCCTTGGTCTAATACCCTAGAATCCATTCCCATACATGATCCTCAACTTCTTCTCAACATACATAGGCAAGATTTCCCACGTCTCTTGCTATATAATCTGTTCTATCCTCCCTTCCCCAGCCCATCTTGCAATTCTTCCGGGCTCTGCTGGAAGTTTATTCTCGTTATGGTCCTGGAGTCGAGAGGTGCAATGGCAGTACGTTTTAAGGAGAAAAAGATTCCATATGGGAGGCAAAGGCCCAGTGAAGTCTTGAAAGGACGTCGTGTAAGTGAAGGCTAATTTCCTCATACAGGGAGGAGGGGCTGCTTCTGCAGGCACGAGAGGCTTGGGGTTTGGGAGTTAGGCTTTTTCTGTGTCTGTCCAGATGCTCCCATCACAGACCTATGGTCCTGCTCCTACCCAATCACTGTCCTGATCTTAGCAAGAGAACTTGCTGAGGTCGAGCTTTGCAACAATTCTGTAACCTGCACAATTATTAAATACATTTAGGATCTGAAAGATGAGCATTGTCTGTCCCGAGGCTATCCCAGGTAAGAGGTTCTTTGAATTTCAGCATATTTGTACTTTATCCTGCTTACCTTTTTTTTTTTTTCCTTTCGGTAAACTCTTCAGGGCAGTCAGAAACAACTGTCTCACTCTACAATCTTTATAATTATCCCTGTTGCCATAGCAATCAAGTGCAATAGCAGCAAGAGCCCCCAAAGCCTTGGCTTCCCTCTGCCCCTCACCCCACTACCAGTGCTAATTGGAGTAACCCTGCTGTTGCTGCATGCCACGGGTTACTAGCATCCCTTTTGTTCCCCACGTGTGCACAAACATGTGAGTAACCCAGCCAGAGTTCCATCTTGAGGACTGTGTTTCCTGGGGTCACTCCTGGAAGGAAGAGAGAGAGGACAGGGTCCTGGCAAGAAACAGAATCTATCTCAGAATCTATCTCTGAAGACCCTTGCTGCCGAACAGCTGTGGGCAGGATTAGGGAAGCAACTATGTTAGTTTGCTAGAGCAGCCACAACAAAGTACCACAAGCTAGGTGTCTTAAACAACAGAAATTTACTATCTCAGTTCTGGAGGCTAGAAGTCCGAGATCAAGGTGTTGGTTGGAAGGATCTGTTCCAGGCCTCCCTAGGTTCTGGCAGTTCCTTGGCTTGTAACAGTGTAACTCCAATCTTCGCATGGTGTTCTCTGTGTCTGTCCAAGTCACCTCTTTTTAAAAGGATACCAGTCATATTGCATTAGGAGCCACCCTAGTAGCCTCATCTTAACTAATTACATCTGCAATCATCCTATTTCCAAATAAGGTCACATTCTGGGGAACTGGGGGCTAGGACCTCAACATAGGAATTTTGGGAGACACAATTCAATGCATGTCACCATCCAGGTGATGAGCACTCAGAGCTGAGTGACAGCACCTGTGCTAAACAGTCTCCTCCAGCCCCTCCAGATCCCCTAACTTTTAGCACCTTGCTCTGTGCCTGGGAGACTGACCTACACAGACTGCACCCCGAGCCCCCTGGCCTTCTGTTGGCTTTTACTTGACCTGCCTAATAAAAGGCACGGGCATGGGGCTAGGAAGGGAGAGAGGTCAGGCCACAGTACCACAAAGTACCCTTTCCAACTACTTTCACATCAATTTCTATCACTCTGTCCTATTTTTTTTTTTTTTTGAGACAGAGTCTCGCTTTGTTGCCCGGGCTAGAGTGAGTGCCGTGGCGTCAGCCTAGCTCACAGCAACCTCAAACTCCTGGGCTTAAGCTATCCTACTGCCTCAGCCTCCCGAGTAGCTGGGAATACAGGCATGTGCTACCATGCCTGGCTAATTTTTTCTATATATATTTTAGTTGGCCAGATCATTTCTTTCTATTTTTTTTTTAGTAGAGACGGGGTCTCGCTCTTGCTCAGGCTGGTCTCAAACTCCTGACCTTGAGCGATCCACCTGCCTCGGCCTCCCAGAGTGTTAGGATTACAGGCGTGAGCCACCGCGCCCGGCCTGTCCTATTTAATATTTGGAAGATAAGAGCTTAATAATGTTTAAAATATGGGTGTGTATGTGGATTGTTTTGGGAGTTTTTGTACATTTCGTAATAATAGATGATGTCCTAAGTGCTTGAATATAGTGTACCCTGGACAGTTCCTACGAGGGTGGTACTATGATTATCTTAATTTTATAGTTAACTGAGGCTGAGATTCTATCCTGCCCAAGGTTAAGGTTGCATAGCTAACTAGCAGCAGCAGTGGGATTTGATCCAGGGCTGTCAGCCTCCAGAGGCTGCCCTAAACCATATGTACTGACCCATTTACCAGACATGCCTTCCCCTACTTGACCTGTCTTAAACCCAGATTCACTTTCAAATTCTGGTTGAGCAACAGCCATTCTGTGGGGCTTTCTCAGTCACCTCCCCCAAGAATTGACCATGCAGTTGGTGCCTCTTCACGGTCCCCTGTGTACACTTCCATTAAGATGCCCACTGCACTTGTCTGTGTCTATTTTCCTACCTGTGAGTTCTTTAGGGCAGGCCCATCTCCCACCCGTCTCTGCAATTCCAGGGCCTGTGGCAGTCTGTCTGAGAGCAAGAGGTGCCAGTGAATGTTTCTGGAAAGAATATGTTCTGTTCTTACCACCCCTGACCGCTCTGTATGCTCTGGTGCACCCCAACACTCCCCGCCCCAGTGGGTGACTTCCTTCCTCAGTTTTATGCAGAGGACATTTGACAGTGCGCTGCCAGTCCTAGACCACCGCCCCTGCCCGAGGGTGGGTGTTCCAGTCCTAGACCACCGCCCCTGCCCGAGGGTGGGTGTTCCTATCTGTTCGCGTCCCACGGGGATCTTGTCTGCCAGGTCTGCCAGGATTTTTGAGCAGATCCTCTGCAAACAGGCTGCTCGGCTTCCCTGAAGGAGCTTCACTCAGTTCCCAGGCGTCCCCGGTGTGTGTGTGTGGGAGGATTTACTTTACTCTTCAGTTCTGTCCTAGTTAACAGTCACATTCTATCAGGAATCCCTTTGTCAACCCCCCAGGAATGTTTTGATGGAGTTTTTCTTTTCCTCAGTTGTTGGATTTAACTTAAGCCTCCCTGTGGAGGCCGCTTGGAGGCCCCAGCCTGTTCAAGGCCAGCTCTGTCACCTCCACATTCTCTGGGTAGCTTTTCTTCATTATCACCTACTCCGCATTTCCAGCTTTTCCAATTTTTCTCAGAACAGACGTGCCTGGTTTCTGGGTAGGGAACCCCAGGGGTGGCCCTAACATCGGTACCTTCTCTGCTCCTCCAGGGACGTTGGGAGTGTGAGTTTGGTCTGAGACCTGCCTCTTCAGCAGCTCAGCTGGACTCCTTTTGTGCGCGCTTCAAAAGCGTCGCTAAGCATTAAAGGATCCGAACATAATTGTTTTTAATTTTTATGCTATTTTTTGGTGATTTGTAAAAAAATTTTTGTTGTTGTTATTTAAAACCCAAACTCACTTGGGTTTTCCGGCGTCATTCTGTTCCCTCTAAGATCAGTGCCCGCGGTGGGGCTGCCTGCAGCGGCGAGGACGAGCGGTCCTTTTCCCCGCGTCCTCCCCCGCCTCTCGGGACGAGCGAGGTGCGGGGCACAGCTGCCCTCCGGGGGTCCCTCCCCGAGGCGCGGGGGAGGGAAGAGCCGCGGCGCGCCCCGGGAGAGCGGCGGGGAGGGAGGAGGGAACCTGGCAGCAGGAGCCGACTTCCTCCCTCCGCTCCGGAACTGTGCGCGGAGCTGCTGGGACGCGGAAACTCGGGAGGCGCCGCGGGAGCCGGGGGGGCGGGGCGAGGCGAGGAGGCGGGGGCGGGGCCTGGCCGGCCCGGGGGCGGGCTCGGGGCGGGGCCACGCGGGGCTGCTCTGGGTGCGCGGGGCGAGCTGCGCCCGCTGCGCTCCCCCGGCTCCCGAGCGCTGGGCACCGGCCGGGCTGCGGTCCCCGCGCGCAGCAGCCGCCGCCGCCGCCGCCTCTTCTCGAGCGGGCTCGGCCCGGCGCGGCCGGCGGCCGGGGCGATGTGAGCCGGGGCCCGCGGGCGCGGCCGGACCGCCGCGATGTGGCTCAAGCCCGAGGAGGTGCTGCTGAAGAACGCCCTGAAGCTCTGGGTGACCCAGAAGAGCAGCTGCTACTTCATCCTGCAGCGGCGCCGCGGGCACGGCGAGGGGGGCGGCCGCCTCACCGGTAAGGGGCGCGCCGGGGCGGGCGGGCGCAGCGGCCGGGCCCCGGGCCTCGCTCCCCGCCCGGCCCGCGGCCCCCAGCCCGGGGCTGCGTCGCAGGTGGCGATTTCTTGGGAGACTCGGGGCCAGGACGGCCCTGTCGAGGGCTTACTTTCCTTTCTTCTGCATTTCTCTGGCCAGCTCCCGTCGAGGTTGTGGCAGAGGGACTCGGGGGCTTGTGTATTTTCCCGGGCGAGGCAAGTGCCTTCGCCACCTGGCCGGGTGAGCACCTGGAGGCCAGATTTGGCTCGGGAAGCGAAGGAGAAACGCCGGCTGGGGCGTCACTGGAGGGAGCGGGGCCGCTCTGAGAGGAGCGCGGGCTGCTAAGCGGGGCCAGGTGACAGCGGGATGCGCCTGGGCCAGCCTGGACTTGGCCGTCTGGATGCGCCTGAGGCTCCAGGTGGTGTAGCGGCTGGGGACACGCGGCCAGTCCACGGCGGGGCACAGCTCGGGAGGTCCCGGGGGTCAGCGACCTACCGGCGTGTGGGCCTGGGACTGTCTCCGCGCCCGGAGGGGAAACAGAGGCAGTGCGAATCCCAAGCTCCTGATCTTAGTAGCAAAATTGAGCAAGTCAGTTTTTCCCCCGTCAGTGTCTTCCAAGGAATGTTAGGAAAACAACTCAGGCTTGTGAAGTTGATGAAAAAGAAAGCATTTTTTTTTCTAAAAGTTATGATTGAAAGCTCTTTGAAATCGAGGCCAGCTTGCATTATCTGAGACACCTGTTTAAACAGGTCGGTGAAGGGAAAATTTATTAACCATTTTCAGCTGTATCTACGGGGCCTATATCAAATTTCCCAATTTTAGAATCTGGATTAAAGGGACCTTACGTCTTCCTGTGTCGTCCCTCCTTCTACTGAGAAGACAGAGGCCAGCTAGGTCAAAGGACGGAGATCCCCAGATTAATTGTTGGCCGCTTTTTCTGCTCTCTGGCCAGTGTGGGGAAGGCCCTTCCTGAGGCGGAGTCTGGCAGGAACCGTATCAATGTGCCCTGAAACAACAGAACCCAGTGCAAAGGGAATTGCCTTTGCTGAACTTTAGCCTCCGAGAAAGCTGGCTCTTGGGTTTGTTAGAGGAGGGAGGACTTCACTGAGACCCAAGGATTGGGGGTTCTGGGTGGAGGGCATAGAGGGTGGTTGGGTGACCAGTGGTCCTGGTGAATGGCGGGGACAGCTTGGGCAGCTTGTGCGCCTGCTATAGGAGTTGTTTTGAGCTTGGGGGAGGGAGTTAGTGTAGAAGCAGGGGCCCTTGGGCTCCTGACCAGCACAGTGGTGACCCGGGCTCTGGGGAGGTGGAGGTTGGTGTCGCCCTGTGAGGAGAATCCAAGGCGAAGGGGTTGAAGAGGGGTTTGTCCCTCTGTTCTCTGAGGGCGGTGTATCTTATGATGTGTGAAGCAGAGTTCCTCATCTATAATGGTGGTCTCTAGTCGGGAGTGAGGACCAGGTGTGAAGATTTGTGAAGTGAGAATCATGAGGACGGTTTGTCTGGCAGGTGTTTTCATTCATTCACTTAGTTCCCTGCAGGCTGTGTGTGATTTCCATGCAGCTGCTGTGGGAAAGACTCCTGAGAGCAGGGGTGAGGCCTGCTGCCTTCACGGTGTTCACCATCTAGCAGAGAAGATGGGCGTATATTATGTGCTAGGCACCCTTACAGAACACACAATTTAGTAGGGGGAAACAATGAAGAAAATATACAAGTATATTGTATATTAGAAAATAAGAATTATGAAGAAAAATGAAACTGGAGATGGGTATAGTGAGTGAGTGTGTGTGTGTATGTGTGTGTGCGCGCGCGCGCGGGTGACTCCAAGGACAAAGTTGCTTGTATGATTCCTGGTTGAGCTTCAGGCCTACTTCCCTTCAGGAGATTTCTAACTCTGTTGTCCAGAGTCTGTCTACGATGAGCTCAACGTGATGTGGTCCCCTCTCTGTTGCGGTCCAAAAACAAGCAGGTCTCATGTTGTCATTGCACCAGTGGCTTTGGTGTCCCTTGGTATTTACTTTGATTTGGGCTTACTGTGAATGTGCAGAATTTTCTTCTTAACGGCAACAAGATCAACCAAAAAAAGGGGAAAAAGCCCACAGAAAGGTAACACTTGCTTTATTCCTTGGAGACCCTGTTGACTGTGAAAGGATAACATCTCTTCTGCAGCTGGATGCTTCACCTGCAGGCATTTAGCTGGGAAGCAGGTGGCGAGGCTGTGCCAATTGAGCAGCCGTGACTTACTGCATCCACTGCCAGGCGGGTCTTCACGGGGCCACTTAGGAATGTTGTAAAGTTAAGACCCATGGCACGCAGACGGCGGCTCCGTGGTGGTGTCAGTTTTCTACAAATGTAGAATTCTAATTTGGGAGATTTTTAGCAATTTAAGAGTTTAAAACTTAGATTGAGTTTACTTATGAAAATAATGGGGGCTAAGTTGATAAATGTTCTGGCTGCTTATAAACTTTTGTTTGGAAGGAGGCAAGCAGAGGTGGCTTAAGAGAGATTGGAAATAAAATGTAAGAGAGCAGAAATTAAAATGTGTCTCTTTTCTTTTAATATGATGTTGAATTTTCTGTTAGATAGGAGTTTAAACATATGAGGTCTGGTGATTAGTCTGAACTGCCTAACCTCAGAAATATAAACTTTTGTCTCATTAAGGATTATAATTTGGCCTGCTACTTACTCCCCCCCTTCCTCTCCCTAAACCCATCTCCAGTTTTATTTTTCTATATAATTCTTTCTTTCTAATATACAATATACTTGTATATTTTCTTCATTGTTTCCCCCTATTAAATTGCATGTTCTATGAGGGTGCCTAGCACATAATACATGGTCAGGAAACATTTCTAGGATGAATAGATGGATGACTTACATGAATGAATGATGGATCACACTTTTTTCTTAAAATTCAGTGGGCAGTGGGGAAAGAGGCCCAGCTTTTCGGACTGAGGCTGAGCTGAGCTGATCGCCTGGAACAGGAACATCCTTGCCTCTCTCAGCTTCCTGTTTACCTGGCAGTCCAGACCACTGTGGAAAGTTGGAGTGGCGGGGTGAGTGGGAAATAGTCCTCTTTCTCTGGTCCTTTTTTGTAGCTCCCCTTTTTGAGAGGGACAGCTCATGGCACTGACTTTGCAGGTGGCCAGAAAGGGCAGGCACAGATGGGACCAACTGTTACCACCTCCCAGGCTCTGGGCAGTACTGGGGCATGGCCACCTTTTCCTCAGGGTAGAACATGGTGTAGCAGAATTCAGTATTAGGAGATGTTTCCAAAGCTCTGCTGACAGAAGTGATTTTGCTAGGCTGGAAGGGAAGTAAATGTATACAGTGTTCACTTTGTTACAGTCTCCAGCCCATGGGAATATTTCTTACAAAAGTTCAGGCTGCTCTGGGAGAACAAAGAGTGGAGAAGTTAGCATGTGGGAGGCAGTGCACAGAACACAGTTCTCTGAAGCACTTAAAGTGAGTGGGTTAATAAGGAACTTAGCAGCAGAAAAACTAATAACCTGACTAAAAAGTGGGCCTTAATAGACATTTCTCAAAAGAAGACATGCAAATGACCAACAGGTATATGGAAAATGCTCAACATCACAATCATCAGGGAAATGCAAATCAAAACTGCTATGAGATACCACCTCACTCCAGTTAGAATGGCTATTGCCAAAAAGACAAAGGAAGACAGATGTTGGTGAGGATGTGGGGGAAAAGGGAACACTTACCCCACTGTTGGTGGGATTGTAAATTAGACCAGCTATTATAGAAAACAGTATGGAGTTTCCTCAAAAAGCTGACAAAACTATCATACGATCCAGCAATCCCACTACTGTGTATATATCCAAAGGAAATGAAATCAGTATGTTGAAGAGATATCTGCACTCTCATGTTTATTATAGTATTATTTGTAATAGCCAAGGTATAGAATCATATCTTATATAAAAGTGTCCAACAACAGAAAAATGGGTAAGGAAATGTATATATACACAATGGAATACTATTAAGCCATAAAAAGAATGAAATCCTGTCATTTACAACATGGATGAATCTAGAGACATCATGTTAAGTGAAAGAAGCCAGACACAGAAAGACAAATACCACGTGATCTCACTCGTATGTGGAATCTAAAGAGAAAAAAGGTAATATCATAGAAGCGGGGAGTACAACAGTGGTTACCAGAGACTGGGGAGGGCAAAAGGAGAGTAGAGGATGGGGAGAGATTGGTCAATGGGTACAAAGTTACAATTGGGAGGAGTAAGTTCTGGTGTTTTATTGCACAGTAGGGTGACTATGGTTAACAGTAAGTTATTGTGTACTACAAAATACCTAGAAGGGAGGCTTTTGAATGTTCTCACCACAAAGGAATGATAAATGCATGAGGTGATGTATATGCTAATGACCCTGATCAGATCATTATTCAGCATATATGTGTATCAAAACAGCAAATTGTACCCCATAAATATGTCTAATTACATATTTGTTAATGGCTGATATGTATAATTATATACGTGTCAATTAAAAAAAAGTGAGTGAAATAAACGTAACTCAAAAGACCAAATATCACTACCCAGATGTACCCTCTGAAGGATTTTATTTTATTCTTCTGTATTGTATTATATGCATTCCTGCATAATCTTGTAATTCTTTTTCCAAAGAGGCTCACAGTTAAAAAGTAGTAATTTGAAAAAACTGTTGATGTTTTCTACTTTGCAGAATGCTTACCTTAAGTCCCCGTTCCCATCATTGTATTTATAGTAGTGATGGGCCAATTCCCTAAGTAGGGGCAAGGGGAAAAGTATAGTGAGAAATAGTGTAAAATACAGACTTTGGAGTCAGGATAAGTCTGTTGGTTAGGAATCTGGGCTGAGAGGCCTTGGGCTGGTTTATCCAGTTTCTTTGAGCATTGTTATAACTTAGACTTAAGGGCAATAGTGAAGCTTGCTTTGGAGGGTTAGAAACTGCTTTTCATAGCTGCTGTACTATTTTTCATTCCCACCAGCAATGCACAAAGGTTCTGATTAAAATAAGGGTTAGAATTAAAGTAAAGAGTATGTATCAAGGGTTTAATTGTGCTTGGCACCTAGTAGGTTTGAAAAAAGAAAAGCAAAGTAACATTTTAAAAATTGAATAACAAGGGGGCTTCTGAGCATAAAGGTGTAAAGAAGTTTGCATGGTAGTACAGGCTCCATGAAACTTTCATTTGTCTATTAGAAATTACAGTATTTAATAAGTGTAATTAAAAGATTAAATATTTAAATAGCAACTCGGGCTAAGTATTGCCCAGTGGAAGGCATTTTGTAGGATCTGGGGACAGGGCTTCATTGACCACATTAAATCCTAGTCAATAAAGGGAACTTTACTTGGGTGTTCATGTGTGGTTGCTCATGCTGTGCCTAGAGTGGAGGGTTTACTGCCTTTGGCACAGTGTCCCACAGGCTGAGGGAGGTGAAACTGACAGTGTGGGGATTCAGGTGGGGTCAAAGCCTTGCTCAGAATGACTGCCAGAAGGTTGGAAACTGGTAAAACCCAGCATGGGTGTTTCATTTCTTGGCTAGTCCGTTTGACTTTGCCTGGAATTCCTGCTCAAGTAGCTGAATTTGTTGGTGGATTTAGTCTCTTCTAAATAGTGAAAATCTTTGACTCAACAGGGCAGCCTGTTACATTGTATAGACATCCTAGATGTTGGCTCAGATAACTGATACATCTTTAAGCGCTGATAAGCCATTGATAAAAGCTTTGAGGTTTCCAAGAGTTGCATTTAATGAAAGCATAATAAGGGCAATGTATTTGTAACTAGATAATCACACAAGGTACTGACTGTGTTACTGTGTTACTCCAGGAAGTAACATGAGGTACAAACTGTGTGGGTGGTGGGGCAAAGGAGGCTGGCAATTCCAGCCTAGTTGGGACTCCTTAGGAAGAACTGAAAATGATTGAGAGTCTGGTAGCTTTCAAAGAATTCATTTGGTAGTAGTGAATGGGTAAGGATTTTATAATCTCGACTCCACGTTCTGGAGACATTGGATAAAGGAAGAATTTACTTAAAATGAAAGTAGTAAATCTGATAATATTTCCAGCACAGATTTTTTCCCTATTTTTTTTTTTTTTTTTTGAGACAGAGTCTTGCTTTGTTGCCCAGGCTAGAATGAGTGCCGTGGCGTCAGCCTAGCTCACAGCAACCTCAAACTCCTGGGCTCCAGCGATCCTCCTGCCTCAGCCTCCCGAGTAGCTGGGACTACAGGCATGCGCCACCATGCCCGGCTAATTTTTTCTATATATATTTTTAGTTGGCCAGATAATTTCTTTCTATTTTTAGTAGAGACGGGGTCTCACTCTTGCTCAGGCTGGTCTCGAACTCCTGACCTCGAGCAATCCACCCGCCTCGGCCTCCCAGAGTGCTAGGATTACAGGCGTGAGCCACCGCACCCGGCCATTCTATTTTTTTTTTTAACTTATATGAATTGCATTAAAAAGCAACCCTGAGCATATTTTAGTTCCTGTTTGGGCTTGGATGAGCAACCCGTATACCACCTCTCAGACTGCTTCTCCTTCACTTTCTGCTCTTAAGCACAGACCCTCCAGTGTGTCGGCACTGTCCTCTCCCCGGACCTTCACTGGGTGTCCCCTCTGCCTGGGCACCCTCACTCCCCTGCTACCTGGCTAATTCTTGTCAGCCTTTGGGTCTCAGCCTGAGCCCTGCTTCCTGCAGATGTTGTACCTGGCTCTTCCCCTGCTCTGAAGTCGGGCCACCTGATCCTCATACCACCCTCCACTTTTCCTTTATAGCACCCAGCACTGAGGTCATGATGCGACTCTTGGTGGCTTTATCTGTTTACAGCAAACCAGACCATGAGCTCCAGGAGGGAGGTCCCAGGTCTGTGTTCCTCTTCGTTGTGCCTTTAGTGATAGAATGCTTCTTGTCACCAGAGCACTCTTGATAAATATTTGTTGAATACACGGATGTAGATATCAAGTAGTACAATCTTGATGTAGATTGAGTATAAACTTGATGTAGGTATCAAGTAGTACGTATCAAGTTGTACATATCAAGTAGAATTAATAGATGTGAGCCTACGTAGAAATCTTTTGCATCATCCTGGGAATGGAACTTCTGTAGAACACAGGAATAAATAATAAAGTGTTGTTCTTAACTCCTTTTCACACCAGTACTGTGTGCCTTAAGGACTGGCCATAGTTTGTCAGATACACCGGCCCAGCTGTTAGAACTGCCCATTGGTAACCTTTGTGTAAATGATTCCATATAGACCTAGACTAATTTCCCCAGTACATCACCAGCCCGCTAACACAGCTGTACGGTTTTGAGTCATTCATAAACATTTGGTAGGGCTTTCGTTCCACCAGATTTTACTATTATTTTTCTGCTTCCTGGTTTTTACTTAAAAAAAAAAAAAGGAAAGAAAAATCAACAACAAAATAAATAGTCCCTTAATAAGATCTTATGAAAGCGTACTGCATTGTGTGGTTGGTTTTTAATATGGACTCTTCCATGTGCATAAGAATATATAATGTAAAGTATAAGTAATAGAAGAAACACTACCTCCTTCCCTCTTGTTATTAAAAAAAGAGTATTTCCAATTTATTTGTATCCCCAATCGATACATTGTTTACTTTTGTATGTTTTTGTAACTTTATATAAGGGGAATCATACTTTATTCATACTTTATGTATTTTTCTGTAGCTCGATCACCCCCATCCTCTGTGTTGTGTTTCTCTAACACTGAACCATGGTGGTACATGTAGCCATAGTTCACTCATTTTCATTGATGTGTAATAATCCATTGAATGAATATGCTGTTATTTATTTATTCATTCTCCTGTTGGTGGATATTTGGGTTCTAGTTGTTTTTGCTATTACAAATAATGCTGCTGTGAACATTATTCTGTAGTGTTCACACATGTAAATGTTTCTCTAGAGTAGCAGTCCCAACCTTTTTGGCACCAGGGACCAGTTTCATGGAAGACAGTTTTCCACAGACTAGGGGTGGGATGGGATGGCTTCCGGATGATTCAAGTGCATTACATTTGTTGTGCATTTTATTATTATTACATTGTAATATGTAATGAAATAATTATACAACTCACCATAATGCAGAATCTTAATGCTGCCGCTGATCTGACAGGAGGCGGAGCCCACGTGGTGATGCGAGCGATGGGGTGCGGCTGTAAATACAGATGAAGCTTCAATTGCTTGCCTGCTGCTCACCTCCTGCTGTGCTACCCAGTTCCTAACAGGCCACAACAGGAGCTGGTCCTCAGCCTGGGGGTTGGGGACCCTGCTCTAGAGAATATATCTGAGTGACCTTGGGTGTATCCCTCAGATTGGGCTAGGTGTTGCTGCAGTAACAAACACCCAACATGTGCATTTCAGGCTGTATATGGAGGGTGAACCAGCAGGGGTCTCTCAGCACGGGCACTCAAAGAGGCTGATGGAGATCAGCCCAAGATGACTGTGGTGGGGGAAGCAGATAAGTGCATCTCATGCTGGCTCTTAGAGCTTCCCCCTGGGGATGACACACATCCCTCCTGCTTATATTACAGCGAGTCACATGGGTGTGTGTAGCCACGGAGACTCGTGGACATGCCATCCTACTGTGTGCCTGAATGGACAGGAGAACTGGAACATTTGTGAACAGCCCCAATCCTGGGTCATAGGGATGTGCATTTTCAACCTTTTTAGATAATTCCAAATTGCTTTCCAGAGTGATTGTGCAAATTTATATTTCTGGCAGCAGTGCATAAAAATTCCCAAGCTGGGCATGGTGGTGCATGCCTGTGGTCCCAGCTACTCAGGAGGTTGAGGTGGGAGGATCGTTTTGAGTCCAGCCTGGGCAGCATAGTGAGACCTCATCTCTAAAAAAATTTTTAAAAGAATTCTCACAGTGGTACATCCTTGCTAATGCTGTCAGAAATGTTACTTTGTGCCAATCTGGTAGGTATTAAAATAGTATCTCAGAATCACTGAGATACTATTTCTCTTTATTACTAATAGGGATGAGAGTCTTTTCATATGTTTATTAAGTATCTTTCCTTCTGAGAAATGTTTGTGTTTTACCCATTTTTCTCCTGGTTCTCTGTCTCTAATTTTTTAAGGAGCTGTGTGTGTGTATATGCCTGTGTGTATGTGTCCTGTATTTTTCAATTATATACATATTTTAAAAGCCAGGCTTTTTAGCTTTTTATTTTCATTATAGTCTTTTAAATAACCAGCATTCTTAATTTTCATGTAGTCAGATGTATCTATCCTTTTCCTCCAGAGTTTGTGCTTTTTGTTACTTGTGTAAGAAGAGATCCTCAGAAAGAGATCTCCAAGATGATGGTGAAGGGAGGTCCTGAGATGTCAGTGAGAACCTTCCCCACCCCAGTCCAGACTGGAGCAGGGCAGAGGCTGCAGGACAACTTCTAGGAGAAGAGAATGTGATAGACCATGCAGCGTGGCACACCTGGGGAGAATTTGTGGATAGATTATTGATACGTAGAAAGCTAAATGAGCCAGAAATTCTGGGATAATTGTTAATTGTGGGGGGAAAATAAAAAGTTATATTAGATAGGAAAAATTTCACAGTTTTTCTAAAAAGCTCAGTTCTCCCTAATGTTTATGTAGTTATAATAATGTAAATATTGACTCGTGATCTAACCAAAATGATAGTGTAACTGGGGCCTGAGTCCTGGGTGGCGGTGGTCATGAAGGGGAGCTGGGTCCTGCACTTCTGCAAGTCGACAGCTGATGCCTGCGACTGTGCTGTTTGGGGATGTGGAGATGAATACAAGAAGAGTCCTGTAAGAATTGGAAGAGGTTGCCCTTGGGAAGCTGGGAAGTAGGAGCACCAAGGGGCGAGGGGACTGTTGTGTTTCTCATGAGCCTTGCAGAGTTACATACTTCTTTGCGTGCCCTAGGGACTTTGATACAGAACAGACGGGATCTGAGCTTGAGGGAAGCTTGGCATGTTTCTGGCCAGCAGCTCCTGTGGGGAAAGGAGCTCAGGAGGGCACTGGCGCTGTGTCCCCCACTGCTCATGGACCATGATTTCCCCTGGATGCCTGTGTGTCAGCTCCCTGTCCTCTCAGGGTGCTATATTTAGCCTTCAAAATGTCTAGCATGTGTGGGGTGTGTCATTTCACAGAGGCTTAGAACTATTTTCAGAAGTGCATCTAATTTAGTCAGGTACTTTTATTTGAAATTAAAAGGTATCTATTCTGGAATTTTTTTTTTTTCCTTTTTAGAGAGGAAATCAGTTTAGAGTTGTAAGTTCTTGATCTCTGTATCTTTCCCAGCCTCAGAGATGTGGTTCCGTGACCATAACCCACTCCTTCTGGGGGTTACATTTCTTAACCTGCAAAACAATAACAACAATTACTATAAAAATAACCACAGCAGTTTGTGCATTGCAGAAGATTTTGTGCTTCAAACTGTTAATGTTTTCCAGATATTTTGGCTAAATCGATGTAATTACTTATAATCAAAGAAGAACAAAAGACCCCAAAGAGCAGTTCATTCATCAGTGCCAGGCCCTGTGCTGTGGTGGAGCTTCCAGTCTGGAGAGGTGGAGGTGGTAGTGGCAGTGGTCGGGTGACACCATGTCACGAAATACTTAATTATAAATGGTGGTGAGCGCAGTGGGATGCGAGAGAGAATAACAGGGAAACTATTTTAGGTTGGCATGTCCGGGATCCTGTCTCTGAGGACTTGTGATCTCAGCTGAGACCTGCAGGGGTACGTAGGATGGTGTTTGCTGGGGAAAAGTTGGGGAAAGAGCTGTGCAAAGGTCATGAGGCATCTGAGAGCCTGTTTTGGACAAGTTAAGTTTGAGGTGCCTGGGAGTTGCCTAGTCAGGGCTGTAGAGGAGAGAGCCAGGGGGCAGGAGGATGTCAGCAGAGTGTATTTTCCCTGAGGCCAAGAGGAAATGTGTGCAAGGGGGAGGGAGTGTAGTGGAGAAGGCTAGTAAGACACTGGCACCCTCAGCGAGAGCAGTTTGGGTGCAGGGAGGTGTGGTGGTGAGGAAGCAGCGATGGCGTGTGAAGGCCATCGAGGTGGGATGTGGCTGTTTTTTGGTTACAAATTTGTTATTTGTCAGCCAGTAGAGTCTCTGCTGAGTGCTGGATCTGCAGGTGTTGTGGGCTTGGGGCAGAGCTGAGAAAGTCCAGGAAGGAGCAGATAAGGCCTCCAGCGAGGGGGTCTGCAGGAGCCATTGCCCAGGGACTTTTGTTTTAGAAATGAGGTTAAGCACTCAATATTGGAACAAAATGTGCCTCAAAAATCTGTCTCTGACCACCTGTGACATAAGAGATGTAATCGTTATTTGGTCTCTGTCCCAGGCGCTGAGCTCCTAAATGCCTTGGAATTTCTTGGGCAAATGGGAGCATCTTTTGTTCTAATGAAGTGACTCTCAGTGGGCTCCTGGATGGGGGCCCGGTCACCAGAAAGACCAAGCCATGGTTAGAAGCTAGGAGCTTTCAGCTCTACCCCACATCCTCCGGGAAGGAGAGAGGGATTGGAGATTGAGTTTATTATAATCAGTCATGTTTACGTGATGAAGCCTCCATAAAAATCCCACACTGTGGGGTTAGAGAGCTTCCAGGTTAGTGAGGACATCCATGTACCTGCAGGGTGATGCACCCCAACTCCATGGGGACAGAAGCTCCTGGGGTTGGGACCACCTGCTGTGTACCTTTTCATGGGGCTGTTCATGTCTACCCTTATCATATCCTTTATAAGAAACCAATAAAGAAAACCGTTTCTCTGAGTTCTGTTATTGCAACATCAAATGTGAGGAGGGGTTCGTGGGAACCCCTGACTCATAGCCAGTTGGTCAGAAGTGCAGGTTGACAACCTGGGACTTGCAATTGACATCTGAAGTTGGGGCAGTCTTGTGGGACCGAGCCCTTCCCCTGTGTGGTTCACACTAATTCCAGGTAGGGTCCTGATTGAACTGTAGGACACCCAGTCAGTCTCTGGAGAGTTGGGGAATTGGTTGGTGTGGGAAAACCCCCCACACATTGGGTGTTAGAAGTGTTGTGTGTAGTAGAGTAAAAGATAGTTTTTTCTTATACCACCAAAAGAATTAACTAATTTAGATGGAATTGAAGGATATTGGCTTAGTACTAGACTAGATAGTGATTGTTTCACCTGGCAAGGGGAGTTCTTTGAGAAGACCCTGGCAACTTAAAAATTGGGTAATGTTAATTTGTTTTGCATTTGGTGCCATGTGGTGCCTGCGAGTGGGACAGCCTTTAACGGTCTTGTCAGTGTTTTGCTCAGACTTCATTTCTCAGTTTTGTAGATGTACATAGTCTCTTGTTATAAGTAATATTATCAGGATTCAACATTTATTCCCAGAAGTAAAATACAGATTTAATGTCATTTCAGTGAATTACATAGGCTGACCAGAAAGTTTGGCTAGTCTAAATGATTGAATCCATCTAACAGGGTTTTAGATAAATTTGTGGCCTGTTGATTGGGATGTAGGGAAGTTTTAATAAAGAGATGTAATGTAATGGTGTTCTTAAAATGGGATTTGCCTAGTGATGGACTGTTTGGAAGGAGCTTCTGGGCTTTCTTACTTGAGAGGCAGTCTGTGCATGACAGAAACACTTTCAAAAGGCATAAATAGTCCGAGTGTGGGGGCTCATGCCTGTAATCCCAACACTTTGGGAGGCTGAGGCAGGGGGGTCGCTTGAGCCCAGGAGTTTGAAACTAGCCTGAGTAACATAGCAAGACCCCATCTCTACAAAAAAATTAAAAAATTAGCTGGGCATGGTAGCATGCCCCTGTAGTCCCAGTTACTTGGAAAGCTGAGGCAGGAGGATTGCTTGAGCCCAGGAATTTGAGGTTGCAGTGAGCTATGATTATGTCACTGCATTCTAGCCTGGGCAACAGAATGAGACCCTGTCTAAAACAAACAAAACAAACAAACAAAAGGCATAAACAGCATAGCACGACCTCAGATAGAGATTTAGGAATTTCACCTACCCTGAGACCATTGAGAGCTAATGTGGGTTTTGAGGTTTTTGTTATGTTGCTGTTTTGCTATTACAATTGAAAATAAATGGGAAACATGAGCAAGGCATTAAGACTGCTTTCAGAATAGCTAGCTCATGATCATCCATCTATCAAGGATTCAGTCACAACAAGGATGTGGCTGGAGAGAAGGGTCACTGGATTTACTAGATCTTAGTAAAAATCCAGTATCCCAAAACTCTGTGTGTGTGCACACGTGCCTGTATTTGTTTTAGCCTGTAGCTTTCCTTAGGTTCTTTAGGCACAGGAGGGCTTGGGCATTCATTCAGTTTTCAAAGTGGACACTGTTTAATCCCAAGGTAATGGAGCTGCCTGTTAATGTGGGGATTAGGTTGTGTCTTAGTCCATTTGTGTTGCTATAAAGGAATACCTGAGGCTGGGGAATGTATAAAGAGGTTTATTTGGTTCACAGTTCTGTGGGCTGTAGAAGAAGCCTCGCACTGGCACCTGCATCTGGGGAGGGCCTTAGGAAGCTTCCACTCATGCTGGTGGAAGGTGAAGGGGGCCAGGGTGCACAGAGCACATGTCGAGAGGGGGCAGAAGGTGCCAGGCCCTTTTGAACAATCAGTTTTCACGGGTATAGTGCAAGAACTCACTCATTACCAGGAGGACGGTATCAAGCTGTTCATGAGGGATCCACCCCTAAGACCCAAACACACCTCCCACCAGGCCCCACCTCCAGCATTGGGGATCGGATTTCAACATGAGATTTTGGAGGGGCCAAACATCCAAAATGTATAGCAGGTTCCAAAGTCAACATGCAGACAAACATTGCATGAGGTGAAAACAGTTCTAGGAGCCAGCAGGTCACCTTTTGTAATCTGCTCAAGTTATATGGAGTTTCTGGGAAGTGACAGCCTCTATAGAGCTGGGAGATCCTGCCCCTCGTGAACCCTCATTAGGGTGTGTGCTCCCTGAACATTGCCCTGTGAATTGCTGTTTTCCCCTCTGTGTTTTGACCAGTGCGTGTCGTTGAATTTGATAAGTTAACATGAGGTTGCACCCCCTCTAAACCACCAACTGCTCCTCCAAGTAAAGTACCCGAGGCAGCTTCCCAGCCAGGTGAGGCCGGTAGTGATCACGCCTACACTTTGTGCATTACTTGGGGATCTGCTGTTAGGTGAGGTTGTTGGTGGCATTTTTTGCTACTTGAACTTTGTGATTTCTGCTCTTCAGATGGCTTGTAACAAAAAGAGGTCTGTACTAAGCAGATGTTTTGTCTTTTAGTCTTTTGCTTGTCTTCATTTAGCCAAATAAAACATTTAGATTTGAGGAGAAAAGGGGGTCCGAGAGCCTCTTGTAGAAATGGAAGGTTCTCTTTGATAGGATGTGTATCTCACTGTGAAACCTGCTTTTTTTGGTTTGATTTTAGCTTCCTGTATGACCTGGAAAGCCAGATTTGAGCATTCTGTATTAATACTGAAAGCTAAGTTATATTGCAGATTGAATGTTGTGTTCCCCTAAATTCCTATGTTGAAGCCATAACCCTCGATGTGACTGTTATTTGAGGATAGTGCCTGCAGGGAGGTAATTAAGGTTAAATGAAGCCTTAAGGGCCGATGGACTCACACAAAAGGAGATCATAATCCCGGAAGAATTTGGCAACACTCATTCTAGTATGTTGTATGTATCATATTGCAATATGCAGTCCTGAAAAGTTTTGTTTAGAATCAGAATTGTATAAGTTAGACAGTTTTCTCATTACTTACATCTTTAGAGAGATGTACATTTTAGGACAGAGCAAACTATTAAAAATTTATAAAAAACTCTATAAATTTGGATAAGATAATAGTATTTGAGATATAAGAATATTTTTATTACAAATTAAAGATAGTAACTTGTTTGATCAGAAGTGTCAAAAACTGAAAAGGGAGAGGATGGAGACTTTTGTCTTTAAAAATGTCAACTTCCTAAAGACAAAGGCTGTGTGTGAAAAAGTTCTCTATTAAACGAGGTTAAAGAGACATAATAGTATAATACCCAACCCGAGGATGGATACTGTGCTGCAGGGAGAAAGTACTCTAAAGGACATCATTTGGGTCAGCTGACAAAATTGGAATATGAATGGTAGATAAAAGTTACATAGCACGTGTAAAATTATTGACGTGAAGTTGGTAACTGTGCTGCTGCTGTAGAGAATATCCCTATTCATAGGAATAGACCTCCCCTCAAATTATTTTGAAAAAAACCCCTGTATACTTATGTATCTTATTGAGAGAAACAGAGAAAAAGAGAGCAAAATAATACAGCAAATGGGGTAAGCCGTTAACAGTAGATGAATCTGAATCTTGGGAAAGAGCACACGAGTGTTCTTTGCTCTGTTTTAGTTCTTGTAGCTTTTCTTTACGTTTGAATTTATTTCCAAATAATAAGTGAAATGAACATGTGAACCCAGCTTAGGTGTGAACCCAGAAGTACTTGTCCACTTTGAGGTATTTTTAGTCTGTAATGACAAAATATAAAATATACTTATTTTAAAAAATCCTTTTATTTAGGAAATTTCTGCAGGAAAAATTACTGTGAGTCTGAAACTAATCACCCGCTGCTTTTCTCATTGAACAACTATTTTTGTGACCTGGTTTCTCAAGAGTTGAAGTCTCAGGCTGGGCGCGGTGGCTCATGCCTGTAATCCTAGCACTCTGGGAGGCCGAGGCGGGAGGATCGCTCAAGGTCAGGAGTTCAAGACCAGCTTGAGCAAGAGTGAGACCCTGTCTCTACTAAAAATAGAAAGAAATTATCTGGCCAATTAAAATATATATAGAAAAAATTAGCCGGGCATGGTGGCACATGCCTGTAGTCCCAGCTACTCAGGAGGCTGAGGCAGAAGGATCGCTTGAGCCCGGGAGTCTGAAGTTGCTGTGAGCTAGGCTGATGCCGCGGAACTTCAGCCCGGGCAACAGAGCGAGACTCTGTCTAAAAAAAAAAAAAAAATAGTTGAAGTTTCCCAGGGTCTGGGTGCCACACCCAGCAGGACAGGTAGTGTATTATTTGTGTATATAAGTATCTTTTCTCTCCCTCCCAAAGTTACAAGTAGGATACAGGACTTTCTAATATAATGTGCATGCATTATTACAGTGTTAGGTTAGGCCTTGATTGTGGTCAATAAACAGTTGGATGTTAAGAGAACGCAGATCTTGGACAAGAAGGCCGTGCATCAGGTGTTTACTGTGCGCCACTGGGCGCCCAGCTCTCTTCCAGGTACCTGGATTTAGCAGTGAACGAAGCCAGGTCTTGCCCTCATGCAGCGTGAAGATTACTCTGGTAATTAATCTAGGGTTGGAATTCTCAGATACGTGCTGTGAATCACCCTAAATATGTCAGGCTGAGCATCATTTTAAATTTATTTCATTTAAATATTTTGTGTGATTTCATATACTACACGAGATTGGCTATTTATAGCCCTTGCCCTTGGAAATGGAAATATCTAGTCAAGGGAGTTAGGACATTTGAGCCCAATATTTTAGGTTCTGGCCTGCTCGAGATATATTATCTGTAAGCTCTGTGGCACGGTCAGAAGAATTGGAATAAGTAGCCTCTGTCCCAGGAAGTCTTGCTGACCCCTTCCCCTCACCAGGGTCCGAGGCCTGTGGAGTATCTGTAAGCACAGTTTGGCTCGAGGCCCTTTGGGGCTCTGCACTGGGTGCAGACAGCCACTTTGCGGCCGTTACGCCCCCTGGAGAGTCAGCACAGCTGGTCCGGGCTGGTGTTTCTAGGCCCCTCCTGCTCTCACTCCCTTCTGCAAAGGCACTCAGCAGCCTTCCAGAGGCAACTACAATGGAGTGGACTCATCTTCCTATTTAAAAATAACCCCAGCAGGTGTGGGTTCAAGGCTCCTGGTCATGAGGATGGCATCTGCCCGTTTGCTGGGACGTCTGGTCGCTACGCCTCCTAGGGTCATAGCAGGATAAAGGTTGGAGCTGGCATTTTGCAGACTCCCAGCCCATATTCTTTCTCTTTACAGATGAGGAAACTGGGGCCCAGGAAAAGGTAGCTGATCTGAAGGAGAGATGCTCTTACTCTATTTTCACTTATTTGTCTTAGTTTAGCTCTTTCAGCAGATAAAGGGACACCTGTAACATGCATTCCCCTGGCCGCCTTCCCCTGGCCCCCCCAGGGCCCCCCAGACCTGCTCTGACTGTTCTCTTTCTAGGCTGGTGTCTGCGGAGACCCTTGCTTGCTTGTTTGTTTTTAATGATTTAAGTAACAGACACGAAAAAATTTGGAAAAGCATACATAACATAAAATTTACCATCTTAACCATTTTTAAGTATACCGTTCAGTGGCATTAAGTACATTCACATTGTTGTGCAACCATCACCACCGTCCATCTCCAGAGCTTTTTCATCTTCCCAACCTGAAACTCTGTATCCATTAAATAAATAACTCCCATTCTCCCTCCCCCACCCCTGGCAGCCACTATTCTCCTTTCTGTCTCTATGAATTTTGACTGCTGTTCCCTATGATTGGAATCATACAGTATTTATCTTTTTGTATGTGGTTTATTTCACTTAGCATAATGTTTTTAAGGTTCTCAAGATTCTTAAGGAATATGGTTTAAGGCTGAATAATATTTCATTATATATATATATGCGCCACAGTTTGTTTATCCATTCATCCATTGAAGGCCCCTTGGGTTACTTCCACGTTTTGGCTGTTACAAATAATGCTGTTACAGCCTGGTGAGGTGGCTCACGCCTGTAGTCCCAGCACTCTGGGAGGCCCAGGTGGGAGGATGACTTGAGCTCAGGAGTTTGAGACCAGCCAGAGCAAGAGTGAGACCCCCTAACTCTACATAAAATAGAAAAATTAGCCGGGTGTGATGGTGCCCCTCTGTAGTCCCAGCTACTCAGGAGGCTGAGGCAGCAGGATCCCTTGAGCCCCAGAGTTTGAAGTTGCTGTGAGCTGTGATGACGTAGCTGTAGCCAGGGCAACAGAGAATCTGTCCCCCAAAAAACGATTTAAGAAAAAAAGGAACAAATAATGCTGTTATGAAGACAGTTGTGGAAATATCTGTTTGAGACCCTTCTTTCACTTCTTTTGGATATATACCCAGAAGTGGAATTGCTGGGTCATGTGGTGATTCTGTGCTTGTTTTGAGACAACCTTTAAGTTTTGCATCTGATTCTTAGTCTCTCTTGTGGCCTTGACTGTACAGCTGGGATTGTTCTCAGAGTGCTGGGGTTGAGGCCCCCAGTCCTGGTACCCCGGCTTCCTGAGTGCTCTCAGCCTGGCTCCTGAGACCCCCACATCTCTTCCCACTGAGGTTGGGTGTGGAATGGAAAGAGAACTGAAGCTTGTTTAGAAGTGAATTGCAATTCATTTAAAAATAAAGAAGGATAAGAATTAGAATTTGATTTGGGGGCATTTTCAGGTTTAATGTTGAGTCATTTGTTTTGATTTTCATGTGGTTTTGTTTTTCATAACTAAGATATGGGGCGGGATGCTTAAAGTTAATTTGTCTTCAGTAGATTTTTCTAACATTCTCAGTTATGTCTGTATTTAATTGAAGTATTGTTAGGGAAAAGAATAGAACAATTAGTAGGTAGAAAAAGAAAAGAAATCTTGTCCTTATTACCTGTATGATCTCAGGCCTTGATTATTAACTTCCATGAAATGGAGTTAATAATATATAACTAAGAAGAATGCTATGAATAATTGGGAAAAAAGGGATCTAAAGTACCTGGGACAGTGCGCAACAATCCCTGTGGTTAGTTAATATTAGTTTATCTTTCCCTGCGTGTTATTAAGGAATAATTACAGAAGCTGTGTGTGTGGTCCTCAAATTCTGAAGGTGAACAGCAGCAGGGGAAGGGCCTGGGGCCAAACCCAGGAGCTGTGACCCCCCCGCCCCCAAAGGCCTCTACCCAGCTTCCTCCAGGCTCAGATTCCTCCTTTGTCCAGTGAGGGGCTTGATCTCTCATCTCTGTGGTTCCTCACAGCTCTAAAAATGTCAGTGATTCCAAAGCACTGTGTTTGTGCTTAGCTGTCTTCTGACTGCCGAGTACTTTTCTACATGCTCAAGTCTACTGTTTGTGGGTGGTAGACACATCTCCTCAGTGGTGTGTAAAGTGAGCTAAGAGATTGAAAAGCCCAGAAGTGCAATTTCTGACTTTCCACCATCTGCTTCTTTGGGGCCAGTTGGGGCCCAGAATTTCTTGTTTCCAGCTTGGTGCACAGTCTCTGGCTCTAGCCCAGAATCCCAACACCTGTGAGGAATCAACCCCCCAGCCCCTCCAACCCTGGGGCCACCCACATCTAGCAAGGGGAAGTGAAGGTGAAAGGGGCAAAGGATATAACTTTCACTTTGCTCAGAAATAGAACTTGGCTTCTTCAAAGAATTGGACAGGGAAACTCTCTTCCTCCACCCACCTCAAGACATGGCCATTGTCTGCGATTGACCTTGTTTGTCTTTATTACTTAGTTATCAATCTTCATTTTCTCCACACAGAAAGGCCAGCTTGTAATGGCTTTTTCTTCCGTTCTTCCTATTTAAAAAAAATGGTCATTGCTTATTAGCCTTGCAGTGATAATACTATACTTTTGCATATCACATTGCACTTTTCATAGGGCTTTCACCTACTTTACCTCAATCTATCTCTCTCTGTCTATATATATCAAGATTTATCTAGGCCACGGGGTACCCCCGTTTTGCAGCCTGAAGTCCTGTGTGGCCATCTAATTTGCCAACCTTTTGGTAGCAAAGCCCTGATGTCTTGTCTTTCTATGATGTTGGTCAGTCAGCAGTGCTCACCCTAGAGGTATTTATGGGAAGTCCATATCTGCCCAACAGAGATGCTTGTGGTAGAAAATGCTTACGCTCCAAGGCATTGTAACTGTTAGGTCTGTTCCAGGTGGGAACTTGAAAAGTATGTATGGGACATGGAATGCGGTTAATGGAACAATAGCCGTAGGAGTCTGGAGAGGCCCCCGAGGTTATAAACCCAACAGACAGCTACAGCCAACATTCCTATCCCCCGTAAGGATGGAACTGCCCTCCTCCCTTATCCCTACAGGATGAGTCTGACCCAGGGGTCCTAGAAATTGGTTGTTTAAAAAAAAAATTTTATTGCAGTGGCTGTTCTGGCCCAGGTACTCACTCCCCTCTAAGAAACCCTCTATGAAACCCAAAGCTTTCCCCTCCCTCAGGGTGGATGCTCTTTGGCCTCTACCTGTCTGCACTCAGATGCCCAAAATAAGCAGCATTTTGTTACGAGGCTTTGCCTCTCTCTCGCTCTCCCCTAACAATAACCTAATAGAGATAGAAGGAGAATGGAGCTCAAGTTTGTTATCCTTTGATAACGTTAGTAATTACAATATCTGGTGGGTGAAGGAAGAACTATGAGCTCACATGAGGTTCGGGGAAGTCTCTGAATTTAACGTATGGGTATGGGTTACCCTGCCTGACTCTGGCATTAGGGAAAGGTGACTTTGAACAGTGCATTTAGATACCCCTGAACCTCTGGGCCCTGCATCATGTGGCTACACCATGAAAGCTTCTATACCTCATATCTGCAAGCTATTTCACACTATTGTTAGGTGTAAGAAGACGGGAAACATTGCTTAACATGTGTTATTTCTGATCTTGAGGACTTGTGGTTTGGGGCTTGCTTTTTGCGAAGGATCACTGGAGAAGTAAGGTCCCCAGGCTAACCCAGGACTTTTCTTTGGAAAAGAAATAAAGACTTTAAAAATAAGTGACATTCTAATAGACTAGAATATACCATGTTTTGTGGAAATAAAATTCTGGAAGAGGCCTGTGTGTGTGTGTGTGTGTGTGTGTGAGAGTGAATGTCTATGTGTATATTTTCTCAGATTCCTAACTTTGCAAATATTTCATAAATCTGTAAGAATGCTATGCAAATTGGGTGCACTAGACATGGAAAACATGATTTCTACAGTTTTTAACGGCCCATCTTGTATATTCTTAGAAGGGAGTGGCTGTGAATAGCAGGTTCAGGAATGTGGGATTGTATTGTCAGAATCTGAACCCTGGCCCTGGGCGCCCGTGGGCTCCCTAGGTGCTGTTTTGCTGGATTGCTCTTGTTGGCGAGAAGTGATGTTGGCCAGAGGAGTGGCCGGAAGGCTGCCTGATTGTTTGGATGATAAATGCATTTGTCATGGGAGACTGCTTGTTTTTTAAATAGACATAAAAATATCATTTGCTCAGAGGAAATTGATTTGCACACAAATGTCACGAACCTTGGTGATCTTAGATTGTTTATCTGTGAGGCAGTTTGGTCTTTGAAGAGTTTCATTCTAAGGCACATGAGAAGGTGTGGGCTCTGACTATCTGCGGGGAGTGCTTGGCCTCCTGTGCCAGTGCTGTGGGAAACCCTGCCCTGTCTCCAAATGCTTCGGAAGGGGATTCTTGCCTGCTGGCCCCTTCATGACTCTCTGGTTGTAGTATTTTTTTCCATAGCATCTTAAGTACTGATCTGCAAGTACTCCTGGCGGCTGGTAGACCTGGGCTGTGTACCAAAATAGGGACTACGTCCTCAAGAAAGTTGGGGGGAAAAAGTCAACTTAGATCTGGTCCCCAAATTCAGACTTGGCTTATGGTGGGATACAGTGATGATGCTCTCTGCTTTTGGGGGATAACCCTCATTTACCTTATATCAGCCAAGTGTTTACTTAAAACCCTTGTCAAATCTCACTCACTCTAGCCAACTGAATATATACCGAATTAATGTGAAGTGTTTCTTATATTTTAAAGAGTTGCTTTCTAGTCTTAGTATTTGGGGACTTGGGGAATAGAAACGTGGCAGTTTTCATCTTGGTTAGCCTGCAAACAACACTTACAGGACTCTCTAGAAATTAGTTTTAAGAAACTTGAAGCCTTTGTCATAAAGCCTTGAGATATCAAATGAACTTGACTTAGACACAGAGCACTTAAATGGTTTATTCATGTAATGCTGAAAATACTTTCATAAATGTGTGTAAAGAAAAAGGTCTGAATTATTTGTCTGTTGTTGGAGATCAGAATGAATGTTGTGCCTCCTCTCGGCTGCTGTTTCTGTGGCCTCTGACCATGTGTTTGTACAGTGTTGGAGACACAGCCTGTGGCCTTGGGAGGAAGGTGCTTGCTGGCTGGCAGAGGGTTTATGGCTTCAGTTCTTACTCCAAGAGCTCCTTGCTGAATCTAAACAACCAGCTGTCTGTCAAAGTAACAAAGCCAGGGGCAGAACTGCCACATTTTAGTCTGAAACATGGGTTGTTGGCGTGCTCATGGCCACAGAATGACCAGACATGCTTAAGTTAGGCAAGCACGAAAATGAGGTTTATTGAAGAGAGAAAGATAGGATTATAGGGCAAGAGCATGATACAGGATTACAGAGCCTGGTGCACGTACCACAGATGACGACCGGTCCCATTGTCGCAGCAGGGCAAGCAAAAGGAAAGGCAAAGAGAGAGATTGGCTGTGGTCTGTGTGGTATTTTATAGTGCCTGGATAGGGACCTCCTCGTGGTTCAGAGGTCACCATGGAACCACTTTGATTGGACAGTTGGGGATCACATGACCTGAGCCTTAATTATGCATGTGGGTTCTAGGTCACTTTCCAGACTTTATGGTACCCATGTGGCTTGGCCCATGGGCTAGAGAGTCCTCTGCATTCTTTTGCAGCTGGTGCACCAAGTTCTGGTTGGCAGATTCATAGGATAGTCCCTCCTTCCCCAGGTATGGAGAGTTAGGGTTGGGCAGGACCAAGATGGGACAACAGCACCCACTGTTGTCCCTAGGAGACCCGGAATCCCTCACTGTCTACCTAATAGAACAACAGGACTGGAGATTGAGTTCAAGCGCATGGGCAGTATTTAATCAGTCATGCATAAGTAATGAAATCTGATAACTCTAAAGACCACGGTATGGTGCAGCTTCCTGGGTGGTGAACACACTGACGTGCCAGGAGGGTGAGGCACCCTGACCCTCAGGGAGAGGCCATGGAAGGCTCCCTGTCTGGGCTTCTCTCAGACCTTCCCCTGTGGGTCTCTTCTGTTCGGCTATTCCTGAGTTGTGTCCTTTAGAATAAAACTGTGCTTGTAAGTATAACAAAAAACAAGAAACAAATCCTCCTCTCCTTTGTAAGGCAGACTTACAGCCGTGATAGTGTACTTGCCTTTCAGGCATTTCGTTCTACATGGCACGTGGGAAGGGTAAGATGTTCTCTCTTTGGGAGCAGTGGGTTGACCTAATTGCAGGATGAAAAAGCTCAAGAACAGCTTTCACAGGTTGTTGTGGGGAAGCTGAGGCTCAGGTACACGACTTACCTGGTCATGCGCACTGGTGTGGAGCATGCTGGAGAGGTTGCATGGTCAGCACGGGCTCCCTGGCATTTCGTTGTCATAGACTACTCTGAACACCGCTAGGACCCTGGCTGGGTAGGTTAGCAGCAATGGCAGTCTGATCACCACGACGGTCTCTCTGTCTCTTGGCTCTTGTACCGCTGGCTGGTCCGTCCTTTGCACCATCTGGTTCTGACTCTCCTGCTCTGTTTCATGCATTCGTGAGGCCTTGACCTTGTATGCTCTGATGAACACAGGTGCTGCCTTGACATTTTACTGTGTCTTTTGCCTTTTATGGATTGGCAGCTGCTTACACACCCATGCCTCTCCTGCTGGGCCTGGTGTTTTGTCCGACAAACACCACCATGTAAGTATACATTGCTGTCTGTGGCAAAGCACATGTTACACCTTGACCCACATTTGACACTTCTGTGAAGGGCTTGTGGCATGCTGCTGTGAGCTGCACATTGGTGAAAACCAAGAAGACCAGTCTTCAAAAATTAGGGGTGACTGTTTTATTCAAAAAAATTTATTTTAAAGCCTTTAACAATGAAAATCTCGGATAGTCCAGGAGTTCATTTTGGTTCCATGTGCAGTATTATATCTATGGAACCAATCTATCACAAGGGCTGGCTGTCCTTGGGAGGGAAACGTAACAAAACTGTCAACATAGTATTATTTAAAAAGACTCTTTTTGGCTGGGCTTGGTGGCTCATGACTGTAACCCTAGCACTCTGGGAGGCCGAGGTGGAAGGATTGGTTGAGGCCAGTAGTTGAAGGTTGCAGCGAGCTATGATGATGCCACTGCACTCTACCCGGGGTGACAGAATGAGACTGTCTCTGAAAAATAAAAGGAATGTTTTTGGTCTTGATTTAGTTATTTAAATTAGAAAACAAATGTAATGATTCTTTCTGTCATGGTTTTATAAATAAATGTCAATTGTAGAAAATTAGAAAAATAATGCAAAAAGAAAAACCCGTAATTCCACAGTTAACATTTTTGTATCAATTTCCCAGCTTTATCCATGAATTTTATAATTGAGCTTGTGTACTGTTTATAAAGCTTTATGTCTTCTTTTTCACTTCATAGAGTAATAGTATTGTGCTGTGGTCTGAATGTTAGTGTCCCCTCTAAAATTCATATGTTGAAACATAATCACCAAGGTGATGGTATTAGGAGGTGGGGCCTTTGGGAGGTGATTAGGTCATGAAGGTGGAGCCCTCATGGATAAGGTCAGTGCCATTATAAAAGAGGGCCCAGAGAGCTCCTCACCCCATTCACCGTGTTAGGACACAGCTAGAAGGTGCCATCTGGGAACCAGGAAATGGGTTTTCACTGGACACCAAATTTGTCAGTGCTTTGATCTTAGACTCCCCAGGTTCCAGAACAGTGAGAAAAAAGTTTCTATTGTTTATAAGACACCCAATCTATGGTGGTTTGTTAGAGTAGCCTGAATAGACTAAGACACATTGGAAAATGCATCACAAACGTTATTTTGCGTGCTTGTGCAAGGTTTATTCCACGGCTCACCAGAGTTCTGCATTGACACCTGTGTCCTGTGGGCTCCCACCCCACATGCTGTACCACGCAGGCAGCCTGGGGGATGCCAACATGGTGGCCTTGCTTTGGCTTTGTCATTTTTTTTCTTTTTTTTTGAGACAAAGTCTTGTTCTTTTGCCTGGACTACAGTGCTGTGGCATTAGCTTAGCTCACTACAACCTCAAACTCCTGAGCTCAAGCGATCCTCCTGCCTCAGCCTCCCGAGTAACTGGGACTACAGGCATGCACTGCCACGCCTGGCTAATTTTTTTTTCCTATGTTCTGTTGTCTGGCTAATTTCATGCTATTTTTAGTAGAGATGGGGTCTCACTCTTGCTGAGGCTGGTCTCGAACTCCTGACCTCAAGTGATCCTCCCACCTCGGGTCTCCCAGAGTGCTAGGATTACAGGTGTGAGCCACTGCAGCTGGCCTAGCTTTATCATTTTGAAGCCTGTGCTCGTTCTTGATCCTCAGCACAGGGCTGGGAGTGGGTTAGAGCCTTGTGTTTTGGAGGAGGACATTGAAACTGGGAGAGGTGGTCTACCTTCCTCCCTGCATCTTGACTCTCTCCGTGCTTGGTGTCAGACTGTGCCCAACCTACTAACTATGTGACTTGCTCATGTTCATATAGATACTGAGTCAATAGTAGTCTTTGTTCTTTATATCATGTCATCCGCACTCTAACAGGATGGTTAGGAGACCTGTTTGGAGTCTTACTAAGGGTCAGTGCTTAAAAATACGTATTGATGAATTTGAGACCCTTGTTCCTGAAGTATACATAGTACCTGCTGTGGTTTGAATGTCTGTATCCCCTCCGAAATTCATGTGTTGAAACTTAATCTCCAATGTGATAGTGTTAAGAGGTGGGGCCCTTAGGAGATGATTAAGTCTTGAGGGTGGGGCCCTTATGGATGAGAGTAGTGCCTTACAAAAGAGCAGGTCAATTCTTTCTGTCCCTTCTGCAACGTGAAGACATAGAGTTTGTTCTCTCCAGAGAGAGCAGCATTCAAACGTCATCTTAGAAGCAGAGTAGCCCACACCAGACACCGAACCTGTCAGCACCTTGATCTTGGACTTCCAGCCTCCAGAACTATGAGAAAAAATTTCTGTGATCTTTATTAAATAAATTACCCAATCTATAGTATTTTGTTATAGCAGCACGAACAGACTAAGACAGTGCCTGTCTGCTAGGGTTGTTTTTTTTTTTTTAAGAGACAGGGACTTCTCTCTCTTTCACCCAGACTGGTTTGCAGTGGCATGATCATAGCTCACTGCAACCTCAAACTCCTGGGCTCAAGTGATCCTCTCGCCTCAGCCTCCATAGTAGCTGGGACTTCAGGCACACACTGCCACATTCAGCTAATTTTTTTTTTTAAATTTTTGTAGAGATGGGGTCTCCCTATTTTGCCCAGGCTCATCTCAAACTCCTGGCCTCAAGTGATCCTCCCACCTTAACCTCCCAAAGTACCAGGATTACAGGTGTGAGCTGGCATGCTCAGCCAGCATTGTTTTTTCCCATCTGTTAAGATGTTAGAGATGTTGATTGTAGCTTTGTAAGGGGGTATGATATATCGCTTTTAATTACCTCCTTGGTAGGGACAGCCCTGGGAGATGTTGAGAACTTACCTTGCTACAGGCAACCCGATTTAATATGTAGACCTCTCAGAAACTTTATGCCTTTTCAGGACAGTATTCATGCTTGCTTACCCTGAATTTTCTCTCTGTTCCTTCTTAATGGGATATGAATTCACTTCTGAAGAGCAACCCCAAATTGGCAGGTGTTATAGACTGAATGTTTGTAATCCCCCTAATTCATATGTTGAAATCGAATCTCCAATGTGATGGTGTGGGGGGGTGGGCCTGGGAAATGTTTAGGTAATGAGGCTAGAGCCCTAATGAATGGGATTAGTGTCCTTATAAAAGAGGCCTCAGAGACCCCCCTCGCCCTCTTTCTGCCATGTGAGGACACACTGAGAAGTTGGCAGTCTGCAACCAGAAGAGGCCCCTCATCACAACCTGACCATGCTGGCACTCTGGTCTTGGACTTCTAGCTTCTGGACTGTGAAAAATAAACTTCTGTTGTTACAAGCTGCCTAGTCTCTGGTACCTTGTTACAGCAGCCCGAATGGACTGCGGTTTGCTTGATTGATTAAGAGAGTCAAGTAGTCATTCAGCTTGCAGAAATGTAGCCTGGATCCTCCCGGCTGGCAGCATAGTGGACCTGTCAGCAGAAAGTGCCAGGTGTGGGTCCTCTCAGAAGGATTTTTCCTTCCTAAGGACCTGGGCGTGTAGGCAATGGCTCCCCAGGGGCTGTCCCTGAGTTCAAGGGTCTCTGCAATGACATGGGGAAGGGGGGATGTAGATGTTTTCTCAGGAGACCTTCTTTCCCCGTCTGGTGAAGTGACTGCCCCAGGGTCGCACCAGGGCAGACTCTGTTGGGCCTGCCCGGCTCCTGCAGGGACCCCTGTCAAAGATTGCTTGTTCAGCAAGTAGCCTGCTGGTGCGAGGGCCCGTGTTGCTGTTCTGGGCCCCCTGCTGGAATACGGGTTTGTCTGCTTAGCACCGGCTGCCAGCCCAAGCACTGTGGTAAGAGAGCCTGCTTTGGGGACACCTTCCCTGGATATGAGTGCCAACCCCTCCTTCATTCACTTGCTGTGTGACCTCATCCCTGTCAACAAGTCTCCCTGAACCTTGGGGACAGAACTGTGCACACCTCCAGAGTGGTGAGGATTAAATGGGGGTGAGGAGTGGGAAGAGCTTCTCATAGTACCTGGCACGTGTCACGTGTCTGTTACCTGTTTGCTAATGATGGATGGGGCTGAAATGTCATGTAACTTGTGAGTTCAATGTTTCCGGGTAACTGAATTTTAAAAGTGCTTAGGAGTTAAAAATAAATAAATAAATAAACCCTGCAGTGATCGCAGAACATTTAGCTGCAGTGCTAAGGATCAGCTTCTAAGCTTTAAGGTGTCATTGCCCTGTTCCTGCCGTAAGTCTGTGCTCGCATCCTCTGAGCATCGTCTTTCTGATGGTCATGTGCCCTTAGCCCGAGCCCTGGTGGGTGGTTGTGAGCCGGGTGAGCCAGCTGTTGTTAGGGTCAGACATGAATCAGCTGCCCATAGGGGCCTTGAGTCTGCTCAGAGCTTTCCTGGGACCTTGTTTCTTATCCAGTGTTTCTGCCGCAAGGTCAAGCCTCAGACTGGCGTTCTTGCTGGGGCCTTCTTTCCCTGTGCATTTAGTTATTTGACTAATGAGACTGATGGTAGTTTCTTCCTAAATGTAGGTTGGCTTATTCTTACCCATACTTTATGTTCTCCTAGGCATATTTTAGCAGGCAGATGCATCAGATAACAAAGGCCCCTGCTTAGTTGTGCAAATACTAGGGTAGAGCCAGCGGTACAGGCTTGGCTGCAGGCGAGAGCCTGGAGAGCTCTCAGTAACCCCCACCCCAGGCCACACCACACACCACCAGTTCTCTGGCATCAGGGTTTTGAAAGCTCCCTGGGGCATTGCAGTGCTCAGCCAGGACTGAGAACCAGTGGGGTAACCAACCGCTCATCCTTACATGTGTGGGAGAGATGCAGGTCCCGTGCCAGCAGGGTCATTCGAGTTGGGAGCAGTGGCCGAGGTGGCAGAATGATCAGGATGCTCCTCCAGCATGTCATGGGCGAGGCAGGGAGGGAGGGGGGATCTTCATGCCACCCTGTGCCCTGGTCTGAGGAGCTGGCTTTCAAGCGATAGAGTGTCCCTGTTACTCCCACCGCATATCTTGCTGTTGGCTGTGGCAGGAGTCAGGGCCTTTCTCCGCACTCTGGGGACAAAGCCCTGAGGGAAGGCACCAGGGAGGCTGGGATTCCACACCTGTTCCTACTAGCTTGGGTTATTTTGCCTGTTCTGTGCAGCGGGGCATCTTCATACCCATCACCTTGTTTTATCTGGTCCTTACCATGACCAGGGGGAGGGATTATTGCCCTCATTTTGCAGATAAGAAAACTAAGGCTTGAATGGAATGAGCGGTGTGTCCAAAGAAACGGTCAGTGTCCTTTCAAGGACGCGCTGCGGGAGAAGTGTCTGGGTGGGAGGCCAGACATGGTGGGTGAAGGAGGAAGGGGTGACAGGCAGCCCGCTTCTCCCTGCCTCTCGAGGTGAACAGAATTAGAGAAATGAAATAGCAGCTCAAGGGCGAACACAGTGCAGGGTTGAGAGCCTTAGGGAAGAGGGAGCAAGAGAAGATCCTAGAACAGTAGTCTGGGCTTGGCTGCACAGTGAGCCGTGTGGACCCCGTGGCAGTGCCCATGCCTGGGCAGTACCCCAGAACTTGTGCAGCAGACTCAGGTGTGGGGCCCAGGCTGATTCTGCATGGCAGTGGAGGTTGAGGACCCCTGTCCTAGAAGGAGACCCAGGAGTCATTAATGCAGCCAGATCTAGAAGGAAAGGGTCAGGAACCAAATGGAAGGCTCTTGCCTCTTCCCAGCTCAGTGGGAAGGGAAGCCAAGGGGTAGAGCTGGGACACTCAGGGTGGAAAAGGCGGGGTGTGGGCTCCTGAGTCAGCAGGGAGCTAAGTGACAGGTGATTTATGTGAACCCTCTGTAACTAGTTTGTGTCCCACTGTCCTTGTTCCCTTTTCACTGCAGGCTGTTGGGGGCTTCAGGTGGGCAGGAGGGGGCCGGTGTGTGGAGAGCCAGGGGGACTTAGTTGTAGGTTTCTGCAGAACAGCTGCTGGAAAACAGGCATGACCAGTGGCTCTCTGCCACTTTGTGCGTGGGAATCAGCTGAGAAGCCTTAAAAAGGCCCCAACACGCCCAACGGAACCCAAGGTTCTGGAGGTGGGGTCTGGGGGCCTGGCTGTGTTGCCAGGCAGCCAGGGAGAGCCCCCTCCTCAAGTCAGAGTGAGCCCAGTCCTCACTCTGTGACCAAAGATGAATGTGACAAGAGCAGCATTAGCTATTTCAGGAACTTGGGCATATCAGCATTGTGTTCACATTGAGGAAGAGGAAGTTATTGAGAGCAGACTTTCCAGCTTCCCTGAGAGAGGCTGGCCCCCCACCCTCTTCCATGCGGAGAAACTCTAAGGAGCTCACTGTTTCTAAAGGCTAAACGTTTTGCCACCTAAACAGCTGACATAGACTTTGAATGTATGCTGCTCCCTGAATTTATCCTTTGCTGGACTTAGCTCGTGGACAAGTCAGGGCAGTAGGTAAAATAAATAGCAAACTTAATGACTGGTGAATAGAAATTGGTTGTGAAATCTGCTTTAGGGCCTAGAAAGATTGACTGGGTGAGATGGCTAGTCTATTTTGGGAGGTTTTGGAGAGCCATCTCTTTGTGCATTTAAAGCTCTCTCACTCTCTCTGTGTGTGGAACGGAGCCAGTCGCTGAGCTGGGCAGGGTATTTATTAGTTTCAGGGACTGCTGTAACAAAGTGCTTCCAACCTGGTGGCTTAAACAACAGTCGGGAGGTCTAGAAGTCCAAAACCAGGTTGTCAGCAGGTCATGCTCCTGCCGAGACCGGTGGGGGAGTTCTCCCTTGCCTCTCCCTGGCTTCTGGGGGTCGGCTGCAAGCATTGGGGTTCCTCGCAGCTGCATAGCTCCATCTCTGCCTCAGTCACCACGTGGTGCCCTCCTGGGCGTCTGTGTCTTCAGTGGCCATCTTCTCACAGGGACACTGGTCGTACTGGATTAAGGCTTTACCCTATTCCAGATGACCTCACCTTAACTACCATTAAATTTCATTTCTCTTAGGTAACATTAACTGACAACAGTGTATCTGCAATGGCCCTATTTTTAAATAAGATCACGTTCTGAGGTATGGGGGTTTAGGACTTCAACTTGTCTATTTTGGGGGGACACAATTCGACCTGTAACAGGCGAGTGGGCCAGGAGCTTTACATACTCTTGTTTAATCCCCACGCAGATCTGTGTGGTGGGCACAGTCCCTGTTGGACGAGTGAGAAAGCTGAGACTGGCAGAGGTAAGGCTACTTATCCAAGCCACACAGCTAACAAGGGACAGAGTCAGGATTTGAACCCAGGACTCTGTGACTCCAGGGCAACTTCCCTAGGTTGAGACTGACTATGGGTTCTTTTGTGGCTTCCTGTGGAACGGAGTCTGTAAGTCTTTGGGGCCTTCTCGGGGCATTGGGGTCTTCTCAGGGCATTGGGGTCTTTGCTTCACTGTAGGAAACCAGTCATGCATTAGACTCAGCTTTCTTGCCTCCCCACCCAATCCGGAAGGAACCATGGAAACGTGAAGTTGGTTTGGTTTGGTGAGGTGGTGAGATCGAGTGGAGATTTTTCTTATATTTATTTTCATTTCTATTCTTACTCTCTGACAACTTAAGCTTCTCTTTGTAGGAATAAATAGAAGCTGTTTAGAGCTTGGCTAATCAACATCCCACTGAATGTTGCTGGTCTCTTGGGATCCTTTTGTGTCATCAGCCTTACCTGATTAGGATGCCACCCTATTTCTTCTGGTGGCTGGCCTCTCCGTGTGTGTGTGCAAGAGCCAGGTCATGAGAGGGCCTCGTGCCCATTCCTGCAGAATAAACAGCAGAGCATTTTGCAGACAAGGTGCTGCGCACTGGCTGGTCTCAGGGATTCAGAGGCTTGAAGGCTGCAACAGTTTCCCCTAAAAGGAATCAGATTTCAAGATCAGAATTCCCAGCAGAAAACTCCTTGTAATAAAGAGACGTCTGTGAGTCTGAGGAAGTAAATTGCTCCTGCTGTGGCTTATTAAATTTTAATTTTATTTGATTTTTTCCTAATTACTGGCTCCAAATTTGTTTTTTTCCCATAGGTTCTCTGCCCTTGGACATTGGCGGGGATGCATCTTGGGGTCAAAAGGACAGATTTTCTAAAGACAGGTGACCACAGTTAGAGGCAGGGCACGCTGCCATTTTATCCTCTCTCCCTTTCTGCCTCGACTCTGCCGTGGCCCCATCGGGACCCACACGTGGCTGAGCCGTGGTCTGAGGCTTACCTGGAGAAGTGACAGGTTCTGCGAAACACCGGCACTGGCAGTGCTGTACAGATCAGGTCTGCGATAATGTCCTGGAGGAGGTAGTGGGTTTTTCTTACTCACCTCCAGCTTGCCCTACTCTCTCCTACTTTTCCTGCCTTCTTGCCCTACTCTCTCTACTTTTCCTGCCTTCCTGAATTAATGGTTAAATTCCCATTTGTCTGACCCTGCAGAAGAGAAGACTTGGCATCTCACAGTACACAGTTAGTACTCACTGAGACTTTGGCACTGTGTGCTTTCTTCTTTCTAAAACAAAACACAATAAAAAACAAAAAGAAACTCTAATCCCTGAGATAAATTTAGTTACTGACACACGTATCTTCTGTCCTCTGTCCGGTCCAGGATGAGATTAGTGGGCTACTGTAACAGAACCTTGTAACTGTTGATGCGTTGCAAGTCGCGGAAAGAAAGTGGCAGATGGCAGGCGTTGAGTAATCGGATTTCAAGATCAGTATCCACGATGAACAAAACGCCAACACTTGTAGCATATGGAAAACAATTTTCTTTAAGCAAGCTTAAAGAACTGAATTATTTGAATTTATTTTACTCAAAGTGTTCATTAAATAAATATTTACTGAGGGCAAATATTTACCAGGAGCCAGGTATGCCAGGTGTTGGGAACCGATAAAGGATCCCAGCCCTTACTCTTGTATTTCTTTATACGTGCACTTAAGAAAGCTCCTGTAGGTTGTAGGTTGTAAATGGATATGATTTGATGCCTGAAAATATTCTGTTATCAAAGACAGAAATGTTGACATGCAAGTGAGAAGTAAGTATGGGCTTTATAGCAAAGCTCATAAAGGGTATTGTAAACAATCGTGCCAAACCCTGATGTGCTAAGCTTTTGGTGTACTTGTGCACTTTCGAGACAAATGGAACCTACTGTGGTCTCACTGGCTGCACTGCAGTTTGCAAATGATAATAATGTCTTCCCCCAGGGGAGGATTAATCAAGTAGAGTGTGCCTGGCATGTAGTGGGTGTTCAATAGATATTTGTTTTAAAAATTGGACACTAGTTGCTGTCTGGAAATGCATGTGGCTTGGTAAAGCCTGATGAAGCAGGCAGACTCTTTCCTTTTCAAGGTTTGTTTGGCTTTGTTTGCAGTTTTACAGGCTCCCAGGGGGAGCTTGTTCCACATGAGGATCCGGAATCTGCCGCCTGAGCACTGTCTTTCATTTTGAACTTGAGCCTATGAAAATGTCCTCCTTCACTGACCCTTTTGGCTTTCATATTGATTTCCATTTTGCAAAGGAGGCACTATTGCCTTATCTTATTTATATATATTTCTGTGATCCGTGAATGCCTCCAAGCTCCATTTCCTGCCTTTAATTATGTACAGGGCTATTAAACAGGAGTGTGGTTTGCAAGGTGGAGGTAGAATCATGGCAGTAACAGCACAGAGTGCTGTCAGGCAGCAGCTGCATTTGTGATTCAATCTGGCTGGTAAACTGATTTGTGCACCACAGGCTATGAGTCTTGTTGAACAAGTTTAACAGCCTTTCTGTGACTGTCTCTGAGCATGAAAGGATAATTCTTTGTATTTCATGTTCCATCTTGTTATTCGTTTTGTTTTGCTTTTTTTTTACTTCCAATTCTCAGTATCTCCTGCCTGGGAACTGAATAGGTTAAATCTGTGGCTAGTTGGGAAAGAGGCTGGAAGGACACATAACCAAGTGGTTATTGCTAAGTGGCAAGATGTGAGATAAGTTTAACTGTTTTCTTTGTGTTTTTATATATTTTCCAATAGTTTTATAACAAAAATGGGTAATTTTGGAATCGAGAAAAAAGATTGCTTTTAGGGGGAAAATTGAGATTAGACCTTATGTTTTATTTTCATTTTTTAGGGAAGTGTTTTGGAAATGGTATTCTTTATAACTGGTTCTTTTGATGTGATTTTGGGAGTACAGGTAATACCTGCTGGGCTTGTTAAAAACTTGCTGGGATGTCAAAAGTGATACTTTTTTTTTTTTTAGACAGAGTTTTGCTCTGTTGCCCAGGCTGGAGTGCTGTGGCATCAGCCCAGCTCACAGCAACCTCAAACTCCTGGGCTCAAGCAATCCTCCTGCCTCAGCCTCCCAAGTAGCTGGGATTACGGGCATGTACCAGCATGCCCGGCTAATTTTTTCTATATATATTTTTAGCTGTCCACATAATTTCTTTTTTTAGTAGAGACGGGGTCTTGCTCTTGCTCAGGCTGGTCTCAAACTCCTGAGCTCAAACGATCCGCCCGCCTCGGCTTCCCAGAGTGCTAGGATTATAGGTGTGAGCCACCACGCCCCAAAAGTGATACTTTTTAGACTCAAATGGGAAGTCTACTGTTACAGTCTGCACAGGTACCAGACTGTACCTCGCTGTTAAAATGCTTGACCAAAGGCAGATACTGTCTCAACAAAATGGAGAAGTCAGAAATGCTTCAACAAAGATTTTCTTGAAGTAGCAAAGCCTGGCAGGGGAATACTGCTGTTACATTTGATTGCAACAGAGGGTCGTAATAACGTAATTTTGTGACTTGTCTGTTGAGGCTTCATGGGTGGGAGGATGGTTTTAGTCCTCATGGACCAGGAGTTACTGGTCTCTAGGGAGGAAGGTTTGGGATTAAAATGAAAGACATTGAGGTGTCTGGAAAGAGCCTGTGAGAAAGGGAAGGGTATATTAGCACAGAGGGTGGGACCACCAGGCCATAAGTGGCCAGTACCTGGAGTAGTCAGGTCCCTTTTCATAGCCTTTGGGGGGAGGGATAGGGAATGGCACATGAGTGTCCAGGGAAGAGCTGTGGGTAATCCTGGATCGTCCTGTGCTTGGCCGTGGAGGTGTAGCAGGTAACTGTCTCTGTCTAACCCAGATGCCTCTGGCAGCTGGGGTTTCATTGGAAGACTGTATCAGATATTAAAGCCAAGCTCTTTGTTAAGTCTTAGTTTTCCTTCTCCCACTGTGTCCCTGGCCTTTCATTTTATAGACTTGAATCATCTCTTCACTAAAAGAAATTACATCTAATTGCTCTGCCTAATCATCATGTCAGAAGACTGCCTTAGATCAATGGACGGCCTAGTGGATGGATAGGGAGTTTTCACAGAATTGCATTCCTTCTCTCCACAGCAACAAGTGTCAGTAGGACGTGGCAGGCGCTGAGTTTGAAACTGGCTGTTACGATGCTAAGGATTCTTGCTGTCATGCGTTTTGAGCATTACATCACCCTGCTTGGAGGCTCAGTACAAACAAGACCCCTACATTTGGTCTGAGGCAAAGCAGACGACTTGGCCTCCATCCAGGGGTTATTTTCCGGAGCAACTGGAGGACTGCGTCAGGGCTGAGCAGCGTGGACCCAGAGCACACTTACGTTCAGATGTATTTATTATTCATCGCTTGGGGAATGGAGTTAGGAGAAGTTGTATTTATATTTACTTTAGGAGCCCAACTGCAGAAATCTCTGACCATTAGAATTTCACAGGTGTTTTTTAGAGAAATTGTACTGAAGTACACGTAACATAAAATTGACCATTATAACCATATTTAAATGTACAGTTCAGTGGTATTAAGTACATTCACATTATTGAGTAACCATCCCCCCTATCCGTCTCCAGAATTCTTTAAATCCTGCAAAACTGAAACTCTGTACCCAATAAAGAATTTTCAGTTTTTGAGTGAAGACCAAAAAAAATTTCTCCCTCCTTTTTAATTCAATGTGAATAGGACAGTCAGTCTGGGCAGTGTAACTCTGCTGGCTGATGGAGGCTAGTAGCCCCACCCTCCGTCCTCTCGGCTTCCTGAGAAAGCAAAGGGTCATTGTGTGGATGTCATTGTTCCTGCGTATCTGGGGCCCTGGCATGCAAAGGGTCATTGTGTGGATATCATTGTTCCCTTGTATCTGGGGCATGGCATGCAGGTGACTGTGTGTTCTGTTCTTGAGAACCAGGACCAGAATCCTCCCTTGCAATGCCCTTGAAATGCTCCTCTCTGGACGTACACTTGCTCACACACTCGGGCATTCGTGTTGTGGATTCGGCAGGCTCCTTCTGCCAGCCGTGATGGGCACGTGACTGACTGCCCGTGTTGTCCACTTAGTGATAAAAGATGAGCTCATCAGGTGGCTGTCGCCAGAGCATCCTGAGTGATTTGGTTACCCTGAGGTTTTGCCCACTGATCTGCTGCACTCCCTGAAAACAGAACTGTCGTCTCTCGGTTTAGTGGGAATCATAAGATGTTCACACTAAAGTGACATTGAATTGTATGAAATGCTTTGTTTAAAAAAAAAATTCTAAGTTCAGTAATTTGGATTATGAGTTTTGCTTTGAGTAGGTAGATCCCTCATGTTGAGAATGCAACTATCCCCAACATTTATTCTTTCTTTCTTATTTTATGGCATATGTTATATGCAATATTCCTTCTTTTTAATAGTCAGTAGAAAGGATTTCATGTGGTCTTTTTCAGTTATTTGTGGCTTTTCATGAGTAAAAGTTTTTGTCTTTATTCTGGTTCTTGATTTGCTTTTTTCTCCTAACTCTCAAAAACAGTGATAACAGCCAAACCAAACAGCCCTAGTGTGAAGACAGATCTAGACCAGGCTGGTTTCCCAACAGTGGGTTCCGGTGCTGTGAGTATGCTGTCACATTTTTTGATAGTTTGTGTATAATGATGAAAAGCCCTTCTATTTCTCAAATAATGCAATTTTCCATCATTGAGCTGCTTGGGCACATTGTTTCTGAGTGCAAAGCTGTTAAGGAAGACCTGCTTTCTTTGATGCAGGGCAGAGAAAGATTTTAGATTTTCTGACTTTCCTTAAAGTGCTTTTTGGAGGGGATGGATGTTGCTGTTTTTTTAAAATGGGTTTTATTGCGTTATGGTGCTGTTGCTTGTTAAGAGCAGAGCACTTTGCCCTTGCTGCCTGTGGCTGTTACAAGGCCGGACACAGTGGTTATAAAAACCACGAAGCCGTGGGAAGGCTTCTGCGAGTGTCCCCGTTTGTCCAGAGTCAGTAGCTGTCATCTCATCTTAAACTTTGTATGATCACTGTGCATCAGATCCAGCCAGAATGAAAGAATTGTGGTACTGTCTCTTAGAAGCAAATTATTAGTAGGCCTCTATTTGGGCCCTAATTATAAAACTTGTCACTCGACATCTATCGCAGCCAAAGTTGTTATTCTACGAGACTAAAAATAGGAGTGTTGCGCGCACTCAGACGCCAGGAGGATTTTCCTGTAGCGCCAGACAAGCCATATGGAGGTGCTGTGAAGGGAACCAGAATGCACGGTGCAGGATGCCCTAGGCCTGTGCGGGGCCTCGTTCCTGGAAGAGTTTGCCAGCCTGGGCTTCTCGGCGGGGGGGGGGGGGGCCAGTTTGAGTGTAGATTGAAGCGTAGGTCTGTGGATGATGGAGCATTTATAGAAGTAATTGCTGCCATTATTGAAATGTGTCTCACCCAGTGGACAAGAACTTGGGTTCCAGAGCTGGGGAGGTGTGCTCAGATTTAGCCCCTTCATCTCTGCTGTAAAAAGGTGGTTGGGAGGGTCAGATGGGAAAACATGCATAAGGTGTAGAACATCAGTATTTTTTGAAATGACCCTGCTAATAAATCTTGTCCCGAAGACATCCATGTGAGTTATCTTTGGCTTCTTTATAAAAGGACGACGTAGGGATGCATGCCCTGTTGTTAGGAGCCAGGGGTTAACATTTTGCCACATATTTATTTGCTTTATTTATAGGGATATATTTTTATCTTTGACTTGAAATTTGCAGAGATTTTACCGTATTTTAAAAAAAAACAATTTTGAAGGATAATGTTTTTTTTTTTCTGAGATTTCATTTCTCACTGTTGTCTTCCCTGTGTCCAGAGTTCTGCTGAGAACTCTCACTGCCCTGCCTCCCAGTTTTGCGTCCTCTCTGCAGTTCAGGGCCCATGTCCCTTGGTTGGCTGCACCCTGAGTAATCTGGTTTACCCCCTGGTTAATTACCTCTGTCCCCTCCCCCCTTGTGTTCCTCCTGGAGCAGTTTGTGTTTGCACAGATGTGGGGGTCTCTCTCCTCTTAATCTGCAGGTGGGTCTGACTTTTCTGCCTCTCTTTATCAATTTTTTTTAAAAAATAAACTTTAATTTTTAGAATAGTTCTAGATGTATAGAAAAATCATGAGGATAATATAGAGAGTTCTGGTATCCCCCACACTCAATTTCTCTTGTTACTGACATCTTGTATTAGTGTGGTATAGTTGTGTTTTTTTTTTTTTTTTTTGAGACAGAGTCTCACTCTGTTGCCTGGGCTAGAGTGCCGTGGCATCAGCCTAGCTCACAGCAACCTCAAACTCCTGGGGGTCAAGCAATCCTTCTGCTTCAGCCTCCCAAGTAGCTGGGACTACAGGTATGCGCCACCATACCCAGCTAATTTTTTCTATTTATTTTTAGTTGTCCAGCTAATTCTTTTCTTTTTTTTTTCTTTTCTTTTTTTTTTAGTAGAGATGGGGTCTCACTCTTGCTTAGGCTGGTCTCAAACTCCTGAGCTCAAAACGATCCTCCCGCCTTGGCCTCCCAGAGTGCTAGGATTACAGGTGTGAGCCACCACACCCTGCCTAGTATGGTATAGTTGTTATAATTAATGAGTGGATATTGATACATTCTTGCTGTAGGCAGAATAATGGCTCAAACCCATGAATATGTTAGGTTACCATGGCAAAGGAGAATCAAGGTAGCAGATGGAATTGAGGTTGCCAGTCAGGTGACCTTAAAATAGGGAGATGAGCCTCAGTTATCCAGATGGGCCCAGTGTGGCAAGGGTTCCTACACCTGGAAGGAGGGGATGGGAGGAGAGGACCAGAGAGATGGTCGTGTGGGACGAACTTGGCCCCATGTTGCTGGCCTTAGAGATGGAGCAGGGGGCCCCCGAACCAAGTAGAATGGTGGCCTCAGAAGCTGGAAAAGGTGAGCAAATGGGTTTTCACCTAGAACCTGCAGAAGTAGCACACCTGTTGACACCTTGATCTTAGCTCAGTGCATTCTGTATCAGACGTCTCTGACCTACAGAACCATAAGATAATATGTTTGTTTTGTTTTAAGCTACTATCGATACATTTGTGGTAACTTGTCATGGCAGCAGTAGAAAACCAATACAATTATTATTAACTGGAGTCTCTATTTTATTCAGATTTCCTTAGTCTTTCTCTGTTCCAGGATCCCATTGAGAAGACCACGTTATATTTAGTTGTCATCTTGGCTGTGACACTTTCTCAGACTTTACCTGTTTTTGATGACCCCAACAGTTTTGAGGAATACTGGTCATATATTTTGCAGAATGTCTCTCAGTTGGGATTGTCTGATGTTTTTCTCATGAGACTGGGGTGATTGGTTTTGGGGAGGAAGACCACAGAGTTTAGTAAAGTGCCATTCTCATCTCTTCATGACCACAGTCCACACTATCAACATGACTTATCACTGTTGTTGACCTTGATCCTCTGGCCAAGGTCGTGTTTGTCAGATTTCAACATTGTAGCTACTCTTTGCTTTCCATACTACGGGGGTGTGTGAGGTGTGTTTTTTGTTTTTTTTTTTTTTTTTTTTTTTTTTTAGCATTTCCTTGCTTCCTGAAACTACAAAATGCTCCTGGCTCATCTCTTGTATTTCCTGCTCTAGTCCTGAAATCAGCCCTGTCTCTGAGGAGCTCTGGTTCCTTTTATTAGAGAAGGATAATAGAAACCAAATCTGGATTCTAGGTGTGCTCATTGCTACTGGGCCCTCTCAGCTGACAGAGTGAGGAAATATATGTTTGATTACTAACCATTGTATATGTACATATATACAGTTCTTTATGTAACTGTATTAGTCCAGAGACGCAGGACCAATAGGAGGTACATCTTCCCCTGCCTTTTTGTTCTATCCAGGACCTCAGCCGATTGGATGGTGCGTGCCACACTGAGGGAAGATATTTCTTAAGTAGTTCAGTGATTCAAATGCTAATCTCTTCTGGAAACACCCTCACAGATATACCCAGCAATAATGCCTTACCACTGTCTGGGTATCTCTTAATCCAGTCAAGTTGACATGTAAAATTTACCATCACAGTAACCATTTGTGTCTCTAGAAACTAAACATGAGCACATACCTGTGTCTCTGATGCTAGTTCATTACCATCTGGATCATTCTTGCCTCTTTTCCTTGCCTGTCTATCAACTCCCACTTCAACAGTGAGAAACCTGGCCCTCACCCTCTGCCATTCTTTTTCTTAATTGTTCATTTCCAGTATGCAGGTCCTCCTTGACTTACGATGGGGTTACATCCCTATAAACCCATAAGAAATTGCAAATTTTAAGTCGAAAAATGCATTTAATACACTTAATCTACATAGCTTAGCCATACCTACCTTAAACATGCTTGGAACACTTCCATTAGCCTACAGTTGGGCAAAATCATCTGGCACAAAACCTATTTTATAATACAGTGTTGAATATCTCATGTAATTTATTGAATGCATTACATGTTAGAGGGCAGTATCAGTAGTTCACCCTTGTGTTTGGGAGGTCGACTGGGAGCTGTGGCTCACCGCGGCCCAGTGTCGTAAGAGAGCATCCTACCATATATCGCTAGCCCAGGAAAAGATCAAAATCCAAAATTTGAAGTACAGTTTCTATGGAATGTTTATTGCTTTTGCACCATCATAAAGTCAAACCATTGTTAGTCCAGGACTGTCTGCACATGTGTGGTATCAGAATTGTTAACCTGTATCCCATGGGGTATTGATTGTATTTGTGTATGTTTCTTTCTTCCTACAGACTCCACTTATTTCTGAAATTACAATTTCCTCCATCCCCTTCAGTGAGCTGGTTTCATACATTTCTAGTACAATTAGATTGCTGAGGCACATCCTGCATTAAATCCAGGGATTTCCTTACCTCCTCAATGATTTGTTTTTAAAATTTGCAAACATTAAGGTTCATTCTTTGTGCTGTGAAATTCTGTGGGTTTTGACAAATGCAGTGTCATGTATCCACACAGTATCATATAGAATAGTTTATTGCCCTAAAATTCACTTATGTTTGACTAATTTAACCCTCTACTCACAGCAACTGTCAGTCTTTCTACTCTTGCCATAGTTTTTCCTTTTCCTTTTTCAAGAATAATTGGAATCATATCTTAAATAGCTTTCCCAGGAGAGCTTCCTTTACTTAGCACTGTTCATTTAAGGTTCATTTGTGTCTTTTCGTGGCAAGATAGATTATTTCTTTGTATCACTGAATAATACTCCCCTGAATGGATGTACTACAGTTTGGCTATTGAATGAAGGTCATTTTGGTTACTTTAGGTTTTATGACAATTATGAGTAAAGGTGCTATAAGCATTCAACTGCAGGTTTTTCTGTAGACATGAGTTTTCAAATCAGTTGGGGTAAACACCTAGGAGTGTGATTGCAGGATGCTGTGATAAGGCTACGTTTAATATTGTGCAATACTGCAGTGCCATTTTGTGTTACCATCAGTTACAAATGAGTTGCTGTTGCTCCACATCCTCACCAGCAATTGGTATTGTCGGTTTTTTAATTTTAGCCATCCTATTAGGTATATAATGGTATCTTGTTTCAATTTGCAGTTCCTAGTGACAAATGATGTTGAGTAACTTTTCATGTGCTCATTTGCCATCTGTATTGTCTTCTGGGTGAGGTTTCTGTTCAGATATTGTGCCCACTTTTAACTGAGTTTTCTTACTGTTAAGTTTTAAGAATTCTTGATATATTTTTGATATGTCTTTTATCAGATACGTGTTTCACAAATAGTTTCTCTCAGTCAGTGGCTTGTCTTTTAATACTCTTAAGTGTCTTTCACAGAGCAAAAGTTTCTGATAAAATCTAACATCAGTTTTCTTTTTCATGGATCATGCTTTTGGTGTTATCTCTACATAGTCATTGCCATACTCGAGGTCATCTAGGTTTTCACCTGTGTTATGTTTTAGAAGTTTTATAGTTTTGTGCTTTACTTTTAGGTTTATAATCCATTTTGAGTTAATTTTTTTTTTTAAGGATGTAAGGTTTGTGTCTAGGTTTACTTTTTTTTGCACCTGGAGGTTCAGTTTAGCACCATTTGTTGAAAAGACAACATGGATTTTGCAGTTCACCATTGAATTGCTTTGGCTCCTTTGTCAGTGATCAGTTGATTGTATTCATATGGGTCTGTTTCTAGGCTCTATTCTGTTCCATTGACCTATGTATCTATTTTGTTGCCAGGACAACACTGTCTTGATTACTGTAGCTTTATTGTAAGTGTCGAAATCATGTAGTGTGAGACCTTCAACTTCGTTCTTTTTCTACTATGTGTTAGCTTTTCTGTGTCTTTACCTTTTCATATAAACTTGAGAATCAGTTGTCAATATTTACAAAATACATGTGGGATTTTTATTTGAATGGCATTGAATCTACTGATCAAGTTAGGAGGAATGGACATCTTTTTTTTGAGACAGAGTCTCCCTCTGTTGCCTGGGCTAGAGTGCCATGGCGTCAGCCTAGCTCACAGCAACCTCAAACTCCTGGGCTTAAGCAATCTTTCTGCCTCAGCCTCCCGAGTAGCTGGGACTGCAGGCATGTGCCACCATGCCCGGCTAATTTTTTCTATATATTTTTAGTTGTCCAGCTAATTTCTTTCTATTTTTAGTAGAGACAGGGGTCTCACTCTTGCTCAGGCTGGTATCAAACTCCTGAGCTCAAACAATCCGCCCGCCTCGGCCTCCTAGAGTGCTAGGATTACAGGCGTGAGCCACCGCGCCTGGCCAGGAATTGACATCTTAACGGTACTGAATGTTCCAGCCCATGAACATGGAATATCTATTTAGATATTTTTTTTTTTGCTTTCTTTCCTCAGTTTTGTAATTTGATGCATATAGATTGTATGCATATTTAGTTAGGCTTGTTCCTGACAAAAATACCTTTTATTAATACTATTGTCAACTCTGGGAGGCTGAGGCAGGAGGATCGCTTAAAATCAGGAGTTCGAGACCAGCCTGAGCAAGAGCGAGACCCCGTCTCTACTAAAAATAGAAAGAAATTAGCTGGACAACTAAAAATATATATAGAAAAAATTAGCCGGGCATGGTGGTGCATGCCTGTAGTCCCAGCTACACGGGAGGCTGAGGCAGAAGGATTGCTTAAGCCCAGGAGTTTGAGGTTGCTGTGAGCTAGGCTGATGGCACTCTAGCCTGGACAACAGAGTGAGACTCTGTCTCAAAAAAAAAAAAAAAAAAAAACTATTGTCAGTGATATTTTAAATCTTTTTCAAATTCTGTTCATTTCTTATAGGAGAGCAGTTTTTGTATTAACCTCATATCCTACAGTGCCTTGTTGGACTTGCTTATTAGTGCCTAGAGTTCTTCTTGTTAATTCTTTCTTTCTTTATTTATTTTTTACAAAGACAACCATGTCATCTGTGAACAAAGTTTTATTTTTTTTCTTCCCTATCTGTATAACTTTTATTTTCACTTTTTGCCTTATTGCGTTATCTGGGACTTTTCATTATGATGTTGAATAGGAGTGGTGTGAGAAGACAGCTTTGCCTTGTTCCTGATTTTAGTGGGAAAGTGTCCAGTTTCTCATCATTAAGTGTGATGTTAACTGTAGGTTTTTTGGGTGTATATAGATGTTTTTTATCAAGTTAAAGAAGTTCTGGATTCTTAGTTTGTAAAGTTTTTTTTTTTTTTTTAAATCATGAGTGGATGTTGGATTTTGTCAAATGCTTTTTCTGCATTAGTTGATATGATCATATGATTCTTCTGTATCCTATTGATGTGATGTATAATATTGATTTTTCAAATGTGGGACCATTCTTGTCCCCCTAGAGTAAGTCTCACTGGGTCCTGGTGTATAATTCATTTTACACATTGTTGGATTCTATTTACTAATATTTTATTTTATTGAGTTTCGCGTGGGAGACATTAGTCTGTGGTTTCCTTTATTTTAACATCTTCATCTGATTTTATTATAATAGTAATGCTGGCTTCATTACCGTAATAGAATAAATTAGAAAGTGTTCCCTCTGCTGTTTTCTGGAAGAGATTGTGGAGACTTGCTACCATTTTTTTCCTTAAGGTTTAGTAATATTCACCAGTGACACTCTCTGGGCCTGGCGTTTGCTTTTTTGGCAGGTTATTAATTACTGATTTAATTCCTTCAATAGATATAGGACTGTTCAAATGATCCATTTTCCTTGTACAAGTTTTGGTAGTTTGTGTGTTTAAAGGAATTGGTTCATTTCATGTAAGTTATTAAATTTGTGGGCATAGATCTGTTTAGTGTTCCTTTATGATTCTTTTGATATCTGTGGGATAGTAGTGATAACCCTTCTTTCATTTATAACATTGATAAATTTGTCTTTTCTCTCCTTTTTCCTTGGTTACCCTAGCTAGAGGTTTATCAATTTTATCGATCTTTTCAAAGAACCAACTTTTGGTTTTATTGATTTTTTTTTTCCTTATTTTTATGTTTTCAATTTTGTTGATTCAGTTCTAATTTTTACAATTTTCTTTTGCTTGCTGTAGGATTAAATTGCTTTCCTTTCTCTAGTTTTCTAATGTGGAAGCTTAGATTATTTATTTTAAAGTTACTATTCTAATTTAAATATTTAATGCTATAAATTTCCCTCTAAGCACTACTTTTGTTGCATCCCACAAATTTTTGTAAGTTCTATTTTCATTTTCATTTGCTTCAAAATATTTTTTAAATTCTCTAGAGACTTCTTGTTTGACTCATGTGTTATTTAGAAGTGTGTTTAATTTCCAAGTATTTGGGAATTTTCCAGGTATCTTTCTGTTACACATTTCTAGTTTATTTTCATTGTGATCTGAGAGCATATTTTATGTGATCTCTATTCTTTTAAATTTGTTAAGGCCTATCTTAACAAATTTATCCATGGCCTATCTTGTGGATGTTTCATATGAACTTGAGAAGAGTGTGTTATTCTGTTGTTGGACGAAGCATTCCATAATATAAATGTCAGATTTCAGTTGGTTGATAATGTTGTTTAGGTTAACTGTATCCTTACTGATCTTCTACCTTCCTGATCTATCAATTACTGAAAGATGGGTGTTGAAGTCCCCAACTATAATAGTGGATTTATCTATTTCTCCCTGCAGTTCTATCAGTTTTTACTGCCTCTATTTTGATGTTCTGTGTATTGCACACATGTTAAGGAGTGATAGGTCTTCTTGGAGAATTGACTCCTTTATTATTGCGTAATGCCCTTCTTCTTCTTTTTTTTTTTTTTTTTTGAGACAGAGTCTCGCTGTGTTGCCCGGGCTAGAGTGAGTGCCATGGCGTCAGCCTAGCTCACAGCAACCTCAAACTCCTGGGCTTAAGCAATCCTTCTGCCTCAGCCTCCCGAGTAGCTGGGACTACAGGCATGCGCCACCATGCCCGGCTAATTTTTTCTATATATATTTTAGTTGACCAGCTAATTTCTTTCTATTTTTAGTAGAGACGGGGGTCTCGCTCTTGCTCAGGCTGGTCTCGAACTCCTGACCTCAACCAATCCACCCGCCTCGGCCTCCCAGAGTGCTAGGATTACAGGCGTGAGCCACCGCACCCAGCCTGTAATGCCCTTCTTTATCCCTGATAATTTTGCCTGTTCTGAAGTCTTGTTTGTATGAAATTAATATAGCTACTCCAGCTTTATCTCTCTCTCTCTCTCTTTTTTGTTTGAGATAGGGTCTTGCTCTGTTTCCTGGGCCAGAGTGCAGTGGCATCTTCATACCTCACTGCAACCTCAGACACCTGGGCTCAAGTGATCCTCCTGCCTAAGCGTCCAGAGTAGCTGGGACTGGAGGCGTGTACCACCACACCTGGCTAATTTTTGTATTTTTTGTAGAGACAGGATCTTGCTATGTTTCTTAGGCTGGTCTTGAACTCCTGGCCTTAGGTAATCCTCCCACCTTAGCCTCTCAAAGTGCTGGGATTACAGACATGAGCCACCATGTCCACCATCCAGGTTTCTTTTGATTGGTGTTAGTATAGTATGTCTTTCTCCATATCCCTTTTTTCCCTTTCATACTTTTATTTTTAACCTATGTGAGTCTTAAATGGGTTTCTTGTGGACAATGTATATATAGTTGGATCTTGTTTGTTTAGGATTTTTTTTTTAATCCACTCTGAAAATCTTTTATTTGGTGTATTTACACCATTCACACTTAAAGGGATTATTGATATATTTGGAAGAATATCTACCACGTTTGTAAGTATTTTCTACTCATTGCTTCTTTGTTTCCTTTTATTTTATTTCACTTTTTCCCCTGAGAATGGGATTAGTGTCCTTATGTTTCTTTTTTCAAAATGTCTCTTTTTCTACCTTCTCTGGTTTTAATTGAATATTTTATATGATTCCATTTGCTCTCCTTAGCATGTCATCTATACTTCTTTAAAAAAATTTGTAGTGGTTGCCCTAAGGTTCACAGTATAAATTTTAAATTAATCTATGTCCACCTTCAAATAATCCTATACTATTTCACATGAAATGCAAGTTTCTTATAACAGAGTATCCCCAAACCCTTTCTCCCATCTTTTATGACTTTGCTGTCATTCATTTCACTTATCCATGTGCATCATCATACCTCACTGCAGTGCTGTGATCACTCCATACATTTTTACTATTATTACTTTAGAAATTTATCTTTTAGATCAATTAAGAAAAATAAAAGATTTATTTTACCTTTATTTATTTATTCTTGGTTATACTTCCTTTGTTTATGGAGATCTGAGTTGCCGACCTGTGTCATTTTCTTTCTCTCTGAAGAATTTCTTTAAACTTTTTTTGCCGGTTAGGTCTGCTGGAAATTATTTTCTCAGTTTTTGTGTGAAAAGTGTTTTATTTCTTCTTCAGTGTTGAGGGATAATTTGACTGGATATAGAATTATAGGTTGGTGGGGTTTTCTTTTCTTTGAACACTTTAAATATTTCACTTCACTTTCTTGTTTGTGTACTTTGTGAGGAGAGTTGGCTGTAATTTATATGTTTGTTCCTCTTAAAGGTATCTCACCCCCCCCCCCCCCCCCCCCCCCCCCCCCCCCCCCGCACTCCTGGCTTCTTTCTTTTCTCTTTGTCTTTTGCAATTTGAATGTGATTGCCTAGGTGGGGATTTTTTGCTATCTACCCTGCTCGGTGTTCTCTGTGCTCCTGGATTTGTGGCTTGGTGTCTGTCATTAATTTTGGAAAATTCTTGGCCATTATTACTTAAAATGATCAGTCTCTCTTCTTTTTATGTTATTCCGATTATTCACATATTAGGGCTGTTGGAATTGTTCCACAGTTGCTGCATGTTCTGTCCTTTGCTCGCTCTCTCTGCTTTTCAGTTTGGGAAGTTTCCATTGATCTGTCTTCAAGCTCATGGATTATTTTCCTTGACTATGTCCAATCTGTTGATGGGCCTATCAAAGACAATCTTCATTTTTCTTAGTTTTTAAAAATCTCTAACATTTCTTTTAATTCTTCCTTAGAGTTTCAATCTTGCTGCTTACATTACCCATTGTTAGGGTGAAGTTAGGGTGAGGAGCTCAATGGCGTGGAGAGAGAAGGAATTCTCAACACAAAGATTAGCATATAAAGAAGTAAAAAGTTTATTTCACTTTCTGAAAGAGAGAGAGAGCGGAGAAATGGCACAGCACCTGAAAGAAAGAAAGAAAGGGAAGTGCCAGCTCCGAGCAGAAGAGGCTTAGAGTATTTATGGGGGTAAAGAGAAGAGAAAAAAACAGTTATGGCTTCCAGCTGGTAACAGAAGCAGCTGTGAAGTGAATGTGTCTGTATTTTTTTTTTTTTTTTTTGTATTTTTTTCCTTTTTCCTTCTCCTGGAGACTAGCTTATTTCTGGAATGTGGTTGGACTGGCCTGGCAAATGTCAAGAAGGGGGACTTATACTCCCTTTCTGTCTGCTGAACTCTTTTCAAATGCTGTGAAAACATCTCTGCAGGTGGTTAATTAGCGAGGGAGCTCATGTGATTAATCTTAAAGACAGTGAGTTTATTTTTCTCTGTTGGGTAGTTTGTTAGTGAGGCCATCCTGTCATTCCCACTTTCTTTGGTTAAAATTAATATTCTTCTTATTAATGGGTTTGAGACTGGGATATTTGGGTGGAGGTATATAAGTTCTAAAGTTTTCAAATTCTTAAGGAGATATCCCAATAGGGAGACTTGGGTAGGGCTGACTGAATGTTGCCCATGGCAATAATTAGGTGAAAGAAAAGAGGGGGTGGGGTGGGACTTTAGGTACAGTCATACATTGACCTACTGAGAGTTTGAGAGAGGCATCCCCACTAGACCTTTGGGTGTTCATTAGACATCAGATGTCCCTGATTCTGAGTCAGACCTACACGAAACTTAGGGTGCTGGCCAGAAAGTAGGCATCCCTGAGTCCTGGTCCAGACTAAAATTTAGGGAGGAACTTCCCCAAAGCCAGGCGTCTCTGGGTCTGGGCAAAGTCCTGGAGGAGGTGGCTAGGAGGTCTTCCCCCCACCAGGCACCTCTCCCAGAGTGGCAGCCCGGCACCAGAGATTCCCATAACCATGACACTGTTGACTCTTCCTCCAGTGTATGACCACTTCCAAAGCCCTAGAGACTTACCAAGTTCCAAGTGGAATTGATGCTGAGAATGATGTCCTGACAGCTGTGTAGCAGAGGAGGGAGCAGTCTTGAGACAGAGGCAGAAAAGTGAGCTCCTTGTAGGGAGGCAGAGAAATGATTTTTCTCCCTGTACAGGCCCCCAGATGTTAGGGTGAAGTTAGGGTAAGGAGCTCATGGCGTGGGTAGAGAAAGCATTTTCAACACAAAGATGAGGATAGAAAGAAGTATGAAGTTGATTTTGCTTTCTCCTAAAGAGAAGGAGAAAGGGCTCAACACAAGAAAGGAAGAAAGGACTGTTGGCCCTGAGGCCAGGTGGCTTTGGGCATTTTATTGGGGGTTGTAAAGGGGTAAATAAAAATTTATTGTTGTAGACTGATTTAGCAGGAGGCAGCTGTAAGATGTCAGGGTGTCTGTTTCTCCTGTTTTTTTTTTTTTTGTTTGTTTATTTTGTTTTTTTTCCTGCTCCTGGAGACTTGCCTGGAGAAGGATTTACACTTCTTTTCTGTCTGCTCAGCTTTTTCAAATGCTGTAAAAACATCTCTGCAGGCAGTTAATTATTGAGGGAGCTGACATGATTAATCTTAAAGACAGCAAATTAGATAGTTCATTTTTTCTCTGTTAGATATTTTATAAGCCATCCTTTCACCTATCTGTTCTTGCATATTGTTTACCTTTTTTATTAAAGCTCTTAAGCAATTAATCATAGTTATTTTAAATTCCCTGTCTGATAATCCCAAGATCTGTGTCATATATGGGTCTCATTCTGATGCTTGCTTTCTCTCTTCAGACTCTATTTTTTCTTGTCTATTAGCATACATTGTAATTTTTTTTTGTCAAAAGCCAGACATAATATTTTGGGTAATGGGAACTGAGAAACTCTCTTTAAGTGTGAGTTTTGTGTTATTCTGGCTAGGAATTATTTAATGTTTGCTGTAGCAGTGGGTGTCAGAGCTTTCAAATTCCTTAGGTGTCCTCCTTTTGGTCTGTTTTTGTCTTTGGGCATCTGTAAGAACTCCTTCTCAGATAGAGTCTGTGTCTTGCAGCTCTTTCAGCTGTCATCACTGTCATTATACTGGAGACTGTTGGTGTGGTGGTCAGGTGTGTAGGAGGGGAAGGGTTCTATAATCTTATCAGTAGATGTCTTCAGTGGGCCTGTGTCCCTGGGCTGTGACCAGCACAAGTGACTACCACACCCTTAGAGGAGACAGGGAAGCTAAAGGGGGTTGGAGTCAAAGAAATGCCTTTCTTCCAGCTAGGATAAGGCTCTGGTGAAGTCTTCTTCCCTGGAGAGCTGGCCTTTGTTTTGGAGAATGCTCTGAGGATGTTGTACAATGAATACTCTTCTCTCTGCCCTGAGAAGGCCATGAGGTCTTCCTTGGCTCTTCATAGTGAGAATTTGGGGTTCCTGCTGTTAAAACCTATACAAGCTTGGGGTCCCATAAAGACTGTGGCTTTTAGGAGTTTTGTACTCTCATGGTAGTCCACGCTCATCCCCCAGCGATTTCTGTCAAAGTCACCATTTAAGTATTCCTACAGTTTATGGCTCTAGCTGCTTCTACACTGGGGAAGCAGATCTTGATTGTGAGTCTTTGATTTCTCTCATCTCTTTCTCTGTAGTTCGGGGTTGTGGTTTAACCTGTAACCTTAGTTCTCTGATGAGCCAGAGAAAAATCATTGATTTTCAGTTCATTCAGCTTTTTCTTGTTGTTTAGATGGGAGCAATGGCTTCCAAACTCTTTGCGTGTTGGAGCTGAAACTGGAAGTCCCTTTGTGGCTTCCCGATGGCTACCCTACCCACCTTCCTTCCAGTGAAGGGGCTGGGTTTGTCTCATTTTCATAAAGTGTCCTGACCTTTGCAAAAGCACCTGGGTCTTGAAGAGGAAACTCACCACTTCTGTGTTGTGGCTGCCTAAGTCACTGCATACTCTCTGCTTCCTTCTTTTGATGTTGTCTAAAGCCCCTCAGGTTTTTCTTTTTACCAAACTAGCTATGGGTTCTACAGCAGATCTCTTTATTTAGTTGGAAGTGTCAAATGTATGTGGGTGTAGGATGGGTGGGGGTCTTTAGCCTCATCTTAATCTTAAGCTTCTCCAGCACTACCTGCCCCCCAACCTTTGATAGGTAAACATGTTGTTTTATCATTCCTATGTAAATGCAATGTTAACTCTGCCCCCAACCCTTTGTTCCTAACCACTGAGCTCCCCTAAGCTGCTGCTGAGATTCTGTATTAAAGTGGCAGCCCCTTTATCCAGTAGACAGCTTCCCAGCCCCCTCTGTTATCTGGAACTCAGGAGCAAACCAGGAAGGAGGCAAGAATTCTGAGCAGCCTAAGGAATAATTGCTATAAAAACCCATGTACCTGTTTGTTCTTCTCTACCAAGAGTTGTGTCGTGGGGCAGATCAAGAATATTGTAGGGGTAGGGTATATGGGCAGTTGGAGCCTGGATAGGGTAAGAAAGACACCTGCTGGGGAGGAGATATTGGTAGCAATAGGAACACTGATCAGGTAAGTGAATATATTCAGAATAATCAAAAACAGATTTCTTGCGTTGTAGAAGGGAGTTGCAAATGTGGAAAGAAAGGAGAATGAACATTGTGATATTGGATTGCATTTGGAGATATGGGTGTGAACTCAGTTTTTCTCTGTGTAGATATATATAAAAATACAAATAGATGTAAATATGTCAACAAGTAGGTATGTGCACGTGTGCGCATAAATCTAGTTGACTTTGGAACAACACCAGGGTTATGGGTGCCAACCCCCTGTGTGGTCAGAAATCCATGTATAACTTTTGACTCCCCCAAAACTTAACTACTAATAGCTTACTATTGGCCGGAAATCTTACAGATAACATAGTCAACTAATGCCTATTTTGTATGTTATATGTATTACATACTGTATCCGTACAATAAAGTGAGCTAGAGATCCAATCTGAGCCAAGGGCGAGACCCCGTCTCTACTAAAAACAGAAAGAAATTAGCTGGACAACTAAAAATATATACAGATAAAATTAGCCAGGCGTGGTGGCGCATGCCTGTAGTCCCAGCTACTCGGGAGGCTGAGGCAAGAGAAGAGGATTGCTTAAGCCCAGGAGTTTGAGGTTCCTGTGAGCTAGGCTGACACCACGGCACTCTAGCCCAGGCAACAGAGTGAGACTCTGCCTCAAAAAAAAAAAAAAAAAAACGAGCTAGAGAAAAGAAAATGTTATTAAAAAAAAAGTATCAAGTAGAGAAAATATATTTACTATTCATTAAATGGAAGTAGATCATCATAAAGGTCTTCATCCTTATTGTCTTCATGTTGAGTAGGCTGAGGAGAAGGAAAAAGGGGTTGCTCCTGCTGTTTCAGGAGTGGTAGAGGCGGAAGAAAATCGGTGTATGAGTGGCTGCATGCAGTTCAAACACATGTTGTTCAAGGATCACCTGGATATGCTGTGAACTAAAATAAAATCCTAAGGCCGCTACTGACTCAATGGATCCCCTCTTGGCCAAGGGGACCCCAAAGGAACCTTAAAGCTGAGTTCCCAGCCATGACAGGATGGAAGGTCAGACATGCCTCCTTATACCCCCTCCCTTGCTAACTGGCCATCAAACTTTTTGCCCTAAGGGCTAACCAGAAACCAATCTTGTGACCTGCTCCTCCCTATTTGCAGTTTCTGCACTACAAGTGACCAGGATTCTTTCCTAATAGGAGACCACCACCCATGGAGTGATTTTAACCACTCTATGCCACATGTGCAGATAGGGGTTTCACGTCCTCTGCTTCACTTTTTGATACCAGGTGGCCACCATTTTCTGAACATGGACCCCATGAAGAGGCAGAAAACTCGAATGTGCAGGCATGTGTTTCTCCTTTTGTGAATATTCATGACTCCTACAGCTTGTTAAATGTGTATATTTGGCCATCCTGCTTATTATAAATTCCCATTCCCATTGTCGCTCCCTTGAAGCACATGTTTCTGGCTGGGGCTCTGCTTCCCCTCCTGTTGGAATGTTCACCCACAGGCTCCAACCCTTTATGAAAAATAAAGCTCTCCTTTCCAAATTATTAACCTCATCATTTCTTCAATTGACAATACATATATATCTGTGCACATGTATACACACAGATATAAATTCCCTGGCTCCATCCGCTGGGGTCCTGGGGCCACCCCATTAGTAATGAGCATACCTGGCTCCCACATACTGGCTTTTAAATACCATTCCTCACTGAAGGCACCAGAGCTCCTTGGAGAAATGACTGGTTCTAGGGCTAGAGTTGCAAATGTACAAGATGAAGTTAGAATATTTTGTCAGAAAATATGAAAAATGATAGGGACATGTCCAAAAGACACAGCTTGAAGGGGTTCCCATTGGCCAAAGATGGGACAATTTGGGCATCAAAATAATGACAGTAATAGATTATAATCCACTGAATAAAGTAGGAAAACATGAGGCCATACTGATATAAATAAGTAAATAAATGGAATATTTGATGAGGAATGGGAAATTTACAGTTTCAAAGTACATCTCCATAGAATACTTGTTACTGTACGAAGTAAAAAGGAATAACTCTTTAGTGCAAAAGCCTGGCAACCCCTATTTTAATCAAGTGATCAAAGCAAATATTACCAGGACTGGGACAGAAATCATCTGCCACCTGAAAGGGTGTGATGAAAAGAACACAGTATCACTTCTCTGATTGTTGCCAAAGATAAGCAGAATCTAACCATGACAAAACCTCAGACAAACCCAGACTTTGGGACATACTATAAAAAATTGGCCTGGGCTGAGTGCAGTGGCTCACACCTGTAATCTTAGCACTTTGGGAGGCTGAGGGGAGAGTATTCCTTGAGGTCAGGAGTTTGAGACCAGCCTGAACAACATAGTGAGACCTCATCTCTACCAGAAAATACAAAAATTAGCTGAGTGTGGTGGCACACTTGTAGTGCCTGCTGCTGGGGAGGCTGAGGCAGGAGGATCGCTTGAGACCAGGAATTTAAAGTTGCAGTGAGCTGCGATGATGCCACCGCACTCCAGCCAGGGCAGCAGAGCAAGCCCCTGTCTCAAAAGCAAACAAACAAACAGAAAACTAGTCTGTAATCTTCAAAAGCGTCAAGGTCTTGAAAATCAAAGAAAGACTTCTCTAGACTCACATAGACCAAAGAGACAGAACAACTAAATGTGATTCTGAACTGGGTCTGTTGTAGCAAAAGGACATTATTGGGACATTTGGCGACATTTGAATGGTTCCTGAGAATTAGATGGTGGGACTGTATCCGTATCAATGTTCTGAATTTGGTGGTTGTACTGTGCTTATATAGGAAGATGTCCTTGTTTGTATGAAGCGTATACTGCAACATCTGGGGGTGATGGGGTGTTAGGTCAGTAACTTACTCCCTAATGACTCAACTTTTCTTTACATTTGAGGTTGCTGAAATATACAAAAATATACATATTACTTGCTTCTGCAACTTGTGGCCCTTAGTCAGGTCCTATTAGTAATATGTAAAGTAAGGTGAGGAGCTTAACTCTCTTGGTTGTCCTGATTTGCAGGCAGTACAAGAGTAGAAGGAGCAGATGCCTTTTTTTTAAATGCCTTCGATTCCTGATGCCAGCGGTCACAGCAGAATGCTGGCCCTTCACTCACATTATGTGCTTTGTGGGCTGTGAAGGACTTCGATACATTTTCTTATTTATTTCTCACAGTACCCTCCTGGAGTAGGCAGGGCCTATTCTCCCGTATTGGAGATGAGGATCATGATGATAAAATGATGATAACAGGTAGCACTTACATAGCACTTCTTACGGGCCTGGCAATAGTCTAAAGCACTTTGAATGTTGGTTATGTTAACTCATTTCATTCTCACGGTCACCCTATGAGGTAGGGATACTGTGACTATTTTATTTCATAAGCGAGGAAAGCAGGGCACAGAGAAGTACATAACTTGCCTGGGGCCGCACAGCTCAGAGGCGGTGGAGCCAGGGTTCAGAGTAGGCAGTGTGACTGCAGAGCCCCTGCTTATCTACTTCCTGGGTCGTGTGGCCTCAGCTAGGCTAGGGGACAGGTCCAGGCCCTCTGTGCACTGACTCGTTGATTTGGCAAACTGGTGCTGAGTGCCTGTAAGCGCCAGGACCTGTTCCAGACGCTGGGGAAATGGTACAAGGCAGACAGAGCCCTCGGCCTCATGGAGCTCGGGCTCTGGTGAGGTGATGGAGGAACTGGACGTGAAACTTGGACCCCCGCATAGGGTCCAGACGGTGACCAGGCTGCCTCGAGTACACAAGGTGCAGGCACCGGCACTGTGGCTGGAGTGGTCAGTCCGTGTGCTCACAAGTACACTTCTTTTTTTTTTTTCTTTTCTTTTGAAGGTCGCCTGGTCGGTGCTCTGGATGCAGTGTTGGACTCCAATGCCAGGGTCGCTCCATTTCGAATTCTGCTTCAAGTTCCTGGGTCCCAGGTTTATTCTCCCATAGCATGTGGTGAGTTACTGAATGGATCAGACGTTTACTGGGCCATAGCCACTGGTGAGTTTCGTTCCAGTTGGAATATTCCAAACCTTAAGGCCTAAGCATGCTGAGTATCTGCATGTCGGTGAAGCTTGAAGGTAACCACTTTAGAACCTCATCTGCTTTTAGGACCTCAACTCTACTGTTCTCTTCTGTCCTGTTCTCTTTCTTCTGTTTTCTCCTCCCCTTTTCTCCCTCCCTCTCCTCCTTTTCCTTCCCTCCTTTCTCTTCTTTCCTCTCCCCCTCTTCCCTCCCATTTTTCTTTCTTTCTTTTTTTAACCATCAAAAGCACATAAAGGCTGTAAGCTTGGCAGCATAGCTTGGGCATGCCAGGCTTCTGAGTGTGTGTTCCAGGGTGCTCGTGTATTGAGAGTATGAATCGAGCCATTTTCTTCTTAATCTCGTTTCTGACTTAACACTTGTGTTCCTGAGTGCGCACACATACCGTGATAGAATGGGGGCAAATTCTGAGGGCTGTGTCTGACTTAGGGCAGTCTTCGCCCCCTTGTTCCACGTTTGCAGTGAGAGAAGGAATCACTGGACTGCCGGGTGCTAAGGGAACGCAGGCATCTCCTGCTCGTCTCCCTCTGAGGTTCCCTTCCTCCTCCAGGCATTACCTTGGCCTCCGACCACTCAGATTCCTCTGGGCCGGGAGTTGTTACATCCTGAGAAGCCCCTTCTATTAAAACACAAAACTTAAAATGTCTTTTTTTTTTCTTTTTACACAAATAACAAATGTTCCCCTTCCAGAAATTAAAAAGTAGGTAAAAAAGAAGGAAAAAAATTATCTGCAACCCTTTGTCCAATGTTAATAATCTGTCTACATGTATACATAGAAGGTTTTTGGTTTTGTGTTTTCTCTTAACACTTTATTAGCTACCATAAACTTGCAGCATCGCCTCAACGTGCTCTTTAGCAACAGTGGGGATTTTTTTTCTCCCTGGAAAAATACAAAAAGTATGAAGAAGAGAATTCTCATCCGTATCCCACCATCCAGTACTAATCACTGTTAACATCTCAGCATGTTTTTCTTCAGTTTTTTTTTTGTTTTTTAATTAAGGCAGATTATTCTGTATTTGCACAAAATGATAAAAAAGATGTATGCTCAATATGAGGAAATCAGTTAACACTGAGAAGTACAAAGAATATGTCTCATCCCGAATCCTAGCCACGCAAAATAACCTCTAGTTCCACGAGGTGAACATCATCCCAGACAATTTCCTAATGCATTTGGACACGTATAAGGGTAACTGCGAAGATGGATGCAAGTATTTTTACAAAAATACAACTTCTCTGTCAGTGCTATTTTATAACAAAAGTATTACGTTTACTTGATTTCTATAAAAGGAAAGAAACTGAAGTGAAGCCAAAGAAATGTTAAACTTCAAATAAATGTTTCTTTTAACACAAGCGAGATTATTTTCTAAAAGGTTCATGTAAGGTTAAGGGAAGGGATTTTTGAAAGCATTACAAGGTTAGAATTGTGGCTTTTGAAAAACAATGTTTTCATTCTGAGAATGTCCATTGACTCCCCACCCTATAGGTCAAAGGTGTCAGTGTTCCTGTTCTCTCCTGCTTCCCCCATCCCCCATTTTGAAAGGTTTTATTATTAGTTTTACATTGTAATCCCCATTCTGTCCTGTAACCATCCTATCTGTGATTGATTGGCTCAGTTCTCATTTAAATTGATTTAATGCTTCTACTGAGGTATGGCTTTGCCAATCCAGAGTCTTTTATTTTGGTTCATCTGTTAATTGGCTGGATTCCTCTTTTCTTCCCCCGATGTCTCATGAGTGTCCTAGTCTCTGAATGTTTTCATGTTTGCAAATGTTTGCCCCTTGGTTTTGGACTTGAGTGACACCTTGGCTGGGTATGATAGTCTGAGGCCACACTCTTGTGGTCGGTGGCTGTTGCTCCAGGGTCTTCCAGGGCAACAGGAGAAATCTCAGGCTGGTCTGATACTGTTCCCCGTTGTGGGTGATGTGCTTTTTGTGCATGTAACTCTGTCTTCATCATTTAAGTTTAGTTAACTTGACTAGAATCTGTTATTGCCATGAGCACAAGTGTGTTACGTTTTTCTGAAATACGGTGTGCTTTTGCAGTCTTGCAGGCTGCAGATTGATTTCTTTAATCACTTTAGGAAATTTTCTAATATCATTCGGTATATGTATTATATTTTTTGATACATTTTACATTTCATTTTTTGGCTTGTCCACTTCAAGGACCCTTCACCTTGGATAGCTGTTGTCTTGCTTTTTGTTTGTTTTTCTTTATCTTTTTCATCTGTACTCTCCATTCTGTTCATAACTCCTATTTTTGAGTTAATAATTCAGTTTTCAGCAATATATTCTTTGCCTTGATGCTTTTAATTTATCTACTAATTTTGTTGTCATGTTGTTTTGATTCTCGGTTCATTTTCTTAAGTTTCCAAGATCCCTTTTTATCTTTCTTTATCATCTCATCTGTGAGCTCTTGTTTTATTGAATTCAAGTTCTTTTTATATTGTCCTGGAGCATGAAGCATTTGTGAGAATTTCTTTTTCTTCCTTGAGTACTCTGTTTTCTTTCAGGACAGCACCTCCTGTTCTCGTCTGTCCATTTTCTGGTGCTGTTAGTGTTGGCTTTGTTGCTGTGCTGTTTTCCTCCTCCTGCTCGTGCCTGGGCATCGTACCCCAGATGAGATGTTGGCACTAACATAGTGTGACTTTTTAGCCTGTGTTTTGGGAGCAGAGTAAGGAGGACTGGTGAGCCACTGGACTAGACATAGTGGGTGAGGGAATAGGATCCTCTTCCTTTTTGACGTTTCTTGGGGATTTGGAGCTTTCGATATGACTATTTGGATTTTTGTCTCCTTCCTCACTTGTCTTCTGGGAGACAGCAGGGTGGGGAGTTGCCCATGTTTCCTCTGTTCTGTTCTGAATCTACACCCTTTGAAACCACAGCCATTCGATGTAGTTTTTTTTTTTTTTTTTTTTTTAAGAGACAGGGTCTCCCTCTGTCACTCAGGCTGGAGTGTGGTGGCATGATCACAGCTCATTGCAGCCTCAAACACCTGGGCTCAAGTGATCCTCCTGCCTCAGCCTCCTGAGTAGGTGGGACCACAGGTGTATGCCACCATGCTCGGCTAATTTTTATTTTTTTGTAGAGATGGAGGCTCGCTAAGTTGTTTAGGCTGGTCTCAAACTGATTGTCTAAGTGATCCTTCCACCTCAGCCTCCCATAGTGCTGGGATTACAGGCATAAGCCACTGTGCCCTGACCGATATGGTTCTTAATAGCTACACAGCATTCATCTTACGGGTGTAGCTCAATTTACTCATCTAATATTTTATTAAATACTTGATTAGTTCTGATTTTTCAGGATTTAAATTTTTTTTTTATTTCAGCATATTATGGGGGTACAATGATTTTTCAGGATTTTAAAAACTAAAGCAAACATCCATTCATCTGACTCTTTCAGGACACTGCTCAGTCCCCAAAGTCCATTTATTTGAGATGTTTGGTGCCCGCCAAGTACCAGACACATGCTTGAAAACTGCCCCTAGAAAGTTTATAAATAGGCCACAAGGCAGCAACTGTGGTAGGGACCTGAACTGTGCAAAGTAGAGGCATAGTTAAAATATATATATATAGCCACCCATTGTTCCCTAGCTTGCTTACTATGCAGGAGTCACATAGGTGATGGCCTTAAAGATTCTTAGCTTTCTTCATTGCTCCCATGGATAACATCACCCTTGTGAAACCTAAGGCTGGTCTTTGGGATGTCTTCATTCTGGTGGACCAGCTGACCTAGCCAGACCAGTGGCCCATGGCACTGCGACCTAGGAACTAACTCAGCACAAGCAGATAATTTTTGCTTCCTGATCCTAGAGTTCATCTCCAGCCCATCAGCAGACCCAACTCCCTAGCGCTTTGCCCACCAAACTATCTTTAAAACTCTTTCTTCCAAATTCTCAGGGAGACGGGTTTGGGAACTTCCTCCCATCTCCTTGCATGGCACCTGCGATATTAAAGTCTTTCTCTGCTGTAAGCCCTGCTGTCTCGGTGTATTGGCTAACTCTGGAGCGGTGGGCCGTGAACCTGGTAAGGCGTAACATGCTTGGTGTCGGGGATTCTGTGGGGCCTATGTGAGGGGCAGTCTCCCCCCACCTGGCTTTACGGGGCCTGCGGGAATGCGGATAGCAGCATGGAATGACAGTTGCAGGTGGGAAGAGGCTAGAAAAGTAGGCGAGTAAAGGACCCTTGAAGAGCACATGATGAGGAACGGCTGCATCGAAGGGACGTGTGTTTATGATGCCTTTTGTATATATTTCTAAATTGCCTGCCATAAAGTTTGTGCTGGCTTCCCTGGCTCTGCACCCCCGGTGGTGTAGTCGTCCTGAGCAGGTGTAACTCCTGGACCCTCTTTCTGCGGAGCCAAATCTGCTTCCTTCAGTTCCCCCTTGGCTGGAGTTTTGCCTTGAGGCTGACGCAGGCCAGGTCTGCAGATGCATCACTTTCTCATCTTGCCCACAGAAGGTCCCCTGAGGCAGAAATTGCTCTGTTCAGTGCATTTTTCTTGTGCTAAGGAAGAGAGAATTGTGAGTGTATTTCTGTCTTGGATGCGTGATATTGATTTAGATACTTAGGCCTCTTCTGGGAGTTACTTGGGCATCTTGCAATGTTATTGACTTGCCATAGTTAATATTTTATTGTGTCCTGAGCACTGAGACAGGGTCCCTGCCCAGGATCTCGAGTCTCAGATAAAACACAAACAAGAACTGCAGGAAGGGCCTGGGTGGCTCCGGGACACGGGTAGGAACAGGAAGAGTGGCCTCTGAGAGTGATTTATGTCTTCACTTGATCTTGCTCCTCCCATGGCAGGGTGGGGAGACATAGGGGAGCCTTCGAGGATACACTGTTTTTTTTTTTTTTTTTTTAAAAAGCAGAGATAGGTATTTCATGGGTGAACTACATTATTATTTGGCAGAAGAGATCTGTGTGTAGCTGTGGTTGGAAGGGGAGATAAGTTGCTGTTATTATCATTAATATTTATAACTTAACATGGGCCAGAGAATCCCAAGGCTGTCTACAGATTACTGGCTTTGGTGGATACAGGCATTTTGTGAGAGAGTAGTTGTGAGCTGTTTGGGAGGTTGTGGGCAGAGGAGTGTGCCCTGTCATTCAGGTTAGAGCTGAGATGTCACCTCCCCTGATACCCCGTTAGCTACCTCCTCCATCCTGCACTCACTCACCACCGCTGTCCTTTGATTTGTTTTCTGTCTGCCTCTCTAATGGAAATCAGAGTTCTTCAGGCTTCATGCTCACTGTCCAGGACAAAGGTTGGCACATGGTGAACACTCAGAAAATCACAGGTGGGTGAATAAGCGGCAAGGTATGTTAAAGAAGGTGTTGGGTCTTAGCAGTTAAGACCTTGTATGTAGAGAGAGGGACGGTGAGGCATGCACTTACAAATTTCTTAACCCAAGGAAAGAGTACTGAAAATTTCTTACGTGGGCAATCTTCTGTGTGCAAGATGAGGGCAGAAAGTGTGATGCATGTGCAGACTCAGCCCGGTCAGGCCCAAGGCAAAAATCTAGCCAAGTGGGAACTGAAGGAAGCAGATTCGCCTCCTTGGGCCCTTTCTGACATCCGAGGGCAGAGCATGGGCCTGCTTATGACTATTGAGCCGTTGAGGAACTTGCAAAACAGGGATCTATTTCTTAATTTTTTGAAAACGTTTTTTATTATTGTAAAATATACGTAAAATTTACCATCTTAACCATTTGTAAGTGTACAGTTTAGTGGCTTTAAGTAGATTCATAATATCATACAACCATCATCATCATCCACCTCTAGAACTTTTTCCATCTTCCCAAACTGAAACCCTGCACACATTAAGCACTAACCCCCCACTCTCTCCCCCAGCCCAGGCAGCCAGCGTTCCACTTTCTGTCTCTCTGAACTTGACTGCTGCGGGGACCTCACGTTAGTGGAGTCACGTGGGATCTGTCCATTCGTGACTGGCATATTTCACGCATATTTCAGGGCTCATCCATGTCGCAGCATGTGTCAGAATTTCCTTCCTTTTTAAGGCTGAATGATATTCCATTGTATGTCTGCTTTCTTTTTGCAATGATTGGGGCATGAGTAGAAACGAGGACATGGTGTGTGGAACCAAGACAGCAGCATCCCAGGAGCTAATTCCTAGGCAGGTGAGGAGAAGAGGGCAGAAAGAGGAGGGGGCGGAGAACGGGAGAGCCCGTGGCGGGCTGGCTCTGGCTGTCTTTGCTGGGAAGAGCCCTGTGGGTCCGTGGAAGATTGAGGATTCTTTGCTGCCATTTCTGTGTCTGACGGCCTTCGTGGTCGTGGCCCTGTCCTGCACTGGAGACGTCCAGGCCATGCCACGCTGTGAGGTAGCCATCCATGTTCCCCTGTGAGAGGTGGCTATTTCATGCTCCTCTGGGTGGGCGGTTCTTCATGCTGCCCCTGCTGATTGAGACACCGGGCCCTGAGGATTGAGTGAATTGTGGTCCTTGCCCAGTTTTCAGGAAGCAGAAAACACACAGGCAACAACTGCAGTACTTTGAATTATCTACCTAAACCATCCCAGGAATTGAATTGATTATGAAGTTAATTTAACTCCTTTTCCTGTAGATTAATTGAGGCATGAGGTGGGCAGTCTTTGCTGGTTACTGAAAGAGGACTTCCTAATTGCCACGCTTCGAGGAAACCCGAGTGGCATCCTCCCGAGAGCACGGCTGGGGTAGCTTTAGGAGGAACTTGTCAAGCCTTCGCACAGATGGCCTTTTATTTATTTATTTATTTTTTCATATTATGAAAGCAATATATTCCAAGTTTCAAAGATTTGACAAGTTCTGTAGAATATCTTTCATCAGTAGATGGAAACTTTCAAACTGCATGATCTTCTGCCTGGCAGGACTGGGTGTCATTCGCTGGTTTGAGGTCGAATCCATTTCAAGGCATGTCGTGGTGATACAGTAATGGTGGGATGGTAACACGTGCAATCCGGTCTTGTACACTGAGTGTTAAACCTACAGTGTTTTGGATGATAGAAGGGATATTCCATTTTCTTACATGCTGGGAAGTAACGGCAGAGCTGACTACCAGAAAGTGGTGTTGCTGTTGCAACTGCTGGTTTGGGAGGCAGTACTGGAATTCTTCTACTCACATGAGTAAAAGGACAATCTGGTTTAGTACCCTTTGCATCATATTTACAATTTGGGTGAACAAACAAACATTTTTCAGCCAATTTACAATTGGGGTAGGCTTTGCAAGGGGAGATGGGATGATGGTGAACACACTCATCCCCATTTTTACAAGCAGGCCAGTACTTGTAGCACTCCAAAAGCTTTTCTGGTTTCTGTGCCACACTCAGTTCACTCATCTCAGCTTGACTGATTTGCAGAGTTTCTGCCATTACTGGGTCAATTTGCAGTTGGGATAATAACTGCCTCTGTTGAGTTCCTCGACTTTTTTCTATATTATCTCCTTTTGCCTCCTCTTCTTTAATGGGGGAACTTATTCTGGGGGTCCTGCTTTGTCCCTGGACCACTTCTGCTAGCAGTTCTTCCTGAGAAGTTCAGGTTCTGGGAGAAACTGGAAGTGTCTGTTTCTGTGGGACTGTAGAATAGTTGTTTTTGTTACAGATTCTTGAGCTTCAGATACAGCCTTCAAAGTTAGATTCTTGTTGGCTTGTTTAGAAGGTGGAAGAGAAGGTCTCCTTTCAGGCTTTGCTGGCACAGACACGCTGCTGGAGACGCCTCCTGTTCGGGACCCATAATCATCATCTTCCTCCTCTTCTCCATCATGATTAAATTTTTTTACTTTAACAACTGAACTTACCACAGGCAACTTTCTCTTTCGAAAGTTTTCGTCCTCAATACTCATTTTTTCTGAGTTGTTTCTAAAGGGGCTATAAGTCTCTTCTAAGCTACTAAGCACTTCTGGTTCACACAAATGTCCTATTTCATACACGTGGCTGTTTTGTGTATCAAGTTGCTTGGCAGCATGAATACTGTTTTGCTGCTGTTGAAATTGCATTCTGTTTAAATGAACACCACTGGCTGCATTTCGACTTGCAGGTGGTCAATAAATTTCAATAGAAGGGCGAGCAGAACCATATGTAAGTGTCACTGTAGGTTTTTTCTGAGATAAGAGATTCTCCTGCACAAAATTGAGGTCTTCATCAATGAGATCATCTGGTTCTGGCTTAATAGCAATCACATCTTCAGAGGGTGCTGGTTCCCTCAAAGGTTTCACTGTTGACATTAGTCGAGTTGCAGCTCCATCATCATAAGCCTGTCTGACGTTAGTGGTTTTCTGCTTCTGTGAACTTGTAGAAACTCTGGAATTTCTTTTTTCAGGTCTAGTGTTAGAAATGGCAAGGGGTGGCACTGCAGCTTCATGCCTTCTCTCATCTCCCCGACTGAAATTGCTCTTGTTTGAAGGCACGTTGCTGTCAAAGATGTTAGTATCAGAAGACTTTAGACTAGGGGGTTCAGTTGTCACAGAGCGAAGTTTATCTGATACACCATGAAGCCAACGTAAACTCCTAATTCTTGCAACTTCCCCTTAATGGCACTCCGGATCTTGCGGCTGATCTCGGTGCCGATCTCCATGGTTCTGCGGCAGGCTCAGCACAGCGTGGCGCTCCGTTTCCTCAGAGCCTGCCGGGGCCTGCTAACCCACAGCCCGGCCTCCTCCGCCCCAGATGGCCTTTTAATAGCACTTAGGTCTTTGCACATTCGAGTTTCGACTGCAGACTGACCAAGTAGTTTGGTGGCTCTGTTTGTGGTAGCATTAAGTGCAGAGTTTTCATGTTGCTGGTAAGGTGTGTCCCACGATCTTGGATGCAATGAAGGGAGAGCAGGAAACCAGGAAAAAGGAAGGTGCCATGTTGTAGCAGGGAAGGGTCCCCACCTACGTGGGTATCAGACAGGCAGGTGCAAGCAGAGTAGGGGTCCACACAAGGGGACAGGGGCAGGGCCACATCTTGGGAGGCGGTATGTGTGTAGTTTGAAAAAGCTCAGTTAATAGTTTAGGCTTAGAAAATGAAAAAAAGTCCTTTTGAAACAACAAAGGTCATTAAAGGAAGCTGTGATATTTTTGCTAATCGAAACGTGGTGTGTATTCTAAAAAACTGAGAATCACAGGATTCCTGTTTAAAAGATACTTTGCTTCCAACAGCATATCAGGAGGTGTAATTATCTGACTTTGGGGAGGGAAGCAAGGCCTAGGGAGCTTAGGGTTTGCCAGGGCCATGTCAGGTGTGAGGGCTGCCACGCGGGGGTCGGGCGTAGGCTCTGACGGAGTGTTCTTTCAGAGTGTTCTTTGTGACGCACAGTCTCTGCCCTGCCCTTGACGTGGCTGGCATCTGAGTATCTTGTACTCTGCATCACTGTTTGCTTTGTTTTTGGAGTAAGAATTGTATTGAGGGAGGAAATGTTCCAGGGTGGATCCGATTAGCATCTTGGTGAACTTGGTAGCAGGAAAGTGGAGGAAGTGCCAGCCAGATCATTTTTTTAAGAACAGAACTCACTAGGTGCTTCAAGGAAAGCCTGGGAGGCAACCCAGCAGGAGGAGAGCTAGAACTTTCTCTGGGTGCACACTCTGAGGTCTAGCAGTGTGAGTTGTCACACTTGTTTTTGGTTGTACCACATTTCCTTAGAATAACACAGGCTGGAATTTTCCATGTGGGGCTCACCGTCGGAAACAGATGAGGGGTGCAGTTGAGGGGTTTCATTTCTGTTACGGAGTTACTATCACCTGGCTCTTTTTGTTTTAAATAAAGTAATTTTCCTTATGCTCAAATGATTGCTCATTAAAGGTGAACATTCTTCCATTAGGGATGTTGTGGATAGTTTAAAAAGCAGGTACATGCTGACTCTAACTTTTAGATCTGGTAAATTTTGAGGTCAAAAGTGATGTTAAAAATTTTTTTTGAAACCTGGAATCAGGCCGGGTGAGATGGCTCATGCCTGTAATCCCACCACTTGGGAGGTGGAAGCAGGAGGATCACTTAAGGCCAGGAGTTTGAGACAAGCCTGGGCAGCATAGCAAGACCCCTGTCTCTATAAAAAATAAAAAATTATGGAACCTAACCTTCTTCTAGTATCTTACAGGTTGCAGAATGAGTGGGTGGTCTAACTTCTGCACGGAGTGGGAATTGTTTAAGCAAGGAGCCCATCTGGGGGTTTCATTTTTGGTAGATGAAGAGACATTGGCCGAGGCATGTGGATTTCAAAAGAAGATAATTTTTATAAATGACTTTTTATTAAATGATTCCTTAGGGATCACAAAACAACACAGAGAATGAGAATAGATGTACCCGAACTCTCTGACCCCGGTGGGTGGGTCCTCCCACTCTTGGCCCTTGGAATTCTCTGGGGCCCAAAGGGCTCACTTCTCTGTTGCATTTCTCTCGTGTATATTAGAACCTTATGCATCTGAATTGTCTGGGGCTGGGAGTCATCCTATTTATGATTTTAGGTTCCTCTTGGTGGGGGTTAGTTATCTATAATTTATGCGTTTTTTGCTGAAGGGTTTTTCCTTTTTTTTGGTTAAGATTTTTAAACATACCCTAAAGTAGTGAGGGGAGAGCACAGTGAGACCGGCAGACTCAGCATGCACACGCATATCCTGCCTTCTCTCTTCCTCTCTAGGCCCTTTTCCTCCACTGAGGTATTCTAAAGCAAATCTTAGAAATTTTACTAAACATTTTACTAAACATCTCTGAGAAATATGGCCAGTCTTATGTCACTGCAGAGCCCTTATTAGGCTGATGAAGTTAACCATGATTCCCTGGTGTCCCTGTGTTCAGCCCATTCGCTGGCCTCCTGCCCACGCAGGAATCCTGAATCCTGTGTAATCCGGGTGGTTGTGATCCACGTTCAGCTCAAACCACACACCACATTTGGTTGTGTCTCTTAAGTCTCTTTTGGGAAGAAAGCCTCCCCCCTCCACACCTCCCCGACCCCTGCTTTATTTCACGCCATTGAAGTTGGGCCAGTGTGTTTATGTGGAATGTCCCCCCTGCCCCACTGGTCTGTCTGTTCCCTCAGAGCATCATGTAACTCAGCACTCTTCCTTCATGTTTCCTGGAAGCTAGAAGTTACTTTTACAAAGGTTTCATTAAATGTAGGTTGCGCTGTCTTTAGGAAGAATGCTTACTGGGAGGTTCCGTGCATTTTAGTCGTGTGGTCTGGGCGTGCTGCTCTTAGTGATGCTCAGGATGGTCGGTGAGTTCACGGGATGGCAGCTGCCCTTGCATCTTCCTCCTCAAAAGCCCGTTATGATCTCTGCCTGAATTCACTTTTTCTCTGTGGATTGTGAAATGGTGATTTTCTAATTTGATCAGTCCTTTCAGAACTGTCAGCTTGAGTTTGTAAAGAAGAACCTTGCCTCATCGATGAGGGAGCTATGGGGTGACTCTGAGACATAACACATTCAGAAACGGTGGGGAAAATACTCCTTTTGCCTTTTAATTGCCTATCGTTTGTCAAGGAGTTGGTGCCCTGGTTATTGGCAGTGAAGACAAGTGAATTATTTTTTGTTTTAACTTTTTTTTCTCTTTATCTCTCCTTCCCTCCCTTTTTAATATGATTTTAAAGTCAAGATTTCCTACTCCTAGCATTTCATTATGAAAATTTTCATGAATGTTGAAAGAATTGTACAATGAACACTGTAAGCCAGGAGTTTTAAAAAATATATTCGGTGTGTTTCGGTTAATTGCTGGGCTTTTTTTGATACATAGACAGTACCATCTTCTGCCCATTACAGCTGCTTCCTGTGACTTTTGTGGCTTTTAGCCATTCATCTTTGAGTGTTTGTTTGCTTTCTGGGCAAAAAGCTGTTAAATGTTCATCTTGTACATTTCCCACCACTTACCTGGAATCAGCCATTCTTCCGGGTAGCCTGGCTCCTTTTAATGGGGAACGGTACTTAGAGACTTCAGTCTGGGTTACAGCGGTGCTCATCATTGCTGGGTTGTCACTGCTGCTAAGGGTTTTCAAGTGAGTAGGAACCTAAGAAGTATATGTGATGAAAAAGAAAAATAAATCATGAGTTCATACTTAACTTTTCCAATTCAGCTGTAAAACTACATACTTATAACTTAAAGTTGATTTTTTGTTTTTTTTTTGAGGCAGAGTCTGACTCTGTTGCCTGGGCTAGAATGCCGTGGCATCAGCCTAGCTCACAACAACCTCAAACTCCTTGGCTCAAGTGATCCTCCTGCCTCAGCCTCCCAAGTAGCTGGGACTATAGGTGCATGCCACCAGGCCCAGCTAATTTTTTATATTTTTAGTAGAGACAGGGTCTTGCTCTTGCCCAGGCTGGTCTTGAACTCCTGACCTCAAGTGATCCTTCCACCTTGGCCTCCAGAGTGCTAGGAAAATTTGATTTTATATTTGTTTTCCTCTTATACTGAAAATCTTGATTTCTAACAATATTCACATAATTGTGTATAAATCTAGTTGTACACTCACATATATACATATCATTTCTATATATAGCTGTTAGCAAGAATACTTGAATGAAATTTGAATTTTGGCAGCTCTATTTGGCCTTAGGATATATGTAACTACAGGTATACCTAGTTTTATTGTGTTTTGCTTTATTATGCCTCCTGGATGTTGCCTTCTTTTTTTTTTTTTTTTTTTTTTTTTTTTTAGCAAACTGAAGTTTTGTGGCAACCCTTCATCAAGCAAGTCTATCAGAGCCTTTTTTCCAACAGTTTATGCTCACTTGGTGCCTCTGTGTCAGATTTTGGTAATTTTTGCAATATTTCAAACTTTCTCATTATTATTATATCTGTTAGGGTGATCTGTGATCAGTGATCTTTGATGTTAATATTGTAATTATTTTGGGGTGACACAAACCATGCCCATATAAGACTGTAAATTGATAAATGTCGTGTGTGTTCTGGTGTTCTGCCTGCTCCCCTGACTGGCAGTTCGCCCATCTCTCTCCCTCTCCTTGGGCTCCCCTATTCCCTAATACACAAAAAAATTAAAATTAGTTCAGTTAATAACACTACTATGGCTTGTAAGTGTTCGAGTGAAAGGACAAATCACATATCTGTCACTTTAAATCAAAAGCTAGAAATGATGAAGCTTAGTGAGAAAGGTGTATTGAAAGCTGAGATAGGCAGAAAGCTAGGCCTCTTGCACCAGTTAGTCAAGTTGTAAATAAAGAAAAAGTTCTTGAAGGAAATTAAAATGTTACTCTAGTGAACACACAAATGATAAGAAAATGAAACACCCAGTGGGCATGGTGGCTCACGCCTATAATCCCAGCACTCCGGGAGGCTGAGGCAGGAGGATTGCTTGAGGTCAGGAGTTTGAGGCCAGCCTGAGCAAGAGTGAGACCCTGTCTCTATTAAAAATAAAAAAATTAGCTGAGGGTGGTGGTGCGTGCCTGGAGTCCCAGCTACTCAGGAGGCTGAGGCAGGAGGATTGCTTGAGCCCAGGAGTTTGAGGTTGCTGTGAGCTAGGCTGACGCCACAGCTCTCTAGCAGTTGGGGACCGCTGCCTTAAGCCAAAACCTAATCCAGAGCAAGACCATAATGCTCTTCAGTCCTGTGAAGGCTGAGAGAGGTGAGGAAGCTGCAGAAGAAAAGCCTGAAACCAGCAGAACTTGGTTCATGAGGTTTAAGGAAAGAAGCTGTCTGCATCATATAAAAGTGCAAAGTGAAGCAGCAAGTGCTAATGGAAAAGCTGCAACAAGTTATCCAGATCTAGTTAGTGTTTTATGGTGGCTCTACCATAAAACAGATTTTCTGTGTAGATGAAAGAACCTTCTATTGGAAGAAGATGCCACCTAGGACATTCATTGTTAGTAGAAGTCATTGCTTGGCTTCAAAGGACAGGCTGATCAATGCAACTGGTGACTTGAAGCCAGCTGCTGTATTGAAGCCTGAGTTGCTGCAATCTCATGATCAGAGTTGAATGATGAGGAGTTGCTTCTTATGGATGAGCAAAAAAAGTAGTTTCTTGAGATGGAATCTCCTGGTGAAGATGCTGTAAACATTGTTGAAAGGACAACAAAGGATTTAGAATGTTCCATAAATTTAGTTGGTAAAGCAGCAGCAGGGTTTGAGAGAGTTGACTCTAATTTTAAAAGTTCTACTGGAGTAAAATGCTATCAAGCAGCATCGTATGCTACAGAGAAGTTTTTCATGAAAGGAAGAGTCAATCGATGCAGCAAACTTCACTGTTGTCTTATTTTAAGAAATTGGCACAGCCACTTCAACCTTCAGCAACCACCACCCTGATTAGTCAGCAGCCATCAACATCGAGGCAGAGACCCTCCACCAGCAAGAAGATTATGATTCAACTGAAAGTTCGTATGATCACTAGCATTTTTTAGCAATTAAGTATAGTCTTCTCTAATTAAGGTATACACATTTTTTAGACATACTGCTATTGTACACTTAATAGACTGTAGTATAAACATAACTTTTACATATGTAGTGGGAAACCAAAAAAAAATTGTGACTTGCTTTATTCTGATACTTGCTTTATTGTGGAACCAAACATGCAGTGTCTCTGAGGCACGTCTGTACCTGATTCCCAGCTTTCTCCATAACAATCTATGAAAGCTATTCTTGAGCTTTTTCATCCTGTGATTGAGTCTACCCACTACTCAAGGGAGAACCTTTTTCCCTTCCCATAGTCTATTTGGAACAAGATGCCTTCAAGGCCAGTACATTGTCACAGCTGTAGGTCTACCTTGCAGAAGAGAGGAGGATTCAGTACTTTAACAGTCAGATGGTTGTTTAGATTCAGCAAGGTGCTCTTGGGGTAAGAACTGAAGCCATAAACCCTCTGCCAGCCAGCAAGCACTTTCCTGCCACGGCCACCAGCTGTGTCTCCAGCACCTTACAAATACAGGGTCAGAGGTCAGAGACCACAGAAACAGCAGGAGAGAGGAGGTGGAGCTTTCATTATAACGTTTACACTGGACTGCAGTATAGTATAAATGTAACTTTTATACCCACTGGGAAACCAAAATGTGTGACTTGCTTTATTGCATTATTCACTTTATTGTGGTGGTCTGGAACCGAATCCCCAGGCTATAGCTATGTGTATGTATAATCAAAACACTTTAGTTATTTTCTCTGTGTAATTATTTCAGTAATTATTTTATAGAGATAGGGTCACCGAGGCTGGAGTGTAGTAACTGATTATAGCTCACAGTAACCTTGAACTCTTGGGCTCAAGTGATCCCTCTACCTCAGCCTGCTGAGTAGCTGGGACTACAGGCAGGTGTCACCATGTCTGGCTAATTTTTGAAAAATTTTTATAGAGACAGAATCTCACTATTGTTGCTCAGGCTGGCCTTAAACTTCTAGGTTCAAGTGATCCTCCTGCCTGAGCCTTCTAAAGTGCTGGGATTCTAGGCATGAGCCACTGTAATTATTTTAATAACCCAATAAGTAGTTAAGTTTATCCATTTTTTGTTAAGAATTTATTTTTTCCTTGTATTGATTTAACCTAATTTAAAAAAACATAAAATACTTTCCTGATTCCTACATCAAACCTATCAAATCTGTAAAGTATTTGTGGAGAAACCATCACTGCTCCTTCTCTGGTTCCTTCTCTCTGCCGTAGAGAACTCTTTCTTTTTCTGGCTTTAGCCTTCCACTGTTTTGCTTTACAGATACTAAACAAATACACAGTACATATCAGTATTCCCCCTCCTTTTTTCATAAAGGTTGTGAATATTCTGTTCTATGCCTTGTCTTTTTCACATATCAACATGTCCTGGAAATCATTCCATTATTGGGACAGAGATATGATCATCTTTATCGTAGTCTCTCATTGTGTAAAAGTACCACAGTCTATTCATAGTTTATACTGATGCCCATTTGGAATGTTTTCAACTTTTGCCATGACAAATAATGCCCCAATAAATATCCTTGTACATAAGTCATTCTGTACTTTTATTGCCGTATCTTTGGCATAGATTCCTAGAAGTGGGATGGCTGGATCAGGTTAAATTAAATATGAAGTTTTGTTAGATACTGCTAAATTTACCTTCCTCTATTGTGGTTGTACCCTTTTTAAAAATTCCCATCAGCAATGTGTGAAAGTACCTGCTTTTCCACAGATTGTCATCAGATATATGGCCAAACTATTGGATTTTTGCCAACTTGATAGGAAAGACATGGTTCAGTATAGTTTTAATTTGCATTCCTTTTTTTTTTACAAGGATTTTTCGCCTTACGGGCTGTTTTCAGAAGTTCTTTGTTCCTATTATTTGCCTAGTTTCCTATTGAGTGGTTTTTCTTCTCCAATTTTTAGGCCTTCTCTTTACTTAAGGAATATTAGACTTTTATCTGATACGTGAAATTTAAAATATTTTTTCCAGCTTGTCATTTGTATTTTGGTGGCTTTGCCTTTGGTGTGTTTTATCATGCAAAGTTTTTTTGGCTTTTGGTTTTTTTCTTTTTAAGTGTAGTAGGATTTAGAACTAATTTCTTTGATACTTTCTGCTTTTGAGTGATGATCAGGAAGGTTTTCTCATTCCCAAATTATAGAGGAATTTCATCTGTTTTCTTCAAGTACTTGTAAATTGGGTTTTTCTCTTTTAGTATTTTAAAGCTGTTGTTCCATACATTCTGGCTTGCATTGTTTCTGATAAGAAGTTTTCTGTAATTCTTATCTTTGTTCCTGTGTAAATATTCCGTGTTTTTTCTCTTCATCACTGGATTTTACCAATTTGATTATGATGTTCATTAGTGTGATTTTCTTTATGCTTTTTTTGCTTGTGTTTTATTGAGATTCTTGGGTCTGCAATATTTATAGTTTTCATTATACTTGAAAAATTTCAGCCATTATTTTTCCCAAATTTTCTTTCTGTTCTCTCTACCGTCCCTTTGTCCCCTGAGACTCCAGTTATGTGTTTTAGGCAGTTGCTTGTTGTCTCAGAGCTCACTGATGCACCGTTCTTTTTTCTGGTTGTTATTAATCTTTTTTTCCTGTGATTTTTATTTTAGTTTCTATCATTTTGTTGTCAAGTTCCCTAATCTTTTTTCCTGCTATTTGTAATCTACTTTTAATCTCATCCAGTGTACTTTTCATTTTAGGTATCGTATTTTTCATCCCTAAAAGTTTGATTTGGGTCTTTCTCTGTGTTTCCCATTTGTCTTGTTACCAGGCTCGTGCCTTCCGCTACCTTTTCAGCAGACGGAGTATGTTTGTAGTAGGTGTATTACGTCTTTGTCCACTGACTCCACTGGCATTTCTGGTTCTGTTTCTACTAATTGATTTTTCATTTGATTATAGATCAATTTTTTCTGCATCTTTACTTTTGTTCCTGCTTTTGTTTCTGAGAAATATACCTAATGGTACTAATATAAGAATATGATTATTTCAATTATAAATTCAAAATCTGTTTACATTCAGTGTTCCAGAGATTGAGTTTGTCTGTTTTGCACTTATTGTAAGTACTTTTAGGGACTCATTAATTTCATTTGAAGGGGCAAGGAAATTATGTAAAGAGAAGCATTTAAATTTATTTTCATAAACTCTGTATGAAAAAGTCCTTTTAAGTCATGATGATGGGATTTAGACTTATAGATTAGATGTTACAGTATCCATTTTAAGAATGTGAGGTTTCTGAAAATCAAAGCCTTTTTGTTCCAGCCCTTTTCCTCCTTCATTTCTAATTTTTACTTGAATTCTTTGCTCCTGAGCTACCCTGCCCAGAATGAGTTTTGAGTGAAATTTAGGAATGACACAGCCATGACAGTTACACGTTTAACTGGTCCTTTTTCCAAACTGTACGGTTTTTTAATCCAGGCATTGAGACAGTAGGTTATTAGTGTTTGGCCAGTGGAGAAATGTTTTACCATTTCAAAGGAACAGATCTATGCACACAGAAAGTCCATTTCATTGTAAATTAGGACTTTGGTAGCCAGAGAAGGCACTTAATTCAATTGAATATTTATTATGCAGAGAGAAATAGTTGCTTGGATAAAGTTATTTGTGGCAGTGTTTGTTCGTGCAGAAGCTGTAGACATAGACAATGAGATGCTTGTTTTATTTCCTGAAAATACCTCTGGGGAAAACCTAAGAGAATAAATAGTGTGTGTGAGTTTAAATGTGACTCACCCTGGGTGGGGAGCCCCTAGCAGCTGAGGTCACAGGCAGAGGGGGCCCTGAGTCGGAGGCACTGGCTCCGGGGTTGGCTCTTTTCTTCACTTTACTTTTCTCACCTAGAAAATGTAAAATACGAACATGTACCTTGTAATATTTTTATGAAGACAACTGATGTTAAGTGTATAGTATACTTAACAAAATGCCTGCCACGTGCTAGGCATCTAGAGGGTGTCCCCCGTTACCCATCTTCAGTTGTTCTTTCTTAGAACGCGGAGTCAGAGTCGGTTATTCCTAACTCATCAGTACTGTTTGTTTTGTGGTCTTACTTGAGGGTTCCAATACTGAAATTTAGTTTTGCTTAGGCATTTATAAATCTCATTTTTGACTTCTTATGTGGTAAAGGTTAAGATCCACTAGACTTCAATTTTCTTAGAAAATGGGAAAGTTTTGTTTTGCAAAATTAGGGACCTTAATCACACAGGGTGGTATAATTTTGCTAATTGGACTTTGATGACAATCCACAATATTCTTGTAAATTTTGGTTTTAGACAGCTGTATTAGTTTGCTAGTGCTGCCATTAAAAAAAAAATGACAGATTGAGTGGCTTAAACAACAATCATTTATTTGTCCTAATTCTGGAGGCTGGGAGAAGCCCAAGATCAAGGTGCTGGTGGGGTTGGTTTCTCTGGTGGGGCCTCTCCCCTTGGCTCATAGATGGCCACTTTCTCACTGACCTCATGTGGCTTTTTCTCTGTGCACACAGATCCCTGGTGTTTCTTCCTCTTATAAGGACCCTGAGTTTGGGCCCCACCCTAATGACCTCATTTAACCTTAATTACCTCCTTAAAAGTCCTATCTCCAAATACAGTCACATTGGTAGATAGGGCTTCAACAGATGAATTTTGGGGAGAATAAATTCAGGCCATAGCAGTCGCTCTCTTCTGCCTTGGTTTTGGAATGCCAGCAGCAGCAGCAGTGGGAACACTGCTGTATTATTGGGTTAGTTTGTAGGATTTTTATTTATTATCCTCCCTTTTCAGTGATGACACAGTCTCACTTTCCTATTTTATCTTCTTTACCTCTCTTACCACTTGTATGTCTGTAATGCAGTGGCTTTCAAACTTCTTTTGACCATGACCTACAGACAGAAATACATTTGTCCGTGCAGGACTCTAACAAATATTTCACAAATCAGTAGCTATCCTTACAAGATGGCACATATTCTGTTTTCTATTCTACTTCATTATTTATTTGAAAACAGCTATTTTCAGATGGACCGCTTCACGTAATTTGAAAAACATTGCTGTAGTGTGGTTTTAGAACTGTGGTGGGTGACATAGATTGAGGGACTTTTCTCTGTTAGTCCTTTGCGGTCACGGATGTGCAGTCAGCTTGCATTGATTTATGGTATTTGTGAAGCCCATCATAAGACTTCCCTGCAGAGGAAATTATAGTTTGGAAAATTTCCCTGCCGTTTGGCAACTTTTCTAGGAAATAGAAGACGGTGGGGTGGAAAAGTTTCATCATATCGATTGTGTCTGCTGGGAGAGGCACACAATTATGCCTTATGTTCAGGAGCAGGGTAGGTTGTAGTGAAACCTGACTGCGGCTCGGTGATAGATTTTATATGTTGTGGTTCATTTTCTTTTTAAGGTATTTTTAAAAATTATCTTTCCCTATTATAAGCTCTTCCCAATAGATAGAACTTTTTAAAGAATAAAAGTCTAGTTGTTTCATGACTTCATGTCAAGTCTTAATTTAGTGATGTGTTGAGGCCTAATTATAATGTTTTTCATGTTATCTAAAGTTACAAGTTGAGGAGGACATATGGTTAGCTGTTAACAGTTAACTATGTTAGTCTCTGGGAGCTTTTTATAATTATTATTACTTATATATATTTTTAGAGACAGGGTCTCGCTCTGTCACCCAGGCTGGAATGCAGTGGTGTAACCATAGTTCACTGCAGCCTTGAACTCCCAGGCTCAAGCGATTCTCCCACCTTAACCTCCCCAGTACCTGGGACTACAGGCACTCACCATCAGGCCTGGCTGATTTTTCTTATTTTTTGTAGAAACAGGATTTCATGATATTTTCCAGGCTGGTCTTGAACTCCTGGGCTCAAGCCATCCTCCTACTTCAGCCTCCCAAAGTGCTGGGATTATAGGCATGAGCCACTGCGCCTGCCCCCCTGTGAGCTTTAGTAACAGGATAAATGAAAACCTATCACATCATTCATTCAGAAAGATGAGATTGCAGGGAGGAAGGGCTCACTCTATGTGCAAGCACAAAGTAATGCTTTTACTGTCCAGCCATAGCAAGAACTGGACCTGAGGATTACGTCAATGATACTGAAAATGTAGCTTCCTATGGGAGGACCCCAGCGTACTGCAAGGCTGTAGAGAGTGATTTCATACCTTGGTGTGCCCTTCATTCAATCTATGACCTTGGACAAATACTCGAGCTTCCCTTTCCTCCTTTGGTCACACCTGGAACAGACTAGAACCACAAAGATGAGAGCTCTCTCTCTCTTGTTCGTCCTCATTCTTCCAACTCTTTTTTTTTTTTTTAATGAATGTGGAAGTACATGATAACATAGAGCAAAAGACTGAAGGCCAATAAAGATACTCCCTTTATCTTTTAATTTATTCTTCACTTATTTTTTTAGTGTTCTGACTAGTTGGTTTATTGTAACGGATGATAAAGGATAAAGACCTGGAAAGACAAAGGCCTTGAAGTACTGCAAGGTGCCTGTGTAAGATTGTCGGCTTTGGTGGAACCTTGCTTAGGGGTGTGATGTGCCGCCCATCTGATACAAAGACACTCTGCTGACCCACCAGATTTAGGGCGTGTTCTTGTGGCTGATGCCCACACAGCTGCTGCCTGGGGGCCCCGAACAGGACAGGGAGACCTGAGCCAGAGGCAGGGCAACCAGATGTGGACCTCAGTCATGTCAGCACGTCAGCATGGAAGGGGTTGTCACCAGCTGAGGAGCCTAGCAGGTGCTCTGGGCCCCAAGTTCAGAAAGGTAGAGAAAGGTCAGAAGCTTCAAGAGTCATGTCAGGGAGACTGGCGTTGCTTGGTTTGATTCTGTTCTAAAATGAACTTTCCCTGTTGTAAGAGGGACGGGAGCCTGAAGGGCCAGGGGTTTCCTGACACCACAGGAGCCCTCCCAGACGAGAGGAGTAGAGAGCAGGAGGATCATGACCCCTCGTCCCAGAGGTGGCTTCTCCTACGCCCCAAGGGGGTGCTGCTTGGGCTTACCGATCCACAGAAAGCAGGGCAGGGGAGGTGGGACCGGGGGGCAGCCAGGCAAGGCCACTGGCCCAGTGCTCTTGGTGCAGGACCGTGGAGTCCTGGCCTGTGAATGGAGGTGGTGCGTGGGGCGAGCCCTGTGTCCAGCCCAGCTCTGACAAGAAGAGTGGCTTTAGTCGCTACTGAAGGATACTGCTTTGGGCAATGCTGTGCCTGAAAATTGGGAGACTACAAGGGAAATAAGCGCCGTTGTTTTTAACTCTGTGAAGTATGTTTTTCTCTATGAAGTATTCTCTTGGATAGTTCTTTTTATTCCTTCCCAAACATCCGCTCAGCACAACAGTCCTAACATAGACGTTCTTCATATTCTCGGACCCCAAATCCACGAGTCCAGAGTGTGTCCTCTGGCACTCGCATAGGGTATTGATAAGATTCTTACACGAATTTATACTGTGGGGAGAGGAAGGCTGCAGGTGACATACAGAAAGGACGTTCACTTTGAACCAAATGCATATCTGGCTTCTGGGGAAGTGGAATGTGGCCCTGGTAACCGTTAAGCCTCTCACGTTGGCTGGGTTACTCTGTGCTGTTGTGTGTCTGGTGGTAGCCCTTGATTACTTTGAGCTTCGAATATCTCCGGCTTCCCATTTTGGAAATTTGGCTGCACTGGACATGCCTGATACTCACGTACCTTTTCTTGTCCAGGACTGTGCTGGCTTCAAGCCAGTGGACCGTACTGCACGTCTGCTATGTGCCAGGCCCTTCACCAGGAGCTGGGCACAGTCCCTGTGTCACAGTGCCATCGTCTAATGGAGAGGACTAGAATGGACAGGACATATAGACAACTAAAATGACTAAGCTTTCTTGCTTGATGCTTTAACAATGTGGTGATTTTTAAAAATAGTTGTTGAAAAATTAATTTACTATGTATGATTTAATGCTTTTGTGTTTCTGTTTTAACATGTACTAGAAGACCTCTTTTTATATATGCTTTTAAGAGTTATTGTTGTAAATTATAGGAAGTACAAATCTGTAGACCTGTAAATTTCCTAGGCCATTGTTTGTTGTATTGCAATGATGCCGGTTGCAAGTGGCAACACCCTGGAGCAGCAGCCGGCAGAGCCTTTGCAGGAGGTTCTTTCCTCTGTGAACTTGGGCTTCCGCAGCCCTGGAGGGACCCTTGTTCTCACAGGAGGAACTATGAGACTGCTCTGAATTGGTCTGCTACCCAGGGCTTATATAATTAAAAACCTTTCTATCGATTGAGTGGAGGTGGATGGTGTTCCACGCATTAGCAAGGTGGGCAGGTTGGTCACAGAAGAGTGTCAAGGGTAACTTGCCTGGTTAGCCGGCCCATCTGCATGGCAGTGGGACTGATGTTTGCAAGTCTCAGCTGCGGCAAGGGACACCAGAGCTCCGACGGAGGGTGTGAAACTATGGTCCAGGGTGTGAGAACCTAGATGTTTTAATAATATAAACATTGGGGCATGTGATATTTTGCAAATGAGTTCATATTCTGGGAATTAATTTTTTTTTTTTTTAAGACAGTCTTACTCTGTTGCTTGGGCTAGAGTGCTGTGGCGTCAGCCTAGCTCATGGCAACCTCAAACTTGGGCTCAAGCGATCCTCCTGCCTCAGCCTCCCAAGTAGCTGGGACTATTGGCATGCGCCACCATGCCTGGCAAATTTTTTATATTTTTAGTAGAGACGGGGTCTCCCTTTTGCTCAGGGTGGTCTTGAACTCCTGAGCTCAAGAGATCCTCCCGCCTCGGCCTCCCAGAGTGCTAGGATTACAGGTGGGAGCCACCGCGCCCGCCTAGAAATTACTTTTGTTTCATTTTTTTAATCTGTTATTTTTTTCTGTTCTAATCCAGGTGCAACTTTAGAGGAAATAAACCAGCACTGGGATTGGCTGGAACAAAATCTCCTCCACACCTTGTCTGTCTTTGATAATAAAGACGACATTGCCAGTTTTGTCAAAGGGAAAGTAAAGGTAGGTCCCTTGATTTTAACATTTATCCCCGTCTTCCATCTTTCTTAAAATTTCCTTATGACATTTTGAACACTATAGCATACTAACATTTTTTCCTACTCTAACTGAACTTTTTGGCTTATTACACAAAAAGCCAAACGAGTTTGACTTGTCACCTGTCAAACTTTGCAGAGTCCATCCAGCAAAATAGGACTGAATTTTTTAAAAAAAAAAAATGACTTTATTCTCAGGCTTAGTTTTTGTTACCCTTTACATAAGTGAAGGCCCTTTCTTGTCCCAGGGTGGGAAAAATCATGTTAAGATTTATGGTTTTGTAGAGCAACACATTAGTTGACTTCTTAAATCAGTAATTCTCAACTTTTTATAGCTGTGACATCTCGTCACACTATTTTGTTGGACCTGGCACTTTCCTCTTGCTAAAAGTAGATGTTTGTTTTAAAAATGTGTAAATTAAATGGCATTAGAGCCAATTAAGTTGAGGTGGCAAGAGAGGAATATTTTGAGAGGTATCTGTTGATACTTCCTGTGAGTTACCGTCTTACATAACTGATCTCACTGCAAGAACAGGACTGACAATCTGTGCTTTAAAAACCCTGCTGGGCTGGGAGAGATGGTTTTTTTACTCCAAATTTAACTCTCTCATTAAATATTTTAATGCATTAGCCTGTGGTATAGCTTTTTCCCCTTATGGTAAAACATCCCAGATCATTGATTTTGTTTGTTTTCTTCAAAAAGCTTGGCTTTCTAACACCTCAAGTGCTATGGCTTTTAGTAAAGGCTGTCAAAGCGACGTTTTGATTTTAGAGGAACAAAACAGAAATACTCTTTTCCTCTGGGGGTTAGGCCATACTCGTGGGATCAGGTGGAAAGAAAAAGTCCTCCTAAGTCCTGTCAGCTCAGCAGTGTGGCTGGTGTCCTCTTGGTGTTATCCCCGGCCCGAGGGGTCAGAGGGGCACCCACGCCGTGGCGGGGGCCACGTCCAGCTCTCGGGTCACCCCCTCACCCTGGTCTGACTGATGGTGGCTCGATGCCCTGGCTCAGATCACATAGGGGTTTAGAAATGCCCCTTTGAGTTTATTTTCCACACTCGCCCCACTTTCCTTGCTCTGATGTTGCATGTAGTGGTTCTTTGATTTAGGTGTTTCTCTTCTTAATTTGGAGGGAGGAAATTAACTTCTGCCACAAGGATTTTAGGAAAATTTCTGTTGAAGAGGAAAACCTTTCCTCTACTGTCCAGGGTTCTGTGGCTGGGACCCTGCAAATTAAACTGACAAAAAATTAACAAGAGAAAAACAGAGCTTATTTTAACACGTGCAGTGCACATACGTGTGGCAGAAGCTCAGCAATGAGTAACTCCAAGGAGTGGTTAGAACTTGGGCTTTTATAGCATCTCTGCAAGAACAATAAATTTTTAGAGAAGTGACAAGGCAAAGGACAAGGGGCTTAGGCTTTTGGGGTGGCAAACCGTGGAGGGTAAATATATGGGGGGAACTCGTGGAAGCTTGGGGTTATGTTAGGTTTGTTACGTACATCCCCCTGTTTGCGTCTGTGGACTGGGAAGAGCCTGGTGTTGTCTCTGTGATTAAGAGTCAAAGTTCTCTTTCTGGTACAGGATGGGGAGACACTGCAACAAATGGAAATTATGTCCTGTTTTTAGGCAAATGGGCAGGCAGGTGTGTGGGGTGGGGGAGGACAGAGAACCTTTTTGGTATCTACCTTTTCTCAACTGTCTTCAGCTCTGAATAATCTTTGTGCTAAAGTGGCACATTTCAGGGTGATGTATTCTGGTCCCTGATACTTCAAAGCTAAAATGCCTGGAAAAAAGTCCCAAGGAGGCAGGGCCAGGGAGCCAGGGGCCTGAGCCTGGGGAGCACACATGGCATTTATTTGTTCTCCTTCTGGCCAAATCCGAAGGATCTGGAAGTTGGGACTCTCCTATTTATACCCTGAACCTTTGACCACTCTATAAAACTTAAAAAAAAAAAAAAATCCCTTTGCTTCCAGCTGTGCCTATAACCAGATACTGTGGTCCCTGCAAGGCAGGAGTCTGTAAGGCCACATCGTGGCTGCGTCTGGAGCCACCAGATTCTGTTCTGCAGCCGAGCCTGTTTGCTCTAGAGCCTCCATAAAACCCCTTCTCACCTCGCTTCCAGAGCAAGGGGGGGACTAAACTTCTACAGTATACCAGTTATGCTTTTAAACAATACTCATCTTTCTTAATTATAACTTTAATAATTCATGAGGTCTTGTTAAATACAATTTGGAAAATAGAGAAAAACAGTAAAGAAAATGAAAATCACTTGAAATTTCACCAGCCTTCAGATTTCCTTTAAAAATAATTTTAAATTACATTGTTATCTTAATGTCAAGGTTTAATTTCAAAAACAGCTTGTATAATGCAGGGTTTGGTAGCAATCCCCCAAAAGGAGCCTTGTCTTAAGGGACATAGCCTTTCATGAGACATTTGTACAAAACAAAAATAAGAGAAATGTTAATAAAATAAAGTATAGAATTATAAAGATACATATCTTTCTGTTTTGTTTTTTTTTTTAAAGAGAGAGAGGGTCTTGCTGTGTTGCCCAGGCTGGAGTGCAGTGGCTTATTCACAATCGAAATCATAGTGCACTATAGCCTCAAACTCCTGGGCTTTGATCCTCCTGCCTCAGACTCCTGAGTAGATGGAAATTGAATTATAAATACATTTTTTAAATTGAACAGCACATATGAGGCCGGGGGCACTGGAGTCCTTAAACAGCTGCTCACGTGGCTGTACCAGGAAGATATTTTCAGTGAAGAATTTTCCAGTGAGCTCCTAGAAGTGGGTAATCAGAATTCTGATCTTGGCAATGAGCTGTCACCCCTTAGGAGCAAACAAGCCACAAGCTTCAATTCTAGGCCCTTCTATCATCACCCCAGATTATGAAGGGCACTAATTGTTATTTGTTATTGGCAAAACAATTGTACATTCAAATGCTGTTTCCCCGTAGACCTGCGTGCTTTGGAGGTGTTCATGACCTTGGGATCCTTGGCCACTGTCCATCGAAGACTGCAGAAAGCACAGTGAAGTGACCAGGCGTCCCACAGGCAGGCAGCCGTTAGTTTCAAATACCAACATTTGGAACCTAATGAGGAAGACTCTTATGAGTTTTTTCCAAAAGATTAACGTTTAACTCAAACTTGGGTCATTCTTCAGGGTTGATGCAGTGAGTTCACATACCTGAGTCAGTCCTTTGATCCTCATATCCCTGTAGGGAGGATTTATAAAGTAACGATTTGTTTGAGAGCTGGGGCTTAGGAGTCGAGTGATTCACACGCAGCCTCGTGGCTGGTAAGTGGCACAGTGAGAGACTGGTGCTTGGGTTTTCCAACCCCAACTCCATTCCTTTCTTTCCTGCTGGGGCCATATTCCCGGGGCACAGACGGGTGACATGGGTGAGCCCCTGTCAGCGTCAGGCTGTCTGTTGTTGAAGCAGCGCAGACTCTGCTCGGGGCCAGTGCTCGCCTGTCCTTCCTGTTCCCATCCTGTCCCCGTCCACCTTCCCGTTGCCCGGCTCACTGAACGAGGGACTGTCCTCTTCGTGTGTGTCAGGCTCTGATTGCCGAGGAGGCGAGCAGCAGGCTCGCCGAGCAGGAAGAGGAGCCCGAGAAATTCCGAGAAGCCCTGGTGAAGTTCGAGGCCAGATTCAACTTCCCCGAGGCAGAGAAGCTGGTCACCTACTACTCCTGCTGCTGCTGGAAGGGCAGGGTGCCCCGCCAAGGCTGGCTGTACCTCAGCATCAACCACCTCTGCTTCTACTCCTTCTTCCTGGGCAAGGAACGTAAGTGTGGCCCATGCCCAGGTCGGCTTGGGAGCTTGGCCCATCACAGTAGACCCAGCCCTTGGGATGCTTAGCGCTGCTCCCAGGAAAGGTCATGAACGTGAAGAGTAAACTGCAAAAGATTTAAGTAAACAGCAGAGATGGCAACAGGTGACACTTGATCAGTTGTGTATGCTACTGCTACTAGGGGGTTTGCTTTGGGGAAAATTCATTTTTTTCTGCTGCCTTAAGAGGCAATTTTGTGTAACTCACTTCATGTGGCCACTAAAGGGGTTTTAGTACCATAGGTTGCTTTGAAAACAGTGTCCTAACTGATGGCTGAGTATTGCTCTAAGAGTAGAATGTATTCCTGCTTCTTAACACTGGAGGCCATTAAAAAAATTCCCAGTTCTGAAGGTCATGACTGCCCCTTGGAAGAGTGGCTGGATACACAGTTGCTTCTAGAAGGGGAGTTCGTCTGGGACCACTTGAGATTCATGCACTGATTCACTCTCATACATTTATCCAGCGGCAGGAGCTGAGTTAGGCAGTGGGATTCCAAGGTGAAAGAGGAAGGACACAAGGTCAATTGTGTATTGAATGTTTCAAAAGTCATTCCCATTGAAACTTCTTCCAGAGCCAAATATTGTTTCAAGTGCCATGCTGGGTGGTATGGATGTATGTGTGTGTGTGTGTGTGTGTGTGTGTGTGTGTGTGTGTATATACATGTATATATGTGTATATACATGTACTTTTTTTCCTTCTGCATTTATGTTTCTAGTTGAACTGGTGGGAGGGGAGCTTCTCTTGAATGCCTACTGTGGCTAGCTTCTGGCACATGGTGTTTCCTTCCTTTTCCAGCTCATCAGCCCCAGTTCTGATGCTCTAGGACATACACTCTATCTGCACAGCCCTTCCCCACCCTTGGAATGTGCTCTGATAACACCTTGGCCATCCCTGTTTTCCTTCTTTCTGAAAGGCTTGTTAGTGTGAACCACCTGTCTTTCCTTCCTTTCTCCATACTTAGCCTTTTCGGAAACTCTTGTTCATCCTTCAAAACTCAGTTCAGGTTTCATCACCTCCAGGAAGCCTTCCTGGTTCCTGTATAATTTGTCCCATATTTGTATTTCTATGCTGGGTCCCATCAAGTCAGTGGTCACTTATTTGTCTGCATGTCTGCTTTCCCTGTTTGAACAAGCTCCTTCAATGCAGGGCTCTTCACAAAGTAGATGCTTAACGAATGAAAGTTGATGCTGTAGGTGAAGAGAGAGAGTGTGTGTGTGTGTGCGTGTGTGTGTATATGTAAAAGCTTCATGTGAAAACAACTAGAAGTAGCTGGAGAAGCTTATTCTCAAGTTTAATGTAAAAGTGTGGCCTTTTAAAATTATTAAAGCACTGAAAATAGTATTGTAAGATAAACGGAAAGAAAGAGTGAAAATAACACTTAATTGTTCCCTACTTTATTTGAAAAGGAAAGTGAATTATTTTCTGATACTTATTAGTGATTATCACTAAACGTAATTGTGTTCAGATGATAAGATTTGGAAAAAACAAATGATTCCCAATATTGGATAACATTTCTCAGTTTAAGTTGTTGTGTATGTCGCCTCGATGAAACTGGCCAGTCAGATGTGAGACTCTCTGTTCTTGTTAGCTCTGTCTGCATTGCCACCACTGGCTACTGCTGTGTTAGAAACATTTCTGAGAACAGAACACTTGTTTCTAAAATGTACTGTTTAGATTGTATTACTTTAAAAAGAGTTTCATAAAAACTGCTTGTGCTCTGTGTCCCAAGACTCTGACAGCGCTATTTGACACAGTTTAAACATTAAGTCCGTTTCTGTAAATGGGATCATGAATAATCCTCTTTTACGCTTTTTTTCCCCACAGTTTATGCCATGAATGCTGTTTTTGAAACCAGAATTTATGTAGATTCAGAAACTTTTGCATAACTGTTGGAGTTTAAATATTTTTGAGAAAGTTATATGATATTAACTTGGTATTTCAGAGTAGTAATCCCTGGAAGCGTGCAGTAGCCAGCAACTTGGGAAATTTTACTTACATCTTTTCAGAAAACTGTTAGAACATGGGTTGGGTCTGAACCAACGGCTGTCAGCAGTTCTATGCTCTTCTTTCCTGCTCTGGTTTAAAAGGCGTTTGCATTTCTGCCTAAGGAAAGCTGTGCACGGTTGCTTGCTGGCACACTCAAGTGTGGCTCCAGTTTTATGGCATAAGATGTATTTGCCCTTTTTCTCTTGCAGTTAAACTTGTAGTCCCTTGGGTTGATATCCAGAAATTAGAAAGGACGTCCAATGTCTTTTTGACGGATACCATCCGCATCACCACGCAGAATAAGGAGCGGGACTTCTCCATGTTCCTGAACCTGGACGAGGTGTTTAAGATCATGGAGCAGTTGGCCGACGTGACGCTCCGAAGGCTGCTGGATAATGAGGTCTTTGACCTGGACCCAGCCCTGCAGGAGCCAAGCCAGATCACCAAGAGGTGAGAGCTTCAGCACCAGGCGTCCCTCACCGGCACAGGGTCCCCAGGCCTGCGCTCCACCTTCATGTGTGTGAGATTTTGTCGGCCTCAGTGGTAGTAGGTTTCAATTTCCATTGTGGCACAATCCACATTTTCCTATGTTGTTAATGCTGATGAAGACAGAATCATTAGAAATGATTGTTACTGATTTCATTCATGCAGTCATCTTTGATTTTTGGATCCAGTTCACCTCTTTTTCAGATACTTCAAAATTGATTTTCATAAAAAATACTTCTGCAAAATGTAACTCGTGTAGCTTCATGACAGAAATCTGTTAAATACTGTGCTTGGCTAGTGGACATTAAGACATTTTGTCTTTTCATATTAAATGACATTATAGAAAAAGTTTTCAGGACAGCTGGACTTATTTTTGGTACCACTTGTCATCAGCACTATGCCTTACTAAGAGGGTAAGTCAATATTCTGTATTATTCATTTGCTGCAAATTGATGCTAATCATGGGTTGTGAGGTAGTTGTTGGAATTTTTCTCACTTTAAGGAAATTCAGACCATGGTGTTTGAGCTTGCCTTTGATTTCTGGGTTTGTGTTTCATGACTGGGTAACTGCAGCGCTAATGAAAAGGGGAACTATTACAAACGTATCTTTCAAAAACAAGTTGCAGATAAAAGTGCGCACCTGGCTAGATGTTTTTCATGTAGCTACGGAATCACCGACTACTTTGAATACTACCAGTCATTAAACACATTTTTTTTTTTATTGTGTTAAAATACACATAACATAAACTTTACCATTTTAACCATTTTTAAGTGCACAGTTCAGTGGCATTAAGTCCATTCGTATAGTTGTGCAACCGTCATCACCGTCCATCTCCAGAATTCTTTTTGCCTTATAGAACTGAAACTGTACCCATTAAACGCTATCTCCCTACTCCTCCTCCCCAGACCCTGGCAACCACTGTTCTACGTTCTGTCTCTTTGATTTTGACTGTTCTAGGTCCATCGTATAAGTGAAATCATACAGTATCTGTCGTTTTGAAACTGGCTTATTCACTTAGTATAATGTCCTCATCTGTGTCATAGCACATGTCAGCATTCCTTTTCTTTTTAAGGCTGAATAATATTTCATTGTATGTATGCCCACGTTTTGCTTATCCATTCATCTGTTGATGGATAGTCGAGTTGCTTCCACCTTTTGGCAGTTATGGATAATGCCATGGTGAAAACAGGTGTACCAGTATCTCTGAGACCTTGCTTCCGGTTCTTTTGCATGTATGCCCAGAAGTGGAATTCCTAGATCATGTGATAATTCTATTTTTAATTTTTCAAGAATCACTCGTCATTTATTTTTTAAAGTTTGTATTATTTACCTATTTTAACATTTCTATATGCCTTATTCTCAGTTGAATTTTCTTGAAAATACCCAGAGATGACTAAAACATAGATACTGTGCTTTTGCTTGTGAGGCAGTTTTGTGCTGCAGTGGCGACATTCCTCACGTGGCCTTCAGCATGCCATGGGCTGGAGGGCATGCTGCTAAGTTCCCTCAAAGCTCCAAGGTTTAGTGTTCAGGAATAATACACAGAAAAGTCTCCTTAAAAAATAAAAAGATATGTTTGGCGCGGTGGCTCACGCCTGTAATCCTAGCACTCTGGGAGGCCGAGGCAGGTGGATTGTTTGAGCTCAGGAGTTCGAGACCAGCCTGAGTAAGAGTGAGACCCCGTCTCTACTGAAAAAATAGAAAGAAATTAGCTGGACAACTAAAAATATATGTAAAAAAATTAGCTGGGCATGGTGGCACATGCCTATAGTCCCAGCCATTCGGGAGGCTGAGGCAAGAGAATTGTTTGAGTCCAGGAGTTTGAGGTTGCTGTGAGCTAGGCTAACGCCACGGCACTCACTCTAGCCTGGGCAACAGAGTGAGACTCTGCCTCAAAAAAAAAATAAAAATAAAAAATAAAAAAATAAAAAAATTACAAAAAATAAAAAGATACATTATTCCTTAAACACGCTTGCTGTCTTTTCTGTCTGTCTTCTCTGAATGTCTGGGGGAGTGAGTGTCTTTCTAATTAATGGTCTCTCTTTTTTTTTTTTTTTTTTTTTGAGACTGAGTCTCACTCTGTTGCCCAGGCTAGAGTGCCATGGCGTCAGCCTAGCTCACAGCAACCTCAAACTCCTGGGCTCAAGCGATCCTCCTGCCTCAGCCTCCTGAGTAGCTGGCACTACAGGCATGCGCCACCATGCCTGGCTAATTTTTTCTATATATTTTTAGTTGGCCAGATAATTTATTTTCTATTTTTAGTAGAGACTGGGTCTCACTCTTGCTCAGGCTGTTAGAGTTTTTATGTATTCAGAAAGAATTCAAAGACCCTTCCTGCTGTGTGCATTGATTTTAAACTGATTGCGTTATAGTCACAAGTAAGGTAAAATCAGAAACAAATACTCTTGATTTTTTGGGTAAAATTCCAACGAATTTAACATGGTTTTGTGTCACCTCTGATAATCTGACAGCTCCTTTTCGAGACAGAGGGTGAGAGGTGCTTGTTACCCCTTATGAAGGGCCGCACTTGAGGCACTGTCCTTTGGTCCCTGACTCTGTCCCTCTCAGCCCTGGGCTTCCCGGTTGTGGTCTCTGGCTCCATCTTTGGGGCACCTGTTTTAGAAGGCAGACAGCCCAGTACAGCGGTTGCCACACTCTCTGCAGAAGCTGGTATCTGCGTCCTTTCAGTCTGGCTTACAAAGATCTGTTAGAAGTGGAAAAGCCGCAGTCTCAGGAAGCCCTGAAGAAACAAGTGTGGGTTGTATGAGTTGCTGAAGGGCTCATGTCATAGAAACCGCCAGTTACAGCCTCTCCCTGTCGGTGTGTGTGTATATGTGTGTGTGTGTGTGTGTGCGTGCATGTGCATGTACAGGGACTGGTGAGCGTGTGAATTGCAGCCACGTTGTTTCAGGAGCAGGAGGCCGGCCAGGAGCCCTGTGTGTTCTCATCGGCCTCACGGGCCGCTGGCATTTTAGGTGATTCCTCACAGGTCCCCTGACAGGCTGGCCTGGCTCCACTTCCAGATGTGTTGGTTTGGTTTTGGGTGGAGGTGAGGAAAGAAGAGGAAGATCGAGAGTTTGTAGCACCAACGACCTCTGTGGTAAAATCATCTGTTTTGGAAGGAAAGTCATTAGTGTTGACCGCCTTCATTTCCATTCCAGAATTCAGGGGAATATTCTATAAGTCTGCTCCTTCTCTGTGTCCTACCCTGGGAACCATCAGAAAGAAGGCGAGAGAGAAAAGGACAGAAAGGGCCCCAGTGGTAGCCAGCGGTGGAGGTGCCAGCCCAGGGGTGCCATGGCCGCCCCGAGCAGGGGTCAGGGGTGGGCTGTCCACGGGCTCTGCAGCCTCCCAGCTCCCTGCTAGTTCTCATTTGCAGCTTTTGTCATGGAGACACAGGCCTGTGGGTGTAAACAGGTAATGACTCAGTCAGCTTGACCCCCTGCCAAGAGAGCCCAGGTTGTGAAGTTTAGGAAAACGGTCTCTTCTTGCTAAGGGCACGGGCGGAAGTGCTGGGATGCTCCTCTGGCTCTGCTGGGCTGATACGTTTTCACTTCCCTTCCCAGATAACAGCTTTAGAAAGGTGCCCTTGTGGTCATGCGTGGGGTGAGCGGTCTAATTGTCATGTGTGGTCGCTCCAGCAGGACTTACGGACACAGGGCAGAGCAGCTCCCGTGGGAGCAGGGAGGATGGGATGGCGCGTTGTTGTCCCAGGCTCCAATTGGACAAGTTAGAGCCGCCAGGGCGTGAAGTCCTCTGGCTCAGCCTCACTGTGCAGAGGAGGACTCGGACCAGGGACTGTCAAGTGTGTGGTCACAGAGTCTGGGAGGGCAGTGACTGAGGGCTGGGAGGGGGCTGCCCAGAGAGAGAACGGAGGGAGGGGAAGAGAGAGGAAATGAGTTGATTGGTCCTGAAATTTTCAAACAGAATATATCTATTCTGATGTTGGGAATGGTAAGGTGAAAAAAGTGTATTCAGCTATTTTTTTTTTGCCTGGAGGAGGGTGGTTGGAGAGGTGATGGGCTTCACTAAATCAAATCAGAACCTGTCCCCACTGGCTGAGGGCGCTGGCGGGGACCTCGGGTACAGCAGTGCAGTGACGGACACTGTTTGCCAGGACATGAGCTCTTCCTGCCGTGTGTAAAGGTGAGCAGTGGCCGCCCCGGGGGCAGGTGCCCTCAGCAGAGCCCTGGTCCCTTGTGGCCTGGCTCACTCTGAACTCCCTCATCTATCTGGCTTTGCAGACCCTCTTCAGCCTCCCTGTCCCCAGATCCACCCCGTCCAGCTCTTTTCCTTTGGTTCCCACTGGGAACACCCAGGCTCTCTCCATGTGATTTACTCGACTTTCCGTCCTTCTGATTCTAGCTTGAGCCCTCCTCTGCCTCAGAGTCCTCTTGGACCAACTGAGACATCTCTCGGGCTCCTGCAGCCCTGCCAGCCCCCCTACCTTTGCAAGGGAAGGCCCACAACTCACCCTCCACAGCGCCGCAGACCCTCAGCAGTTCAGCAGTTGTCAGCAGGTGGCTCAGGCGGTTCTCTCGGGGCAGGATGGACTGCAGAGGACAGAGAAGGAGCCCTTCCTTGGGAGCGAGAAGCCTTAGAGATGCCCTGTGCTGTTGAGGGCGAGAGCCTCGTAGGAGCTGTGTTGTCAGGCCCTGGCCTCTCGGGGGGCTCCATGTGAATGGGTTTCCAGAGGAACAAGGGGACCTTCACACTGGCCACCTGTGGTCTGAGGGCCAGGTGAGCCTCTGCCCTGAGTGGTCCCGAGCTGCTGTGTGTCCTGTGCAGGCAGCCACATCGCAGTTTCATCCTGGTATATCCTAGATCCTTGGGAAAGGGGTGTCACAGAAAAAGATGTGCTGAGTGAACACACATTTGAGAAATGAAATGTTTTATGTACAGACTTGGGCTTTGAGGAAAAGCACACATATCTGGCCTTTTTGCCTTGTTTCCAGAGTCCAAAAGGCCTTGTTTCCAGAGTCAAGAAATTCTTGAATCTAGAAATCTTGGCGTTTCCCTGAGCTTCAGTGCACAGGGTGTGTGGGTGGGCACACCTCTGAGAGCCGCTGGGCGTCCACGTGTGTGCCTGTCTGAGGCACGCTGACCGCAGAGGGCCGAGTTTGCCCCCCTCGTTGCAGAAGCGGGGGCCATGGCTCAGGGCCTTCTGTCTAGAGCACAAACGGGAAATTCTCGCATACTGAGCCACCCCCACCTGTCACACAGCCTGAGTTTGGGGAAGCATTTGGCTTTGAAGCAGCATTAAGCCTACTGACACGTAGTAGGCTCTTGTCTGTGGGCCGAGTGACCGCATGCAGTGAGAGTTGGCGTGTACCCCAAGGGTTCTTCCCAAAAGCATTCTAGAAGGTTGATGAGAGAGAGGAAGAGAAAGAGAGAGGGATATAAATCTATTTTGACACATCTTTACCTAATTGAGGAGAAACAAATCTAATTCTGAATTTTCAGAGAAATGAACTACCTACCCTTAAATTTGTTGGTTCTGAGGTCTTAGGGCTAAAATTTTGAGTTTTTAAAAGGTATGCACATAGTCTAGAATAGTCTGCATTGTTGTCATGCATGATTGTACATAACAATTTCAGTGTCAGCAACAAACATGTCTGTTGCTCCAGATTCTGATCAGCCTACACAGTAACGGGCTCATCAAAGGGCGTGTGTGGCAATAGGATGGCTGGTGGCCCTGTCCCCTGTGAGTCTCAGCCGTAGCTGTCTCGGAGCACTGCGGGGGCTGGGGGTGAGCACAGGTGGGGTCTGGGTCTGCCTGGTTTCCATCCTCATGGTGCTTCTCCACTGGCTTACAGGCTGTGTCAGCTACCACTTTGTGAATGTCAGGTCATGACTGGAGTCTGTTGTCTTCTCTATGGAGCAAAAGTAGAGACGCTTAGAAAGGATTGGAAGATCTGAAAAGCGGGCTGTGACCTGTGGACCTTTTTTCTGATGCTGTTCAGAAAAAGGAGGTGATATATTTAGTATCAAAACTAACACCTGCTTGGAAACAGACCTAAGGGATAGGATGGTCTTGTTCTGAACTTCATAAAGAGCTGCTTTCTCATCTGTCAAGTCACTGTATCTTCATCTCAGTTATGCCAGAAATTTAAATATCTTGCATATTACACATATTTAAAGGTGACATTCAAAGACAGCTGTCTAGTAGGGAGGAAGGACAATAACTCAGCTCTTACAAAGGTCCCCTCTGCTGCTTAATGTTTTTGTAACTTGAGGTTTCTGGTCTCTGTGCAGGAGACAGACCTCTGCAGTGAAAGAGAGATAGCCCAGAAAGGAGAATGAAGACTTTGTATGTAATATACCTGGGCTGCTCAGAAGCCACAGACGAGACAATTGAACCAAGCTTGTCACTGAGGCAGCGGGTGCACTGGATAGAAAAAAACAATAACTTGTTCTTAGTCAGCCTCAGATACCTGAACTCCTTGTTCTTACTTTGAGGGGTGGGATGCAAAATAAATGTAAATATAAATCCTCCTACCCTTCCTGCGGCTCAGCACGAGGTTCTGTGATTTGTGTCACTCACCAGGTGTTCACCTTGACCTCAACCCTCTCCTAAGGGACAAGGGAAACGTCCTTCCAGGAAGGCAGGCCGGCAGGTGAATTCATTGGTGACTAGAACCACGTTTGCGAGATCCGTGCAGGGAGTAAGTGTTGACTTTGCTTCCACCAGAGCCAACATGGCCAGTGTGCTGTGGGGACAAGGATATCCGTTTTCCAATTTAAATGCCTTGGACACAGCTCTCAGGGAACTTGGGGGTCATCTCGATGGACCTTGTCTTCCGTTCATGCAGTGTGTGGGCTTCTAGAGAGTTCATGGTGCTTCCCGTGTTCTCCCAGCCCCTTTGGAAACAGTAGTCTGTGCTGTATCTGGCATTTAAGGAACTGCAGCTTTGGCCTGCAGTAACTCAACCCATCGCGTGGAATTTGTATAATTTCTCCGTATGCCCAGAGGACGTTCTGGGCATGTGTGTATCTTTGTGAGGGCTTGATAGTAAATTCCATGGACTGTGCCCATCTTTGTATGATAGCTGCTGCTTGGAAGACAGTTGTGTGATAGTTGGAAATGAGACCTAACATAGAAGGGGCGCGTGTCTGGAAGCCCAGCCAGGTGGGGTTCCGGTGAGGTTCTATCTCAGGGGTCCCACAATCTCATCTGAAGAGATTGGGCTGTGTGTAGCAGGTTCAGAATTCAGGGTTTACTATCCTGCGTTTACGTAACATTTTAAAAGTTATTCTATTATCAAAATAAAATAGATTAAGTTTTTTAAAAGCAAATATGTGGTTATATAGAAAATTTAGGCAAAATAAAACTGGAAAATGGAAATCCCACTAAGCAAAGACAACCACTATTAACATTTTAGGATAAAGTCTTTGTACATGTCACTTTCTGCAAATTGTAAAGAATTTATGTAAATGGGATCATACAGTAGGTGCTATTTCTACCTTTTTTTCTTTTACAATATTGTGGACATTATTTTAGATTCACAAGGATCACTTGAAGCAGAAAAGTCAGGCATCATTTCTACTTTATAGCTGTCAAAATGAGATACAGAGAGTCTCATCCAGGGTTACAGAGTTAATAAGAAAGCCAAGGATTCCTATTCCTGACTTTGAGTGAAGTGCTAATTCTATCTTTCTATTTATAAAGAACTCTTATTGAATGTACCAAAGAAATTTTGTTTTCTTCTGTATGTTAGAATTTCCCCTCTACTAGATTTTTGGGGTATGACTTAAATTCATCAGTGTTTTCAAACACTGTGACTTGGCTGCCTTCTTGCTTTACTGGGTGTTAGAGCCAAAAATCAGGGCTTGAGGGGTCCCCCGGGAGTGGGATCCCTCCTTCCTTCTCAGCACCATTCTCTGCTGTTGATACTGATGTGAAGCTGCTGGGGCTTCTCTCCAGTGATTCTTCACTCGGATTCTTTAAAAAATGTTTTTCAACCTGAGCAATGTAGACCGTCTCTATGCAAATGAAGAGAGATTATTAGCTGGGTGTGGTGGTGCGATCCTGTAGTCCCAGCTACTTCGAGCCTGATGTGGGAGGATCGCTTGAGCCCAGGAGCTCGAGGCTGCAGTGAGCTGTGATGGCACCACTGCACTCCAGCCTGGGGGACAGAGGAAGACCCTGTCTCTCTAAAAAAAAAAAAAAAAAAAGAAAAAAAAAATTTTTTTGTTGAAGATAATAATAGCTAGTGTTTATTTGAGTACTTATTACATACCAGATACAGATCTAAAATTTTTAAAAGCTTTTTTGATACTTAATTCACATACCATCTAATTCACCCTTTCAAAGTGTAGCATTCAGTGGTTTTTACTATTATATATGCAGAATTGTCAACCATCAGTACAATCCATTTTAGAACATTTCATCATTCCCAAAAGAAACCCCATACTTACGAGCAGTCACTCCCTCCCCATTTCTCCCTCTTCCTCCAAGCCCTGAGCAATCACTGATTACTGTCTACAAATCACTAATTTCTGTCTGTAAATTTGCCTGTTCTGGACATTTCATATAAACGGAATCAGGCAATATGTAGTCTTTTTGTGTTTGGCTTATTTCACTCAACATAATGTTTTCAAGGTTCACCTATGGTGTGTATCATCCATCAGCAGTACTTCATTCCTTTTTTGTGGCTGAATAATTTTCTGTCACGTGGCTTTGCCACATTTTGTTTATCCATTTATCAGTTTATGGACATTTGGGTTGTTTCCACCTTTTAGTTATGAATAATGGTGCTGTGAACATTAGTGTGCGAGTTTTTGAGTGGACACGTTTTCAAGTCTCTTGAGTGTACATACCTAGAAGTGGGGTTTCTTGGTCAAGCAGCAAGACCGTTTTTCACGTTTGGAGGTATGGAAAGACTATTTTCTGACGGGACTGCATCCTCCACCGTTCCCCCCCCGCGGTGTAAGAGGCTTCCAGTTTCCCCACATCCTCGCCACCACTTGTTCTCATTGGACTTCTTGATACTTGGACTCTGTCATGCAGTTGTTTTTGTGGTAATTCCCAATGCTGCTCAAACCGGGAAGGAAGGCCCATTGTGGTCCGTGAGTTCATTAAGTTCGCTCTGTGCAGAGGCAGCTCGCTCTGCCCTCAGCGCTTGTCCTGAGGGTGGCTGCGCAGCCGGGGCGAGTGAAGCTCCGCACGGCACTGGAGGTGCGCACTTCCTTTCTGCATTCTCTCAAATATCAGCGTGTGCCGGTAGGTGGAAAAGTGTTTTCCTTTGTAATGTCAAGTGCCGTCTTCTTGTCCTCCCTTCCTCTTCCCCAGGGATCTTGAAGCCAGAGCGCAGAACGAGTTCTTCCGGGCTTTCTTCAGGTTGCCGAGGCAGGAGACGCTGCACGCGGTCGTGGACTGCTCCCTCTGGACGCCGTTCAGTCGCTGCCACACTGCGGGGCGGATGTTCTCCTCCGACAGCTACATCTGCTTTGCCAGCAGGGAAGACGGCTGCTGTAAGGTCGTCCTGCCGCTCAGAGAGGTAGACACTGCCCTCCTGGGTGCTTCCAGAAGCAGCCTGTCATCCCTTGAGCCCTCAGTTGCTGGCTGGGAGATGCAGTGTGGGAGGGGATGTTCAGACCAAATGGCTTTGCCACCTAGAGGTGGGTGACTACATGGCTGGGCTTCTCGAGGGAAGCATGGCCTGAACTGGACCACTACCCGTTTGGCCATTGCTTGTCCTGTTGTTGCTATGGCAACCTGAAATCTGCCTAGACGTGATTGGTGAAAACAGGGTAATCTACCCCCCACATTATTGATAAAGCTGTTATTAAAAAGTACATGCCTAGAAATTAAAGCTTTCCCAGCAGCTCTTGGAAATGAATCCTCCCCTTTCACCTACCAAAAAAAGGAAAAAAAGGCGATCTACAAAAAGCACCACCTTTTGAAAATAAATGGTAAATTGCTTGTGTTTTATACTCTCCTGGAACTTTAGTTAAAAATTTTAAAAGACTTACTCTAATATGGCTCAGGTCCCTTCCCCTATAAAATTCTGTAATTCTCTTCTTGGAAACGGGGGCAACCTGCGTTTACTTCTACATCTGTGCATCTCAGTCCTTTGGTGTCAAGGCACCTCTGCTGAGACGTTACCCACAGCTCTGCCACACATCCAGACCTCCGGACTGCTCCTTCTTGTAACATATGTACTGAGTACTGCTCTTTGGAGAAATTCAGAGCCCTTTTATTCATGTGATTGCCTACCTCTATGTCATTATTCTGTAGTAGATGTCTTCATTTTACAAATATTCGTAACTTATCAGGGAAGCAGGAAGTCTAAGAGCTACCTGGTGACATATACATAGCAAAAGATAACCATTTTAACCATGTAAAGTGTACGATTCAGTGGCATTAAGTGCATTCACATTGCTGTGTCATGATCGCCACCATCCGTCTGCGGAACTTTTTTGTCTTCCCAAACTGAAGATGCAGCCATTAAACAACAGCTCCCCTCCGCGCTCCCCAGCCCTGTCAACCCTATCCTGCTTTCTGTCCATGAATTTGACTACTCTAGGTACCTCACATAAGGGATTCATAACAATATTTGTCCTTGTGACTGGTGTATTTCACTTAGCATAATGTCCTCAAGGCTCATCCATGTTGTAGATGTGTCAGGATTTCTTTCTTTTTTAAGGCTGAATAATATTCCACCGTGTGGATAGACAGCATTTTATTATGTATTCATCCGTCAGGAGACACTTGGGCTTCTTCCCGCTTTGGCGATGGTGAATAATGCCACCTTGTACACTTTCTAACTTTGGCGTCAGTTTCTTATTGCAGTTGTTGGTTCTGCCTTCTCTCTTGGGATAGTTTCTGACCTTCCTTCCTTCTTGCCGTCCTGGCAACAGGTGGTGAGCATTGAGAAGATGGAGGACACGAGCCTGCTGCCCCACCCCATCATCGTCAGCATCAGGAGCAAGATGGCCTTCCAGTTCATCGAGCTCAAGGACAGAGACCGCCTGGTGGAGGGTCTGCTCCTGAGGCTGAAGCAGGTCCACGCCAACCACCCCGTGCACTATGACACCTGCACAAATGACGAAATGGTATGGTCCTTCAAAACAGTGAGATTTTGTATGCTGAAAATCCCTTTTCTGGCCGCGTCTGGGACAGTGGTCTCCAAAGGGGGGTGCATGTAAGGAGAGATGCACCGAGAGACGACAATGGCAGAGGCCACTGGGCTGCGTCTAGTCTGGCATCACGGCTGATACGCTGGGTTGGGTGTCCTGAGTGGGTGTTGCACAGATTGGGGGGGTGATGGGGAATCACCCCACAGCTGGGAAGAGGTGAGCTGTGACACCCTCCTCACAGGTCAGAGGGGTTGACACTCCACCCCTGAGGCTCAAGGGGATGATGTCATTTCAGGGCAGCCGTAACCTGCCGAAAGAGAAGCTTCATCAGCCTTTAGGGCGGGCGGCCGGGCTGCTGGGGCCTGGCCTGCTGTTCTGCCCACCCGTCCTCTGTCTCAGCTCTTTTCACCCTAAGTAGTGACGGGGAGAAAAGCAGACGCAGCCTCTCTCTGTCCCTAGAGCTGTGTTCTCAAGGTGGTCGCCCGCAGTTCCAGAAGCTGAGGGGAGGCCGAGGCCCCCCGTGAGGAACTGCCCGAGGACCCAGCCTGGGAGCCGTAACAGCCTCCCCGGGAGAACACTGTGGGGCCGACGAATCCTGTCGGGTTTGATAGTCAGTCTGTTCCCCCTTGAGTAGTTTAAGTCTGTTACGCTTGTGCAGCCAAAGGCAAAACAGACTGTCCCGTGATTAAAGCAACAACTTTCTTTTTTCTCTCTCCCTCTCTCTCTCTCTTTTTTTTTTTTTTTTTGCTATGCAGACTTCACCTGTGTTTTATTCGACAAGCATATGCAGTGACCACAGGTTTGGGGATCTTGAAATAGTGTCCTCTCAAAATAGTGAGGAGAGTGGGAAAGAGAAGAGCCCGCTGCTGCACCCCGATGCCCTGGTCACCGTCTTCCAGCAGTCGGGTGGCCAGAGTCCCGACTCCCGAATGGTGGGTGAGGCGGCTCTGCCCTTGCTGGCCCCACAGAGTGGAGCTGTGGGCGTGGGTGGTTGCCAGGATGTCTGGCCCACTTGGAACGTGGCAGCTGTTCACACCAGCTCCGCAGGGCCCTGGGAGAGCGGGTCACACAGGTTGCCAGGTGACCTCGGGGAGCTAGAGCTCCTCCTGCCTCTTGTTCTCACTGGTGAAAAGTGAAAGGGGTCCGCTGACCTGGTCAGAGGACGAAGGGGGCCGTCCTCCCACCTGCCCTGCAGCGGCTCTTGCACGGCTCTTGGCTGCGTGGCCCTAGGAGCCTGCGGTGTGGCCCTGTGTGGTTTCCAGGAACAGGACGAGTCTGTCTCCTGTTTTTGTCTCTGGGACAAAAGGTCACCTGTCTTCTAGTTTTACTGAAAATACTTTTGCTATATTTACATACAGTTTTCTTCTTGTAGGGAGAATTTGAGGCAAATGTCACATACAGTCGGGTAAAGCGACTGAAAATTATACTTTGAAATAGAGCCACGGCAGGTGGCATGCTGTGTGGTACCGTGAGTACCAGGCAGTGGCTTTCAATATTATTACCCCAGGCTTCTTTTTGGTTGCTTAATGGCTCCTGTAGATCAATTGTTAGCTTTATTTATCCAAAACTGAGCTTTCTCACATGGCTTTACAATAGATGCTTAATTAGCTCTTATTGACTAAATGCATGAGAATATTGAATGTGTGTATTTATTTCTCCCATTCCTGGAGAACACAGATAATTAAAAGCAAATATAAATGTCTTGTTTAAAGGCACCAGACGTTCCTGCCATCTTGGGATAATTTTAAAGCATTGTCGGTTGCCTAGAGAAATGGTATTTTTCTCATTTCTGTTAATGAGAACAATAATTTTTTTCAGGTTTTGGTTTTCCCTTTGGCTGTCAGGAAGCTCAGGGCAAATTGTGATGCCCTCTTGTTCCCCTTTGCCCTCTGAGCTGACCTGGGTTTTCATAGCTGCCTTGGGAGTGACATCCTGAGGAAGTTTCCCCTGACGTCCCCGTCCCCCTCTGCCTTCCCACCCAATTTGGGCTACTTTAGTATTTGGACTGACATATTCTTATTATCAACCTTGCCAAGGAAATTGTATTTTATTTCTGTGAATGCTCCTGCTGGGTTCTGAGCTCCTAGGGGTCTGGTATTCTGTGTTATTCATCTTTGCATCCTCTGTGCCTAGTCAGGGGTTCAAAACTATTTGCTCTTGAATGCAGGTGTCGTTGCCTGTCACCCGTGGCCTCTCTGTTCACAGAGGCAGCACGTCCTCCACTGTGGATCATGCGTCAGCTCTGGTGGTGGGTGAGGCTGGGCTGCTTTGTACATTAAGAATATTTCCATTTCCAGTCCAGAGAACAGATAAAAGTAAGTCTGTGGAATGACCACTTTGTGGAGTATGGCAGAACCGTGTGTATGTTTCGCACAGAGAAGATTCGGAAGCTCGTAGCCATGGGGATTCCTGAATCTTTGCGTGGAAGACTTTGGCTCCTTTTCTCAGGCAAGTGTTTCTGGTGTTTTAGGCCAAATGTTGTTATTTTTGGAGTGGACGCAGGAACAAGCCCTAATCTGAGCGGTGTGTGTGTACGTGCCAACGAAGGCATCCACCTTTGGATCATTCCTATGAGTCCCAGCCGGAGACTTGGGAACCCTTGCTGTGCTGGCCGTGGGACCTTGGTCAGGTTGCCTGAGGCCCCTGGGCTGCTCAGTACATGTGAGGTCTGGGCCAAGTGACCTCCCTTCCTTTAAAAACGACTATGAGTTTCTACATAGTGCTCAGAATTCTCTGGAAGAGAAGTGTCTTTATAGGATGTGTTCTCTGAGACAGACTAGACAAAAGGGTCCTCAGACGTAGTTGGCTGTGTGTCAAAACACATCCCTCAGAGCATAGTTCCGCGGGTCCTTCCCCCTTGAAGACATGTGGCGGCCACCGAGGCAAAATTGCAGACTTCTCTCCTGTTCCATTTCCTCCTCCTCCACCACCAACCCATTCGGTGGCGGGACCTCCTCTGCTGCTGTTGGGTGACGTCCGAGAGTCCCTCACCAGGACGTTTCTTGATGGGGCCGGACTTCCCGAGTGGGCATCGTCTGTCTCTCCATGTGGCCTGTGAGTGGTGTGGCCTGTGAGCGTTGTGTCCTGCTCGGCGAAGGAGCTGGCAACCCCCAGCGTGGGAAGGGAAGGCCCCTGCCATCCGATGGTGTGACTGCTGATCGTTTCGGGGTGCTGTGGGAGCCATGGTGACGGGTCCCTTCCCAGATGACCTTGTGGTGCTCGTGTCAGCAGTGAGGCTCCTGGAGGCTGGGCCTGGGTACCTGTCCCCTCCCTGCTCACTCCTTCTGGGATCAGAACCTTCCCTCGTCCTGCCTCCTGCCAGCCTCTTGGCTGGTTCTTCCCCCTCTGTTATCCCTCCCCTCTCCCGCCCGAGACCCCCAGACAGAGTCCCTGCTTCCCGCACACCCAGCGGCACTGGCATCTCGCACCACTGTGCACCGTGCAAGGCACCCCCTGCCTACCAGGGACATGCCATCAAAGCGCCTCCTTTTTAAAATTAAAAATGTCTTCTGTATTTTTGTACATAATAAAATACGTATATTCCTAGTTGGAAAATAAGAGCATGGAGGGGCAAGCAAAGAAAGTACCATTTCTCATCGTCCTCCTGGAGGTGAGACCTGTCACCCTTGGCCTCTGGTCTTCTAGATCCCTGCTGTATGTACGCACACACACTTTTCACATGAGTCTGTGTTTTTGTATTTTCACTTGGGACTGTGTGATCCTGAGTTTATATGGGACTGTCTTTCCTAGTGAGTGAATATATCCTTTGTTGACAGGAGATCACTGTAGTGTTTAAGCTGTTGCTGAACGAGTGACAACGTTTAGCGTAAACGCTGGTTGTCACACGTGGATACCACAGCGACTGCGCAGCAGAGCAGATGGGAGTCACAGTCAGTGACTGCAGGCTGGAGGGCTGAGAAGGGTGTTTTACTACACCCAGCAGAACTGTAAAACGTTGACAAGTGGTTAAAGGCAGAATCGGGCCCCCTTCTGCTCCCTGCTGCCCTCAGCCCCGCCTCGCGCCAGCCCCAGGGAGGGCCGAGCCCGAGCCCAGGGGTGCCCGGTGCTGGCTGATGAGCGGTAGGGTCTGTGCCCCGTGCTCCTGCCTCCATCCCTCCATCTCGCCTGCCTGATAGAGGCCCGGGCAGGAGCTCTGGCGGTGGGCGGCTGGCGTGGGGAGGAATTTTCTGTGCTTGGTCCTCCTGCTGTGGTTGGCGCGTCTTGAACCTGACCTTCAGAGTTCCGGGTTGGCCCCTCTGTAGCCGTTAGCTTTGCTTCATCACCGCTGGTCCTTCTCTCGTGCTTTGCACACAGGCGCTCCATATAATTTCTTGTTGAATTAATGCACGCAAGTTGTGTGTGTATGTGTGTATGCTCCTCCTGTTACTAGGGAATACAGCTTACTAAAAACATATTAATAAAATTATTATTATTATTACTATTTTTTTGAGACAGAGTTTCACTTTGTTGCCCGGGCTAGAGTGAGTTCCGTGGCGTCAGCCTAGCTCACAGCAACCTCAAACTCCTGGGCTCAAGCGATCCTCCTGCCTCAGCCTCCCGGGTAGCTGGGACTACAGGCATGCACCACCATGCCCGGCTAATTTTTTCTATATATATTTTTAGTTGGCCAGATAATTTCTTTCTATTTTTAGTAGAGACGGGGTCTTGCTCAGGCTGTTCTCGAACTCCTGACCTCGAGCAATCCTCCCGCCTCGGCCTCCCAGAGGGCTAGGATTACAGGCGTGAGCCACCGCACCCGGCCTATAAAATTATTTTTATTATGAGCCTTCCCCCCCGCCCCAAGGTCATTCTTAGAAAAACCACCTTATTTCTTTTTTTCCTTTCTCTTTTCTGTTTCTCGGACTAGACCACGTGGAAGAAATGCATTCCTTTTGGTGGTGTGTGGTCCCGAAATATTTTTGTCCCTCAATAAACTAGCATGACTCCGTGGGGTCCCCTGACAGGATGGGCCCCCTCCCCTTAGTGACACTATCCTGGTAATCACTCCCCCTCGAAACATTGCTTTGAAAACTCAGATGCTGTGACGGATCTTGCCGCGCACCCCGGTTACTATGGGAACCTGGTGGAGGAGTCTCTGGGGAAATGCTGCCTGGTGACCGAGGAGATAGAACGGGACCTGCACCGCTCCCTGCCTGAGCACCCCGCCTTCCAGAACGAAACGGGGATCGCTGCCTTGAGGAGAGTCCTGACAGCCTATGCCCACCGGAACCCCAAGATCGGATACTGCCAGGTGAAGTGTGCACCAGGCGCAGAGACCCCCCCGTCTGTGCCTTGCGTTCACCCTCCCTGCGCCTGGGTCTGGGCCCGGCCCCGAGAGCTGTCTTGTGAAGGCACCGTGCTCGCTCCTTCCCCGAAAGAATGTATCGAATAGGGGCCGGAGGAAATCATCTTCGGATCATCAAACAGGCTGATAATTTGAGATTGAAAAATTTACCCAGTGCCTGAAAAGAGCAGTGCGTGTGGGGAGTGACGGTGCAGGGGCAGCAGGGCAGATTTGGGCTTCCCTGCCCCTCTCGAGCTCAGCCATAGGATGTGATTTGTGGGGCTTCCAAACCTCGATAGGAATTATAGGGGTTGTTTAAAATGGCAGTGCTGCTTGGGGAGGAAAAAGAAGATCAGGGCTGGTCAGTATGGTTGGGGTATGCTGGACCTCTCACCTACAAAATCTTTACTTTTGCGGATTGTTCAGGCTTGTGTGTTTTTAATGCCTCTGTGGCATCAGGTGGACTGGCTGGTAACTGTCCCTCCTCTGACCCCCTGAGCAGTCCATGAACATCCTGACCTCCGTGTTGCTGCTGTACGCCAAGGAGGAGGAAGCCTTTTGGTTGCTGGTTGCCGTGTGTGAGCGGATGCTGCCCGATTACTTCAACCACCGGGTGATCGGTAAGCCACCTCCCTTCCCCCTGTTCTGTGTCTGGGAAATAGTGACAAGGGCTGGGCAAGATGTTTACCATCAGTCCTGTTTGTAACATGCCCGGTTATCACTCAGCTAGTCTCTCCACAAGCATGGTTTGACTCTTGACTTTGCAAAACTAACTTGCGCACTGTAATTTTCTGCTCAGTTCTGGCCATATGGTGGGCCAAGGTAACCCAAGTACAGTCCTGCTACACACACTACGGATTTTGGATTGAAAACAAACAAACAAACAAATGGTTTTAGATGGATAGCCAAACTTATAAGAAGGACAGGAAGATCCTCAAGTCCAAGACACAAGTCAAAAAGTGAAAGCCAGAGTGGTTTGTACTGATGCCATGGCCTGGAAGGAGGTGGGAGTGGGTGGGATTCCTCTCGGTAGCCCAGGGAGCTTTTGTCACTAGAGGAGGGGAGGTGGGTGGGTCGGTGTTGGAAACCATTGAGGCCCGCTCTGTCAATTAAAGGACAGACGTGGAAGAGCCCTCCACTTCCATCAGGAGATCATAGGAAAGTGCGTTTGTTGCTTTCTGGGCTCTGGGTAAACCTATAGGCTATTAGGCTCCTGCACTGGTGCCTCTGTCTTTCATGTGGCTGAGATTTGAACATGCACTGCCTCTGTGGTCCTGTAGCCTCCTTGTGGGGAAAACAATATAAAAGTTATCTTGGGTTGGTGATCCTCTTACGGACACTTTTTAGTAATCTAGAGGAGAGATAGAGGTGGCCTAAAATTAGGGGGGGCAGCATGGGAACAGACACCAGTTTGAGACAGCATTTGGCAACTGACGGGATGTAGCAGGCAAGGCAGGAAGAAGGTGCTTTTGGAGGACTGTGTCCTGAGACTTGGAGGATGTGGTGACCCCTGGGAGGAAGGAGGGGCTGGCGGGTGGGTGTGGTTGGCTGGGATGGCAGTGACAGCTTTGCGCCTCCTGGACAAAGGGGTTCATGGGCTCCCTTCCCATCTCACTTGGTTGTGGGAGATGGTGCAAGGTCCAAAGTAGCAACAAATAATCAGAATCTGCGTGTCACCAAGAAGCATGTGGTCTAGGCCATTGTCAAAGCCACTGTTTGATGAGTGTTGCTGTGTGACAGCTCATACTCAGCAGCGACCAGCTAGACCCTCTGTGATAGTGGGTGATCACCACCTCCAGACAGGATGGAACATTTGGAACATTTCCATCAGAAAGTTCCCTTCTGTGTCTTCCCTGCCATAGGCAACACTTGGCACTGATTTCTGTCATCATAGATTAACTTGGGAGTTACATATCTATCAATCATCGTAGATTAATTTGGCCTACTCTTAAACATTGTGTAAATGTGGCGATAATGTAGTCGTTCGTGTCTGGCTTCCTTCACACAACGTCGTAACTGTGAGAGGCATCCACGTTGTGGGTGCAGCAGTAGTCTGCCCCTCTTTGTTGCTGAGCAGTAGTTCACTGTGCATTCATACCAGGATCTGCTTCTCCAGTACCTGTTGATGGGCATTCGAGTTGTTTTCAGTTTTGGAATATGATAAGGTACCAATGAACATTCACATATGTGTTTTGGGGAATATATACAGTCATTTTTCTTGGGTATTTACCTAGATTTTCTGGGTCATAGGTCAGATAGATGACTTAATAGGAAATTGTAAGTTTTCCAAAGTGGATGTAATGTGTTTTATATATCTCACACCAGCAGTGTATGAGAGTTCCAGTTGCTCCACGTCCTTGTCGACATTTGGTATTGTCTTCTTAATTTTAGCCATTCTAGTGGATAAGAAATGCTATACATCATGGTGGTTTTAAATTACATTTCTCTGGTGATTAATGATGTTGAACATACTTCTCTGTGCATGCTGACCATTTGTTTCTCATTTCATTTGAGTGTCCAGATCTTTAGCCTATTTAAGACACATTGGTTGTTGCTTTCTTATTAAGTCATAGGAGTTCTTTATCTTGGATAAGACTTTTATCAATACATGCATTGTAAATTTCTCCCAAGCTTGAAGCTTGCATTTTCATTTTATTCGTTCTTTCTTTTGAAGAGCAGCAGTTTTAATTTTGATGAAGTTCAGTTTGCAATTTTTCCTATGCTTAGTACTTTTTATGTCCCAAGAAATTTTGCCTTTTGGCTATATTTTCTTCTAGAAGTTGTTTATAGTATTAGCTTTTATATTTAGGTCAATAATCCTTCTCAAATATGTTTCTCTACATAGTGCGAGATAAGGGTTTGGGTTTCCCCCCTCTGCCCCTTGTCCCATGCCAATATCCAGTAGATTGGGCACTATGTTTTGAAAAGAATATCGTTTACCCATTGAATTTCCTTGGTCACAATGTCAAAAGTCAATGAACTAAGTGTGAATACTTTTTTGGACTCAAATTTTGTTTCATTGTTCTAGTTACATCAGAGTAATTTTAATTCCAACTTGAATCCTGCCCCAAGCAGTGCTCCGTGGCCTTCCTTTTCCAGGGGCGCAAGTGGACCAGTCTGTCTTTGAGGAGCTCATCAAGGACCACCTCCCAGAGCTGGCGGAGCACCTGAACGACCTCTCAGCCCTGGCGTCCATCTCTCTCTCGTGGTTTCTGACTCTGTTCCTCAGCATCATGCCTCTGGAGAGTGCGGTGAATGTCGTAGATTGTTTCTTCTACGATGGGATCAAAGCCATCTTCCAGCTGGGGCTGGCTGTGCTGGAAGCCAACGCCGAGGAGCTGTGTGGCAGCAGGGATGACGGCCAGGCCTTGATGGTTCTCAGCAGGTGGGCTCCACCATGTGCTTCCGTGGCTACCTGGGGATGAAGGAGGCAGCTGGGACTCTGGAAGACCGCAGGAGGGGGCAGCTTCAGATGCCCTGCTGTGCCATTGCTGTGGCAGTTTTCTGGTCCACTCTGCCTCACGTCAGCTGTCACCCTGTGGCTCCCCCAGAGCCAGGCTGCTATGGGGTTGGGTGAGAGGGTCCAGGAAGAGGAGGGCTATGCATGCTTTTCTCTTAGAAGATTGAATATCTTGCAGCTAGTTGGACTCACAGTGGCCTTGAATGGGGCTGAGGTGACACCAGGCAATGTGAGCATCAGGTAGCCAGCTGGGGGGTTCATACATTTTACGTGTAGGGATGGTGAGCTGCAGTGAAGGAAAAGTCACGCTAGGATGAGCACTAAAACCCCGCTCTTTAGGAGCTGAGGGCGAGTTGAATGACGTTTAAAGAGGGCGTTCTCTTTCAGAATAGCATGAAGCTTAAAGTTGCAAGTATGCACAGAATTTTGTGCTTACTTCACCGGAGGGTTTCAGGCCCCTGGAAAACCCACACGTGGAGTCCAAAAGACCAGCCTGACTTTATGGTTGTCTGTCCCTTTTTCTAAGCATCCTCGCCCTCCTCCCAGTGTTGGTGTTTGCAGGTGCTCAGGCATGTTTAATGTGGGCGTTATGTGGTGCCTGGATGAGGATCCTGGGCTTTGACTGGGCGGTGTGCTCAGGTTTCTAGATCACATCAAGAATGAGGATAGCCCAGGGCCACCAATTGGCAGCCACCATGCCTTTTTCTCCGACGACCAGGAGCCCTACCCTGTGACTGACATTGCTGACCTGATCCGGGACTCCTATGAGGTAAGGGGAGCCCCCACCCCATGCCCCCGCCCCTCACCCTCTCACGAGATGGATGCAGAGGGAGGTTTCCTGGGCCACCTTCTGTGTCCTCTGTTTGGACACAGCAGGGGACCCTGTGAGCGAGTGGTCCCTTGTTCCCTGCAGAAATTTGGAGACCAGTCTGTGGAGCAGATCGAGCACCTGCGCTGTAAGCACAGGATCAGGGTCCTCCAAGGCCACGAGGACACCACAAAGCAGAACGTGGTGAGTAGGGGACACCTCACAGCAGTGCTCACAGAATTCAGGAGCTAACGCAGGAGTGCATGTCCCTTTTGGTCACATGACATAAGAATGCCAGCTTTTTTTTTTTTTTTTTTTGCATTGCATTAAAAACTTAGTAGGGGTGACATAGGGTGGCAATAGCAAGGGTTTTTGAAATCAGATTGTGAGCATATTAACCACCGTGAGCCTCAGTTTCCCCAGTTGTACCATGGGGATAACAGTCCCCACCGTGCAGGACTAACGAGGTGTGGTGTGTAAAGTGCCCGGCACGGATGGCCTGCAGCGCGGGCCAGTTGGTGTTCAGAGGGCTCTTCCTGCCCACGCTGCATTTCTGCCAGCTTTTTAGCTTATATCAGAGGTTAATACATTTGTCCTGAGGCACTGCTGTGTGACTTGGGAAGAGGTTCAGGGTGAAATACCTGAGAAAGATACTAGAAAGTAATCTTTATGTCACATACAGGGGCCATTGCACGAGGGAAGCGGGGAACACGGGTCCTCGTTCCTCACCAGGAGGGGCGTCCTCGCCTCCCTCCAATGTCTCCGGGGGTGCAGGCCTAGAATTCTCTCCATCACTGTTTATTCTTTCCTTAAGCTCCGAGTTGTTATCCCGGAAGTCGCAATTCTTCCTGAAGACCTAGAGGAACTCTATGACTTATTCAAGGTATGAAAATCTGGGAAGATGAGGGAGGTGCCGGCCCAAGCCGCTGTGCCCAGCCTGCCTGGGGTGAGTGTGGCTGCCACGGGCTCTGCCGTGTGCCTGTTCTGGGTGGCAGAGGCTGGAGCTGCCCTGCCGGCCAGCCCTGTCTTAACCTCCCCCACTCACTGCTACCCAGAACCTCTTGCCCTCACCCTCTGCTGTGGAACCAGCCCCCCGCCTGGCATCTGGGAGGAGGAGCTGGGGTGCTCCTGGGCAGCCTTGTAGCCTGGCGCGGCCCAGGTGCTGAAGCTGCTGCCCTCTGCTGAGAGGTCACTGCTCCCTACTAGTCCGTGGGAGATGAAACAGCCACCCGTATTGGAATCATCGCCTGGTATACTTTTTAATTACACGTGATCCCAGCCCACAATACATGCACCCTGCGATACACGTATGCATATTTTTATATTTGTGTGGTGGGTATGCTTGCTAGTTGATGTTATAGTTTTCCTCAGTGCTATTATTAACACTCTCCCATGTTACCACATAGTCTGAATGATTTTTGGATAAATCTGTGATCTGTCATATTGGTAACACTTAACATAGTAAAGCAGATTTTGAATATTTGGATATTTACATGGAGTTCTAGGTTTTGCTACTGAAATCATCCTATAGACACCTCACTAGAAGTTTTGTGGCTTGAAACAGTAAATGAAAATGAAGAGGAGAGGCAGACACAATGGTCCCCTCTTGCCACCCTGGCAGAGGGCGGGCAGGACGCACAGTTGCACAAAGCAGGCCTGGCCTGGTTGCCTTCATGAGCCTGGAGCGGGCCTGTCCCAGAAGTCACTGCAGTGGCTTGGTGGTTAGTGGGCCCCGGCAGCCTCACTCCTAATGAGCAGGATGTGTGGGCAGCGCTAGCAGGTCCTCGCCTCCCGTAAACATGGCCTGTTTGTAAGTTTTATTGTTTCCTTTGTTGCATGAAGACAAAATACAAAGTCAAAGGTTACTTGGTGTCCCAACCCCCAACCTCTCTTTGGCTTTTAAGACTTCAACTCACCCTTTTTTTTTTTTTTTAATTTTAAAAATTGCCAATATATTCATGTGGTTCAAAATTCAGAAATTATAAAAATACACAGTAAAACCAATGTCCTCTGTTCCTTCTGTATTCTATAGATCTGTCTAGTCCTTTTTGATTTTCAAATAGTATGATTTTAAGTGAAAATACCAGAATGAAAATTGTGTCTTCTATAATTAAAACTGTCAACTGAACTGTACATTTTTAAATGGTTAGAATGGTAAATTTTATGTGCTGCATATTTTACTACAATGAGAAAAAAAGGAAACCTTAATAACAGAGGAAAGAAAAAAGTGTCAAAAGTACATATTCATGTGGGCAAGGACTGTAGGGTAACAAGGAAATGCTTTTCCAGGTCTGGTTAGAGTGGTGAGGTGGCGAGTAGTTGAGTATTTTGTCCGTGTGTTAGTGTTGCAGCGTTGCTATTCGGTAAGCAGTGCTGTAAGAGGCAAAACGGGCCGTGGGAGAGGATGCCCGGCCTTGGCTCTTCTCTACGCAGCCTCCCGTGGCACGGCTGTGTGGCACAGCCCACTCTCCCTCTTGTTTTCAGAGAGAGCACATGATGAGCTGTTACTGGGAGCAGCCCTGGCCTGTGGCCCCACGCCACGACCCCAGCAGGCCCTACGCCGAGCAGTACCGTATAGATGCCCGGCAGTTTGCACATCTGTTTCAGCTGGTCTCGCCCTGGACCTGCGGGGCGCACACGGGGATCCTCGCTGAAAGGACTTTCCGGCTCCTGGATGACAACATGGACCAGCTCATCGAATTCAAAGCGTTTGTGGGCTGCCTGGGTATGGCTGTGGGTCTTACTGCAGGGAGCTGACATGGGTGGGAGTCACTGAGCAGGCGACAGAGTGTAGCGTGGGGGCAGGCAGATGTGCACAGGGAAACACTTTCGTGACTGGCCTGACATGATTTTGCGATTTTGTAATATCATCCTGCGGGCTCCTCCCAGGACCACTTCTCTGCTTCCTTAAGTGGGGGTGGGGAAGAGGGGCCCAGGCTCTTAACATACGAGGCCACTCACCTTGTTGTCCTCGATGCCCAGGGTGTGGTGGGGGGGCTTATTGGGAGCCATGATTTTAACCTTTTGTCCATAAAATTAAAATCTTTCAGAAAGTACGAGGCCAGACAGCATTCACAAGGTCTCCTTGTGGCTCACACAGTCACCGGTCTGGCCTTTAACATTTCTTTGCTAACAGGGTGTGTGTCTGGGGCGGGGGTGTCAGGGTGGCAGGCGTCGGCCTTACTGAGTTCTCTCCACAGTGAGTTTGTGTCATGACAGATGTACTGGAACCATTTGCATCAACTCAATATTTCTCTTTTAAAAATTTTGCAGATGTTATGTATAATGGAGAAATGAATGAGAAAATCAAGCTGTTATATAGGCTGCATATCCCTCCAGGTAAGAAAGTCCAAGCAGAAAAATCAGGCTGTGCTCTGCTTTAACACAAGATCAGCTTTGTGCACAACGCTGCAGTTCTCTTTTTAAATTCCGTCCATACTTGAGGTGACAGCTGTTTCTAGTCTGGGGTTTCAGATCACAGATTTTAAGTACTGTGCTGTATGGCCTATGGCAGGAGTTCCCACGCTTGGGTGTGCATCAGAGTCACCTGCAGGGCTTGTTAAAACCACGTTACTGGCTCCAGCTGGGACTTCTGACTCACTCGGTCTGAGGACCACCCTGAGAACCACTGGCCTGTGGACTGTGTTGGGGAGCCAGACACTGCTTACCTTGTTGGCTGGTTATTGTAGGCTACTGATTTTGAAGGATCATTTCATGTTTTCAGCACGTAAGACCATGCCTCTTTCCAATTTAAGAATTAGTAACTAAGAACAAAGGAAGCTGTTTTGAAACCTTGTGAGGTCAGACTTGATAGGGATGGAAACAAGAACAAGGAAACCTGTTAAGATGTTCCTTAGAGGCTGGGCGCGGTGGCTCACGCCTGTAATCCTAGCACTCTGGGAGGCCAAGGCGGGTGGATCGTTCAAGGTCAGGAGTTCGAGACCAGCCTGAGCAAGAGCGAGACCCCGTCTCTACTAAAAATAGAAAGAAATTATCTGGCCAACTAAAATATATATAGAAAAAATTAGCCAGGCATGGTGGCGCGTGCCTGTAGTCCCAGCTACTCGGGAGGCTGAGGCAGTACGATCACTTAAGCCCAGGAGTTTGAGGTTGCTGTGAGCTAGGCTGACGCCACGGCACTCACTCTAGCCTGGGCAAGAAAGCGAGACTCTGTCTCAAAAAAAAAAAAAAAAAAAAGGTGTTCCTTAGAGCTTCAAAACTAACAGACATGAATTAAAAATCCCAGATAGTCTCTGGCCCCTGGTGCTGTGGTTCTGGTGTTGGATGGTGCCTGGGACAGAACTTCCCAGCCAGGAGCCTGGAGAGGCTGGTGGGCTCTGCAGAGGCTTCCGGGCCCTTGAGATCCTGGTGGCTTTTATAACCATGCAAGCACACACAGCGGTCCTCTTTTATCCTCACCACTCACTGACTCACACCAGAGCAACTTCCAGTCCTGCAGTCTCCACTCATGGCAAATGCCCTATACAGGTGTACCATTCTTCAATCTGTTATACTGTATTTTTACTGTACCTTTTCTATGTTTAGATACGTTTAGATACATACGTATTTACCTTTTGTTGCAATTGCCTACAGTGTTCAGTAGAGTAACATGCTGTATAGGTGGGTAGCCTAGGAGCAACAGGCTGTACCATATAGCCATTTGGTTCATGTAAGTGCACTCTATGATGTTCACGCAACAGTGAAATCGCCCAACAACGCATTTCTCAGAATGTATCCTTGCCGTTAAGCAACACATGGCTGTATACAATTGTAGACTTCGCAGAATGTTTACTGTGGATGAAAACCTTAATAGCATTATGGAATGGCATATTATGTGTTTGAAATAAATATCAACAGGACTGGAGATACAGAGCATGTGACTCCTGTTTGCCTAAGGGAAAAGTTCGGCACTCAGGTTACGCCCACCATGTGGGTGCTTCACTTTTTAGTCAGCCTTGTCTTAGGCTATACAAAGACACAATACTGAAGATCAACTCTATAAGCTCCTGCTTTTGAGAATGTGCTAATGTATCAAATACCTACTGGAACCCAAGAAACTGAAGGATCCCTACAATGTTGCAAGGACCAAAATAATAATGGCAGTGGCCCCAGTGGCATCCATGAAGGCGGCTCACCAAGTGGGATGGAAGCAGATTGGCTAAATGATGGATCCAGCCAGGGTTAGGAATGTCCCTCAGAGGATGAAAGCAGTCATTCTGAAGATTCAGTCGGAGGAGATAACAATTCTGAAAATGGATGATGTGTTAAGGAAATTTGCAAAGGTCAACTTCTCACAGAACATAAAAAATGATAGTTTACATTCCAGTTTAACAATTTGGGCAATGCTGGTATCAGCTACATCAGAAAGGACACCAGGCATATTGGATTTGATGATAGGCAGCTTCTGTTCTAGTTTTGGATTGGTATCCTGGGTTGAAAATGCCACTGAGGATTTTGAAAAATAGAAAGTGTAGAATGTAAACTTCCTAAAAAAACCTTTTATGAAATTAGGCTGGGGGTGGTAGCTCACACTTATAATCCCAGCAGTTTGGGAGGCTGAGGCAGGAGGATCACTTGAGGCCAGGAGCTGGAGACCAGCCTGGGCAACATAGTGAGACCCCCAGCTCTTAAGGAAAAAAAAAAAAGAACAGAAAAATTGCATTGAACCTTTTCAACAAAAGAAAAGCCAGCTGCTGCAGATCCCTAGAATTATGGGAATTGCCAAAAGCCACTAAGAAATTGGATTTATGATCCCTCCCTCCAGTAGCTGTATCTCAAGTGATTTTTCTTACAGAAGATCTCTGAGAAACAAGTTGGATACCTTAGTTGATTTTCCTATCAAGCTATATCAGAATTCCTAATTAATCAAATGCAAGTCATTGCTGCTGTAATTTGATTGTTGTTTCCAACCGCTGTGGGGGAATAGGGAGAGGGTGCTGTACTGCTTTTGCAAACAATAAACACGGTGGAGCGCGGTGGTGTTTTGGTGACTTTTATTTTATTTTATTTTTTTTTTTGAGACAGAGTCTCACTCTGTTGCCCAGGCTAGAGTGAGTGCCGTGGCATCAGCCTAGCTCACAGCAACCTCAGACTCCTGGGCTTAAGCGATCCTACTGCCTCAGCCTCCCGAGTAGCTGGGACTACAGGCATGAGCCACCATGCCCGGCTAATTTTTTTTGTATATATATTTTTAGTTGGCCAGATAATTTCTTTCTAGTTTTAGTAGAGACGGGGTCTCACTCTTGCTCAGGCTGGTCTCAAACTCCTGACCTCGAGCGATCCACCCGCCTCGGCCTCCCAGAGCTAGGATTACAGGCGTGAGCCACCGCGCCCGGCCGTTTTGGTGACTTTTAATACCTCAACGACATGTGAAGGCCAAATGGTGTTCAAAGCAGTACACGTGCTCTTCTCCCAGAGATGATCAACTTTCGGTGGAACTGGCTTTTCCCCTCTACAGGTATCCCATTTAGAAAGTGATGAAGATAGCAGTGGCAATGACAATGATACAGAAAATGAAAACCATTTGACTTGAAGTCACAAAGGAGAAACTTTCCTGCTGGTGGCATCTGTTGAAGTGCTAAAATCATCCACTATGTTAAAAGTCTGAGATGGAGGTTTCAGATACCCAAATGTAAATCATTTACCTGATTTTAACTTGTGCAATAATTGAAGTGAGACTCAGTGAACACTTTAATAGAAAATGTCCCTCTGGCTGGGCACGGTGGCTCACGCCTATAATCCTAGCATTCTGGGAGGCTGAGGCGGGTGGATCGCTCAAGGTCAGGAGTTCGAGACCAGCCTGAGCAAGAGCGAGACCCCGTCTCTACTAAAAAAATAGAAAGAAATTATCTGGCCAACTAAAATATATATAGCAAAAATTAGCTGGGCATGGTGGCGCATGTCTGTAGTCCCAGCTACTCGGGAGGCTGAGGCAGAAGGATCGCTTAAGCCCAGGAGTTTGAGGTTGCTGTGAGCTAGGCTGAAGCCACGGCACTCAATCTAGCCTGGGCAACAAAGCGAGACGCTGTGTCACAAAAAAAAAAAAAAAAAAAGAAAATGTCCCTCAATCCATTTATAGTCTTAGATTACAAGCTACATGTATTTATCTAGGAATGTATTATAAAAATAAGGTCATGTTTATAAAAGTTTGAGTATCTCATTTACAATTTACAGTGGTTGAAATGTTTAAAGATGGCATATATACTTAGTATTTACTGTTTCACCATATGCGTTGTATCCTATAATTCTGATCATAAACAGATTATGGAATGTGTTTTTTTTTTTTTAGTAAGTTCCACATCTCCTGCAGCGTCCTCTTGTCCAGTCCAGTGATGTAGTGTTGTGTGTTCCATGGCAGAGAGGTTGGGGGGCTCTTCTCCAGGGTCTGGTTGGCCTCTCTGGCTCCTTGTGACCCGCTTCCCCTCTGGACACTTGCCCATCCGCTGAATGAATCACTATCTTTGTGTGCACCCATCACAGTTGTGCATATTGGTTACAGCATTTTCTTGGTCATGTGTGTACACACGTGTTTGTCCTTTTTGGTGTACCAAGCTCTTTTGCATCCCAGCAGCTATTCATTCCCTGGGAAACCCATTGCCATCCTGACTGCCCCAAGTACCATTCAGGGTTTGTAATTTTCCTCCTATTTACTTTCTCAGTGGATCCTCATGTGCGCCTCTGCACAGAATTTGTTTTGGGCAAAGTTGGAAAATGACTCAATATCTTTGTTGTAGGAAAAAAACACTAAACGTTAGAAAAAGAAAAAAATGAATAAACAAACCAACCCTCTAAGACTCTTGGAAACCTACCTCCCAAGTAAGAAACAGGGTAGCTTTTTGAAGCTGTGGTGCCATCTTGTGGATTTGCTGAATCACAGATGAATTTTGTCTTTGATTTATTCTTAGTGAATGGCTTGCTAGTAAGTTGCAACCTTTTTTAAAGTATGAGGATCCTTCCCTGTCATCCCCCTGATAATTGTTATCTTGCAGCATCTTCGTTGAGCTATAACTCATTCCATGAAAGTCACCCAAAGTGTACAGTTCAATTTTTTTGATATATTCACAGAGTTGTGCAATGATCACCGCAATCAATTTTAGAGCATTGCATCATCCTAAAAATAAACCTTGTACCCTTAGCTATCACTCTCAATCCATCCATTTTTTCCAGTGCTAGACAATTTGCTGCTAGATATGCCTATTCTGGACATTTCATATAAATGGAGTTGAAGTATTTTGTGTTTGACGTCTTTTACTTAGTGTAATGTTTTCAGGATTCATCCATGTTGTAGCAAGTGTCAATGCTTCATTCCTTTTTATGGCCAAATAATCCATTGTATGAATATTCCATTATTATCAATTTATTCAGCATTTGGCTTGTTTTTGGCTATTATCAACAGTACTCCTATGAATTTTTGTGCATGTTTTTGTGTGAACATATGTTTTCAATTCTCTTGGGTATATACTTAGGAATGAGATTTCTGAGACAAATGGCAACTCTGTTTAATGTTTTAAGAAACTGCCAGACTTTTCCAAAGTGGCTGAACCATTTTACATCCCCACCAGCAATGTATAAGAGTTCAGATATAATTTTATTTTTAGTATCCTTTAAGAAAACTCCTAATGATAAGATAATGTTATGAATTCAGTAAAGCTTTTTTTAACTTTTTAAATTGTATTATAGTAGTGCTATTATAGAGAAATAACATAATGAAAAATTTAAAGTGACAATTATTCCACCATCCAGAGACCTAGTGTATTTATTTCTAAAGTATAGTATATGTATATATTTTAGTATATATGTATGTATATATATTTAGTAAATATGTATATATTTACAAAATGGGGGTTTTATTACATACATTTTTCCAGGTGAACATCAGCAGTGTCCTTCTATGAATTTTGTATCTTATTACTTATTACAGTAGCTACGTACATCTGGGAAAAGACACACCTAGTGTGTGACATTTTATTTCCTGTGTGTATCCAGTGCTTGGTGTACATTTGGGTTCATGGACCGTGCAAAGACTGCAGCCCACAGGTTGGGAGCTGCTGCTCCACAGGTTGGGAGCCTTTAGTTAAAAATTTAGCCTAAAAAGCTAAATTACTCTGTCAGTTTTGGTTAGAAAGAAAATTTGTTCAATTTAAACATCTCTCTCTCTCTCTCTTTTTAAGCACTCACTGAAAATGACTGCGACAGCCAGTCACCATTAAAGAATCCTCTGTTGTCGACGTCAAGACCCCTGGTTTTCGGGAAGCCCAATGGCATGTACCTCTTTCCTTTGCTCTCTCCTTCCCCAGGTGCACTGCTGCAGCAGGCAGGACGCAGGTTGCCCTCCCCACGCCTCTGTAGCAGCCTTGGTGAACTAACACTGAGCCCGCTGCCTTCGGAGGCCAGAAACCTTCCAAGTGGAAGTGTTGCCGTGGCTCCCCTCTCCCCCACCACCAAGTCCCTTCCTCTTGTTTGCTCTTTCCCAGGTTGTCTTGTAGCAGAAGTGCCCCAGGCTAACACCCCTCATCTGTGGTCAGCTGTAAAACAGTCTCTCTGAGGGAATCTCTCCCTTTTCAGTTTTGTATGGAAGTTGCTTAGTGGGATTCCTCATCCCCTTGCTATCCCCTCCTACACACTTTCCTTTTTGCTTTCATTGAATTTAAACTATATATTGTTTCCCTTTTTCTGAAGGTGATGCAGTTGATTATCAGAAACAGCTGAAGCAGATGATTAAAGATTTAGCCAAAGAAAAAGACAAAACTGAGAAAGAGTTGCCCAAAATGAGCCAGGTATGGACTTTCCTCTGTAGAGAATGAGCCATTTTGCCAAATGATTAATTTGAGAATTGAGCTTAGGCCCCTTTACCCTCCGGAGTCCAGGATCTTGTAACTTTGGGTAGCTGAGTGTTGTGAGTAAATGGGATATATTCAGATTTCGATCACTTCAGACATTCCAGATATTCACAGCTCTTTAAAACAGGAGGCTGCTACACACGTGACATTTTTGAAGATGTTTTATATCAAATCCATTTATCCAGGTTGTGATAAGGATTTATGCCTTTGGGTGATAGAAGCATTTGGGGGCCACTGTGGATATAGCATTCTCTCCTTAAAAAATATTAGCGTACTCTCTCCATTTTCTTGGAAATCATTGACTACTTGATATATGGCTCTAAAACCTCTGGGCATTTTCCAGAAAAGGGTTCTGTGCTACGATAAAGTGCCACATGATGGCGGTAGGTCTTCTTTTTAATTTGAAAAGTGTTCCCTCCCAATATGTAGGACATATAGCTTAAAGTTAAAAACACTCTTTTATCATGGGATTTAAATCATTTTGGTGCTGCCTACTGTGAGCCTTCAAGGGTGGAATTTAGCATTCAAATGTTGTAATCTTTAACCACAAAACATCTTGTGGGATTAGTATTTCATAGCATATTTGAGAAATGCTGCTCTGTCTATTCCATTGGGGAATAGTTTTCAGATTTTCATCCTGCTCCGTGGATGTATGATAAAGTCAGTTAAATCTCTTCACCCAAAAGCTGTTGGTATTAACATTCTGATATGCATAACATTAACTTGTTTTGGTTATAGATATGCTTTAATCAAAAATGGGCCATGTTAATATTTAGCTTTCCTTCAAAATAATCATGGATATTTCCTCCAATTAAAAATTTGTTAAATTAGTAGTTCACAACCATTTTTCTGTTCCTAGAGTAATTGAGTAGTTAAATCTCACCCAAAGTATCTCTCCTAACATTTAGATTCTAAATTTCTAGTGTGTAATTTGAGAAAATATCAAGCATCACTATCCTATTTCATTTTACAGCCTTTAGGTCCTGCATGGTATTCCCAGCAGGTGAATGTGCCATAGTTTCATTTAATCATAATACTTCAGGTGTTTCCAATGCCTATTATAAACTCTACCTTTAAAGATCCTCATAGATAAATCTGTACATTGCTCTGGTTCCTTTGGACACATTTCCACGAGCTGACTTGCTGGGCTAAAAGGGGTGTGCACAGCCTCTGGAAAGGTCTCCACATTTCTTATTAATAGTTACAATACAGACAAGCAGCAGCACACTTTCAAGTGTGTGTCAAAATCCCCTGGAGTCATTGGTAATAGTGTTTTCAAAGTGAAAGGGCAGAGATTACCTTATATTCTCCTTCAAAAGTAATGTATGGTTTTCTCTAAGAACAAAGATATAAAGTTTTAAAAAACATGTATTTCCATATCCTGGTTCTGCTGCTAAATACAGAGTTTTTTTTTAATTTCAGAGAGAATTTATCCAGTTCTGTAAAACTTTGTACAGTATGTTCCACGAAGATCCAGAAGAAAACGATTTGTATCAAGCCATCGCCACAGTCACCACCCTGCTGCTGCAGATCGGGGAGGTGGGGCAGCGGAGCAGCAGCTCTGGGAGCTGCTCCCAGGAGTGCGGGGAGGAGCTGCAGGCTTCAGCGCCTTCTCCGGAGCAGGACTCGGTCTTTGCGGACACCGGGAAGACTCCCCAGGACTCCCAGGCATTTCCTGAGGAGGCAGGAGGGGACTGGACTGTTTCCCTAGAACACATTCTAGCATCACTTCTGACTGAACAATCGTTAGTAAACTTTTTTGAAAAGCCACTAGACATGAAACCCAAACTTGAAAATGCCAAGATTAATCAGTACAATCTCAAAACCTCTGAAATGAGCCGCCAATCACAGCCCGAACTCAAGCTTGAGTAACTTGTAGCAAGACAGTAGTTGTTGCAAACACTGGAGTCTGCCATACCAAAGCACGACCAGGCTGTTTCTTGGGTTGTCAGCCCATACCCAGATTTCAGTCTACTTTGAGTACAGTTCACAAACCGGGTATCTGGATAAGCAACCTGACAAACTGTAGCCAGGGGAATCGACGCAACCCTCATGCATTTCTATTAAGAGAATTGCCAGAGCTGTAGGGTATCCATCAGTTCCTTTGATGCTGTGACTTGCAATTTTTTTTTTAAATCAGATTTGCTGAAATGGGCACTTGCACTGTGATGCCAGCCAGTATGATTTTACTCTCAGATGGAACACAAGTCATGTGTCTTACTAACCTAACCAAGAGACAAGATAAGCCCCAAGGCCTCATTTTTCACTGGGAAGGACAACGAGGTCAAGAATCAAGCTCACTTTCAAGATCTAGAGTCCACTGTCTGTGCAATTGTATTTGGCTTTTTTTTGCACTAATTTTTTGTTTCAATGCTGGTAATTGAAACCACTTTAATATATTTGGTTGTATCCACTTTGTATGTCCTTCAAAAATGTGTACAAACCATGCTTCTAATGTTGGCCTCAAAAGTTTTTTAATAAAAAATTTTTGTATTGAGTTAGTCCTTTTACCTGTGTCTTCAGGTGTAGACTATGCCAGGTAATGGACAAATTGGAATCTCCCCAGCCCATCTATGGCCTCAGTGTGTACTGCAATTTAGGACAATTACACTCAATACAGATGTAGGAAGAAGCTTAAAGGTATACTACCATGTTATTTCATGAAATCTAAGATCATATCATTTTACAGTTGTTTCTTATAATGTGGAAAAGTGGTCAATGGCAATTGAATTCTATGTCCCGTTTCTGGACAAGTGTTCATCTTGGAATTAACAAAACATGCAAGTATAAAATCATTAATATCATGCCTCCAATTTCTCAACTACTTAGAACAGCGGTTCCAAAAATTAACTTTAAAAACCTGCTTAGACCCTGTCAAATAATCCAACTCCAAGGGACAGGGAGAAGGGAGCACAGACGTAAGTATTTAGGAAAAGCTGTCCAAATGATCCCACAATTGGGAACTGCTTTAGGATATGCAAGCACATTATGTTGCAACTAGAAAAGGAAAATCAAAACACGATGGTGGTTTTTTACCTTTATTTGTTATATTTGACAGTCAGTGGTTAGTTCTCATCCACGTTGACTGTCTGTAGATCTGCAAAAGAAGTGAAGAAGTTAGTTTATTTCCATATTCATAACACATTTCATACATGAACACTCCAAAAACCTTTTCTTAAAACAGTCCTGTGTAGTAACATTCCATTTTCCATCTCAGATATGGACCAGTTTATATATTTTACATCTTCCTATACCAACACACAATTTATAAAAAGGTATGACAATGCCTGTCACTCCTATTTGCTGAACAGATGAATTCAGATTGTAACAGAGCTAAGGATATTTTCTAATATACTTTAAACAGCTGTGTGAGATGGAGAACTTACTTTTGAAAGTGGTAACAGGTACGTAGGTAACCAAAGTATAGAGCTTGTTTGGTGAATCTTCATCCTCATTACGTTTTCTGGACAACCGCACACGAATCCGGTAAGGGACATTCCTAATAAAAATACATAAACGTGTTGCTGAAGTCAGTGCTTCCCTTTCAAGAAAATAGCCAGCAGCTATATTCACACATCCGCACTCTACTTCTAATGCTCTATCTTTTGCTCTAACCTGACCAATGAGGAACTTATCACTTCCTTGGAAAATAAAACATACCCCCAGGTAGACATTAAATGCTGTTATCTCAGGATGCATGCTTGTTAAGACATGTTAAGGCAAGCACCATGGATATTCCTAAGCAGAAATGTGAGTCCAAATGTGCTAGTCTTTTGCCTCTACCATGGGAGAATTCTTGTATGGGATTTTCTGTTATATTTAAATTTGGAGAAACATTATTATTAAAAACTCTACAAGCTATACTGAACACAACATCATAGCTGATTTTATCTCCTTCCTTTATTGATCCTAGGCTGTGCCAAGTGTTAGTCTAGGCCCTAGTTCCTATAAACCCAGGACTTCTCTTGGCTCTCGTGACACCACATCCTCCCTTATCATCCTAAGGCAGGCGCTGAAGGTTCACCGGACACTTCTCTTCTGCCATACCCCTAAATGTCAGCCCACTACAAAGTTGAGTCTCAGGTCCCTCTCTCGGTCATCTCACCCAACCCTAAGGTTTAAATATTACCCAGATGCCAACAGTCCCTGGAACCCCCATTTCACAAAATCAACTAGCCCACCCTACTGTCATTCCACTAGCTGGTCCCTCCTCTGCTCTGGCACCTACAGTGTCCTTCACAGCATAAGCTTCCCTCCTGCTCCCCCTCCCGCTATAAAGCAGGGCTTCCCAACCTCAGCACTACCGACATTGGGACTGGGGAATTCTTTGCTGGAGGAGCTGCCCTATTCACTGTAGAATGTTTAATAATATCTGGGCTGTAGCAACCCCCAACAGTAACAGCATCCCCCTTGACTGGTCTTCTAGTCACTTGTTCCACCACTACCCCAACCATCCTGCTCCCAGATGGCAAAGTTGCTCTCTATGCAATGCTCTCTCCCACCCCATACTGCAGCCTCCTTCACTTGGGTCTCAGTGCACAAGTCACGTTAAAAGGCTTCCATGCAGATGCCAGCTCACCCCAAGTCACTATCATGGTATTTTAAGGTCACATGCATTAAATTACTGAACTTACATGGCCTATGCAGAGTGAGCTGGAGAAGCTAATGTCACTCTAAGAGTTCACCTTCTAACACATAACTTTAGTACCTTATTCCTTTGGCCCAGACAGCTTTGTTGAGCCTAGTATCAATGCGCACATCTGGAGTTCCCATCTCCTTCATGGCAAATTTCCGGATCTCCTTGAGTGCCCGAGGGGCACGTTTCTTGAAGCCCCTGAGATTCAAACATAAGTGAACAAATTATGATATGAGCACAAATTTAAATGAAATATAAATAAGCCCTCACTTAAATGCCATTAACTATAATCCATTTTCACTGAAGTCCTCAGATCAAAATATAATCTGATTATGTGTCATGTCTTCGAACATGTTTTTGAACAGATCATTCAATGCAGTAACTTGGTCTACACTTAAAAAGCAGGGGCCTGAAATGTGAAGGAAGATCTCTCAAAGAAGTATGATGAGGACCACAGTCAATTCTCTGGAGCTCTTGGCATGTACCAGGCACTATCGCAGGAGCATTACATGCACTCATTAACTGATGTCTGTTCAAAATTCTGAGTTAGGTACCAGTAACCTTTTGTTCAACAGAAAAGCACAGACTTATTTTAATTTTATGCTTTCAGTTAAATGAGAAACACAACACAGAACTTTACACAGGCTGAAAAGGCCAAGCATTTGTTTAAGTGAAGGCCATTCCAAGTGAGGCAGAGACCAAACATCCTATGAGAGGTATCTCATCCCACCTCTAGGACTGCAAACTTCTCTCCTTCGCTCTACCCCTTCCAGCCTCCTTGGTATTTCTAGAACCATCAAACAAGCCTGCTTCATTCACCAACAAATAACCACCTAGAAATAAAGGGTGCTAGAAATAACAGCAAAAGAGACAAAATCCCATTCTTCACATAGCTTATGTAAGCGACCTACAGAGTTCATCAAATGGTTATCAAGTTCTACAGAGAACAATAAACCAGGGGAAAGTGCATTACAGAAAAGGAGCACAAGTTTCAGTAAGACAGCCAAGGTGCTATTGGACTTGAAGTGTGATGGCAACAAACAGCCATTTAGTTAATCTGTGAGAAAAGCACTGAGGCATAGGGAAAAAAAGTAAAAATCAGAAGGCAGAGCCCACAGGATTTGCTAAATTGCCAATGAATGATACAGGCCGCAAGAGAACAGGCTGGGGGTGGATACAAACACTGGCAGTTAGGTCAAGTTTGAGATGCTTATTCACATACACAAGTAGAGATGTCAAATAAGTTAGATACATGTGAAGCCATAAGACTGGTTGCTATTACCAAGCATAGATAGAAAAGAGGGATTCCTCAACATTAACAGGGATGTGAGGAGACTCATGAGCAGCTAGTGAAGTACAAAGAAAAACTCCTCCATGGAGCTTAATAATAAAGCGCTGTCATGTAAGAATGAACTGTCAATCAAGCAAGCACTGAGAAATGACCCAAGGATATAGTACCATAGAGGTCCTTGTGACAAGTACAAAATGCCTAAAAATCTAGTCCACCTGCATAGCTCACACCCACACTTTACAAATGTCCAATTATTTGTGTGCCCTTTAAAGCAGTACCCCTCCTCCTTTCACCCTGTGACTTGCTTTACTTTTTTTTAACCATCTGATATCTGAACACTTGCCCACCATCCCCTGCTATTAAGTAAACAAGGAAGGTAGGGTCTTTGGTTCTCTGCCATATCTCCAGAGCTCAGGGCAGTGCCTGATATAGTTAAATGTTTGACATGCTCTCTAAATGAAAGCATGCATATTCCAAATAAAGGGAGAGAAAGAAATGAAGCTACTCATAACCAGCATTAACACACACAAAGGCACTGGATTTTAGACCCAGAAGTCATCTCAGAGACCCCAAATAAGACAACACACACAATGCTCCTTGGCTGACTCGGTAAATACTTGGCTGAGATGCTACGCCCGAAATGAATGCTGCCACACGTTTAAATGCTGGCAAAATTAGTGGTCCTGAGACTGCCTAGTCAAGCGCAAGAAACTCTGCTCCACAGACTTAGGCCTGAACGGAGTATTTCAGTGTGTAACATTTTGCTATTAAAAAATCATTCCTCACATTTCTGTACACCATAATCCACAACATCCTTGGGTCCCCACCACACAGTGCCCTGTAACTCTGCGGATACACTCCTGCCTCTCTGTTGTATTTTCATTTCTGGTATTATAACTCGATCAGTATTATTTGTACATGTCTGTGTGGGTCAGGCAACGAAATCAATCCCATGTAAGTGTTTACATTCTAGGCAGGCCACAGCTGTTTTTAGTTAACGTTCCTGCAATCTTTAAGTATTTTTTCTTGCGCTCAGAGCAGCACACTTTAAACCCTGTAAACCTTAGGCAGGGTACGTGCAGTACATCTGCGATTTTGAAAAAAAAAAAAAAAAAAAAAAACGCGTAACTTCTATACCACTTAACCTTAAACGATTAGATAGACCTCTGAGAGCGACAACCACACGCGAGTTCGCGAGTCCCGGCCGATTGCAGGGATACTCACACTCCATGGATGCGCTTGTGAATGTTGATGGTGTATTCTCGGGTCACCACTTCGTTGATGGCAGAACGGCCCTTCTTCTTCTCGCCACCCTTCTTTGCGGGAGCCATCTAAACGCAGGCGAAGAGAAGGTTCAGAGCAGAAAGGGCCGGGCCAAGTCCCCCCTCTCGGGCTCGACCCCATGCTGCCGCTCCCGGGCGTTTCCTGCTGCCAAGAGTCCCGCCACCCCGTGGCCCATGCATCCGCGCCCCCCAGTTGTTCCCGACCCGGAAGCCCCTGCGGCCCCTGATCCCCTAAGCTTGGCTGTTCTACCTCCTAGGCTCCGGGAGCCTTTAAACAGAGCGTGGATTCCCATTCCCCAGAATGCGAAGCTCCAGGACGGATCGGGAGAGATCCCGCCGTCCCAGTCGGCACAATCCCGGAGGAGGATGGGGCTCGATTTCTTAAGCCGAGACCCTGCCAACCATACTCACCCTGCCGGGCCCAAGTCGAAAAGGAGAAGCGCGAAGGATTGTGGGAGGAAGAAAGCGGAGGTCGCAAGCACAACTTCCGGGTCGGCGGGAGGCGGCTGCGGCTAGGGAAAGGAAAGGCGGGGCTGTGACGTAAGCGGCGCGCGCCGCGGGGAGAGAGCGGACCTCGGGGGCGGAGCCTGAGCGGGCCTCGGGGGCGGGGCCGGGGCGGGCCACTGCCGCACCTTCCTGCCGCTGGCTAGTGTCCGGCTTCGAGGGAGGGAGGCTCGAAGGGACTAGCATCTCCAAGTTTTCGGAGAAAACTAAAGCCCAGGCCTACAGCATGAGAGCAGGGCTAGGGAGAGAGGACTCTTTGTTCTTATTCATTCATTCGACCAACGTTTACTGGCCCCGTGTCAGGCGCTGTGCCTGGCTGGCGGACCCAGGGGTGGCTGAGACGCAGCCTCGCCCTGGAGGTTCTCACCCGTGAGGGGAGCGTGAGGGGAGCGTTACTGTCCTGGGCGGTGGAGCCACGGCCTGTGGTGTCGGTCCGGTGCCCGGTGGGGCAGGGGTGCAGAAAAGAGGGGAGGCTTGCGCTGGTTCTGGAAGGACTGGCAGGGGATAATGGGGCAGAGGGTGCTGCACGTGAAAGGTCTGGAGCAGTCTGGCTTCCCAGACTCTCGGTTGAGAGATAGTCTGTGGGAACTTACTTGCTCAAGAGTTTAAGTATTTCCCGTGGTAAGGAGTCATCGAAAGTTTTTCAAGAGGACAGCACCACGATTAGATGTTTTAGAATTAATTCGGCTACACTGAAGAATAGCTTGGAAGTAGAGGGCAAGGTGGTGGCAAGGAGACCAGTAGCAGGAAACTGTTTGCAAAATATAGACAAATGATGAGGATCTGAACTAAGGCAGTTGCAGTGGGATTGGAAAGGAGCCACTGATTTTGTAGATATAAGGAGGTTAAATCAAGAGGACTGGGACAGAGAAGGCCAGTGTAGACTCTACATTTAAGAGGTGTGGGAGGCAGAAGCTGTAAGAAATTAGTAAAGTGTCGTTAGAGCAGTAGGAAAAGAGTTATTTGAAAATATTCCCATATAAGCCAAGAGGAGGACAGCACGGTCAACAGGTACTAACTGCTATAGAGTTCAAGTAAGGCAAAAGCAGATGTACCCATTAGATTCTCCAAACAGGCGATTGTCAGTGGTTTCACAAAAGTAATTTCACTACTGGAGCACAGGGGAGTGGGAGTGGCTGCTTCTATCTATTCTATCCCTGGGGGCATAAAGACTGGAGGAAGAATGCTGAGTGGGACCTGGGGAAGCAGCAGGCTGTCCAGTTGGATGAGTGGGTTAAATGTGATGTAAGAGCTTATGGGGAGATTTGAGGAGACCTAGGAATCGCATGTCACCAGTCTAGAGTATGAGAGTCCATTGGATCTGTCGATCTATGCCTTCCTTTTTCTTGACAAATTCCCTTATTTCCCAAGAGCATACCATTCAATGGCTTCTTAAGATGGAGCATGATAGCTAAAGTGTTTGAGCCTTCAAGTATCTGAAACTATTTATTTAACTTTCACGTTTAAATTCTGGCTTGTGTGGAATTTTAGGTTGAAAAGAATTTCTCCCCAGCATTTTGGAGACATTCTCCATTGTCTTCTGTCTTTCAGTGTGGTTATTGAGAAGTCATGGGCCATTTTTTGTGACCTGTTTTCTCTCTGAAAGATTTTAGTATCTTCTGTTTATCTCTAAGTTCTGAAATTTCATCATGATGATACCTTGAATTCAAGGGCATTTCCTAGAACTGATGAGCTTGATGTTCAAAGTTGAAAGGGCCCACTTAATGCCTGGCACTTAATGGGAAAACGCCCATATCAAGGCATGTCACCCCTAACATACTAACAGGGCTTTCAGCAATGGACGTGTTTCAGGATCTTACAGATAAGACTGGAGGGAGTTTCAGGACTGGAGCAGAGACTGTGATCTCATCAGGAACTCAGGCCTTTGCATCCCATATCAGGGTGGATACTGCACCCCTAGGTTTCCCAACTGTCCTCAAAGGCAGGAGGTGGGGGTGAACAGGCAAGCTTTACCCCCCATGTCTCTTATGAGATTATAAAATCTTTTCTAGAAACCTCAGGGAGCTTTCTACCTGTCATTGGCTAAGACTGGGACTCCCTTATAATCAGGCTGGGAGAGCACATACCTGCCCAAAACAAATGGGATTATCATGATTACCTTAGCCTAATGGCAGGTTGGGTTTTTTGGCCTGGGCTAGAGACATTGCTGCTGCCCTGTGCAAAACTGGGGTTCTGTTAACAAGACATAATTTGTTTCAACCCAATGACAGGTGCTCTGCTTTCCTCCTCCTCTTTCTCAAGCTCAGGCACCTGAAACCTGCCTCAGGCCTTTCATACCTTATGGCCCATCTGGGATCATTGTTCTGATCCTGAGTCCCTACAATCACTCTCTGAAAATGTGATCTTGCCCTTTCTAACTGGCTCCCAGCACTAGAGGGGAATTAAAGGACAGTTTTCTGGGGCACTATCCATTTATTACATTGCTATAATAAATCAGAAGTCTGGTACCAGCTGATTCAAGCTGCCATATAACTGACAAAATGTGAATAGATCTTACCTCTTGTTGAAGCAAAATAGACCCTTCCGGTGGAAATCTACAAAATGGCTCTCTCAGATGTCAGTTCTGCTGCCTTAATCAAAGGTTGAACAGACATACAATATTTGATTTGAGGATTGAATATCACGAGCTTACCTGGGGCTCTCTGTGCTTCAGTACAGCTCTGCAGGCTCTTCCAGCTTCTTTCTCCCTCCCAAGCCCCAGGGACAAGACCAGTGACTGCTGGGTCCCCCAGAGACCAGAACCACTTCATAGAAACCTTGTGTGCTTTGTAATTCTCTGGTGTTTGTGAGCTGTGCCAATTGCCAATGTCTTTTTATTTTTAGTGATTAAGAATCCTTAAATCCTTAAAGAATCCTCAAAATGAACAAGATCTGAATGCTTCCCTGTGGGGCAGCAAGAAGCAAGTGGACAGGCTGCATTCCAGTCCTCACCAGCCTTGGGGACAACAAACCCTAAGGGGCTGGAGGGGTCCTCCTTGGCAGTTTCATGCAGGGCTGTGCCCCAGGAAGTTCCAGTGGAATTTCCCAAGAAGAGCCACTGAAAGAGTTTTAAAAGGAAAGGTGCCAGGTAGTGAAGAGGAGCTAAAGGGAGCCGTGTCTGGAGGTAGCGTATGGACAGACCCGGGCCTGGGAGGTCAGTGAAGACGCTGTTGCTATGACCCAGTGGAAATGGGGCCTGGGCGAGGCGGCTGCTAGTGGGGCACAGAGGAGAGGAATGGCACAGAGAAGTATATGAAATTAAAATCAACAATTCATAACTGACTTTATATGAAATGACTATTTCGCAGAAAGCCTTAGTGGTTACCAAAATCATGTTAGAAAGACAGAATACAATACAATACATCACAGAAATCAGTGTGATTTCATGACTTTGAAAGAAATGTTTTCAGCTCTGTCAAAATAGAGTGACCCAATAACAGCCACAGATGCAGCATTTTTATCCAATATCAGCTCTCATTCTCCTTCTAGGCACCCAGATTTTAATCTTTTTTTTTTTTTTTTTTACTAAAAGGAGTCAGAACCCCTTAGAGGATAGTTGAGTCCATGCTTTGGGGAAGGGGGAAAAAAAAAGATCAAGATGGGCCTTGATCCTATTGTCTAGAAAGAAATCTGGAATCTGATTTTTGATTGCAATGCTAAAAAGACAAAGGAGTCCAATGCAGGAGCAAGCTCCCACTTGCCAAGTTGTGCCAATTTGAGCATAAATAAAATAGTAACAATGGTTAATTAGAAAAGTGGAGTTTATAAAAGGCCATGAGTTCATGACTTCACAGTTAAACATGAACTATAAAAAAAGAGTACTTATAATTTAAAAAGGAGTTAATATAGTTGATATGCCTAAGCGTGGTTATGCAAAAATCCTAAGTGAGATTTTTTTTTTTTTTGTTTCCAATGAGCCCTCTTTCCCAGAAAAATAAAACTGTTCATATGTATAGTATGAAGTTCATGTGTGTCTGTTCAAAAAGCCACTAACAGCATTTCTCTAGAGGCCCCAAATTAGTTATTTCTCTAGGATATATTTATGGCTGACTTTGAGATCTGCAGCCTGTGCCTACACAAAGAGAGAAACTGAAGCAATCTTGTACCATGCAAATTTTACGAGATTATTTAGATAAGTGCAAAATGTCATGGCTTAGAACTAATAGTTGGCCAATACACGATGTTGCATGTATAAACAAAATTTTAAAATTAATTTAATGAACTTTAGTTACCATTAGAGACAGAAGACACTGCATTTTAACTGAGTTAGTTTAAAATACCATAAACTTGGTGTACTCCAGAGTTCACAGTTCAGTCACTTCTCATGAGCCAAGACTTTATAGTTTTCCAAATAGAAAGGTCATGGTTTTTTTTGAAACAGGACAGGGTTGCAACATAGCTTTTTAATGAGCAAAATTTAATGAATCAAAACCTTAGCGATTAAACTTCCTATGGTGTATGCGGGTTTAAAGAAATATTACACAATAAGTTTTCTGAGTTTATCCAAATTCTGAACATGTGTAAGATTTAAGCAAAGCTAAATTAAATTAGTAGCAAGGCACACTCCACCCTCTTTTAATGGTTTCCAGCTAGAAAATCCTAGGACAGTAAATAGGCTGTGTCCATTAATAATCTTGTTCTACTTAGAAGGATTCTGACAGCAAATTCTTTTACAGAAAAATAAGATCTATGAACCTTTGATTTTACAAAACATTAAATTAAAAACAAGTTAATCCAGTTTCACACATAGTTTTTTTAAAAAGGGGGTCCATTTCTGGTTCCTTTAAAGAGTAAACGTTCTAGTGCATGCAAAATATTTTGACTTACCTTTTTTCAGAAATAGAACAATTGTGTAGTACAACTCCTTTTGAATATATTTATATAGCACCCTCTCATACCATCCAAAACTGATCCTAGTTATGACATTGACATGACCTATCCCCATTTTATAGGGCGGGGGGAAGCACAGAGCTATATTGATGGAGAAGGGGAAGGAACTTAGCTTTCTTGGACCAATGCTTCTCAAAAGGACATTGCCATCTCTGGTTCTCAACCACAGTACACCAAGGTACCCTTGCATCAATGTAATGAAACGTCATGAGAGTGGGATGACTGTAGTTGGCAGAAACCTTCTAGATGCTGCTATGTCCCCCTACCCCAACATGGCATGGAAGTGCACACATGTTACAGACACATACGCTTCCCCACATCACTGAAATCTAAGTGTTGGCAGTGAGACCCCATGGAAACCAATCTGGGTGAGTTTACTTACGGTCTACGAATGAAAGCTTTGGTGGAGAACGTCTTGGTCATCTCCACTCATTACCTATGTCAGGACTGAAATGTTCCCAGGAACTTTTTTCTGTTTTTGTTTTGCTGTCACTTCTACAGTAAGTAAACCATTGTTTTTCTGGCACAAACTTAAAGAACAGGACCTGGGAGGTTGAGCTGATGCACGTAGCTCAAAAAACTTAACACTGTCACCCAACTTATTTATTGCGTGTTTCTACCTTTTTTGTATCTTTGATTATCCTTGAAACATTTTGAAATTTAAAAAACATGTTTACTGGTGAAAAGGTGTATGCATGGATGTATAACAAGGGACAGAGGAAATTGTACAAATTTGTTAATTTATTACAAAATTTCCACTCACAGAAAAACACAAGAAAACTTTTATACTTTTATATTTGGGAAAGGAACTGGTGTCTCAGATACAAAATAATTTACACATAATCCATACAATTTTATTTTATATAGAAATAGGTCATTATTACAACAGCTGTACAATTCACTACGCTTCATCTTATAATTACATAAAATCTTTTCTTTAGAAACATCTCAACATAACAAAACATACAAAAAAAGCAAAGTGCATTTTGAAAAGGAAAATCCAATTCTCAGTATTCTCATGAAAGATATGTAGAAAGATGCAGCATTCTCACTCAAAGGGCCAGCACATGGCAGGGTTTCCTTGGGGACGGGCATCCCCCAGGTCTGTCTGGCTTGTGAAACCTGTCCCCTCATAGTCTCAGAGTTCTCAACAGAATTCTGGAATGTCAGCTGGCATGACTGTGCTTTGCTTTGAGTCCACCTCTGTAGTTGCGATCAATGAAGTAAACAGGAAATAGTCCAGTGTTACATTTAGGGGAAAAAAATCACTGCCCGTACGGCATGGGGTGAAAAGCCTCATCCTGTAGGGCTTAGGCCAGAGGGTGTGAATCTGTAGCTTGGTTAGTGACCAGCTTTTTTATCTGATTGGTGGGCTGTTTTTGTTACTGTGGTCCCCAAATGAAGTCATGAGACCTTATGATTTTTAAAAACAGAAAGTGCCTAAGTTATTTCCTCTGTGCAGCTGTGCAAATTAAAACAAAAACAACCATTTAAAAATAATGAAAAATAATCTCTTTATTCCCTCTCCAACAGATGTCTGACCCAATCCTTCTCCAGTACAAAGGAAAGACGATCAAGAGAGTGAAGGCCAGCTAGCGCGGACGGACGGGCCACCGTTGGCTAGAGTGACCAGTGCACTCTTGGGGGACGCAGCGCGATGTGCCACCTCTGAAGGTACACAGAGTATCGACACCTGCACTGGGGACTTGGTTCCCGTCCAGTATGGCTGTAGAGTGTGCCCGAGAATCTCGGAGGCAAGGGAAACATGGCCAATATTCCTGATCATTTCCCCCTGCACCAGCCACTGCACTCCAGAGATGGTTGCCATCCAGGAGTTTTGAAATGTACGCAGTGTGCACAAAAGCCAAGGGTTTAGTTCAGACTCCTGTCCCCATCTCCCGTGGCCACCCCCCCTTGTCCATTGGTTAAAGCTGATTGTGTCCCAACTTCAGCGCCAGGGCACTACCGGGGAGGCTGCTGGAGGCCTGACGACGCAGACAGACCGCTGACCCTTCGGGGAGGCCGCGGGGGCTGGGGTGGCGCTGGGGGCGGCGGGGGATAGCCCAGGGTCCCTGGCTGTTGTGAGTAGGTGGAAAGAAGCAGCGAGTCCTGCTGCTCACTGTGCAAAGAGGTTGGTGCCTGTACCTGGAAAGAAAAGAAAAAGGGCTCCAGGGGTGGTTCTGAGTCATCAGTCCCTCAGCTGCCTTACAGGGGTGGGGGGTGTGCTGCAGATTCGGTCAGACTATCGAATGCTCCTTGAGGGGTCCCGTGGGGAGAGGTGGCTCTGACAGGACCTTGGGCAGGGCGTGGATGGGGAAGAAAGGAACCTTAGGCTCTACCAGATGGGGGTGAATGCTGAAGCCAAGTTCTCCACCAATACTGGGGGTTCCTTTTGGCCCAGTGGACCTGGGGCTGAGGCTTTGGGGAATGGTTTGTAAACCTGTGCATGTGATCTACATGTGGCCAGAATGTTTTTCGGTGATGCAACCTGAGGCCACATGCAGATAAGCGACGGGGCAGAACGCAAATACACATCCGGTGTGCACACTTTTCACTGCTGGTCCCCGGTCCCGTAACTACCTCCAAATGCTGCTATTCCCCAGTACCTCCTAGGAACATCCTGATGTAAAGTTCAGAAGCTTCAGCTGTCCAAAGCCTGACATTGGAAGCTTCAGTCTTATTTCTCACTATTCCCTTCTGTGAACTCTCCCCTTCCAAGTAAGCCAGTCTCCCCACTCTCGAGGCCGCCTGGGCACACCTGCCCTGCACTTTGCTCAGGTGGTCTTGCTGGAACGCTGTCTCTTTCTCTTCCCCCCTTCACCCACACCTCGTGCATCTCCTGGATGTCCAGCTCTGCAGCAGGTGCCTCCTGAGCCCACCCCTCCCCCTCCACGATGGCTTCCCAGCCATGGCGCCCCCACTCTGCGCTAACCAGAGCCCAAATGCACGCTGTGCTCACCCACCACCCCACACCGCACCCCGAGTTCCCTGAGGGCAGCGAGCAGGCTGAAGAGCTCTTTGTATCCATAGCCTGTGGCTCACACGCAACTGCCCCCAAACGTGTTTGTTGCTGCCACTGAAGAAACACGTGGGTGACTTCTCATATGCCCCCCGCCACCCCTGCCTTCTCGCCTCATCATGTCCCATCCACAGTCACGTCTGTGTCCTGAGAACTGAAAAGTCCGACATAGTCACCAATGCCTGAATGCCTGACTTTTGCTCTAAAAAAAAATCAAGATATAAAAGTTTGATTAAAAACTACTTTTTAAAAATGGACCTTTTGAGCAACACAACCATATGAGGCATAATGGCTGATTCTTAATTTCTCATACTACATAGACACAGACTTTATATACTTTAAGCATGAAAAACATTCAAATAGGAATCTTTCTGGGGCTTACTTCTGTACCAGTGCCAGAACCACCTTGAAAGCAAAGGAGGAGAAGCCTTTCAGACTTGGGGTGTGGCACTGGGCCCCGGCTCCCTAGACCCCCGCGGGGCCGGGGTGCCCACCTGCAGGTAGTGCTGCGGCGGCGGCTGGGAGGCGGGGAAGCTGGGGTGAAGCACCGCCTGCCCCGTGAGCAAGACGGGCGTCGGGGCGCTGCTGCTGCTGCTGGCGGGGTGCACGTCTGGAGTCTGAAACACGGTTTGGCTCTGGGAGTACCTGTTTGGTTTCATGTGGGAAGGAGAAAACAGACCCTTTTAAAGCAGTATTGATATGACACCAAAACCACAGGCAACAAAAGAAAGAATAAGTTGAACTTCACCAAAAACTTCTGTGCATCAAAGGACGCTATCAATAGAGAAAAAAAGGTAACCCATTTTAACCACACTTAAAATGGTTAAAATGGTTATGTTATTTATATTTTACCACAATAAAAACGTTTTTAGAGATGTTGATAATGGTCCACTAACAAGGGGCAGAAAAAGGCCATTTAGGAAAGGTCTGGAAGGTTACGGATTAGGAACAGATGATTGCAGACACTACAGAGAAGTCCGCTCTGCATTGTATTTCTAGAGATGTTATCTCCCCGTGTGGGGTCGTCTGTAACAGGCGCTGGGGGCTCCAAGCCTCCCCTGCAGAGGCACATGTGTGCGTGCGTGCGTGTCTGTGTGTGTGTGTGCATGTGTGTGTGCGTGTGTGTGTGTGTGTGTGTGTGTGTGTGTGTGTGTGCACAGACAGATCCTGACACACTTGGGCCAGAGCTGTTGGGTCATGTCTGGAAGAGACATTAAGGGAGATGGGGAGGGTATAAATTATTGGTTTGACCGAAAATGGCAGTTAGGGTTCCCAGAGGAAAGAATTTCCATATTTGCCTAGTTCATGGCATTTTAAACATCTCTGGAAAGTGATGTAACAAGAATTTTTGTTTCCACTTATTTGGATCATTTAGGAAGAACAGGCAAAATCCAAAAGCAAAAGCAAAACCCTCTCCCTAACTGACAGCATGGACAGAACTTTAAAGACGGCTTCCAGCCACGTGTGGTCCCCTTCTCACCCTCCTGTGACCAGAAAGTCTCCAGGGCCAGGAAGTCTCTGGGGGTGAAGGCTACTGCCACGTGTAGTGTGTGGCCTTGGAGAACATCACATAACCCCTTTAAAGCTCAGTCTCTTCATTGATAAAGACAGGAGCACGCCCCTCTATCATAGAGGTTTTATCAGGATAAAATGAAATGATGTACACAGAGGCGCCTGACCCCAGAAGGGCTCAGTGACTACCTGCTGTTCCTATCCCTACAGGCTGAAGGAGGGCACGGAAGGACTTCTAAGGGGACGGGCCCAGGGGCGCCTGTGAGGCCTCTCCCTGGGCAGCCGGCACCGTCCTGGTGAACTCTGGACACAAATTAAAGCAGCGTTTATACAAAAGAGACGTCTCTGTGTTAGTTCTATTTCTGCCTCATTTCAAAGGGCTAGAAACTATTTTCCAGTAGCTTCTAAACTATTCACCCTGATGTCACCAGTAACCTTTGTCCGTAGCAGTTAAGCAGCTGAGCCAAGCTGCTTGTGGTCTAGGGGGTACACCGGAGGAGAGACCCGAAAGTGAGAGAGGAGGCTGTGTGCCGGGGAGGGACGGGCTGCATCCGCAGGGTTCAGGTCCACTGCACGGGTTCAAGTGCCTACAGAATGTGAGCTGGAGCCAGGGCTGGGGCTACACTTTCCAGAGCTGCCACCAGGGGCGAAGGTTTTTAGACATGTCAAGAAGTCCCCTTGGCTGGGTGCGGTGGCTCATGCCTGTAATCCTAGCACTCTGGGAGGCCGAGGCGGGTGGATCGCTCGAGGTCAGGAGTTCGAGACCAGCCTGAGCAAGAGCGAGACCCCATCTCTACTAAAAATAGAAAGAAATTATCTGGCCAACTAAAAATATATACAGAAAAAATTAGCCCGGCATGGTGGCACATGCCTGTAGTCCCAGCTACTCGGGAGGCTGAGGCAGTGGGATCGCTTGAGCCCAGGAGTGTGAGGTTGCTGTGAGCTAGGCTGACGCCATGGCACTCACCCTAGTCCGGGCAACAAAGCGAGACTCTGTCTCAAAAAAAAAAAAAAAAAAAAAAGATGTCCCAAGATGATGGTAGACTGGGGGTGTGATTAATTGCTTCGTTCAGGTCCTGTTCTAAGCATGGGGTGCTGACTCCAAGTTTTACCTGCTAACACAGGAAACGGTGGAAGAAAAGCTAAGGGGCAAAGTCCCCTTCAAGGCCCTGGGCATACTCTGCTGCCGCCTTTTGTGTAAGACTCAGGGTGAGCACTGCGGGCCCAGCTGGATGAGACTTCGCCAGCCTGGGACCATTCAGGCAGCGCTCGGCCTCCCCCCAAACTCCAGGCCACGTACTTGACTTGCCGTCCCGTCCTGCTGACCTCCGAGGGCTGCCTCCCGTCGCATGACCCAGGCATCATGGGCTGGATGGGCTGACTCAGCAACAGCCTTGGAGCAGAGGGAGCGAGATGGGAAACACTGGTCAGCACCAAGCTGCAGACCCACTGGCTGATGGCCCTGCTTGTGCAGCCTGGCTGGACCCTGTACGGTTGACCCTAATCCCCACTTCCCCCTCCACTCTCAGAGGAAGATGGATGCAGCAGGTCACCTACTGCCACTTCCTTAGTTGAGCTCCACTGTGGATGCTTTAGAGTCTGACTGTCGGCAGCAGAAAGGAGAGCTGAACCGAATGGTGTGAAACCACGTCTTGGTTCTCCGTGAAACGAGGACAGTCTCCATACCTGAGCTGCCGATCGTGGCTGAAATCCGGGCTGGGCTGGCACTGGCTGGCGTCCTGGGAGGTGGAGGCAGGTGTGGTGAGATTCAGACTTGGCGGGAGCACAGCAGCGGCACTGCTGAACGGGGACGCCAAGCTGCTCACGGAGCGGCCACTGCCCTGCAGCACCTGTGAGCTTCTCATTGGCTTTGGACCCTGAGAAAGGTAACACTTTGACTCAACTCAGTGTCATCTCTCCAGGAAACATCCCCAGCGGCTCCTTCTTCTACCCACCCTGGCCTTTCCCCTGAGGATCTACCAACTATAATATTTATTGAATCATTTTGACCTTGTGACTGTCTTTCCCACTGGAGTGTGTCTGAATCCCTTGGGCCTAGGACCGTGCCCGGCTCTCAGTAGGAAAGCCATAAATGTGCGCTGAACTGAACTCCGTTCTGCTTCACAAATTCCACTCTGGACACGTGGACCTCCTGGCTGTTTCTCTAAGTCACTGGGCCTACTCCTGCCTCAGGGCCTGTGCATCTGCTGACCTCTCTATGTCCCCTGATATTGATATTCTCACCCCCTCAGGTCTTTGCTCACATATTATTGATACAGTTTGCATATCTGTCCCCTCCAAATCTCATGTTGAAATTTGGTCCCCAGAGCTGGAGGTGGGTGGGGCCTGGCAGGAGGTGTCCGGGTCACGGGGGCGGATCCCTCATGACCCCTGGGCGCTGTTCTTGCTCCACTGCTTCCCTGGAGCTGTGACTGTTAGAGAGAACCTGGCACTTCCCCCTTCTCTCCTCTCTTGCCAGGTGATGCACCTGCTCCCCCTTCACCTTCTGCCAGGAGTGGAAGCTTCCTGAGGCCCCCACCAGAAGCACATGCTGGCACTGTGCTTCTTGTCCAGCCTGCAGAATCGTGAGCCAAACAAACTCTTTTCTTTATAAATGGCCCAGCCTCAGGTGTTCCCTTATAGCAACCCAAACAGACAAGGCAATTCTCTTCTCTGAGAAGCTTCCCTGGCTGCCTATTTAAAACTCCAACTCATCCCGCCCTCGCCAGCATTCTCGCTCGCCATTTCACTGTCATTTTCACTTGTTTGTTTCTCTTCCCCGCTTGGAACAGGGATTCTTTTCTTCTTTTCCTTTTTGTTCACTGCTGTCCCTCTGGGGCTCAGAAATCATGCTTGACATGCAGTGAACACTCCATAAATGTTTGTTGAGTACAATAATAAACGAATGAAGGAGTGGGCTTGAACTTGCATTTGGGCTTTCTGTCTGTTTCACTGACTGTCCATTCACACAGTGCTACCACAGTGCTTTAATTCTTAGAGCTTTTATAAAATTTTTTAATATCAGATGGTGTAAATCTTTCCTCAGTTTTTCCAGAAGTTTTTTGGCCATTCTCACCCATTCATTTTTTTTTCTGATGACCTTTTGAATCAAAAGGCTACATTTTCAAGCAAAACCTTTACAACTGGATAAAGATGGACTAAACTGTCTTACACTGTACTTGTCCACATCGTGCTGTACACTATCTGTCTCAGTTCCCAGATTTCCTACAGGACTAGAAGCTCCCTGAGGTTCAGGACAACTCTTGTTCATCTTTGTTCCCTGGGGTCTCGGTGAGTAACGGGCTCAGCAGACATTTCCTGAAGTCACAAAGGCGTACGCGAACGTGAGAGGCCTGAGGAAAGGCTGGTTTCCCATCTGTGATCTGCCAGAAGCAGGGGCTTAGGCCTTCTTAATTCCATTCTGTTCCAAGTGCCATTTATCTACTGGTGACCCTGTTGGATTGGGAGGTCACTGGTGGGCCAGGGGCAAGGCACAATGAACGGTGGTGACTGCTGACGTGGATTGTAGCTAAAACCAGGAGTAGGTGACGGGGACTGCAGACGTGTGTGTGCCTGGGATGTCCTCATCTACCTCCAACCCTGCGTCAGCACAAAAGCTGAAAGTTTCAGCTGCATGGTAGCTTTAAGGGCCACAGCAAGGGACTAAGGTGAACATTAATAAGCCACAGAGGGAAGCCAATTCAACTTGGGCTTCAAAGTGACTTTAAAAAAGAAAAGCCAAAAAAAAAAAAAAAAAAAAAAAGCTCACCACCATAATCTACCCCCAGTCCATAAAGCAGCAGCACAGTAGGTTTCTAGTTCATGCAGGCTACAGGAATCAAGTACATCCTGGACTGCAAGAGCCTGTCTGTTCTAGTGGCAAGGACTGGATCTGGAGAAGGGTGCATTTACCTGGGTTGATATCACACTCGATTCTCTGAGCAGGTGCTGGCTTGTGACCTGGGCAGAGGTGATCTGCCCTGGAAGTTGGGGGCCTGCCCCGAGCTGGGGATGGGTCCCTGCAGCCGACCTTTGCTGTAGCTGCTGCTGAGCCTCGGGCCGCTGGGTGCTGCTGAAACTCAGGGATACAGTTGGCTGCTGCAAAAACATCTGGGAGCAGAACAGAAATGCCTATAAGGTTGGGGTCACCTGGGCCCTCACAGGTGTGCACCTTCCTTGCACCCCCCATCCACAGCAACAGGTCAGCTTTCTTGCTCTGTCTGACCTGCCTGGAAACAGCTCATTTACTCAACCGGGAGACAGAGGACCTGCGATGCTCCACGCACAGTGCAAGGCGCTGGACATAAGGCGGTGGGCTGGGGAGATGCTGTCCCTGCCCTCATGACGGTTACAGTTAAGTGGCCAAGGTCTAACAGTGTGAAAGCCACTTAGACCCAGATGTTCTCTAAAGCACTTGATGTACTTGTTCAGAGTCTAGGTTGTCTTATCAGTTTCTTATCAGAGGGGATAAACATCTTGTGAATGGAATGAATAATGCAATAACGGTGGCAGAGGGCTGGCTACCCTGTGGCACAGGCTCTGTGCCTGGCCTTGAATCTCTGACCAGTGACCCGTGTCTATACCCACTGTTGGGAATCTTCAACCCGGTGTGCTCAGCTGAGATGGCAAATCTGCGTCCGTTAAGTAGGTGACTGCGTTCCCAGGTGGGCAAATAAGCAAGGAGATGATGGCATGACGTCAAGTGCACGTACTTTAAAGTTATGTTTAAGTTTTATAATCATCCTGACAATCTCTACACATTTTATTATCTGAGATAGTGCAGACATTCAAGAGGCTGTGATATATTAGCCTGGTGGTTTTAATTTGAAAGGTTTAAGAGAATTTGAGGAGTTTGTAAAGAGTGCGTAAGTGCTTATTAGAATGCTAATTTAGTTCAAATAAGTTTGGTGTATTTGATTTAAAACAGTTGCTTAAGTGCTTAGAAAGCTTCTACTTCTTAGGTTTATAAGTCTGCCTTGTTAGGTACGTGAAATATTTGAAAGATTCAGATAAATTAAATTTGTAAATTAATGGCTTTGGTAGATAATGTTGATTATTCACAATCTGTTAAACTTACAAACTAATTGAACAGAAATAAAAAACCAGTGGAGCATCACTCTTTTTAGACCAAATTAATAGATATGCAAATAAAATAGGATCTGTAAGATGACTCTAAAGTTTTAAGAAAAACAATTGTAATGATTTTAATAATAATTTAACTAATGACCTGAAACTAGCTTTTTTAACAAAAACCCGTCTTGGGCATTACAAATATCAAATGACACTGTCTCTATCACGATTCTCGACAGGCAATGTTCCACTCCATTCCTGACCTTTAGCTTGCAGTTCTTCAGGAGAAAGGCTCTCTGCCTCCTGGAATCTGGTGTTTTTAACCCCAATTCCTGTACTCAGTGCAGGGCCACCTCACACACAGCATAGAACCGACACGCTGACATTTACTGAGTAACAGAGCAGGTTTGGAGAGGCAGGTGCAGAACCGTGACCTGCAGGCGCATGGAGGGCACTTACGGATCAGTTAGTGCAAGCAGCTGCTTCACAGCTGGGACTGGGTCTGGTCTCATGCCCTTTTCAGCAGAACGCTTGACCTCCTCAATATCCCTTCGTGCTCCCATCCCTGACAGAGAAGCCTGCAGTTTTGAAATGAGGGCTCCTTACCACTTTAGAGGTTAAGAAGAATTTTCTGGGTATTTGTCATCTTAAACCTTTCAGGATTAGTGTTTCATGCAATCCTAGCTACCTGTTATAACGTGGCTTGTTACAGCATATAGGGTAACCTCTACTTCATTACATCAGCAAAAACCTAATACTCAAACACAATTACCATACATATTTCTGGTAGGATACAATTTATCTTTTGATTAGAGTTTAAATAAATGCAACCGTTATTGATGACAGGCAGTATAGTCTACCTTAAGTCAGACATACCTTAAATTCCCACCCTACCATCTACTAACATCCACTAACCTTGGGCAACTTTCATACCTTTTTCAAAGCTGTAGTTTCCTCAGTAATAAAACAGCAACATTAACAGCACATACTTCACAGGTGGTTAAATGAGACATAGTAAATATTGAATAAATGTTAGATAATATAATAACAATAATACTTAATATGAAAAAGGGAGCTTTTTGCTCCTTTGCCTCTTTGGGCATATAAAAACTATTCAACAAATGAATGAATGGAATAAATATATGTATGAATGAATAAACGAAGTTTATTGATAGTTTTGCACAAAGAAAGGCAAACTATGTCTGCTAGTGTTATGTGTTAATAACAGACTGCTTGGTGCGCTACTCTGTTCCATTGATGTGGACGCTCTCAGGGTGGAAGCCCTGTCCCATGTATCCCTGTGTCCCCACAGTGCTTAACCATGTGCCTGGTACATAGTGGGTGTCTGCCAGGTGGATGGATGGATGGATGAATGGAAGAATGAATGAATGGATGGATGGGTGGGCAGAAGGATGGACGGATGGAGGAAAATGCCATTTGGCATTGCCACAGGTGTCCTTCTAGGCACTCCTTAGAGCAGCCAGCAGAGGGCGGGCATGCTCTCAAAAAGGCAAGAAGCTGCCTTCCCCACTCCCGGAGGGGTGGTAGAGCCTTTCAGCAGAACAGCTCTTACCCGAGTCGTGCCCTCCATGATGCTGTCTAGGTGCAAACACCAACAGCTTTAGAGGACCTCTCCCTCATAACCCAACCTTTTTTGGGAAAAAAAAAAAAAAAAAAAACAACGTACTTCGCAAGCATCATGGGCACACAGAGCCTCAGTGAAAGTTCTGAACCAATGAAGTAAAGTCTTGGGTGGGAGAGTGATTCCTGGTTTGCTGCTGCGCACATCTGTGCCTCTGTTTTATCAACAATAAAGTGGAATTTTATGGCCTAAGAAGATGGCTTCTTAAAAGGGCTCTGGGGCCAGTCTTATAGAAAACATGCAAAAAAAAAAAATAGTTCCCCAATTCAAGTAGGAAAAGTTATCAGAGAAAAAAACCTTCTAATATTCAAGAACAAACCTGCCCTGTATTCAAATGTGATTTTTCATTATTCTTATCTGCTTACTTTTACAAGTACTTGTCATCACAGGACATTTCAGAAGGACACTCAATGGAGACGACAACACCACATGTATGTGTCACAAGGCTTCAGCAATCACTGATTTGCTGTTGTTCTCATTTCGCCTAGACTCCCACTGCTGGGGGGCGGGCTGGGGTAATCGCTTGCTTATTCTCTACACTTGAATCACACAGTCTGGTCTTTTTTCTCAACAAAAAACCCCCAAATATCACATTTTGGTTAAGCATTTTGGAACATATTAATATTTCTTTAAGTCTTGCAAAAAACCAAGAAGGCAGACTCCTTGGGGAAATGTCCTCTGCTTTGACTGTCTGTGGATTTCCACGTTCTTTGGAAAATTCCACTGCAAAGGAAAGGTTGCAGGACTGAAAGCGGGAGGGAACACGCAGCAGGCTAGATGCCCACGTCACCCTCAGACTCGGGTGCCTTTCGCACAGGTACTTGGGGGTGAACAAAACGCACGGGTCATGAGGAGGAGAAAGAAGACTTCTTTATGACAGGGAGAGAAAGCAACAACCTTGTCGCCTGTTATTTAAAAAATTCAGCTTTCATGTTGAGAAGGCAGGAAGTAGAAAAGCCCAGGCACTGAGGAGGATGTTCATACGCCCACCTTGCTTTTAGCAGTTTCTGGCTCAACTTCCCCCTTCCTGTCAGTGTAAAAATTCCATTAAAGTAATTGGAGTCAGGCAAGTTCTGGGCTCCCAGTCAGGCCCTGGATCTGTGAGAAAAATATCACAGCTGGGAACAAATAAGTAAAAAGTGGCTTTTTACTTATTCTGGCAGAAGGTGGAATCATTCCTTGGTGACTCCATTTCTTTTCATGTAAATGCTGAGCCTTCTCCCTTATCAACGTTTAGTGCCCCTGAAGAGGTGGGGAGGGAGCAGCAGGGCTCTGGGCGTGGCCGGAGGTCAGAGTGGAGCCTGCACAACTCGCACAGGGTGTGCCTGGTGGCGGTGGGTGGGCAGGGGGACCTGTCCCAGCCATGGCCTCTCTACAGGAAGGAGCCAGCTCTGGCCAGAGGGCTGTGCAGTGGCAGGGAGGGAAGGAGCGGTGAGCATCTGCAAAGCCACAGGAGCGCCCCTGCGGGGCTGGGCAGAACTGCTGGGGACCCAAGGAGACAGGATGCGTGGAGGAGGCATCCCCCCATGTCCAGCAGAACCCGCACTGCCCTGTGCTAGTCTCAGCATGCACAGCTCACAGCGCTGTCCCCGATGGAGCCCGCCTGTCCTGGGTGCTGCTGCACTTTAGAAGCTGTGTGGCCAGGGGAGGGTCTCTGTGGACAGTGAGGGGGCAGGAGGGAGCAGAGGGGACAATGCTCTGGCCATATCCCCAGGTGTTTTTCTGCTTCCTTCTGTCTCTGCTAAGAGGGCTGCAATGCTTAGGGCTCCTGGGGAAAACTCCAAGGTTAGCTAGAATTGCAATTAAAGGCTCAGTCAAAATAATACACATCTGAAGACAAGAAGTCCTGGACTGATGTAAGTAAAACCTGGTAAAAATAATCTGTCCTTGAAAGAGATCCAATATATAAAGTTTTTCCTCCAAAAAAAAAAAATCTCTCCAAACAATTCCAAGGGAGTTTGGAATATGGGGCTGTTACAGTGGGAGCTGTCGGAGCATGCAGAGCGGCCCCGCTGGCATGCCACAAATGGAGTGGGGCACGGAGGTGCTGGCCCCCAGCTCCCTCTGTGGTCCCCTCTGCACAGATACCATCATTTCCCACGTCTCCTTCGACTCAGCGCTGGATGAGAAATAGAGAGCAGTGGCTTCCCTCACCCTCTGCTGCCAGCCTGGCTGCGTGCTGGGAAAGCAAAGTTGTGCCGGTGCTGGGCGCTACACCCGGACTGAGGCTGGCATCCCGGCAGGCGATCCAATGCCAAAGACACGAGTGAAAATGCAAGTGAAGCAGTGACAGTACGTGCCCACCAGAGTGGGGGGGGTGAGGGAAGGGGATGCCATGGGACTTTCACGTTTCCCTGGAGATGGGGATGAGGAGTCAGTCCCTGTACGTTGCCCGTGGAGGCTGCAATATGCTTCCTAAGCATAGAGGGCTCTGGAGGGCAGTGCACGGGGCTTTGAGAGCCCCACCTGCCCTGAAATGGGGGATGGGGACCCATCCCAGAGTGGCAGGGAGGACAGACTGGCCTGGGAAAGGGCATCACCTGGACGTTGGAGTCCTGGACCAGGCAGAGCTGCTCCTGGATCTTGTGGAGCTCTTCCTGCTGCCACCGGATGCTGGCCTGAAGGACCCGCGTCCGCTGCTCCAGCTGGTCTCGGATGGTCTGGAACATGCTGAACTGTGCTGAGAACTTCAAGGTGGAGCCGAAAAACAGAACCAGAGGAAAGAGTTAGTTTAGCCTTGGCAGACAGATCGTGCTGTGGTTCTGACCATCCCAGCGCACTTCCGTTTTCCATCGCCCGGCCACTCTGCCCAGTGTCCTGGGGGCCCACTGCCGGTGCTGGGCAGTGAGCAGGGACTGCAGGTGAGGCCTGGGTGTCCCGGGGCCACGTGCCAGCTTTTCTCAGGCTGGCTGTGACAGCAGGCCCGCCTGAATCTATAGGTCTGATTTACTGTGCTGCAGTCTGGGAGGGCCACAGAGTGGGGACATGGTTTGGTAAGCAATATTCCAAATTTGGATGGAAGAACAAATGGCTTTAGAGATGAATGTAAAAGCAGGGCACCCGAGAGTGCTTTTTTCCTCATCTAGGGCATAGCAGTGTTTGCGACGGCTTTGCAGGCATTGCTGGGGCCTATCGTTATCCTAAACCTGATCCTGGTGCTCTCCAAACCGGCCTGTGATGGGGAGGCCTTGTCACCCCTTTGCTCCCCGCCCCCCAGCTCACTTGCTGCTATGCCCATCTCAGAAACCTGTGCAAACAAAAACTAAGAAGAAGCACAAAACAATCACCTAAAGTTGACCCTGAGGTTCACACTGGCAGAAGGGACCCTGCAGGAGGGATGTTCACTCCTGCTCTGCACAAGTGCCGGGTCTCCCTGTCCTTCAGGCCCCTCAGTCCCTTCCTGGGGAGGAGGCTGGCTTTAGAGAACTCCCGCAGGTGATCCCTGTCCCCGTCCCCCGTCTACCTCAACAGAGTGCTCTGCGGGCAGGAAACATGCAGAGAGTTCCTGATCACAAGATGGGAGAGGCCAGCACACCCAGGGCTCGTAGCCCCCACTCTGGGCTCTGTGGGGCTCTCTGCGACTCCCATTTCTTGAGGCAAAAGAGTTTGCTAGACTTGGACTTTTGCTCCTTCTTTCTGTTTCCCCCCCCTTTTTTTTTTTACAATGACTTGATCTCCACTCCCTCGATCTCTACCCCACCATTCTCCCTAGTCTGTTTCCTGCCCACTGTCTTTTGCAAATGCCTCCAGAGCCTCTCTCTCCCCTTCTGCCCTTTGACCTCCCATACATGGAAAAGCAAGGGGACTGGAGAGTTGAGAATACAGATGGGATATACTGGGGGATGGAATAACTGATCACAATTTTGCGGAGCAGCAAAATAATAACAAAGAGGCCAGGTGTGGTGGCTCATGCCTGCAATGCTAGCACCTTGGGAGGCTGAGGGGGGAGGGAGGATCATCTGAGGCCAGGAGTTCAAGACCAGGCTGGGCAACACAGTGAGACCCCTGTCTCTACAAAAGATAAAATAAAAAAAATTAGCTATGAGTGCTTTTTGCACGTCTGTAGGCCCAGCTACTGGGGAGGCTGAGGCAGGAGGATCACTTGAGCCCAGGAATCTGAGGCTGAGGCAGTGAGCTATGATTGAGTCACTGCACGTTAGCTTGGGCCACAGAATGAGACCCTGTGTTAAAAAAATAATAAAATAAAAAGAAGAAATAAGAATAATGGCAGGTGCTGCCATTTGTGGAGACCTTCACGTGCCAGTTATTGTCCCATGCAGGCAAGCGTAGGGACAAGAAGCCCGTGTCATGCCAAGAGGCTTGAGGTCACACAGCCAGATGGGAGTAGGGCCCACATGTGAATCCCAAGTCTTAGTGGCTGGTGAGGCCAAGAGGCTTGGCCAGCAAGGCCCCACTTCCACCCTCCCACTCCCACCTCCGTGGGAGCGGCTTGGACATCAGACTTCCTTTAAAAGAAGGTTCTGCTGCTACACATGAGTGTAAAAATACCTGTGCTATACTGGACCGTCTCACAGAAATCTCAGAATGTAGCTGATCAAAGCGCTCAGCTGGGATTTTGTGAGAATGCGACTGAGAAAGCAAACAAGCTATATCCTGTATTTAATTTAACAAACAAAACGCCAAAGCTTCTATGGTGGGTTTTGCAAAGTCAGGAAGCTCAGGACTGTGGTTCCACCTGCAGGGGAGCCGGCTCCTGGCTGCTGAGCTGCCTTCGGGGGCCCGGAGGGGTGGGGTTCCTAGGTGTGAGTTCCTTCTAGAATCAGTCTTGTTTTCTCAAGGCCTCCCAGGTACCCAGTCGTTAGTCCCTCGTTATTTTCTTGAACATGGCCTTTCTTATAGAGAGACCTTCTCTAACTTAGAGACATTCTAGAAACACAGTATGAAGCAAAAGAGGCTTTTTGAAAAGCCACCAGTTACCCAGATAACCACTCCCCAGATGTGGGATTTTATTTCCCCCGTGTCCCTGACAGGTTGCTACAGCGATGGCATCACTGAGGGGAGGGAGGGAGAATCGCAGAATCTCATTGTTTCACTTGGGGCGGGTACGAGAAGAACTGCCCAACTTGAAAAGTCAGTATCATGCAGGAGTATCTTACAGAATATGGCCATTATTAAGTATAGTGGGTCTAACAGACTAAGAGCAGTTACTATTAAGTAAAGTTCAATAAATGAAAAATTAGAATTCCTGAAGGGACTTAATCACACCATTATGGTTATAAACAGACATTCTTCACTATGCAAGATCCAGAAGTTAAAGGAATTCTCATTTCATGTGCTTTTGGAATGAGAAAGTTACTAATTTCAAGCCACATATTCCTTAGAAATTTGAAGAGAAAAAAATTATTTTGATTTTTTTTTTTTGGGCCTAAGGAGAATGAATATAGATTATTTTAATCAGTAGACTCTGCATGAGTAGCTTTTACTACTCAAGCCCAACTCTAGCAGGAAGCATGTGCTAGCACGTGTCTTTCTTATTCCAGGAAAATATCAGCCACCCCTGCTGAGAGAGCATGTGTTCTGAAATAGTTTTCATTAGTGCTGACAGATGTGCACCACGACAGAGAAGGCCACACTCTTGTCAAAGAGTCTGCTGAGCTGCTGTCTGGGACCCAGGTCTAGCGTGTGGCAAGGGACTGGGGCCGAGCTCAATAACCCCACGAGGGCATTGAAGTCAGAGCTCCGGCCTTGGCAAAGCACAGGCCAGTCAGCTCAGCTGCTCTCCGTGACCTCAGACTAAGTGGCTCTTGTGTTCTGTGGCCTCGCGCCCAGGCCCCAGGCTTGTCAGGCGTGCTCGTAACTTCCTGCTAAAAGCACATGCCTGGTCCCTCTCCCCTGCCATCCCCTACTTCTTCACCTGGCAACCCATCCTTCCAGGGCCACCTCAAATGTCACCTCTGCTAGGAAGCCACGCTGGACTTCCCTAGGCAGAATATTTTAGAACTGGTTCTATAAAAACACACGCCCTGCCACGGGTGGCATCTTTCTCTGTGCACACGCCATCTCTCTCTCTAACTCCGAGAACTAAACGCAAGGGCTCAGTGACATCTTTGCATCCCTCACACATCGCTTGCTCACTGACCCAAATAGTAACTCGTTGAATGTTGTTGAAACAAGGAAGGAATTACTCAGCAAGGCCGTAATCCGCTCCCCCTCTTTTTTTTTTTTGAAAACAAATGTGATATTTATAGCATTGAACTCACAGCTTTTAAATCTTTTCAGAGTTTTCCTATGACATTTGGCCTCATTGAGGCCTCTTCTAAAATATGGCCAATTAGGAGTCATAAAAAATGAGAGCAACGTGGAAAAGTGGCAGAGAGATGAACAGAGATTGTTAAAAGGATTGGCACAGACCCTGGAGAAAAGAACTTGGAGAATGTATCTGGAGGGGACGAGGACAGCAGAAGAGGATGGGTGTAAGATGAACTTCATGGCTCGCTGTGCACCTTGGGAGGAGCAGTCTCCGAGACAGAGCCTTGGGTGGCACCTAAGTGTGTGACACACATCAGCACAACACACCCACATGCTTCTGACTTGAGGAAGTGCTGCCCCTCCCCGAGTCCCGGGCTCACCTGTGCCATGGGAGCAGGCGGGCTCTGCAAGATGGTCTGGGGCAGGAGCTGCTGGGTGAGGTCACAGGTCGACGGGGAAGGCAGAGGAGCCTGGGGAGGAAAAAGGGGCCTCGTTAACCGGCTTCTGGCCGTTCCAGGGGTGCAGGGATGCTCTCGCTTGGTTGGCTGGGTTGTCTGGCTTAACGGAGGCCCTTCTGCAGAAGGGTGAAGACTTCTAGAAGGCACAGGCATCCGTTCCAGGCTGCACTGCCAGGATGTGCATGCGGTCAGAGCTGACACACGGCTGGTGCAGGTGGCCTTTGAACCACGTGGGGTCCACGATTCCTCCGCACCACGGGGTGCTCTGCACGGCCGCTGCTACCTGCCCCGGCTGGAGGCTGTGCTCCACTGCCCTTTCCCTGCCTCCTGTTCCAGACTCCAGCCATGGTGGGTTTGGTTGCTCTTCTCCCTTCTCCCAAACTGTTGAATTCATAGCAGGGCCACCCTGCAGTGAGAATGGGGTACACCAACAGCCAGGGTGGCTCCTGCGTGCCCTTATCCTTTGTGCCCGTTGCTAACGCAGATGCGTGTCTGTGACCATGAACTCATCCGGGCGGTGAAGACTGGGGCAGTTCCACCAGCGTCCGCCTGGAAGCTCTGGAGAGGCTCCGGGGAAGGGAGCTGAGTCACATCCCTGTTGTGTGATCACTTGGGGTGACGGGGGTGGGGACAAGACGATGTGCAGAAACAAGAAGTGAAACCCTCAGCGTCAAGAAGTGAAACCCTCAGCGTCATGGGCTATTGGAGTTTTTACAGGAAAAGTGAAAGGACCCTTCTGAAGTCATTCCCAAACTGCTGCTAGTCCTTAAGGGCTATAAAGAGCAGCTCGGATGGCAAGTGTCACCCAGGACAGCACTGGGAGGGGATGAAACAGGAGACCTTGTTCTGAGTGAGAATTCCCAGGCGTGGGGCTGAACCAGAGCCGACCCGGGCTGTCCTATCTGTGTTTCCCTGCACAGCCGGGAGGAAATGGAAGAACTCGGGCCACCACTGTGGCCACCATCACCAGGTCGTACTGACAGGAAGGATTCTGGATGAAGGACGGGCCCAACTTACAAGTGCACTTCGAGGTGCCTGGAGAGAGGGAAAGTAGTCCCGGTCATGTTCTATTTGAAAAAAAAGTGTCACCCGAACTCCTCAAGCAGGGTGTGCATGACCTTCAGGGTGACGGCCAGCGGAAGGCAGCTCGTTCACTCCATCTCACAGCGTCAGTGAGGATGGTGGCAGGTTTTTGGCGACGATCTGGATATAGCCCTTAAAATTCCTGGACATTTCTCCCATCTAGGAGTGGAAGTCTATGTCCCTCTCAATGGGTGATTTGTGATGGCTTTGACCAAGAGGCATGGCAGGGGTGGCACGACGTGACTTCCAAGGCTAGGTCGTAGAAGGCCGTACAGCCCCTGCCTGGCCCTCTTGGAATCCAGCCGCCACGCCAGGGGCAGCCTAAGGCTCGGAGAGGCCCCCACATGTCCACGATGGGTGGGGTCCGCTGAGCCCAGCCTTCAGCAACCCCAGCCCGGGTGCCGGACACTCAAGTGCAGACACCATCTGGGATGTGGGCTGTCTGGCCTGGGCCCACGAGACCCCCAACACCAAGGAGCACAGCAGAGCTGTCCTGACTGTGCCCTTTCTGAACTCCTGACCCCGACTCCATGGACAAGATAAATGGTGGTTTCTTTATGCCACTCAGGTAGGTGTGGTTCGGACATGGCAAGAGATGACCACAGGGTTGAGTGTCAATGACTTCACAGATAGCCCGTGTGCTTTCTAAGAGGCCAGTCATTCCCTGACGTTCTGGAAGGGTCTGGCACACAGCAGGGACACTGGCTGATACATACAGAGGTACATTTTTGTTGACCTTAAGCTTCTCAAACATTTTCACTGGCAAGAAATGGGATTCAAAATGTGGGGGGTCCTAACCATGTACCCTCAGAGGCCCCAAGATTGCAGGTTTGTGTTTTATCTTTAAAATTCACTTGGATTTTGTATCCTATGGATATACATCCATGTTAATTTTGTCATAAAAATGTTTAAAATTAGCTGCCAATTAAATTACTTAACTTCCCACCCCCATCTGCCACCCCACACTCTCAATCTTTAAGTAAAACCGATTCTCTGGGAAGAGGCAGCATGTTGCCCGTGCTTTGCAGCCCCCGCCACATTGTGGCGTACCCCTGTTGAGAAGTTTGGGGTCACACACATACCGGCATCGTGGCTGCCTGGCTGAGCCCGGGCATGGGTAACTCTTGGGGCAGGGTGGCCGATCTTGGCAAAGCCGGGGTGCTGGCCTCAGCCATCAGCTTGGTCGGAGTGGCTATAAGAAAGCAACGAGTTACCTTCCTGACACACAAACTTACCAGCTTTCCCATCCAAAGAGGGGAACGACGACTATGATGTGCACAGCACAGAGCTTCGCTGGACTCTCTGACGAAGGAAGTCCACCATGGGTGGAGGTGGTTTATCTGAGCCACAAAACCCCAGCCTGGGAGCAGGGAGAAGATACCACAAACAATCCCCAGCCTTCATCGCCACCGCTTGGTCCAACCTCCTGCCTGCTCAAACACCTTCCCAGAGTTACTAAAAGTAGCCAAGTTATCTGATCTGTGTGCCACCTGGTTCATGTCTCCGTTTGGGGCTGTAGTGGAGGTACCACGGTGCAGAGAGGTGACCGGCTCTGAATCGACTCAGGCCTGGGACCCTCGTGGGACTCTGTGCCCCCCTGGTCTGGTGGGGTCCCCCCTCCCACTCCCCGTCCATGGAATCACGCTCACAGGTGGGTTCAGACGGGGCTGTGTGTGAGGATTTGTGGGAGCTTCTTGAGGACGCTGACGGTGAGTGACTGGCGTTGACGGAGGCGCCCACGTCCAGTGCGTTAAAGTGCGGCTGAGGTTCCAGGCCTGAGCCCTTGTCCTGAAACACACACACAAATCTGCGTTTCAGCGTCAAGATGATGTGAATAAACGGTGTGACTTTGGTTCTAAATACATATTAATAGAAAAACTTGGAAGCTGTTTAGACAAACAGTACAGCTATTTGGGGACAATTCCAAGCATACTTGGGTGGAGCATCTACACATATATGTAATCTAGAAGTCACTGAGAGGTGTGTAGCCTATCAGCCATATTTATTACACTTTCTCACCTTTTATTTTCATTTCGTAGACTTTTAATAACTGACTTTGCCTTTTACTATTTCCATAAAATTGTCACTCACCACCCAGCATCTTGGCTTTCCAAGAAGAGGGAAGAGTCAGGTTCTAGAAATGAGACTGCTGTCGGCTTGGACTGTGACCACATGCCATGGAGTAGACGCCTCTGTACCTTTCTGGGCACTCCCACATTGCCTGCCGTGCAGCCTTGGTGACCCACAGTGGAGGATGGATGGGCAAAGGGCCTGTGGTGGCCCATCTTCCAACCTCTGGCTCCTGACTGACTCTGGCTCCCAGGGTGTCTCGGCCTCAAAGGCAGCATGATGAGAAAGCACCTGTCACTGTTGGACCCTGAGGGACCATCTTTCCATCCTCCATGGCTTAGAGGCCATAGGATATTTTTAAGCTAAAGAAGAAAATGTGGTGTGACCCCCCTCCTGAGCTTGCTCCTACCTAGTCTTAGAAGGATGGAAATTGCCAGCGTCCCCTGGGCTGCACTGACAGGCTGGTCTACAACCCACAGTCTGGGGTTTGAAATTCTGTGTTTGTGCATCTACGTGTCTCCAGTGAGGGTGGACACGGTGTGTGTGCAGATAGGGCTGGAGTGACTGACACATGGCCTTGTGCAGCACGGAATGACCAGCTGTGTCTACACGTGCTGAGCTAAAGGTAACTGTGGGACATTGCTGCTCACTGGAGTCTCCCTCAGGCCAGGCCCCTCAGAGTGGGGTCCCTTGGCCACGGCTGTTGGCAAATTATTAATGTATATTCCTGGTCAGCAGAGAAACAAGCCTAGGAAGTGCGCGTAAGCGATAAGAAACTTCTGTAGCCACTTGACATCTCTGCACATCACACCCGTGCACAGGAATCTGCATTTTACAAACACAGTCAGTGACAGATCTGGAACTAAAAAGACAAACTGGTGTCCCGCCACAGGAGTGTGGGCACACTGTCCCGGAGCTTTGACCGTAAAGGGGTTTCTTAACCTGGTGCCCAAGACTGCATTTGTGTGTTTCTACACACGCATGTTTCTATGGGAAGATGTTCCGCAGGGCTCAGGACTCCCCAAGGATCAGAAGCCTCAGTGACGAATTTCTGATGGATGATACGCATTATGCCCGTTCTTCAGCCGTGATGTATGGTGTGTCTAACACCTGCCTATTAACAGCTTAATTCCGTTCTCTGACATGACACATGATGTATTAGGTGACAGAGCTGGGTAATAAACACTTCCATAAACAACGACAGCTGTGTCCTATCAGTGTGCTTGGTGATGAATCACCGTATAATGTCCCACCGTGTTGCACACCAGCCAGGGAGGCTCTGCAAAGACACCGCTGCTCTCTGATCTCTCCTCTCTCCCGGTGTGGTCCTTGGGGGCTGAGAGATGCTTTTGTTTGACCATGGACAGGCTAAGGCTGAACCACTGCTGCTGTACCAGCCTGTGGCCCAAGACTCTGGATTCTAGCTCCCTGGACACCCTGGAACTTGAACTTCCTCCATTCTAAGAGGCAGCCCCCTCTCATTTGAACATATCTGAAACTGAGATGTGTCCCTCCACTGATGAAAGGAAATCCTTATTTCATGGATCAATTGGCAGCATTTTCTCTTTCTTAGTGGGAGATAAAAATCATGGTGGAGCTTCCAGTTGACAGCTTCTTAGCTTTGATGAACTACAACAACACTTCCTCCCTTTCTTGTTTTCTCTCTTTTTCTCCCAACATCTGTGTCTGCTTTAAGAATGAGCTTTGAGGAATAGGGCTCTGGTCTACTTGCAGATGGTCTCCAAGGTTTTCTCGTGTTGTCTGACAAACCGGGAGAAGCCTGGGTGGGCAGAGGGTACTCGAGGGTTCAGGGCAGGGAAGGAAGGAGGTAACCGGCTTTGTGTCTTTTCACAGTAGTGCTCCCTGACACACAGCTGGCTCCAGCGTGGCTGGGAACCAAGACCCTGGACACAGAATAGAAAGTGCACCTTACTGAGGACATGGAGGGCGTGTCGGGGACAGTCTCTGCCCACAGGGTGCCTGAGTCTCAGAGGCAGTGCCGTGGCACTGAGGCTAAGGCAGGGAATCATTCCATGCCTCAGTAGGTGGAATAACTCCCAGCTCTTTGTCTGCGGGGGAGATACAAAGTGGACTTATTGTAGCATCCTTGTTAGGTTGCAAAGCTGCTGAACAATGCTCTGAGTCCTGAGGCTGTTTCTAACCCGACTGTGAGTTCTAGCCCTCGGGTGCCCTTGGGTGCTCTATGTTAGCTACGCCTCATCTGAAGAATGAGGACAATGACGCTGCTCACCTCACAGGAACATCATGGGGCAAATAAGCAGATGCCCAAGAAACACTCTGAACCCCATGGGAGTGGAACAAGAGCTCAGCCCACAGAATCTGCTCTGTGTGTCTCATTACTGTTTTCACTGTAATAGCTCCGGGAGGTTCCAGCCAGCCAGTCTGTGCCTTTATCCTCCTGGCGGGGCTGGGGCGGGCATACCTTTAGTGCTGAGGGGTGGATGGCCTCAGATGGTGGGTCTTCCAACGCCAGCTCCTGCCTCCTCTCTACCCGGACGTCCGCGTAACTGCTCAGGGAATTAAGAGACCATAGTGGAGGAGGGACATTCTAGGTGACAATGCCAGAACAAGCTTCAGGAAACATTGAGGTTCTCTGCATAACACCCACTCCCAGAACAGTCAGCAGAGAGGAACCTGGTCTCTTACTTGTCTGAGTGAGTTTCATTCCCTGCCTAAATTCCACTGGAGGGATTTCTAATATTACATTCAACATATTTTTCATTTCTAGGATGTTTATATTCCTCTCTCCTTTCCTATTCTTTTTACTCCTCTGAAATTTCCAATTGTGATGTCTTTAAAAACACATTTTCATCTCTACGATGAGCTTCCGCCTTTAAATAATTAGAAGGCTTTCTTAAAACCTGTTCAGTCTGGACTGTGCATATGGAAGAGGGACACAAAACTTTGTAGTAATTACATTTCTCAGAAAGTTTCCTCTCAGGCAGGCCCAGAACCAGCCAGGCTCAGACCACTGATGAGCCTACATGAACCCACGTTTTCAACAGCGCGGGTAAATCAACTGGGTGTGGTGACCCCGCTATGCCTGCACCCTGTTTGTGCAGGGAGGGCTTGAGAATGACATGGCTCTTGGGCCTCCAGAATGCTTGTCACCTTATTTATTCACTCCGTCCCCTCCCGCCTTTCTCTGAGAGCTTCCTTCTAAGATTTGGGAGGGGGAAGATGGAGGGGAAGAGCCGGGGGAGGGCGGAGCCTGAGGAACCAGGTGTGGTGGATGCTCAGGCTTCACCGGGGTGCAGGGCCCCCTGACAGAGGCGGGCTGGTGGCAGTGAGAAAGTGACACTTGATCTCTGCTCTGAAGGGTGAATAATCATGAATTAGGAGAGTGGAGGTGGAAATATGGACCAAAGAGCATGGCCACAGAGTCACAGACCCCTGGCTGTGTCACGTCCTTCAGCGAGGGTGTCAGTGGTTGAAATGGGACCAGGGCCGCTGGCCGAGGAAACTAGCATTTCTCCTCTCCTGAACACCAAAGAGGAGTGACTGGCTTGGTGACTACGTGTCTGTATGGGGGTGTGTGTGTGCAGTATCGGTCTGTTACGTATACACAGTCATGCGCTGCATAATGACGTCGCAGTCAACAATAGACTTCCTACACGACAGTGGTCCCATAAGATCATAACTCTGTGTTTTACTGTAGCTTTTCTGTGTTTTCAGATATGTTTAGATCTACAAATCCTTACCACTGTGTCACGGTTGCCTACGGTACTGAGTGGGGTACCAGGCTGCACAGGTTCACAGCCCGGCAACAGCAGGCTGTACCAGGTGTGTGGTGGACGGCACCAGCTAGGTGTGTGTACGTGCACTCTATGATGTGTGCACGATGACGAAATCAAGTGACACTGATTATAAATGTGAAATGCTGTCCCTTGAACCTTCCTTTCTTTGCTCTTCTCAAAGCCTCTTCTCTAGACCAGTTTAAAACTGATGTATGTTCTTAAAATTTCTGTAGTGGGGGGAAGAGAAAGACTTTTCCCCTCCCCCTCCGGGCCGTGGCCCCACAGGGCTGGGTCCGTGAGACACCGGCCGAGCTGCTCACCTGCCCTGGGCTGAGGCTCCCTGAGGCCACCAGGGAGCAGGGGGAACCCGCTCCCACCGGCAGCCCGGCTGTTTTTCCCAACACTGCCTCAGTTGCCAGCAGGGGTTTTTAAAGCATTAAAAATAAAGGGGAGTGTGTGTTTGAGTTATTTAGAGGCAAAATTTAAATTTTCTTCTCAAAGCAGCAACAAGGGACGGCTGGGGGATGGATGGAGAAGAGGGAAAATATGCAAGTAGGTCAGTGAAGCAGTAACTTACTAAGCAGTACCCTGGCAGCCCGCGAGAGTCCAGGAGGCTTTCACAGGGGCCCGGCTGAATGCTTGAAAGCAGCCTCAGCCCTGGGAGGACAGGGCCGTGTGTACCTGGGGGGCAGCTGAGCTCTGGGAATTGTTCTGTTCACTGCAGAGGATGGTCTGGGCTTGATCCTCAGAAACTGGGAACACCTGAGGCAGCTGCTAATCTGGCTCGGCTGGCAGGGGACCCAGCACCCCTCCCACGCGCCCCAAGGATGCAGCCCACACTTGCCACCCGCATATACCTGACCACCGAGTGTGTGCACACGATGAACTCGGGCTTGGAGTTCCACTGGTGGTAGGTGATGTAGTAGTGAGTCTGCAGCCAGATCCACTGCTGGCCTTTGGTCAGGAACCGGTAGCAACACGACTTCCCTTTGCCAAACTGCATCACTGTTGGTACAAAACGGATTGTACATCTAACAAATGTTAATACGAAAATGGTCTTTTTTCTAACACAGGTGTTTAAAAAGACAATACCAACATGGCTTATTTCCCTGGTTGCACTGTATTTTAAGTGGCTGCCAGGATCACGGTCAACTATAATGAATTCTTAAATGATAGAAGAGCGATTCACATATTTTCCCAAATGATCAAAAGCATAAAGAAATCTTCAAATAAAGGCAGATATAGAAAGACTTTCAAACTGGAGGTTTAATTAAAAAGAGGCCCAGGTTTTTCCAGTGTTCCTCTTCCCACTACAGGTTGAGCTGTCTTTGGGGCTGCAGGCGCCGAGCCCAGGAGGGAGCCCCCAGACACAGGGAGAACTGGACCCCAAACAGACCTGACCGCCAGCGACCCCTGGACAGACTCTGTGGCCGTCAGTGGGCAGTTCATGTTCAGTCTACCCAGGTCTCAAATACAGACTCTGGTATGGGTGGCTCCACTCCAGGCCTCCCCGGCCCCAGAGCTGCCTGGAGCCCCCTAAAGTTGTCTGGTGGTGCTTCCTCGGGGGCATCTGGAACAAAATGGATGCTGATGGTGTATTGCCCTGGGCAGGGCAGAAAGCTGGGCTATGCCTCTGAGGAAGAACAGTTTGGGAATTTGACACCTCTTAGGCAAATGGTTAAGATCAATCTAACTAGGAAACTAAGCCTGCAAAAGGAGCCACTGACTTGGAGCAGAGAAGCCCCACAGAGCAAGGGTGTGGGCTCAAGAGAGCAAGAACATCTTGGTTACCCATGAGGCAAGCCTTTCAAATGCTGGATGTAATTCTTCAATCCTAGTGGCTTTTCTCTGTCAGAAGAGTCAGAAGCAACCAAAGGTGTAAAGCAGTCATGCTTCTCAAATTTTAATGTGCTCACGAGTCACTTGGGGATCTTGTTAAAATGCACATTGTGATTCAGCAGACCTGATTCTACAATGGGCGGTCGGGAGGAAGCTGAGATTCTGGAAGTCCAGCAGACTCCCCAAGGTGCCGATGCAGCTGGTCCTGGGACCGCACTCTGAGGAGCAAGTTTTTTTTTTTTTTGAGACAGAGTGTCACTCTGTTGCCCGGGCTAGAGTGAGTGCCGTGGCGTCAGCCTCGCTCACAGCAACCTCAAACTCCTGGGCTCAAGCAATCCTCCTGCCTCAGCCTCCCAAGTAGCTGGGACTACAGGCACGCGCCACCAAGCCCGGCTAATTTTTTCTCTCTATATTTTTAGTTGTCCATATAATTTCTTTCTATTTTTAGTAGAGACGGGGTCTCACTCTTGCTCAGGCTGGTCTTGAACTCCTGAGCTCAAATGATCCGCCTGCCTCGGCCTCCCAGAGTGCTAGGATTACAGGTGTGAGCCACCACGCCCGGCCTGAGGAACAAGTTTTAAAGATGAGCCTAAAATTATGGCAGCCGATCCAGATGGAACTTAAGCCTGTTCTTCTTTCAACAAGAACAGCATGGAAGAAAAAGTTCTAATGGGTAGTACAGAGAAGGCATCTGTTAAAGCACAATGTTAGTGGTCAATTCATGTATCAGGATCCAGACGGCAATGTCACTACAACTGTTCCTGTTCAAAGCTAAAAGTTGGCACTGGAAATAGGGCTTTTTATGGTTAATTCGTGGCTCCTCTTGCTAAGTGGGAACCTGGACAGATGTGTAATTCTCACTGCCCCGTATCATAAGTCCTAACCCCATGTTGGCCAACGTGTTCCCCTCTTCTATGGCAGAGAGCCTTCCCTGACATGTCCCACCAGCTGTGTGAGAGGCCTCCTGACTGCCCCACTATCCTGTGGACAACACCCTCATTGCACCGACGACATCCTACCGAGCCACCTATTTCTGGCTTTCCCAGCAGACCTTGCCCTGCAGGGCAGCAAGAAGATGCCCGTCATCTTCACGTGCTGGGCCCAGCTTAGAATCTGGCCTATCCCTGGTGACCAATACATGTCTGCTGATGAAAGAACAGTTATGTTAATTCAGTATTTCGTCTTTGAAATGTACTGCATAACGTAAAAAAAAAATTCCTGGCATTGTCTTAGTTTCTTAATTAGGATTAAATAGTGTGCCTATCTGGGTGATACCTGGAAGGTGTTGGGGTTTGGGACAAAGTCAATTCTAGGTTAAGCCACAACATGGGGGTAAATGCAGACAAGGGCCTAAAAGATGTCTGTCCCCAGATCATTTCAGAGAAAACCAAGTTTCCCGCCTCAAAGACAAACGAAGCAATGAGCAGAGTTCTGGAGGCCCAGAGCCCTGCTGTCCGGCCCCCACAGCAGTGGTACTCACGGTGCTGGTGGCACCTGGCCAGGAGCTCCAGGTCATCGATGTGGTAGTAGTCATAGCCCGAGGTTCCCAGCACTTCAAAAGGCAGGTATCCTATGATTGGAGGGGCTCTGCACGAGGACCAGGGGAATTTGTCAGCAGAGAGGACACACGAGGCGGGGCTCACCATGGTGGCTGCGCCTTTCAAGGGGCAGGGTACAGTTTGCACGTTTAATGATCAACATGGAGGCCTCAGGTTTCAAGAACAAGGGGAGGAAAATAACTTTGCGGTGGTCAAAACCAGGGAGGCTGTGTTTTCCAAAAGGCTCAACTTTTTTTGGCAGCAAGATACTGCCTTCCCTTGGCATAACCCAGCCCAAATAATAATAAACTTTATCACCACTGGATAATTAAAAACAGCTATAGATTGGGTCAGCCCCACACCAAAGTGTAATAAAAAATTAAAGAGCGGGGAGGGGAGACCTTTAGTTCTTAAACTGTGACTAATGTTACAAAAGAAAGAACAAAAATTGGGCCAAAGGATCAAAGGGTGTTGAAAGGAAAAAGATGAGAGGTTTCTGTAACATCCGCTCCTGCCTTACGGGGGGCTGGGAAGGCCCCGAGCAGGGACTAGTCCAAAGACGCCTCCGGACTAAGGCATCTGACCCACGCACAGAACATACTCACACACAGGGCAAGTGCAGTCAAAGGGACACCACCTCCCCCTTGGCTGGGGACGACCTTCCCGCTGCCAGAGAATCCTTCTCCTTCTACAGACCGGGCCTGACTTTTCTCTCCCAAGGAGAGCCTGGCTCCTTCAAACAATGCTTGAGAAGGACCCAACCCAAATATGTTTTTCTTTTCACAAACCTGTGATCCAGAAATAAAAATTTCCATTCCAAGCTATGCCTTGAAGTGAATTCCTCTAAAGGTTCGTCAACTATGCACATTTCCTGTATTGGAAGGGGAAAAAAAAAATGTTGCTCGGGGTGCCAGATGCTCGCCCTAGGTTTGTTCAGAAGGAACGCATGGTGGGTAACAGAAGTTAAAATTGTTTCGAGCAAGTCTCCAAGTCATGTTGGACTGAAACTCATCATCTGTAGCTAATTTCGGGATTAGCTGATACTAAATTTATTTCACAAGCTGGGGAAAAATACCTAGGAGCCAAAATGTCACACCAGCCCTTCCCATTATGGCGAAGTGTGGTAAACATGTGGAGAATGGCTTTTCATCTGAATTCGAATTACTCATTTAACTCAACATTCACGCCATAGATGTTAAAGCAATCACGGATGAGAAAATACAGACAAACCCTTGACTTTCTGACACCGGTTCTCACCCCTTCCTGCCCTGGGTGGTATTAACGTTGGCGTGAGAGGTAGGAAGATTTACAGAGTCATCAAACAGCATCTCCACGGGCTGAATAGCAACTGATGCCGCCGTCAAACAAAATAGCTTTGCAGGAAACCGGGTAGGGGGGAGGGCACGGGTGCCAACACAGACACTAGACATTATAGATTTTCAAAGCTAGTGACAACTTCATTGTAATTTTATCCTCTCCCATAAAGGCAATTAATTACATATCACAAAATCTGACTCAATCATAATAGCTCCATGCACGGAACTGTCTCTCATCAAAGGTACTTGCCTTTAAGAACTGCGGTGTTGCCAGACGCACGGTGGCGATGAAGCAGACCTCCTTTGCTAGGGGCACCCGGCAAGGTCTTGAAAGGGTGTTGTCAAAGCCGTTACAGGAGGGGCTAGGCACTGAGGGGCGGGGGAGAAGAGGGCACACAGGTTAGCCCCATCTGGTGACAGCAGCCAACCCATACCTGGACCTTACTGTGAGCCAAGCACCACGCCCAGGGCTTTATGCATACTATATTAACTCACTTCCTTCTTACAACAGTCGGATGAGGTAGGTACTACTATTATCCCCATTGCACAGATGAGGAAACTGAGGCACAGAGTGAAGTAACTTGCACACAGCCAAATAGCTTGCTGGAGGCAGAGCTGGGACTCGAGTTTATGCAGGGAACTGATACACTGCACTGCCTGTAACTTCCACCAACCCTCTAGCCCTTAGCTCATTGTGCTGCAAAATGAGAAGATAGCCTTGTTCTGCATTAAGGGTCCGGATACTCCAGCCAGTGTTTTAAGGGTGAATTTCACAATCAGACAGTGTTTCTGATACGGATGGTCCCAGGGAAGGCCAGGGCATACACTGATGCCCACGTCCCTGCCCCTGGTTTGGCACACCTGGGATTCAAGGGCTTCTGCCCTGGAAGGCCCCCTTGGGAGCCCAGGCTGATGTGGGGGCTGGGTGTGGACCATTGAGGAGACGGCCTCAGGACCTAGGGCCATCCTCCGAGGTTTACAGTGTGCACGACAGAACTCACTAGTTCCGTAGTCCTGCACAGGTGCCAAATCTGTTCCCATGTGTTGTCTTATGTATTCTCACCAGTCTGGGAAGGCACTACTGCCCTCATTTTACAGATGAGGAAACTGAGGCCCAGAATCTGTAATTCACCAAGGTCACTCAGAGTAGAAATAACAGAGCAGGGATGCGAGCAGGAATGCCACCAGGGTCTTTGGGCTCCAAATCCTAACAGGGAAGAGGGGGACTGTTCTAGGTTCACACCCACCACGGTGCCGGGGCCACCCCTCTGGTGGCACCTGCAGAGTCTTCCCTGCGAGGCTGCAGACATGGTTTCAGATGACTGTGAGAACTGACTGACCTTTTAGGCCAGAGAAATATTCAGCTATTTTTAGGTGGAGCTTGCTAAGTGGGAGGAAGAACCCTGCTAAGTATGAGAAAGGCCAACTTACCAAGCACAGAATTCTCAAAGTGGGCGATACACAAGGATTCCCGCTGCCGGCCCCACCCAGATCAGCTAATTCAGAAACTCAGGGGGTGAAGCCTGGGCATCAGCACTTTCCAAAACTTGGCAGGTTTACCAATGTGCAGCCAGGGTTGAGGAGCCCCATGGCAGACAATCTACACTACTTTTTCTTTTAAAATTGAGTTGGTTATTTCCTGCACATTCTGAGCTTAAACATCCTTATGTTTTCCAATTTAACTAAGAATATATAGAGCATCAGAAAACCAAATGCATTATAAAATGAAATCTGTAAGGTTTTCTTTGGATTTTAGCTTTCCAGTCATTTTTTTTTGTTTTATATATTTATAGGTTTCTAAGGGATTCTATCATGTGGTCCTCTCTCCACTAACATGAATAGATTCATTTTGCCAAACATATTCTCTGAATTCATTCACATAAATACTAATGTTTCCAAACATGAATATAAAGTGGGCAAAATGGAAAATAGTGGTCTCTGGAGAGTTTACATCTGTCACGAGTTGGCTCAGACTATTTGCAGATCAATCTGTAGGGTAAGCCAAGAAACTTATCAAAGGGAAGAAAAACAATTCCACATGAGGGAAGGGTCTGCAGATGTGAACATCTGTGTAATACTAATAAAAAAAAACCATTTAAAAAATTCCCAGATGTGAAATACTTTCTCTGCTTGAATCTGGGAGACATTACCCAGCCAGATAATGACCTAATAAAATTCTCCTGACTCTTTTAGAATACCAAGACCGTCCAAGCAGACTTCCGAGAACTCCCCAGGAATTTAAGAGAAAGCCCCTTTAATCTAGCTCTGAATGATGCGCCTCATTTGAACCATCCTTTCAGCTATTAAATTCACGTGCTCCCTTAGTGAGTGCCTTCCTCCCGATTCACTGTGAGGAGGGGACGGGACAGAAAAAGATCATGCGGTGGGAATCACCTGCCCCTTGCTACTTCAAGGGTTGCAGAGACTCAGACTGTGGACAGTAAGTGGGTGCTCTGCAGAGCTTGCTGTTGGCCTGGCTCCTTCCAGTGTAGCTTTATCCGTTCTTAGAACTTCTAAAGCTTTAAAGAAGAAAATGCACCCCTAAAAGGGAAGTTTCATAATTGCTTGTAGCCTGCATGTGATAAGCTAGATATTTTATAGACGGGCCCAGAACTGAGTGACTTCAGTGCTCAATAAGCTTTTCCTATGAAAAACCTTAACTGAGGGCTTGACCAGGGTGATGGATAGTGAATCAAGGATGAACGTTTTAATAGAGGCCAAGGAGGAAACCTTGGGGGAAAACCAAGTGGAAGAAGACACTTTAAACATTTTGCCAATTGCACTTGCAGTGACTTTTATGTGCAGCATGGCTTCTTGCATATTCTAGAGCCAACGTGGGAGCAAACTGCTCCCTTGGACTTCATAGTCATATTTAGCACTTAGAATAACTTCTCCGGCACTTTGCATCCCAAGGTAGTTTAAAGACATTAATTAAGGATTCAATTAGTTGTTTCAATTTAAGTAATAGAAAGAATATATCTAATTACAACTGGCTTCCTGAGCCTCTCAGAAGGATTAACTACTACATGCAGGCGCAGCCCTGTTTTCTCAGATCTCTGACCACTCATGATATGGAGAAAAGCGATTCTTTCTTGCTGCGGTTTTTCCCCTAGAGTCATTTTACTCAAAATTGACCTGACTCTTGCCAAGAGCTAAAGAGACAGGCTTTCCCCTGGCAGGAACTGGGTCCTGTTCTCTGTCTCATGCTCTGAGCAGGTGTCCTGCACACAGCAGGTGATCAGCATGTGTTTATTGGATGAATCTCCTGAGACCACGACTTTCCATCTCACATCCACACCGTAGCCTAAGGCCCAGGTCTGGAAGAGACCATCTCATCCTTGCCACTAACTAGTGCACAGGCCTCGGGACCCAGAGATGGCTTTCTCTCTGCTCTGCAGTGCGACCCGCTGTAGTGCTGCTGGTGGCCGGTCTACTCTGCCAGCTGTGGGAGGTGCCTGCAGCGCATGGTTCTGGGCTCCACTGGCATGCAGGCAAGCTCACTGCCCTACTGGTGCATTCGCACTGGCCAGCATGGGGCTGGGCAAGAAAAGTGCTGCCAGTGAGCACACAGCAATCACCACTCTGGGACGGAAAACAGCGCTAGTGCCCATCGCCAGCTCCTGCTTGCAGAGATACGGGGCAGGGCTGTCTCTTTATGGTCTTCCTATTAAAACGGTCACAGGTTATCAAGTCCTGAATCTTTTATTACAGTCTCTCATTTCAGAGTTCCCGGACGAGTTTTGCCTTGTGCTGGCGTTCTTGGGATTCCAAAAACCAGGCGATTCCCGAGGTTGTGTGGACACTCAGAATGACTAATGTCTGTCTCGCTTGGAAGCATCCCCGGCTGGCTTCCAAGGCTGTCTGATGAGGAGATGAAGATGACCACAGGGGCGGTGAGATCTCAGGTCAGGGAGAACTTGCTTCACAAGGGCCCAGGACGGCGTGAGGAAGACGTAGAGATGCTAATAGTGAACATTACTTTAAGAGCAGAAGAACAGAAAGAAGTGGGGAGAGACGTATTGACTCTGTTCCACTCAGTTATCGGCCCAGCCGTCAGAACAATTACATATTCCCATCGGAGATGACCTGCTTATGGTAAATTAGTTGCAATGGCTGCAGGAAAACACACTAATAGTCCACAAGGAAAGTGACAAATAGCTTTCTCGGTACTTCTTGCAACAAATGAATAACAAAGCTGATAGATGTCTGGGAAGGCGTGGAGCAATCGATGACGGGATTTTTCTCCAGGAAAAATAAAGTTCCTAAATCTCATTGTGATAAACGTCCTGAACGTTTTGGCTATGGCTTTGGAATGTTGAGGGGAACATAATTTTCTACACATTCATGAGAAATCATCTTCCCCTAATTAAGCAGTATTTTCAGAGTCTTGCAGTGTGCTTGAGCCAAAGTGTTCTGAATATCCTGGTGACTAGGCTCTTAGCAGAGCAGTAGCACCATAATCTTGCCCATCTCTTGGCCTGGGACACTGCCTATCTTGCTTGCTGCTTCTTTCCTTTCTGCCAGTGCCGTTTTGCACAGGAAAGAGCAATGTTGGAGAGAAAGTGAGAGTCACAAGAGAAAGTGGGGGGTTTGTAATGCACTGGATTGAAAAATTACTCTCAAGGAAAATTATGTCTTACTCAAATATTTCTTCTTTCCCCTGACATGCATTAATTAAAATGAATATGTTTGGGGGCCAGAAGAGTGTAATGGCACTGAGAAGATATCTAGTATATGGCTGGTGTGGACAGGGCCAAATTATTTGTATGCTCAGGAGAGTGACCTTCCTGAAGGCCCTCATCCCTGTCTTCCAAGTGGATATCTCATGCACATTTTTATCACAATTATGGGACAACTTGTACAAATGTTCTCCCCACTCCCAGACTAAAACAAGCAGAAAGATGTGGTTGATAAACGTATGACCATTCCCCATTGCTCCATTTTAGTATAAGCCCTTGATGTTTGTGTGGGATGATCCCCTTGGGTAACAATTTTTTAAAAAATTTCAAAATATTAAGGGGGTACAAATGTTTTTATTCCATGGATACCTTGTATGATGCTTAAGTCGGGGCTTTTGGTGTGCCCATCACCAGAATAGTGTTCAATGTATTTGACAGGTACATTTTTAATCCCTCACCACCCCTCTTCCCTGCTTCTTGGTTTCCGATGTCCTTTATATCTCTTTGTGCTCGTGTGTACCCATTGTTTAGCTCCCACTTATTAGTGAGAACATATGGTATTTGGTTTTCCATTACTGAGATACTTCACCAAGGACAATGCTGTCCAGTTCCATCCAGCTTGCTACAAAAGACATTATTTCATTCCTTTTTATGGCTGAGTAGTGCTCCATGGTACATACGAGGTCTGTCTGGAAAGTATCCAGCCATTGTTAACATAACGAGAATGGTTTGCGTAACTTGGCAGCCAAGGAGAGTGGACTGTAACCGCGCAGGCATGAACAATGCTGACTCTACTGTACTAGTCAGTGGGGCGCTAGATCATTGAGTGAGCATGTGTACTGCGTGGCCATGGCATTGAAAATGACTGAGCGAGTAGAGCAATGAATCTACGTCAAATTTTGTGTTAAGCTTGAACATTGCTACGTGGAAACTATTTGGATGATTCAGAAGGCTTTCGGGGACGATGCAATGAGTGCAGTGCAAATAAAAATGTGGCACAAACACTTCAAAGATGGTCGAGAATGTGTTGAAAGTGATCCACATGCTGGAAGGCCTGCAACAAGCAGAACGCCTAAGAGTGCTGAACGTGTACAGGTTAGGTTAAGAGATGCTGGGAGAACTGTGTGAGGTCCCAAAGTGTCTACTTTGAAGCGGACTGAAGCGTCATTGTCCTATGTACAATGTTTCTTGTATCTTCTTCAATAAATGTCTCTATTTTTCATATTACACGGATGCATTCTTTCCAGACACATCTCGTATATATACACCATATTTTCTTTGTCCACTCATCAGTTGATGGGCACTTAGGTTGATTCCACATCTTTGCAATTGTGAACTGTGCTGTGATAAACATTTCAATGCAGGTGTCTTTTTTAGGAAATGAATTCTTTTCCTCTGGGCAGATACCCAGTAGTGGGATTGTTGGATCGAACAGTTAAGTCTAACAACTTGTTTTTCTACCGTGATCTTAACTCCTCTGCAATCTAATCTGGCAGCAATGCCCGCTGGGGAAGGACGTCGTGCTTCTTTGTTGGGTAGAAGGGATGTTCTGCTTCCTACTCTCTGGGTCCTGTGTGAGGTCTGGTGTGCGTGCGCTTGGCTCCCTTCACTGAGACATCTCAGTTAATTAAGCTCAGGGGGGAAAAACCCCAACAACACAAAGCCATAAAATGAGGCAACCTACAGAAATCCCACGGAACAGACAGAATCAAATGTTGTAAGCTGAAAAGCCTCCACTCCAGCCAGTGTTTCAAATCTGGTTGTGTGGTTAGAGGGGAGTAGGTAAAATGAGGGCAGGGAAACTTTTATACTCTGGTGTGTGGTTTCTGGAAAGCCCAGAGTGGAATGTTTGCTGAGGGTGACCTATTTGGAACCACACCAGCGACTTTTGAAATCCTGCTTTCTGGATTTCACTCAGATGCACATGGAAATCCAAGTCTGGAGGAGGAGCCAGGGCTCGGATGAAGGATCGCCTTCTTCCTGGCACGAGGTTCTCTTGCCGAACCGGACACCCGCATATCAGGACCCCTTAGGGCAAAGACTGTTCACGCCTTTGGAAATCATCCAGCAGGTTTCTTCCCGCTAAGGGGCTGCGTGGGTTTGAGAAAGGCCCCAGGGGCTCCTCTATTTAATTGGAGAAGTAAAAGATGGGATGGCGTGTTCATCCGAAAGCATCTCTCTCTCTTTTTTTTTTTTTTAATATCTGTTACAGGACAAACATAGCCCTGAATTAAGTCTTCACTTCAACTGTATTCTGGAAATAGTTGATGTACAGAACAGAGGAAGACAAGGGCTGCTCGAAACACTGTCCCTCCTGCCGGCCAGGGCCAGAGTCGGCTTTTCCCGGGCAGAGGAGGGGATGTGTGGTTACGTATCCCAGCTCAGATTCCTCCGGGAAGCTTTGCACAGACTGGGTGGGAAACTGTCCTCAAGCAAGACACTTCTAGAAAAGACTACTTTCTTCTCCCATTTCCTGACATGTATTTCTTCACGGTTATTAAAAATCTGGGTTAAAGATGTGAAGTCCCCCCAGAACATCTGTGGCAAGTCCTAAGGAGTGACCAAAATGTACAAACACTGAAGCAGGGGAAAATTCCACTTGGCCCAAGGATTTGGGCAACGGTTGCTGTGTTCACACTGCCCAAGTGAATGGGGGGCAGAGGTGAAGGGGCATAATGCACTGGCGGATCTGGAAATGTGTGATCAGAGATGGTGACCTCATCTCCTTCATGAGGGCAAAGGTGCTTCCGCCCCTCCCCGCCCCCCAAATTCCTATGAACTCGGACCAGATTTGTTCAGGTGACCCAGCAAATCTAGTCACAGAGCCTGACCAATCCCAGCAGCTATTTGAGGGAGTGGGAAAGCAGAGGGGACCCCCACTCACACGATTTCAGGGTCACCTGAAGCCCCCTCTGGCTCAGTCTCACCCTCTCTTCCCTGCCCTGGAGCCCACACGTTTCCCTTTGGTTGGGGCCCCGGGGTTCCTGCCAGTGTGAGTGCTGGGTAGTGGCAAAGCGCCTGTCAGCCTTGGGCCAAATCTGTGGATCAGATAAGCTCCAGGGTGGGAAGAGAGAGTGTCAGGAATAGGCTGGGCCAGTGGCGGCACCGCCTGAGTGACGGGCTTGTGTAGGGACGGCAGGGAAGGGGGCCACTGGCCTCCAAGCACCCAGGGAGCTGAGGTGGGGAGAGGGCAAGAGAGGGTCAGGGCACAGATCGGGGAGTGAACAGAGGCCACAGGTGAACTTCCCCGGCCACACGCTGGTGCTTCAGAGGCCGCCAGTGTGGACAACTCCCAAGGCACCAGGAGTTACATTTTCCAGGTTACCCAGCGTGTGCCAACCTGTATTTGATCTCTTTGGATTTAAGGCCAAAGAAGTGGCTGGAGCCCTCCTGAAAGCCACGACTATATCCCTGGAGTGTACTTTGGCGTCAGTCAAGGAGAGCCCTGTCGGCTCCCAGGGAAGAGCATTGCTTCCCCGTGAGTCGCAGTCTGTGGTCTGAGCCCCGCTCTGTCTGCTACCTGCGTGTGCCAGGGCCAAGGTCTCTGAGTGTCAGTTTAGGTCAACCTACTTTTATTGAGCACTTAATTTATGTGCCAGGCCCAGGAAGAGGTACGGTGAGTCCACAGATGGGTGGGCTGCTGCCTTTTCTATTCCATTATTTATAAAATATGACAGGCATCAAATAATAATGTTAAGACTTTTCACGGTAATGGACCGAAGTGGGCTTTCCTATTTAGTTCTCTGAGGTGTGACCAAGTATTCCATTAAAATATAACTGATATTAGTGGTCATTTCTCTTATATATTTTACATCTTTTTTCATGTGTGTCATGTGTCATGCCTGGGAACTCAAGGAAGTTGCATGGGGTGGCTTGTATAATAGCCACATTTGCTAGTTTTTGGATTTGAGGCTTTGACATCTGAGGCCTTGCTGATCCTGGACTGCCCCTCTCAGGGCTAGCCAATTCCTAGAGATGGCAGACAGCTCACCTCTGGCGTACCTTTCATTCGCAAACCAAGCAACCTGGAGTCCCCACCCCAGCCACCTCCTCCTTCAGGCCCTCACACTTTGGGTCGATGTCCCCTGCCCTAATCAACCCAGGGCAGGCACCAGGTAACTGGGGGCACCCCCTACATCCCAGAGTCCACTGAACTTACTCAAACTCGCCAGTCCTAAGCCTGCCTACCCTCCCTTGCCCATGTTTTCCTCCTGCCTCCTCTGTCTCCTGACTGACGCTGGTGTTTCCTGTGTCTCCTGTTTCTAGGGATCTGTGAGGACAAACCTGTCCTTTCACGATCGTCATTTCCATGCCTGTGTTTCACCATGTTTGATTAAAACAAATCTCAGGTGCCCTTAAGACAGCTTGGGACGTGGTGCAGGGCATCTGACCGGCCCGGATACAGACATCGTGTACCAACAGAACGCCAGGAGGCAAGAGTGGGCCTGTGCTCTGTGTCTGCAGGTTTCAGTTCGACACAGATGTGTGTGAGGCAGCAAGGCATCGGGGTGGAGGGTGTGGGTTCCCGGCCGGAGGGCCTGAGTATGAACGTGGACCTGCACTTCCCACCTGTACGTGTTAGATGCAACCCTCTTACGTATCAGTTTCCTCTCTGGAAAGATGGGATGATGCCAATGGCACTACTTCATCAGGCTGTTGTGAAGATTAAATGAGATGATCAATGCAGAGACTGAGTCCAGGGCCTGGTACTTAGAAAACACTCCTAAGGCAAACTATTTTTATTATCTTCTTGCTCAGTGTTGATTGACAAGTAATTCCATGACGTCACATTTGAATTCTTTCTTTCTTTTTTTTTTTTTTTGAGACAGGGTCTTGCTCTGTCACCCAGGCTAGAGTGCAGTGGTGTCATCATAGCTCACTGCAGCCTCGAACTCCTGGCTCAAGCAATTCTCTTGCCTCAGCCTCCCAAGTAGGAATTACTTCTTATAGTAAACGTATCTTATAGGTCAAAAGCGGTTGAATGTTGGCAATTTCATGGGGTTTAATCTTAGAAATTAATTTGCCTCTGACATTTTTTGCTGTCTATTTTAATCCAAGGTAGAATTATATTTCATGTGTTCTACAGTAACATTTGGGGACCCCTGCTTCAAGAAAGCCCCTCTAACTTTGGTCTATACAACAGGCTCTGGAGAGATACTCTGTACTCTTGGTTTTAAATTTTCTACTTTCAATGCTGTATGTTTATAGCAGTAACAGCTTCAAAAAAAAAAAATTCACACATAGCTTCCACACAATCTTTCAGGCAAACAAACACTATCTCAACCTGAAGTGAAAATAAAGCCTTGCTAGTTAAAGAAATCCCAGGTATTCAGAATGACGCCTGCCTATTTCCTTGAAACTCTTCAAGGTGTGATAAATGACAGGATGCTTCAAAGTGATATTTGGCAACATCGTAACAAGAATTGTGGAAACGTAAATTCACAAAGGACACACTTGCTGCACCAGCCAATCACAGCTCGGTTCCTTTAAGTGTGTGCACTGTTGTCATGGGGACATGCGGAAGCAGCATCCCATAATCCCTACAGTCTTGGCACTCTGGGGATTAGAGTGTCTTTCCCCTTTGCCCTCTGTGCACATGGCCACTTACGATGTGTTGCTATCCCAGAAGCTGCCATTATGGCCAAAACACATGCATTTAAAGAAAATTGTGGTAAAACATATAACAAAGTTTATCATCTTAATCCCTTTTAAGTGTACAGTTCAGTGGTGTTGAGAACATTCATACCGTTGTGCAGCCATCACCACCATCCATCTCCAGGACTCCTTCCATCTTGCAAAACTGAAACTCCATACTCATTAAACGACTCCCTATTTCCCCCTCCCCAGCCCCTGGCAACTAGCATTCTACTTTCTGTCTCTATGAATTTGACTACTCTGGGTACTACATATAAGTGGAATCATGCAATATTTGTCCTTTTGTGACTGGCTTATTTCACTTAGTGTAATGTCCTCAAAGTTCTTCCATGTTGTGGCATGTGTCAGAACTTCCTTTCTTTTTAAGGCTGAGTAATATTCCAATGCATGTATATACCACAGTTTCTTTATCCACTCACTCACTCATGGGCACCTGGGCTGCTTCCACCTTTTGGCTATTGTGAATAATGTTGCTATGAACATTGGTGCACAAATATCTGTTGAAGTCCCTGCTTTCCTTCTTTTGAGTATATACCCAGAGGTGGAATTGCTGGATCATATGGTCATGCCATTAAGTTATTAAGTATGAAATGTCTGATTTCCTTAAGTACTTACTGTTTTACAGTTGATATCTCTGACACCTCACTTTGACACTTCTAAGTTTTATTTTTATTGTGAAGGTACATCCTCATTCTTTCAAATGCATATTTTGGCTTGTGATTTTTCTTCAAAAAAATTTTTAGAGCAATTTTTGTAAAATCATGGATAAGTAAAAAATTCATGCTATTTTCAAATATGAGTTTGTGGAACCAATGCAGCACAGACAGCTCAAAATATCAATGAAGTGTTTGGGAAAGATGTGGCTCGTGAATGTACAGTATGTCAATGGTTTGAGAAGTTCTGTTCTGATGATTTTAATCTTGAAAATAAGCCACATGGGTGACCTGAGACCAAGGTGGATAATGATGAGCTGAAAGCTATAGTGGAAGCGAATCCATCTCAACCTACGCATGAATTAGCAGCAAGGTTTGACGTTACTATTCCAATAATATTGGACTGTTTAAAACCAATGGGCAAGGTAAAGAAGCTGGATAGATGGGTTCTGCATGAATTCAACAAAAGGCAGAAGAGAAATCATCTGGAAGCTTGCCTTTCTTTGCTGTCATGACATAAAGGCAAACCATTTCTACACGGTATTGTTACATGTGATGAAAAATAGATTCTTTTTGATAATTGCAAGTGTTCGGCACAATGGTCCGGATAAAGATGAAGTGCCAAAACACAGTCCAAAACTGAATATTCATCAAAAAAAGCCAATGTTGTCTGTTTGGTGGTCCAGCGCTGGTGTTATCCACTACAGCTCCATGAAACCTGGGCAATGGATGACAGCGGATGTCTACTGCAGCCAACTGGATGAAATGGTGAGGATGCTTACGATTAAGCAACCAAGATTGGTCAATAGGACAGGCCAATCCTCTTGCAAGACAGTGCTCAATCACATGTTGCACAATCAACGCTGACACTATTCAAACTATAGCAGCTGGACTTGGAAACTCTCTGTCATTCGCTGTATTCACCAGACCTTGCACCAGCCAACTACCACTTCTTCCAGGCTTTGGACCACTTCATGCAAGGAAAAATACTCAATTCTCAACAACCTGTGGAAAATGCCTTTCACAATTTCATTGCCACTCACCCTCCAAGCTTCTTTGCTGCTGGCATAAACAAGCTACCATTAAGATGGCAAAACTGTCAATAATTTAGGCACATACTTTGATTAATTTAACTGCTTCTTGTTTGAGATAAAATAAACTACACTTTTGATTCAAAATTGGACATTTCCTATTTAATTTCCTATTTTATTTTTTGAGAAACCAGCACATGCATTTTAAGATTTTAAATCACTACTTATATAACTAGATGAGGTTGTCTGGAAGGGGTGTCACTAAAAACGCTATGGAATGGTATTTGGTATCACATTAGGACAAAGCTGCTTAAAGTCCATGAGCCCCTGGAACCAGAACCCCACAGTCCTTTCCAGCTGCACATTCCTGGGCCCCACCCTCACTGAGATCTCCTGAACATGAATCTTTAGGGCAAGGCCCGACAATGTGCATTTTAACAATTTGCCCCACCCAAAGAGCCACTGCACCAGGGTTGGCATGATGTTGGGTTTTCTACGAGGTGCCTCTTAGGTCAGTTTCCTTAATTGAGTAGCCCAATGAGCCACCATTCACCTCTCTGCATGGTTCATCTCATGAAGTCTGGGCAAGCCTTTCAGATGAGTAGGAGGAGGCATGGTTAGGCCTTGGCTTCATCTTGCTTTGCTCAGATTTAGCGGCTCGCTTGGGAATGTAGACCTTCCACCACTTCTAACCACCCAGACACTTTAAGCTCTGGATGGCTTGGTTCCCAGAAGGGCCTGCAAGTCGGCCACGGAGCCCACCATCCAGGCACGAGCCCTGGACACTGGATCTGAAAAATCACTCCAGTAGGATCACGCTGTTTAGCATCTAGCTGGAGCCTTTTAAACCAAGCATATATATTTATGTAAATTACATACAACTAAAGGATGATCTGAGGTTGAACAGAAAATTCTGGTTTGCCTACGCATTAGAACTTGGGGCCATTACTCTGGCTGGTTCTAAGGAAACTCTGGGACTAATCTGACTGGGTAACAGATGCACCAGGGTCCAGAGTTAAACAACAGTAACTAATGCGGCAGAAGTCAGTGCTGTCATCATCTTCTCCCTGACTCTCCCCCTCATTTCTGCAGCTCATCTTTCTGTTTTTGTTTCTTTTGGTATTTTTCTCTTTTCCTCTCCTTTCCCCCATTCCCTGCCAACACTTTCTTCTATTTTTTCCCATCTGCTGCTTTATGAGATGTTAGCTGTTTCAAAGTGATTTGTTTGGTGTTGAGTTTTGAGAAGCACACCAAACCGAATGCAGGCCTCCCGTGCTTGGCCCATAATGAATTTCTGGCCTCAGGTCTGCATCCCCATTTTGCATGGGTCAAAAGTGAAAATGAGTGTTTAAGTCTAGTTCAGAGTCGATGTCTCTGCAGCCAGAGTTTGGGCAATCTGGTATCTGGGTAATTTCAGAAAATACGACTTTACCGCTTGGCTTATCCTGCTTGATAATTCATCCAATGCAGACTGCTGGCTCTGCAGTAGAATGGCCCCTTTACTGTGCATTAGGGCACAGTGAGCAGAAGAGCCATGAACCAGATCTATTAAAACTGGGCTCACAGCAGTGCCGTAAAGAGGAGGACAGAAATGCAGAAAGTAAGGTTAGGGATCTTCCAGTAACAATGAAGGCCTGTTCGGTGGAGTGTGTAGGCTGAGCCTGTTGCTTATTAATTGTAAGTTGTTTCTCACAGTACAGAATTATTTCATCAGCCTGAAGATAAATAAATGAATAACATGTATTTCAGTGGGGCTGTGTGTGTGCACTGGCAAAAACAGGTGTGGGAGTGTGTTCTTCTCAAATGGGAGAGAGCACGGACAAGCATAAAAATGTATCTTGGGAACAGGAAAACCCAAATGCAAACATGCTCTCATTCTCCCCCCCCTCCCCCGGTGATTCTTATGCCCCCATGTGCACGTTTGCATGATAAAAGACACTGTCGCAATTATACGACAATTAAAACTTACCATTGTTGTAACAGCGAAAATTTCCTACGAATTTTATGTATTCATAAGTTGGAAATTCCTTTGGGTTCAAGCTGCCTCTGAGAAGATGGCAATAAAATTCTAAATCGTTGTCAGCTGGGCCGTTAAAGGAAGAAGAGAAGAGAGAGGGAACATGAGCATGACACAGACTCTAGACTAAACAAGTAGCGTCTTGGTGAACACTCTTACTTACAGGATTTCGTCTACACATGGTCAGGCTGGTTCTCTCATTATGACTGACTTTCAGACCCGGTTTATAACCTTTGCAGCACGGGGCTTTCTGTCCGTAGTTCATAGATATTTTGCATTCCATACTTGGACCCAATTAGTCTTAATTTGCTCACAGATGTCTGTGGTTGGTGATGTCGGCATTGATTAGTTCCAGTTGTTTTCATATGGTATATTAAAATAAAGCTGCCCGTATAGCGCTGCTCCCTTTAATTTAATCTTTTTGCTTTGCTTTGAAGTAAAATCAGATGTATGATGGGACAAATTATTCACGGAAAATGGACTAAGGCTTGAACAAACGCAAGCATCTTTGCGACCTCATACAGTTGCATGTGCCACTTCATTAAGGGACACATGGTTCAGTGGGCACCAAGGCCAGCCTTCTATCCAGGTTGCCAAATATTTTGCTAAAAAATTTAAAATTCCATAAAAAATACAAATGTATATAAATAACTAGATGATAGCGTCAGGAGGACAGACCTTGGATTTTTGACCTAATTATTCAGTTAATTTTTTGATACTATATAAATTTAGCATTATAGTGTCCTCCAAAATAAGCAGATCATTCACTGATTTTTGCACTATTTATTATTAAAAGGCTCTTATGTAAAAGGAATCTCTTGTCATACACGTAAAACAAATTATTATTCTCAAGCTCCGTGCTTTTAAATTTTGCACATAAAAGCTAAATGTCTTACATATTCCAAATTCTGGTTTTAGCTTTAAACTTAAAATATACCTCTAAGGATCTTGGAAATGTTCTGAGTCATGAGGAAAATTATTCTTAAAATTAGTTCTCCCTTCTTAATTCATTCTAACCTCCTTTCAAAAGCAAAACTCTCATCTTGCAGTAAAGTCGCACTTACATTTTAAGTATTCAGGGGAGGGGGAATCCGTCACAAGCATGTGGGAAGAAAGCATTTTATAAACTTCTGAATGTTCTTGTTCTGGAAGGAAATTTAACAAATTCTGATCCATGACATCTGACTGAAAAAGATAATAAAGAACAAAGGTACACACCCTCAACGAAGAGGAAAAACAAATGCAAAAGCCAAAACTGAACGTTCATGACAACTCAGAGCCGGTTTCTGACATAGGAAGTTCTGAGCTGATTTTCTGTGAGATTCTCAATTTGTCACTCTGTAATCTTGAACTGTCATCTATAAGGTTTTACTTGCCCAGAGGCATATGTGCTCTTGTGCATGGGCCCAGGAAAGGGCTAAGAGTTAAGTCAGACAAACACTTGAGGAACCTAATATGCCAATGTCCTGCACTCTGGCCGGGGCGCGTGTGCCCCGGGCAGCCCCAGCGCGAGGCCACCCACTCACTCACATGGCCCTAAAGAGTGCCTGGGTCCCTTCCTGACCGTTAGGCCAGCAGAGGGCCGCCTGTCCACTTCTTAAAGGCCTCTAATTGATGGAGTTGCACTTTTTTTCTGAGTACCTGGGCACTGTGGATACAAAATAAACTTAAGGTAGAGTGGAGACAGAGCACTGCCCAATCAAACTGGCCGTGATGACAGAAATGGCCTGGAATCCGCACTGTCCATCACAGGAGCCACTGGCCACGTGGCAACTGAGCACTTCAAATGTGGCTAATGGGAATGAGGAACTGAATTTTTAATTTAATTTTAATTGAAATTTAAATAGCTACCTGTGGCTAGTGGCTACCATATTCACAGTGGAGAGAGGAGACAGTCCTCTCTCTTCCCCAGTTTCCCTCAATAAACTCACCCACCCCCACAGCTTGGAACACTATCTGTACACACTCTTCAGTTTGCACATCCAGCCAACTCTCTCTCCAGACTCAACCTTCCAATTGCCACTCAGATGCCCCCTGGGGAGCACAGATGCACACACATGCCCCGAAGGTCACCGTTCTATCCCAGCTCCAGCCCTTGTGTTCTCACCTCCATAGACGGTATCGCCAACGGGTCACCTGTCTACAACAGACACAGGCGGCATCTTGGCCCCTCACCTCCCTCCACACCCAATGTCCAAGTGCTGCCCGTCTCTCCCCTCTCAGACTCTCTGCACTCCATTCCCTGCCACTTCTCCGGCTTCTACCCTGGTCTAGGGCACCAGCCTCTCTCGCCTGGGGAATGGTTTGGCCAAACTGGGTCCCTGTGCCATTTGTTCTCTATGAGCAGCCAGTTGGAGCCTCATATCAGATCAAGTCACACCTTGCTCACACCTGTCCCTTGGCTCTGGCTGCTCGGAGGACAACGCCTAAACTTCTCAACACACTTGAAAGCCTCTACACACCTGGCCCCCACCTCCCCTCTGCTCCCAGCACTTCTGTAACCGTTGCGAACTTTCTTTTCTCAGTTTGCCAGGTTTGCTCCTCCCTGTGGGCCTTCACCTGGGCTGCTCTGTCAGGCTGGAATATTCTGCACCCTGCCCTCGTGTTCAACTAACTAACCCCTGTGCTTCCTTCAGGTCTCTGCTCTGCAGTCGATTCCTCTGGGAAAGCAACACTCCTCCCCGACTGCTGATTTAATGGTCCCCCTGCTGGGCCATCAGCATGTGGCCTCGAGGACAGGCGGGTGAACCCAGGGCCTAGGTGGACAGCAGGCTCCACCCCCTCCAAGCTGCGGTTTCCTCAACTGCCCAGTGAGGAAGTTGTGAGGTTAAAGGAGCCCATTACCCACACAGCTGACGACACAGCACATGGCAGGCAGTCAATCAATGCTAGGTGTGATGAGGAATTGGACGACCATTTACAGAATGACTACAAAGGCAACAACACCACAGCAATGTAGCTTTCCCGCTCACTTATGTGCTGACTTGTGCACTCTGCCTCCCCTGCTGCAACAGGGGCTGCAGGAGAGCAGGGGTCGGCCACAGGGGGATGGCTCCAGGGGGACTGCCTTGATCATGGTACCCCTGACATCCAGAATGGTGCGGCCAGCACTATGAGAGAAGCTAACACAGCTGCCCAGAGAACACTGAGGCGGTGTGCTGACTCCAAAACAATGGAGTAGGGGGGTCTCCCAGGGAATGGTTCCCAGAGGGAGGAAACCTAGAGGAGGAGTCTGGGGACAAGGTGGTGTGTGCTGGGCAGTCAGCATGGGTGGGCGCTCCAGGCAGGACACAGCACACACGAAGGCAAGCAGGTGGGGCCGTGGCAGCCCTGCAGGCAGGGACCGGGAGGGCGAGAGGTCCTGGGAGAGGAGGCTGCAAAGGGACGTAGGGTCCAGATCACAAAGACCCCAAAGGAGGTAGCACTGCATCCTGTGCACGTGGAGGAGCCCCCAGGGTCCTTGAGAAAGGGAGGGGCAGGGCTGTGCCTGTATCCTAAAGAGCCCCTGCTGTGGTCTGAAGGGGGAGCACAGAAGCCATGCTAGAGCTGGAGAGTCTCTGGTCCTTTAGGGAGACCAAGCCCTGACAACCTTCCTGAGACAGGGGACAGGGAGAGAGAGGGGCAGACAGAGCCCAGAGCAATTCCTCAACAACGTGGCCCAACACTCAGCGAGGGCCACTACGTGCTGGCTGCTGTGACATGCCGGGAAGCAGCACAGCAGAGCCGGCGGCGCCCTCCCCTCCTGCAGTCAGCACGCTCGGGGCTGAGGATGCTGGACGCAGCTTGGTGGCCGAATGCAGGCCAGGAGGAGAGGAAGGAAGGGCTCAGCAGGGCTCCCGGGCCCTGGCTTGGATGCACCAGTCTTTATCTTTCTGGACGAAAACTCAACCAACACCCTCACCAGCCTATGTGAGCATTTCTCATGCCGGATTTCTCCAAGTTTCTTCTGATGTTCTTGATTTTATTTTAAGCCCATTCCCTCTAGTTTTTTAAGAAGATGACTAATGCTCACAGATGACAGTACTCTTTCTTCTTAAAGATATTTCAGATCCTTGAAAATGATAACTTAAGTCACTCTGTGTGTTTTCTTGGAGAGCTCTGTGTGAAGCCACCTCCCCCGTGGTGGGTGTGGCGGAGGGCATGGCTGGGCGGCCGCCTGGCCTGGTCGCTGGCGTGGGAGAGCCTTGGGACTGCGGGGGCACCTCCAGCTGCAGGCTCTGCAGAGAATAAAGAAGGGCGCTGGCCGGAGGTGGGGAGAGGTAGGTACGATACATGGGAAGTTGTGAGGATGATGAGTTAGTGCATGAGGGGGATCAAGACTGCCCTGGGCTCTTGTAGGTGTGCACTGTTACATTACTGTTACGCTGTTTCCATGTGTTGGAAACCCATACAAGCTCTAATAATTTGAAAATTTAAACTCTTATGCTTATGGGAGAGAAGAGTACATCTGCAGTTGAGCTGTCCCTTGAATGAGCTGAGCTCTGTTTATTAAAATAACAGCAATTACAGAGACAAGGGAGGGACCCTGCCATCTGTGGCCATCTTCACAGCTGAGTCACATCACCAGGAACATCACTCACCTGTCGGAGGTGGGAGGTTCTCTCTCCCCAACTTGGGGTCTCGGCTGCTTTCTCAGGGCACTGGCCCCGTTCTGAGCATCACTGCAAATGCCTCTCCTCGATTCCAAATTGCACCTCCCCACGTTTCCCCTGAGGAGCCTAGACACTGGGGATCATCTGAAACTGCCATGGGACATGGAAAGGCATTTTCCTCCCTCCCCAGAACCAGTGGCACTCGTTCAACTGTACCCAGCGAAGCTAAGTGAGCCTGGACTAAAGGCACATGCCCAGCTGGCTGGGCTGGAAGTGGGCTGGGTGGACCCTCAGGCCCAGGATGTCCCGGCACACCTGCCTGGAGATCTGTGTGGCCCCAGCTAGAAGGGGCAGTGGACAGAGCCCTGGAGAAGCCTTACCTTAAGGAGAGAAAAGAATGGGCTGAGGAAGGTCATCAGGGCCTTGGTCTCCCTAAAGCACCAGGCAGATTCTGCTTAGATTCAAATCAAACTGACGGCCACACAGCAAAGCATTCAGAAGGCAGTATAGAGAACGGCTTTGACTTTGGAATAGTGAAGAATTAATTAAGATATAAAAAGTGCCAACTATAAAGAAAGAATCTCTCTGTTCATCAACATGCCCTAAGGGGAGGGGAAAAGCAAGGCACAAAGTGAGGGAAGATATTTGCAACACGTTTACCTGTGGTAAAAGGCCTAACGTTAAGGTTCTAAGTTATGTGCTGCTTGGGTGGCATCTGGTAAAATCAGGAGGGCCTCGAAAGGCCTGGCTGCAAGTTCCCTCCCCAGACAGCCCTGTGGATAAGTCCCCCAGCCAAGCAACCCTCCTTATCGGGGTACCAGCCACAGTTCCCACTCACTTCCGAGGAGCGAGTTTCTGCCTGTGGAATTATTCCAGCAAGCCCATCCCATGCTCCCCACCCTCTGACACTACTGAGCCTGCCCCCCATAGCCCGTGGTTTACTCCGTTCCCAAGGGCAGCCCTGTGCGGCCCCGTGTGGTGTGCAGCATCCTCCCGCCTGGGCTGCGAGTGTATGTGACTAATAAACTGCTGTTGATCTCATCTGTCCAGTGCAGGGTGCTGGGTGTTTGGACATCCCCACTACCCTAGGGTGGGGTGAATAAGAAGCAATTAAAACCATACCTGACAGACAACTAGTGTCCGGCTCACGGAAAGAATGCCTACTAATCGTCACAAGAAAAAATCCCAGACAATCCCATAGGAGGGTGTCAACATACCTCAACAGGCACTTCCCAAAAGAGGAGATCCAAATGGCTGACAAACATATGAACAGACACTTGGTATCATGAGTCACCGAGAGAAAAGCAAATTTGAACTCCATGAGGCACCTTCACACGCCACACTGACAGAAACCAGGAGTCTGACAATAGCAAGTTCTGATGACACAGCCCCCTGGAACTCTCCACTCTGCTGGTGGAGGGCAAATGGGTACCAGCACCGTGGGAGCAGTCTAGTGGCATCTAGTCAAGGCGAGGTGTACCCTCTCCCTAACCCAGCAATTGACTCAGTTCTCCGTTCATCAGGAACACTGTGGGATGTTCACAGAGGCACTTCCCAAGAGCTCCAAACCGGGATGGATGCAGGAATTACAGCACATTCCTACAACAGATACCACCTGGCAGTGACAATGAGCCCATGGCAGCAACACCTGACACCTGACAGTGTGAGGTGGATGCTTTCACACACAATGCTGAACAAAAGGAGAAGTCACAAGAGTCCATTTTCTATGATTCCATTTCCATAAAGTTAAACAGAAGGTGACACGAAATTGTAGTTTACTGGTGAATTCAAAGTTGGTAAAACTCCAAGGGAAAACAAACAAACTGTGATCTTAAAAGTCAGGAAAATGGTTGTCTCTAGGTGGACGGTGGGGGCGTGCAGAGACAGGCGTGGACGGGAGCTCCTGTGGTCCCGGTCACGGGCTACTTCTTATCCTCAGTGACGGCTACACGTGTGTTCATGCTCCATCCTTAAATACTGAACGTATGTTTTACATACACATCTGTATATAAAAACTCCAAGCTACAGCCACACCTGCCGGGGCCCTGCCCTGACCCAGGGCCTCCTCTGACAAAATGACCTGGATCAAGTGGGCTGTTTCAGCAGGTGAGGGAAGGGTGGATGTGTCCTGAAAAGTATGTCTCAGGGCCTTGGCCTTGCTGCCACGTTTTATGGTGACATAAGACGGGGGCTCAGTCTTGTCTTTTCTGTGACCTGTTCTCTCTGCTGTGCCCCCTGCCTTGGGAACTGGACCCTACATTCCACCCTGATTTTATACTTTCTTCTTACTGGAGCTTTTACCTGGAGAACCAGCATAAAATGGATTTTTTTTTTTGCCTACAGACTTTTCCAATTTTATGAATGCTTGTGCCTTAGATCATTTTCTTTTGGGGAAGTTGGGCTATCCATGCCCATATTTCTCCTTCTGAGGCACTCCCCACCCCTGCCAAGCTGTTTGCAGTTGCTCTCAATATAGCAGCCCCGTTTATGAAGTCAGTCCCTCGTTCAGTGAACATTTAGGCACATGGTGCCATGCTCAGGGCTGGGATACGATGTCTGCCTTCAGAGCTTATCAGGGTCCAGCTCACTGGGCAAATATTGCATTTATCAATAAATCAGAAAATTAATCCAGGAAGGTAACCTTAACAAAACCAAACCAAAGTCCAAACAGGAAACACAGATTATGCCTACTTTGGTCTCTCATTCGGCTCTGCTTAGCCATACACTCCTTCCCAATTCTTTCCATAGCGAGACTCACTCCCCTTGGGTCTCTCCTGAAGGGATTTTATTCCAGAAGCTCCCGCTGGCCCTTGGCTTTCCCACCTTGCTCACGTGTCTTCTTTGACTGCCTGTGTTCTTTCTAGACGCCGAGGAAGGTCAAAATGTGCTGGTGTCACCACTAACTGAAAAGTCTTGACTTTATCTTAAAATCACTTTCTGTTTTGAGCTATTTTCTTCTCTCTTTTCTCTGCCAAACTGGTAAAGAAAGTTCTAGGATGTTTCATCAGGAAATTGCTGTACAAAAATCTATCACGCGAGCTTCTGTCACGTCTGAGATGCTGGTAGTGTGAAGGAAACAGAGAGAGACTCTAAGCCCAACAGTCTGAGGAGTGGGAAGGAATTCTGGCTGCTCTCATCCTCCCCTCACCCATGGGCCTCCAATCCCCAGCCACACAAGGGACCAAGGGACCGGACCCCTGGCATGCCAGCCTGTGCTAGGTTTGACACCAGCAGGGGCCTCCTGTCCCCTGTGTCCTGGCTGGCTGTGCCTCCCCTCAGCGGCCACGTCTTCCATGAAGCCTGAGCACTGCCTTTCAGTTCCTCATTCTCTCCCTTCCTGACCGCCACACCCTGAGAACATTCACCTGCACTTTGTCCTGTACAGAATCCTCAGTAGAGATAAAGCACCAAGCTCTGGAACCACAGTGCCTGAGTGCCAATCCCAGCTCTGCACTGGCTGGCTGTGGACCCTCCTCTGTGCCTTGGTTTTGCCACCTGTGAACCGGGGTACCTAGTTCAAGGTACTTCGTGGCCTTGATAAGGAAAGGAGAGCAAACGTGATATAGCCCTCACACGTAAGCAACTCTGAATGGTGCCTAGGACATAGCAAGTGTCCACTAAGTGTCAGTGGCTCATAGTTTAACAGAGGAAATCTCTTAACAAAATTACAAACCCTGATGGAAAGACAGCCTCACGGGGGCTTTTTGAAATGCTGCGTCATCTGTGGACAAAACCTGGGCTCCTGCGAGGAATAAGTACGAATCCAAGTAAACTAGAGCAAAAGCAGAATTCCTAAATGATGACCCAAATCCCTGGCACCAGAAAGGCAGCAGAGCGGCGTGGTGACCAGGCTGGGTTCTGCAGCCAGCTGAGCCTGGGTTAAGCCCTGCTCTGTCTCCCACTGGCTGGACCCCTGGGCTTTCCTGCGGTAAAGTGGAAGCAAAAGACGTGTGCGCCTCCCAGACTGTCTGCTCTGCTCAGCCCGCTGTCTGCTGGCTGCACCAGGAAGTTTCCATCCTCAGCCACCCTTGCCCACCCACTTGCAAAGGGCCATCCTGGTAAAAACTGGGTAATGAAAGCTTAAAAGTAAATTTCAGTTAAATCTGGGGACCGCCCATCCCGGGCGTGGGTCTATATATAGGTACTTAATAAGCATTCGAAATGGGTCTAGTGTTGATAAATTAGAATCGGGATCATTTCTGGCCCTTTCAGAGTTAGAAAATAATTTACAAAAGTGGTCTGAAATTGCTCCATAATTTCAAGTCAGAAGAATTCCCCTCTTACTTTCTAAGTCTCGTCTGCCACGTACAGCAACTGGGTCATCAGATAATTACCAGAGCACAAAGCAGAACAGTGCAAATCCTGTTTACCCAAACAGCTCTGGCTCCCAGGTCATCAAGCAGGCCACGTGTGGTCTCTTCTGGTCAGTGCTGATCGCTGCCGAGCCCTTTGCATTCAGTACAAAACACAAGCTCCCTCCAGAGAAGTACCCCCTCTCCTCTCTGTCCTCAGCCACCCTCAGGGCTGATGAGGGGGTCACTTCCGTATTCATCGCGTCAGCCTCCTCACCATCCTCCTGGCCTGAGACTAACATCAAGGCACAGCTGCACCCTCAGCCTCTTCCAGGTGAGGTGAGAATGAGCCTCTGCCCACGGCAATCAAGAGGAGAGGGACCCCCCCCCAAATCTGGCAAACCTCGGTTTCAAGAAAGGGGCTGGAACACAAAGGTGAGACAGACAGGGTTAGATTATGGCATAATGGGACGGCACCTGCCTAGCAAAGTCACAAATGCTTTTCTGGACTATGACACAGTGAACATAAAGGAAAATGTGGGCGGCTACTGCGAGTATTATTTGCAGAAATGACGGGATGAGGGGTGGCTTCCGAGGAAAAGTGTGACTCAGGACGATATATAGCCCTGGGCCATCAGCAGAGCTCCACTCATTACACCAAGGCAGTTGGAAGCTGCCCTCGGAGTGAGGCCACGCTGCTCCCTGGGCAGGTGCAGCTAAGGAGAGGGAACCATGGTCCTCCAGTGACATCCTGGTCCAAGATGTCCCATGTATGAACCCAGGGCAAGCCGTTACCCTCCTTGTCACATAAACTGGCTGCCCACCCACCGATGGGCAGGGGTGGCGAGTAGAGGCAGAGGGTTTAGCTGGACTTGTTGAGAGGTTGGAGAAGAGAGGACACTTTGTCATTATCTGTCACATGTACTGCTTCCGTGTAGCTGTCATCCAAGGTCACGTTCTGAAGTAATGCACAATGGTGGGACAGGAAAGGGAAGCCTGGCCCAAGAGGGAGCCTCAAAGGTGGGTCCTCCACTGGCCAGGTGCAGGTCTGTGGGTCACTTCACCCTGAGCAGGGGGTTATCAGAGAGCCAGCAAGGCTTATGCAGAGAGAAGGCGGGAGAACGAAGGAAGGAGGAAGGAAGGAAGAGGGAGAAGGAGGGAGTGAGTGGGGAGGGACATGTGTCAGGGCCTATGAGCATGCTGCAGCCACCCTGCCTCCAAGCCTCTGCTGCACACCCCTGGACAGCAGAGCTGACCCTGTCCTCCCAGCCTGCCCAGGCCCACCTCACTCCCCCAGGCCTTCCAAGACATCGGCCCGACAATGTCTTCCCAGAGCATTTCAACCCCCGTTACCATCACTGCCACAACCTACTTGCAATCTCAGGCATGTCCCCAGTGGGTTCCAAACAGGATAGAGTCATCTGCTACCCATTCCTTGATCAGCTCTCAGTTGACCCAGGACATTTATCAGCCTCTGTGAAAGCTCTGAGCTCTGCCAACTGTGCTGTGACTCTTGTCTGTCCCCATTTCTGACAGGGGATAAGAACCTGTTCCCACATCCCCTAGTGCAGGCCTGGCCTTGCTGAGATCACAGAGCCTCGCCTGTTCCAGGATGACACATGCCTGCACCTGCCCTTCACTTGCCCCTGGGGCCCCAACCTTGGCCTGGTCCTGTCCTCACCTCTCCACGAATCCCCTTCTCACACACAGCCCTGAATGCCTGCACCTCTGATCTGAGATCTAAATGCTTCTCAACCAAAAGGTGATAACATGTACCGGCATGGCCATCGGAGCAGACACTCACCGGTAAATGCCCAAGGAGAGGCGTGATACTGTCAGAAACATAGATGATGCTGCCGTCTGTTGTCACTGCGATAATGAAGCCATCTAATGCCTGTGGAAAATGCAACATTTGAAAGCTCCTTAGCAATGCTTTCATGGAGGAGCATGTTACCGAAATAAAGGATGATATTTTATGACACTGGCTTTGTTTTGTAATCCTCGGAATATTTCCATGGATAACCTCCCAGCGCTTTTCTGCCCTACACAGAAGATGGTTTCTTACAGAGAATTTGTTTAGCCCAGGAAAAGTGTTTGCAAAAGCACCACAGGTGCAGTGAAAATGGACCTATTGGTAACACAAAATAAAATTTAGCCATGGAAATTCCCTAAGGAGGTTTAGTGATAAGCACACTATTGTGCTGAATTAGAAAGATCACTATAACCATTGAAAACCATTAGCAATATTCTGTGGTCCCCATCGCCCCTACTCTTGTTACCACTTTGAGTCCACGGTAAACAGTTAACAAAAGATAATAGACCTCACAGAGGCATTAAAAACAGAAAGTGTGCTTGTCGGCCAAGGTAGACCTCTGCCTACATTCATTGCCACAGGAGAAATACTAGTTGAAAGAACTGTTTGTAAAGAACATTCACATTATTCCACAGGGACGAGTGGGTGTGGGGGGTTGTGTAACTCAACTGGATCCATAAGCATTATAGAATGTCTGAAAAATTCATTCATTTGAAGGTATCTACTGAGTGCCTACTATATGCTAGGCACACTGTCCTGGGTGCTGGAGGTGTAACAAGTTTCAGGTGGGCAATGTTTTCTTATGAAGCAAATACTTTGGCTGTTTTTAGATTCCTCACTGAGATTTATTTTTGTGCGGATGCTTGTGATGCTTTCATAAGATGCATCTGAAATTGATTTCTAAAATTCAGACTATGTAATTCAGCACAGAATCGGGTCATACTGGCAACTGGCTATCTGGGGTGCACCGATCAGATGGAAAAGAGTAAGAATGAAGCCTGCCTCAGCAGAAAACAAGTCATTGAATAATAAGCTCTGGTGGACTTTCACTGCAAACTTGTCACTGTCATTTTACTGACTATATCTTTAAAATACTATCTTCCCCAAAGCTGAGAATTTTTTCTGCTTTGAGGGGAAAAAAAAAGGTGAAATATGTGCTTAGAAGGCTCTGGAAACCTTTTGTATGCACTCAACCAGCTCCTGCCAGGGTGTTACTGGGAATCTGCCCCACCAGAAGGGCGTTTATGGTTCAAGTTGGGAGGGTGTGGCTACGTGCATGGCAGCAGGAGCCAGGAAGAGGCCACTAACTGTGCATGAAGGGCACCTTTACAACATGCCAAAGTGGAAAAGAGTTCTTTTCGCCAGGAAAATTAACACTAGGCTCATTTATTATCTTACATTTATGTATGGCAGGATTTCAGGCTGAAAAATCTATTACAGCACTCTTCTTAAATAGAACCCCATCCTTTTGGATTACATAAGTGGTTCTCGATTGGGGACAATTTTGGCAATGTCTGGAAACATTTTTGTTGTCACTACTGGAGTGGGTGGTGCTGGCATCTAGTGGGTGGAGGCCAGGGATGCTGTGAAACATCCTATAATGAACAGGACAGTCCCACAACAAAGAGTTACCACGTCCCAAATGTCAATAGTGCAAGGTTGAGAAATTCTGCATTAGATTAATGAGTTATAGCAAACAAAGGAGTACATCCCAGTAACTTGTATTTCTTTCCTATCCAAATATTTTTCTAAATCGTTTTTTAAATCATCTGTGCAGCCCTCCTGGAGGTGAATTTTTTTAAGGGGTGAGGGCACTGTTGATGACGTCACCTGGACCTTTCTGGAAAAAGCAGCCTGGAAGGCTGGGAAAAACAGGAGTGGTACAAATAGCCTTCCCGCACAGCAAGCCATGCCCCTCTTGAATTTGTAAAGTAAAGCGAGTGGGTGTTAAAGAGCTGAAGGTATTTATAGACGGAAGATAACTTTCATCAGCTCATTGGCATTTCCATCAAACGTACAAGAACTGAAGTGAGTCACTGCTTTAAGGAAGCTCACTGCGGTTTTGGAAGTCCCACCAGCAGCGCTGGAGAGTGATTCCACAGCAAGCGACTGCAAAGTGATGTGCCCCTGCCCACAGAAAGGTAATTCTGACAGGGATGTTTCCAAAGGTGTCGTAATGGTCCAGAATTTTATACCCGACACACAGCAGAGGGAAATGAAACCTCCTCTTTTTATCTGCCAGTTCCTGAATCTGATGGAACATTTCTTGTGTTCTCTGGGACAACCTCTGGGCTAAAAGATTGCTGTAGCTTTTCTGAATAAAATTAAGAAATTCCACAACCTTCCTAATCCCCAGTCAACACGAGCTTTCCCTCCTTTTGAGTCCCCTTGTTGAAATGCTTATAGCCACAGTCAGGCCTGCAATCGGGTCAGTTTTGCTTTTTGAAACTTCCCAGCTGTGTGAGTCCTGGAGTCTGGTCTTGGACCTTGTGAGAGAAGAGGGAAGATGGAGGGATCACACGCAGAGGGCGCTGGCAGTTCCCTGGGGGGCGTGATGGGTTCTCTCCTGGGCTCTGTCATTATTTAAAAGAGGGAACAACCCGGCCACCAAGACATGGTCTCTGGATTCCTCATGTTCTCTGAGATGGCTCTGAAAATAGGACAGGGATGTGCAGCTGGAGAGGGACCCACACCATGGAGAAGCTGCACCATGGGCAATGATGACATCATCCTGGGAGGACCCACCCCACCCCCGATGCTAGGGCTCAGGCCATCCGAGAAGGGACCGCGGGGAGCTCCAGCTGCTCCACACCAGTGTGTGTCTGCTGACGAGCAACAGGCTGGGAGAGGAGCCTCACATAGCCAGAGATAAACCAGAAGTACTAGCTGGTGGGTTTCCCAGACTACTCAGAGCTGCAGTGCACTCAGAAGGCTGCTGCTTGTGAGGCCTGATTTCAGATCCAATCCATTCATCTAGCAGGACTTCCTTTTCATCTGCTTCATGGAGTCTATGCTAGAGCAGCGGAAAGGGCATAAAGACCATCTGTGGAAATCTAAAAGGCTAGACATTCCAGTCTCCTGAACCTTAGTTCTGCCTTCCAGCCCCGAAATGTACCCATTTTTAACTTTATACAAGCCTTATTTCCTCTAGTACTTTTGATACTTTGAAACTCACTAGGGAAAAAAAAAAGCATTGTGCTACAGGCTCTTAAAAAAAGGCTGATGCTATAGGGTTATGTGTTTTAACTACTTTTCCATAAGAATTAAAAGATAAATTGATTTATGTAAAGTAGCATAATGATGCATTAATTCAACATTATATTTCACTAGCTGCTTTAAATTTAACATACTTAAAAATGCATTGCTTCTGCAGAAAGTTCTGTATTTTCTTTAAATATAGTTCACATGTAGATTTAAGTATCTTTCATCTTATGCAAATGTTCATTAATGCGTTTATATTTCATAATATTTGGACGTCTTCATTCTGGCATTTTCTTACTCCAGTACTTTCTGTTTTCCGAATAGTTAATCTATGTAAATTGAAGTTTACATCACTCTTATATAGGCACATAAGATGAGAGAGAGAAAGATTTAGCCCAAGAAGCCACCCTCTGAACTCCCTGCCGGGAACCACTGGTCCATGGCCAGCATCTAACCTCCTTTTGCTGAACTTGGCTGTCCCAGTTCTCCTCTTTCTGGTCAAGGGCCCAGTTCCTCTGCCCACCCCCCTGCCATATCCATACACCTCCAGCCTTATCCCCAGGTCAGAAGTCAGGGCAGATGTTCTGTTGAGACTTGTCCTCATCTCTACTGAGGAATTTCACCCATAGATAGATACACGATATTGAGGAAGGCCACTCGTTCAGATCAGCCAGGTTTTCACAAATATATCCCTGCAGACAAATGTGGGCACCTAACCCAGAGGGAGAAACGTGAGCATCTCACTCGGCACAGAAAGGCTGGCCAGGGAGGCACAGGGTCACTAGTAGGGTTGACAGCCACATGCCATATTGATGTAATATGAGCTCAAGGTAAAAGCATAACTTTAAAGGAAGACTCTTATTTTCAAAATGTGAAAGGGAGAAAAATATAATCATTGCATTCTAAAGAGGAGCTTCTCTGTGTCAAATACCAGTGTAGGCTAACATAATTTCCTTTCCCTCTTTCCCCTCTCTCTGGCTACCTACAACCTGCCCCCTGCCAGCTCCCTGGCTAGGTGTCCTCTGGTTGTGAGACCCTGAGGGGGCCGCCTGCAGTCACTGTGGTGATACCTCACGGCTACATTCGATTCTGTGATTCTTGCGTACATGGCCCAACTCAGTGGCCACAACGTAAGTGACAGCAGGCAGCACCCCAGGAGGACATCTGTTTCAGGACCAAGTCTTTCCAGGGTCAAGAACAGTTGTTTCCTTTGGGCACAGGGACTTATTTGGAACAAGCAGCTACATTTTAATCGGCAACTCATTAAGCTAATTTGAAAGTATATTTCACCTCCAACATCAGCTGGGTGAATTCTTCATTACTGAGGAATGAAGGCTTCCAGTCTTGCTGAATGTCACAGATTTCTGTTTGCGCTGAGACTTCTAAAAAAAAAGACACAAATAAACTTTTATAGTCCACGGCACCTAGCAATTGGGATTAACAAATGAAACACATATAACTTCTATGTAATTTTGTATTACTCTATGTGCAGTTGAATTTAAGAAACCAACATAAGGAAGTATGTCACCCTGATTTTCCAGGGACTGGGAACTTTGGGTTTCATGGACTTAAAATCCTTCTGATGTTCTCACACCCCTTTAATGAGGCTTTGGGGAAGACAGTACCCCACCCTCTGCATGGGTGTAGTGCCTGCCACGTGCAGGTGGCACAATGCTCTTGGATTTCTACATCACAAACCCCGCCGTCAGCGGTTGGAATTAGGTAGCTACCACCTAGCAATGCAACAGGAATAAAGACTGGGATTGTGGGACACTTCACAAGCTGCTTCGTCACAGTCGAGGTGAAGCAAAACACTTCAGAGTTTAAAATTCCACAAACACCTTAGGCTTGTGGTAAATAACCCACTGTGTTATGCAGAATGTTCCATATTTTCCAGCATTTCCATTACTGAAGTATAACGTGCTATACTAACACACATTACTTAGTTGCTTTTAAGGCAAGAACTTAACTCTTCGCAAAACTTTTTTGGGTTAATCTATAGTTTACCCATCTCACGTAACCACTTTGTACTGAAAACATTATTCACGTTTGTAAATTTAAATAGTCATTGGCCTACACAGGACTTCTTAAATATTCTAGTTCTTCTGCACTTTTGAAAGAATGTTTTGTTCTATTATTAAATTATCTGATAAGGTTATCACAGTTTAGCTCAAATGTGATATCAAATATATTTGTTTTTCCTTTAGTTTATCCTCCATCTTAAACCAACATTTTGCTCTACTTTATGTAGTAAGAGATTTCTTTAGGGATTATTTTCTCGGTGCTAGGAAAAATGTAAGCACATAAGACTTATACCTCAGAAAATAAAACTAACCTGTTTAACAACTTCCTGGACAATGCAAAATTTCCAGGCAGATAATCTTAACTTTAAACCAGGAGAAAGATTCAAGGCTCTCTCCTTTGCTCCTGTGTTTTTGGTAATCTCTCTTACATGGAGTACGGGGAATGACTTCTGCCATTTGAATGAATGCAGTGGTTACTCAGGCACAAAGCATGTGAAGAGCTAAGTCACACACATGTGAATCTGCAAACCTTTACTAATTCTATGACCCAATGTTCCCGGCAATGCTCAGCTCTACTGGGAAGGTTTCTTCCTTCAAGATGTCAGAACAAGTTGCTGCTGCTGCTGTTATACAGTTGGATTCTTGTCTTTGTGATTTTAAAGGAGCACAAAAGAGCTGCTAGGAGCTCTTGGTAACACAGGAAGAAAGCCAGGAGAGGAAACCATGCCAGCAGTCAGGCAGGCAACACCGCTGGAGAGGGTGCTCAAGGGAGGTTCAGCGTGTGGGGTCACCGCACAGTGCTGGGCGCCATGATGCACATGGTGAAATGCATCATGGGAAGCAGAGGCAGGGCGCCACGCACAGATCTCAGCAGGAGAGCGTGCTGCCGGGCTGGCCCAGGTGAGGGAGAGAGGGTGAAGCTCCTAGTTCTTCAAACAAATGGTGCCACAGTTCTACACCCTAAGAAAACAGATGGACCAAGGATGTGCTAATATATTAACCCCACTAATGTCCTCTTCTTTTCCCCACAAAGTACATTCATCTGTAAGACTCTTTTGACCATTAGGATCAAACTGCGGATTAATTCTCCAGGAGAGGAGTCTTTATGGCAGCCCAAATTTCATTTAGATAGAGGCCCATTCAACTTAACGTGAAGGAAAACGAAAGACCCGTTCCTTTTACATAAGTCATTTTTGGATTATTTTTCCATACGGCTGGATATTTTCTCAATACCAGCACACTAATGCTGAAAGCAGCCATTTCACTCACTCTGTATTTCAACAATTCGAGTAGAGTCCTTGGAAGTTAAGGTTCAATTCAGAGCATATTAAAAAAATATATAAGTTAGATAAGATGTCTCAAAGCGAGGAAAAAACATTACACTGGGAAGTAATATTTATTGCTGTAACCATGTCTCCACTGGCATTTGATGCGATCAATGTCGTAAGGCACAAGTGACAGGGCAGGATTAGCAAAGAGGGATGGTCAAAGTGGTTTCTAAATTTCGAGGAAAACAAAACCACCTGGGAGCCATTTTTGCAGGAAACTATTGCAATTACCAGCCAAACCCCAAAATGCTACTCTGCTATAACTTGCAGTTGTGCCCTAGAGTGCTCAGCTCTGGTATGTCTGAACAAGGAGCAGCGCATCTTTGGGCTGTATGTGGTCAAAGAAAAGTCTGGAAATTGGGGTAGAAACTACTGCAGAGCTGGGTAAATATCACCCTGTCCAATAGGGACATCTCTCCTTGTGCTGCAGCCCTCCCACCCCACTCCCCATTCATGCAGGCAGACACATTAGAGAGACATAAATGAGAAATGGGATTTGATGCTGGGAGAAAATTTCATTAAATCAGCTTGAGCCTCACCCAGGAAGAGGATAACATGTAGGGCAGCCAGGCCGTGCAGAACTAACATTTATGTGGATTTGGATAAGGATGTTCAATATGCCCTGCTATCTATATAATTCAGAGATTCCTCTTTTATAATAGATACTGTTAACACACAATTTCGCTACAAAGACATGCGGTCAGATTTTCATTTTGATTTGGACTACTTCAAAGAGAACAAGTGTGCAACCCAGGATTAAGATTTATTTCCCAAGCTGAGAAAATAACAATGCTTGGAAGATTACTGAGGAAAGAGCTAAATAACTACAACGACGACTTGGACCTGATCATCTTTCCTTATTTATCATGTGGTCTCCTTTTAGCATGAAGGCAGAAGCATGTCTAACTCCATAGTTCCTAATCCTGGCTGCACACTGGAGTCCCCTGCGGAGCTTTAAAAATACTGATGCCTGGGCCTTACCTAGCAGTTACCTGGTAAAGGCTCTCCAGCCCCCACCACAAAAAGCCCTGCTCTGCAGCACCTGCCCATTTCTGTGGTGTATGTACTCTTATCATGGCTGATTTCAAGCTACCAACTTGATGTCAACTGGCTTACAAAAGTTCTGAAAATTTAACAGGCCTCTCTTGCAAGCTGCTACGAGCTGGTTCCAGCACACCACTGGGGTCCCAACCCCAGAGATTCTGAGGTATTGGTCTACGAGGTGTTAACCAGTTATACGTATTTTTAAAAAGCTCCTCAGGTGATTCTAGTGGGCAGCCAAGGTTGGGAATCAGTAGTCTAAATGGACACACTCATGGACAGCTATGGTGCAGCCATGACATAAATATCTACGAGCCCCATGAAGCATGTCTTGAGGAGAAGTAGCACAGTGTAGTGTCAAAAACTTGGGTTCTGGAGACAGGCAGCTGGGTTTAGACGCCACATCTTCCCGGCTGTCTGACTTGCATGAGTGACGTAACCTTGTGTGCCTCAGTTGCCTCATCTGTGCACCGGCACTAGCTCAAAGTGCTGCTGTGAAGCTTAGAGCAGAGCCCGTAGAACAATGCATGGCTCGTGGTGAGCCCTGAATAAATGGTGACCATCATTATTCCCTATTTTGTTGCAGACACCTGCAGAGGCCATGACCATTATGACTGTAAGTAAAGGAAGGTGGTTGTTTGGTTTTTGCTTTAATTCAAATTTTGGTCCAAGCAACCACTCTATTTCTCCATAAAGTCTGCCATGGAACTGCTGCTTTCTTTGGAATATGGAATCACAGAGATGAGTGAGATCCCGGTGTGATCCCGGTTGTGTTTGAGCGGGTTGTGGGGAGTAGGCCTTCATCTTATGAAAAAGGCAAGATGAGACAGGCACTCCCGGTGTTTGGAGGCTGCATTTCTGCTGACTGATCCTTTCCAGGGCCCAGATTTGACAATTCTGTAATTCCACAGCAGACAGAGCCCAGCATAAATGTCACACTGATGAACTTGATCCCGGCTGGCCTACTTAACAGCTGTCCTGCTTCTCAGTGGCACTGACCTAGTTTGAGTAATTTGCACAAAATATCTTGGCAATCAAACCAACCTGCTATTTCACTTGGATAAATTATTATTTAGGAAATAAAACCATTCTGATTAAATTATTGGGGCAATCAAATACTGCTGTAACACTTTATTCCAATCCTGCTTGATTGGTCTTCCCTGACTTTTAATGAAAGCAATTAGCATGTTCTTTACTCTTCCCTTGGGCAGCTTTGGGAAAAAAATAGGAGGATATATCATTACTGTCACATTTTTAATAGGCATATACAATTATAAAAGAAATAATAAAAGAATAAGAAGTATAACGAAACTTTCAGATGTTCCAGCCGCACCCTTTTCCATGAAATCATCTTGTCTAGGAAGATGTTCAGTGGAAGAGAAGCACCCCCATAAGCACAGAACTGTAATTATTTCCTCACTAGTTCTGACATTTCTGACTTTATTATGTTTGGTGTCATGGTTAAAGAAAAGATCCTGCTTTTCCTGCTTGTTAATAGATCCTTAGCCCTCTTAACTGTTCTCTGCATTTTTGTACCATCCTGGGTGATTAGCAGGATAGGTGTGATTAGCACCAAGAGGTAAAAGGGCTTTTAGGAGAGTAAAAGGGAGAAAGTGGCTTGAGAAAGACACATGTTCAAGAATGGATTTGAGTGGTAAGTTCATGTGGTGGAATACTATATACCAGTGAAGAGGAACTAGCCATAGCACCAGGAGAATGTGGATGGATCTCACAGACACCATGTGCATAATAGTGATTCCATCTGATGAGGTTCCCACAGGTGAGACCAGCCTATGGTGCTGGAAGTCAGAATAGAGGTTACCTCTGGGTACAGCACAGGTAGATAGGAAGGGACATCTACTGGGAAAGCTTCTATTTCTTGAGCCGGGTGTTGGCTCCCCAGCTGTGTTCACTCTGTAATAATTCATTCAATCATACAGCTATGATGTGTGTATTTTCCATATGTGTTGTACTTTTATAAAGTATGAAAAGGTTAAAAAAGAAAAAGAATGGGCTGGGTGAGGTGGCTCACACCTGTAATCCTAGCACTTTGGGAGGCCAAGGCAGGATGATCACTTGAGCTCAGAAGTTCAAGACTAGCCTGAGCAAGAGGGAGACGCTGTCTCTGCTAATGATAGAAAAATTAGCCAGGCATGGTGGTACAAGCCTGTAGTCCCCGCTACTTGGGAGGCTGAGGCAGGAGGATCGCTTGAGCTCAGGAGTTCGAGGTTGCAGTGAGCTGTGATGACACCACTGCATGCTCTACCCAGGGTGACAGAGTGAGACCCTGTCTCAAAAAAAAAAAAAAAAAAGGAGTGCTGAGATAGCTGGATATTCACATTCTAAAGAATGAATTTCAACTTCCTATCTCAGACATCCACAAAACTAACTCAAAATGGATCAAATCTCTGAATACTTAACCTATAGTTTAAAACCATAGAACTCTTAGGAAAAAACATACATGAGTCTTCATTACTTTAGATTAGGCAATGGTTTCTTAGAAATGATACCTAAAGCACAAATAATCAAAGGGAAAAAAATAAGCTGGACATTATTAAAATTAAAACCTTTATGTGTCAAAGGACATCATTGAAAAGGTGAAAAGATAATCCACAGAATGGGGGAAAATATATGCAAATTATATATCTGATAAGGGTTTAGTGTGCAGAACATATAAGGAACACTTACAACTCAAGAGTAAAAAGATAAATAAACAACTCAATTTAAAAATGGGCAATGGATTTGAATGGACATTTCTCCAAACAAGATATACAAATGGCCAGTAAACACACAAAAAGATCATGAAACATGCAACACCATTAGTCACCAGGGAAATGCACATCAAAACCACATGAGATGTGCTTACACCCACTAGGGAGACAACAACAATCATCATCACCATCATCATACTAATAATGACAATAACAAGTGTGTTGGAGAGGGTGTGGAGAAACTGGAACCCTCATACACTGCTGCTGGGAATGCAAAATGGTGTAGCCACTTGGGAAAACAATTTGGAATTTGATCAAAAAGTTAAATATTAGTTACCATTTGACCCAGAAATTCCACTCTTGGGAATATAACCAAGAGAAGTGAAAACACGTATTAACTTAAAAATGTGTACATGGCTGTTTAAAGTAGCATAATTCATAATAGCCCCAAATTAGAAACAACCCAAATATTCATCAACTTATAAATGGATAATCAAAATATGGTATATAGCCATACAGTGGAATGTCATTTGTCCATAAAATAGAATGAAGTACTACTAACACATGCTAAACACAGATGCCCAAGTGAAGAAGCCGTATGCAAAAGACCATATATTCTACAATTCTATTTGTATAAAATGCCCAGAATAGGCAAATCCATAGATAGAAAACAGACTAGTGGTTGTTAGGACCTGGGGTCAGGGGGAACAAGGGAAGTGACTGATCATGAGTACAGGATTTCCAGGTTTGTTTGTTGATTTTATTTGTTTTTTGAGACAGGGTCTTTCTCTGTCCCCCAGGCTGGAGTGTAGTGGTGTGTTCAGCTCACTGTAACCTCAAATTCCTGAGCTCAAGTGATCCTCTCATGTCAGCCTTCCAAGAAGCTAGGACTACAGGTGTGAGCCACCGTGCCCCACGGGGTAAAGGGTTTCTTTTTGGAGTGACGAAATTAGATAGTGGTGATGATTGCATACTCTTGTAAAAATACACTAAAAACCACTGCACACTAAAATGGTGAATTTTATGGTATAGAAATTATATCTTAATAAAAATACAATAGATTTGACATTAAGTAAATGAATTATTTTCAATTTATTTTTTTCACAGTGTAGCTCAGAAGACCAAAGAGTTTGGAGGCAGTGGCAGAGGACGAAAAAGCTCCTACGGTCTGACCCAGCAGGAAATGAGTACTTGAGCACCGCCTCTGCTCAGGGGTGAATGCCAGACACTTGCTCCAGGGATTTTTGATGAAGACTTTCCCACAGAGAATGCCACCCCTCTCGGGCCGGGTGTTACCTGCGAGGTGCTCTGGAGTCTCTTGTCTGGTTAATAAAGCAATCTGGGAGGTGAGTGCCTTCTCCCCACCAGCTGGAGATGGGCTCTCACAGAGGGTGTCTTTGAAAGGGGAAGCCTACGACTGTGGGGTTGGGCCTGGCGGGGAGAGAGAACCAACCAGGAAGACTGACTGATGGAGCTGGGGCCATGTGGAAAGGGCAGGGTGGAGTTAGAATGGAGGAGCGTGACTTTTACCATTGTGTTTCTGCAGAAATCCGATGACCTTCTCCAACACGGTGGTTTTGTCCATTTTCCGCGTGTTGCCAGGGAGCATGGAGCTGAGCTCTTTGATGAGAACATTGAACTGGTCCCGACGCTTCTTCTCAGACTTGTTTCGAGAAGCTCTGTAAACACAAAATGCATAGGTTACCGGAACATTCCACTTCATAAAGGCTTTGTTTTGAAATGGAGGTACTTTGTAATAGACCATGTTCTATTGTGATCATCTTACCAAAAACTGTTTCAGGAAGGTAATGTTAGACACATTTCAGAGCTGAGTAATGGAGATAGAAAATGTTTTGCTAGACTCTTGGCCACAGAGAGAGACAGCATTAATAATCACTAAGTTCTGACTCAGATGCAACGTTTTACCCAGATTAGCTCCGTGGCCAGATGCTGCTCACTCTGACTTCAGAGACCAAGTGACACACTTCTTCTTGCCACTGCTGCACTCTGAAAGCCCTTCCTCAGGCTCAAACCACATTTCCCTCACCCCCAGAGCACCCAGCCTGGTGCCAGGGCACAAGGAGTGGCCAGGTGTCCTGCGTGTGCCACCAGGGCACACCTGGTCCCTGCCCCCAGGAGCTTCCCATCCTGTTGGGGAGACAAGGCATACCCTGCACAAAACAGTCTGTAAGCTGTGCAGACCCGGGGCTGACGTATGACAGGTACTGCATGTGGCTGTCAAGCTGCTAAAAGCAGCTGAACCCTTTTAAAAAATGACATGAAGGAAACTCAAATGCATATCACTAAGTCGCAGATGCCAGTCTGAAAAAGCTACATACTGTATGAGTCCAACTATATGACATTCTGGAAGAGGCAAAACTATGGAGACAGCACAAAGATCAGTGGTTGCCAGGGGTTAGGGAGGGATGAAAAGGCGGTGCACAGAGGATTTTTAGGGCAGTGAAAACTACTTGGTATGACACCACCATGGTGGATACATGTCATTATACATTTGTCCAAACTCGTAGAATGTGCATCACCAAAAGTGACCCCTAATGTTAGCTATGGACTCTGGGTGAGGATGATGTGTCAATGCAGGTTCATCAGTTGTAATTAACATCCCACTCTGGTGGGGGAATGTCAATAGTGGAGGAGGCGGTGGGGAGGATGGGGGAGTATGAAAAAATTGCTGTACCTTCCACTCAATTTGGCTGTGAGCCTAGAACTGCTTTAAAACATAAAGTCTATTTTTTAAAAAATGACATCCTACACTGCACACCTATAGAAGAGACCAAAGTGAATCTGCTCAGTTTGAGGGGAGGGGACCTCTCCTGAGCCACCGAGGCCCCTCTGAGGGACCCTAGGATCCCTGGGAACTGGAATAGGGAATCACAGCTCTAGGGGCTGCTGTAACAGACAATCCAACACACACAGCAGAAAGCCCTCCCCTGAGCAAGCCGTTTGAGGGGCCTTGATCAGACAACACGCTGCAGCCCTTCGCCAACAATCAGCTAATTCGAAGGAGATCCAGGGCTGGGAGAGCTGACCCACTCACTCTTCCTCCCAAATTCACCCAAGGTGTACTTGTTCTAGAATGTTGGCTCCCTGAGAAAGAACAGGGCCCCACTGGCAGAGCCCATCAAACATGGTCTGCTTGCTGGTCCAGGGACCCCAGGGCTTGGGGGTCAAGGTTCCTGGGGGAGCTAACCACTCATCAGGAGGCTCCCGGCCAACATGTGGTCAGGACAGAGGGTGCTGGAGGATGGAGATACACCTCCCTTGGGGCAGGTATCAATATCGACTCTGCTTCCCCCAGCAGCCCTTGGAAACATAAGGGCACACTCCAACATCCTAGACACCAGGATGGCCGTAACCACCCTGCGTGCCTCTGCCCAATTACACACAACCTGTCTTTATTTCAACATACATGTTCACAGCTCATTTGATATTGACTATATCTCAATTTGGGCTATTTCCTGATAATATTTGAGCAATCCTCCAAAGCCCACTTAAAGTTTGTGGTCACTACCGTTCATCTAAAGGGTCTTTTCCTTATCCTTGGGGCAGTGAAACTACTTTCCCCTCCTTCTTATCTGCTCTTGGATTTGGGGTTAAGGCATTTCTACAAAGCAGAGCCACTCTCTTTCCATGTGCTCTCTCACATCACAGGCTAACTGCAGGTGTGGCCGCAAGATGCTGAGGTGTCTTGTTGCAGGTCCAGGCTAAAAAGCACAGTGTTCAAACACATGGAGAGAAGAAAGGAACCCTTTAACTTTCTGAGTGACTGTCTATGCATTATAAATAATTTTTTGGCCTAGATTTTAGAGTGACATGCAACCTCCTTAGCCAAAAAAAGCTCTGTTCCTGCCCTAGTTTGCCCATTATAAATTATTTGTGAGCCAATAACACCCAGCTCATTATTGCTCTGTTCTCTTCTTCAATGGGTGTAATGACGACCAACACGGCCTGGCAGAGGCTCCAATGAAGGTTCATATCATTAGTGATAAAAACACAAGCTTGTTTCCGTCAGCCTCTGCCTGGGACATGCCATGGTGCCCACTGGAAATCGGTCACCGTCATCTGGCTCCGCAGCTATGAGGCCAGAGAAAGAAAATGAACCTGGAATGACCTTCTTTCCAACAAGGAGGTACGCTGGGCAGGCCCCGAGACCACCACACACAAGCACTGGGTGGACAGGATGAAAGACACTTCAAAAATTGGGCTTTGGGTTCTTTTTTAAGGTGTTATTGACATTGAATAAAATTCACCCATTTTAAGTGTAGAGTTGGGTGAATTTTGGTAACTGTGTAACCAACACCACAACCAAGATATACAACATAATGTACACATGTCCCCTCACCCTAACAGGTTTTTTCCCGTGTCTTTGTTGTGGATCCCCCAACCACAGCCACAGGTAACCACTGATCTGTCAACTTAGCGCCACCTTTTCTAGAATTTCATGTAAATGGAATTACATAGTATGTAGTCTTTGACTTTTATTTAGCACAAAGTTTGTGAGATGCATCCATGTTGCTGCACATATTAATATTTCATTCCTTTTTACAGATGACTAGTACTTTGTTGCATGAATATGCTACAACATTTGGGTTGTTCCCAGGTGGGGAGTATTAAGAATAATGCCATTCTGAATACTTGTGTACAGATCTCTGTGTAGACACAGGCATTCATTTCTCTTGGGTAAATCCAGAGGCATGAAATTGCTGGGTCATATGCTAAACATATTTTTAACCTTATAAGACATGGCCAGACTATTGTACAAAGCTGGCTAGACCATTTTTGCATTTCCACCAGCAGCGTATAAAGTGTCCCAGTTGCTACAATTCTTGCCAACACTTGATACTGTCAATCATTTTTTTTTTTACTTTAGCTACTGAAGTGTTATGTTTGTGGTTTCAATTCGTGTTTCCTGATGACTAGTGATGTTGAACATCTTTTTGCGTGCTTAATGGCCATTCATATATCTCCTTTGGTGAAGTGTTTGTTCAAATCTTCTGCCTCTTTTTCAATTGGATTGTTGTTGTCTTCTTGAGTTTAAGAGAGAGAGAGGGAGAAGGGGGAGACAGAGAGAGAGAGAGAGAGAGGAAGGAAGGGAAGGGTATGTGTGTGTATGCTTTGAATATACATTGATATAAGCCTCACCCTTTGATTTTCGAATGTGGGGCTCAGAGAGCCCTAGGTTATCTGTTCTGAAGTGCCTTTATTGGCCATCTTGGGAAGTTTGGTTACATAGTTAACATTTGCTGGGCACTGACTATATAACAGGTACCATATGACCTGCTCTACATATAATGAATTTAATCCTCACAACAACCCCATAAGGTAGGTACTATTATCATCCCCATTTCACAGGGAAGGAGCTGAGGCACCGAGCGGCTGTGTAACTCACCGGCATCACAGACTAGGAAGTGGCGGCGCAGGCTGGCTCCAGCACCCACGCCACGAAGCAACGCACTCTCCTGCCTCGTCCTATAGCTACCCCCAAATCACTGTGGCATGATCCATCATGGAGCTATGGACACAGTGCTCCAGGAGCACAGAACTGAGAGTGACTAATTCTGGCTGCTTAAATTTATAGCACAGAAACTAAACACACCATTCAGAAAAACGGCCTTGCACGCTAACAGGACCCCAGTGTTTGTGTTCCCCGTCGGTGGAGGATACTGCAGAGAACCAAGGGAAGATTGTGACTCCAGCCCCAGCTCCTAGGAAGAGCGGCCTTTCCCACTGTCATGGTTACCTGTGGTTGTCAGCATGCCTGCTCACCAAATATTTCTGGTTTGCCTTCTAGACAGAGTAGGATTGCACTTCCCTGCCCCTGGAAGTTAGGCGTGGCCCCATGACTCACCTAGGCCAAGAACCTGTCGGCACAAATAGCATGGTTGGTCCTCAGGAGAAGCATGGAGTGTCCGTGTATAACCTACCCCATTCCTTCTTCCTACCTCGGCAACAAGAGAGATGAAGCCTCTCCCATCCTGGTCTCTGAGTGGGGACATCTCACAGCGAGGGCCCCGGCAGCTCTGTGTTACACATACTGGGTTTACTGAGATTTGGGATTGTTTGTTTCCACAGCACAATGCAGCCTATCTGGATGGACTGAGGCAGAAAGTCACCCATGGGGCCTGAACTCAATGATCCGTTTAACTGCAATATAGACAGTGGGGGAACAGGTTACCTTCCAGGCCCCATCCTTGGCATTAACGGGACTTTACATTTTTAAATTGCTTTTAATTGACTAATAATAATATAGATATTTATGGGGTACAATGTGATGTTTCGATATGTGCATACAATGTAGAATGATTAAATCAAGCTAATTAATGTACCCATCACGTCAGTTACTTTTTGTGGTTAGACATTTGAAATGTACTCTCTTAGCAATGTTGAAATACACAATACTGTACAATATCATTAACTATAGTTACCCTACTGTACAACAGATCTAAAAAACATATCCTTCCTGTCTAACCGAAACTCCTCTCCTTAGCCTAACATCTCCCGATTCCCTCCCCCTTTTCCAGGCCCTTCTGACACTTCTGACTTGAGGGTCCTCCAGATCACAGTAATTAGAAACAGGAGGATATCCTTTGTCCTCTTCTCTGATTAGCACTTTTTATGCACAAGGAACTCCCGCAAGGAAAAGTGAAGAGGTCTTCACAGCTGTTATACAAGGCACAGTGTGACACGGCCAGGTGAGAAGTTCCAACAAACTGCGAGGGGGTTCACCAGGGAGCGAGACCAGCCACGTGAGGTGGTCAGGGAAGTCTTGTGGGGGGCTGGACGTGAGGCGGCTGGACACGTGGCTGGCCGGGTGGTGGGGAGGATAGCCCAGGGAAAAGCTGGGTGGCCAAGAGTGAGGGGAGAGTTGCGGAAAAGTGGGAAGGAAAGTGCAAGGAGGTGGATGAGAAAAAAGAGGTTGAACACGTAACCTTAAATAGCAGAGCAGGCAACCTAGTCTGAGCTCTCCAGGGAGTCTGGAACAGGGTGCTGATGGACTGTCTGAAGGAGGGAGACTGGTCAGGACATCAGGAGAAGGGGAAGGGGGACCCAACTTAGGGGGAAGTGAGCAGAGAAGGAAGGATCAACGCAGACTTTCACCCAAAAGCACAACACTGCTCTGACCCCCATTTTGCTCTGGGGCACAGTTCTATACTTGTTAGCACACATACAAATTTATGTAGTCATCATCGCAATCAAGACACAGAACAGTTCTCTCCCCAGCTCCCTCATTCCCTCCACTCCCTTGACTCCGGCCAGCTCTGCTCTGTGCTCCATCAGTATGTTGTCTTTTCAAGAACGTCATAACAATACAGTCGGGCAGCCTGTCACCTTCTGAGCCTGGCTTCTGCCCAGCAGAATGCCTTTGAGACTTATCCAAGTTGCCGTGCCTATCGATAGCTGTGCTTTCTCACTGTCGGGTAGCTTCCTATCGCATGGATGCTCCACAGCCGGGCTGCTCATTCACCCAGTGAAAGAAATTGGGGTTGTTTCTGGTTTTAGTGATTATGAATAGAGCTGCTATAAACGTTTGTGTACAGGTTTTGGGGTCAATGTGTTTTCATTTCTCTGAAGTAAATAACCTAAGAGGACAATGGCTGGGTCATATGGAAAGAGTATGTTTAACTTTATAAGAAACTGCCAAACTAATTTCCAGAGTGACCACACCATTTCAATTGCCCGCCGGCAACGTGTGAGTGATCCAGCTGCTCCACATCCTCAAGGAGACTTAGCACTGTCAGTACTTTAAGTCTTAGCTAATCTAAGAAAGGAGCAGTGATACTTTATCAGGTTTTAATTTGCATTTCTCTAGTGGCTAATGACACTGAACATCTTTTCATGTACTTTTTTTTGCCATCTGTATATTCTCTTTGGTGAAGCATCTGCTCACATCTTGTGCCCATTTTTAAACTGGGTTGTTTCCTTATTATTGACTTTTGAGAATTAGTTATATATTCCGAATACAAGTCTTTTGTCTGATTTGTCAATATTTTCTCCCAGACTGTAGTTTGTCTTTTCATTCTCTTAACATTAGCTTACAGAGTAAGTTTTTTTTTTTTTAAATTTCAGAACATTATGGGGGTACAAATGTTTTGGTTACATGGATTGCTTTTGTTCTGCTTGAGTCAAAGTTATAAGTGTGCCCACCACCCTGATAGTGTACACTGTACCCGTTAGGTATGATTTCACCCATCTCCTCCCCTCCCCCCCACCTGCATGATTTCCGTTGAGTTTTCCTTCCATCTGTGCACATGAGTGCTGATTGGTTAGTTTCAATTGAATAGTGAGTACATGTGGTGTTTGTTTTTCCATTCTTGTGAGACTTCACTTAGGAGGATGGCCTCCAGTTCCCTCCAGATTGTTGCAAAAGGTATTCATTTTTTATGGCTGAGTAGAACTCCATGGTATACATATACCACATTTTATTAATCCACTTATGAACTGATGGGCCCTTGGGTTGATTCCACATCTTCGTGACTGTGAATTGTGCTGTAATAAACATTCTACGGAAAGTGTCTTTTTGATAAAATAACTTCTTTTCCTTTGGGTAAATACCCAGTAGTGGGATTGCTGGATCAAATGGCAGGTCTACCTTTAGATTTTGAGGAAGTCAAAGTTAACAATTTTTCTCCGATGCATTGTGCTTTTGGTGTTAGGTCTCGGAACTCTTTGCCTAATCTTACAGGCCACAAATACTTTCTCCTATGTTTTCTTCTAAGGATTTCAGAGTTTTACACATTTTACATTTATAATCCATTTTGAGTTAAGTGTTGATTTTTATTTCATGAGTAGATGTTAAATTTTGCCCAATTTTTTCTGCATCAATTGATACAATCATATGGTTTTGCTTCTATGGACTGCTAACATGATGAATTACACTGATTGAGTTTTGAATACTGAATAGCCTTGCATTCTCTGGATAAACTTTCCTTGGTTGTGATTTTAAAATATATATATATTTACATGTATATTGTTAAATATGATTTGTTAATGTCTTGTTGAGGATTGTTGCATCTGTGTTCATGAGGAATATTGATCTGCAGTTTTCTTTTCTCATATTGTCTTTGTCTTGGTAATGCTGGTCTCATAAAATAAATTGGAAAGTATTTCCTCCTTTTCAACTTTCTGGAAGAGACTGCATAGAATTGGTGATATTTTTTCTTTTCATGTCTGACAGGATTCACTACTGAAATCATCTTGGACTGGAGATTTCTTGTTCAGAGTTTTAACCACAAATTTAATTTATTAGTTATAGGATTCTTTAGGTTTTCTCTTTCATCTTGTGTGAGTTTGGTAGCTATGGTTTTTAAGTAATTGGTCCACCTCATTTAAGTTGTTGGATTTATGTGGATACAATTATTTATGGTGTTCTCTTAAGGTCCTTTTAATATCTGAGGGGAGTGTAGTGATGATAGTCCCTCATATTGTTGCTATTGGTAATTCACATCTTCTTTTTTGGTCAGTCTTTCAATAGGCTTATTAATTTTATTGATCTTTTTTTAAAAAATCACCTTTTAGTTTCACTGATTCTTCTCTATTTTTTTATTTTCAATCTTATTGATTTCTGCTCTTATATCTATTATATCAATCCTTGCTATGAATTTATTTTGCTCTTCTGTTTCTAGTTTCTTAAGGTAGAAGCTTAATTGTTGATTTGAGATCTTTCTTCTTTTCTAATATGATGATTTAATATTGGAATTTTCCCTCCAAGCACTGCTTTAGCTACAACCCACAAAATTTGAAATGTTGTACTTCCATTTTTATTCAGTTAAAAATGTTTTCTAATATCCTTGAGACGTTCTTATTGATCCATGGATTACTTTGAAGTCTGTTGTTTAATTTTAAGTTTTGGAGATCTTTCTAATATAACTTAAGTTCATCTAGATTTATTTATATTTGTTTTATGAAGCAGGATTTGGTCTAGCTTGGTAAATGTTCAATATGTACTTGAAAATATGTATATTCTGTTATTGTTGAGTGGAATATTTAATGAATGTCAAGCAGATTCTGTTGGTTGATGGTGTTTTTCAGTTCTTTTATATCCTTGCTGAATTTCAGTCCATTAGTTCTATTACTATGAGAGGCATATTAAAGACTCATCTCAGTTCTTCATGTATTTGAAAGCTTTGTTTTTAGGTGTATATATATGCTTAGGATTATTATCTGTTCTTGATCCTTTATCATTATATAATATCACTCTTTATTCCTGGTAAATTTCTTTACTCTGAAGTCTACTTCATTTGATATTAATATAGCCACTGTGGCTTTCTTTTAATTAGTGTTTATATGGTATATCATTTTCATAGTTTTACTTTTAATTCACCTATATCATCATATTTAAGGTGAATGTCTTGTGCACAGCATATATTTAGGTTATTAAAAAATCCACTATGATAATCTCTTTTAGTTGACATATTTAGACCATTTATACTTAATGTAGTTATTTGTCTGTTTGGACTTAGGTCTTCTATTTTTAACACCTGTTTTCTGTTTTTTCTACTCTTTATTTTTGGTTATTGTGCCTGTTTCCCCCTTCCTGCCTTCTTTTGGGCTATTTAAATATTTATTAGTATTTCATTTTAATTTTTCTATTGTTTTTCCTCCTATATTTCATTGTATAGCACTTAGTAATAACTCTAAGAATTGTAATACTTAAACTTCTCTTTTCAAAGCCCACTTAGAATATTTTACCATTTCAAATGGAATCTAGAAACTTTTCTCTATATAGTTCCTTTTACCATCCTGTTTTTTTTTAATGTTATAGTTGTCTTATGTCTATATATACAAATACTGGACACACTATCAGATTATGCTATTTTTTAAAATGCCCGATTTTTTATTACATTTTGCCAAATATTTACCATTTGTTATTTTCCTTTATTCTTCATATTCCAAGTTTCTGTCTGGTATCATTTCCTTTCTGTTGGAAAACTTCCTTTAGTAATTCTTTCAGAGCAGGTCTCTTGACAAGAAGTTTTCCTTTATTTGAGAATATCTTCATTTTACCTTCATTCCTGAAGGATATCGTCCCTGGATATAGAATTCTAGGTTAACAGCCCTTTTCTTTTGACATTTTAAGAATATCGTGGCACTATCAGAAGGCTTCTATAGTGTCTGATGAGAAAACCAGAGTGCTATTTAAACACGTCCCACGTGGCCACCTTGGGTGGTGGTCTATCCTGAAGTTCAGACCCGAAAGTCTATGGTGTGCTGCTCAAGATCAGATCCATGCCCAACTTTACAGGGTCACTTTCCTGAGCTCCTCCCTCTCTAAAATCTGCACAGTACCTTCAGGTTCCTAGGGAACAAAAACGTTCCCTTGGCCAGAAAGCTTGCTCTTTATTTATCCTGCTCTGCTTCACACTTCCCACATCTGCACTTTCATCTGAGGCCAAGCAGTAGGAAGATAGAGAGGGTGAAAAAAGCAACAGGGTTTCATCCCATCCTCCTGGAACTTTAGCTCCTGTGATTGGAGAGATAGCTTCCTCTCCCTCAGCATAAAAGGTTCCATGTGGATCCCCACTGGCACTGTTGCTACCGCTACGCTGTCTGGGGATCACTTACAGAGCACAAGGAAATGGAGAAAAGAACAAAAAGAGAGAGATTTCACTGTACTCAATCTGAGCATTAGAAGACCCTGTCCCCACTCCTCAGGCCAGTGCTAGAGGGCTTCGCCTGTCCTCACTCCATCAGAAGATGCCCACGTCTGGGTAAGGGGCTGACTGAGTCTAGGCTAAGGGATACTACAGGGGAAAAATGGTGAATGCACTGCTGGTTCAATGCTGCTTCGAATTCAGCTACCTCCCCGATCTGCCCCCTGCTATTTACTTTTCAGCGTCCTCAAATAGCTGTTCTACGCATTCTGCCTATGTTTTATAACTGTATCAGTACGACGGACAGGATGAAGCAGACTGACTCCATCTTACCAAGATCCAGAACCTTTATATATCTTTTCACACTTCTTTAGTGACTTTGTAAAAGACCCATAGGAATCAAAAGGTGGGAGTAGAGATTCTGAAAGGCTGGCACAGGGACTGCAAATAAGGCCCTTTTGCAGGAAAGCATATGGGTGAGCTGGATATCAGTTGTAAGTGACTCGAAGAAACCTATTTCTGGGTAGTTCTTGCAGAACAAAGAGAATGACAGATGAACTGTGCAGGCCCTTCTTCCTTGGTATTAGTGTATCACTCTGTTATGAGCTAATATTAAAAAAGGATCAAAAAGAAACCACCACTGCATATTAATATTGGGTTTTATTAACCCAATAAAACTGCTGTCCTATGCTTCCCTACCCACAGAGAGTAGATTTGGGCTCCCATACTGGCCTAGCTAGGGCACACAGGGTGGGAGGCTGAGACACAGGTCTCCAGACCTCTGGAATTCCAGAGGGGGGTTGTATCTGCAGCTTAGGATCTAAGTGAGACTGAGCACAGTAGTGCCACACTTACAACGAGACCGTGTTTAAGGTATATCAAGAGGACTGAAGGAAGGAGAGGCACCACGTGAGGCAAGGCAGGAGGAGACCATGGTTCTAAGACAAAGCATCATGGAGGAGAGACGTGTGCACACATATGTGTGCCTAGATATACACATGTATACCGCCCTTGGGCTTCTCCACCAGGTGGAATCCCAAAGGCCCTTCTCTCAGGCAATTTCATGAGACAGATGCACATTATACACACCATGCTCAATGTTGCTCTCCTGTCCTTCTCAGTGGGGAGATGGTCATGGTGTGCACACTTAGTGTGCAGGACTGGGCTTCACACCTAATGGCCCAAGAGGTATGACAGTGGCTGGGACAGGGATTAGGTCCTTCTGGGGGAGCCTGTGGCACAGAGGAGGAAGGGACATGCTTGTCTCCCACCCTTGCTGAGAGGCCCTGAGGCAGGAAAAGAGAGTTTGAGTGTACAGGGGAATGTGAACGCACACCCCAAGCTTGTGTCCTCGGCCTTCTCTCTTCCTTAAATTCACAAGGACACTTGGACAGTGGTGCAGGTGTGTCTTATACATCACCAAAAATCCTGTGTTTCCTTCAGGGGAAAAACTGTATCAAAACCCCTGATCTGTGAGCTGGATCAGGAATGAGCATAAAATCAGTGAAAAGAGAAAAAAAAATCTATCATCCCAAGCAGGCTTTTCCTTTTCATCCATTTCATGTGCAGACTGGTCTGGCTGGCAACGTCTTCAGTTTAAGCATCTCCGGCATCCATTGGGAAACCATCCACGACATCTAACAGACTTCCATGCTACTCGGATGCTTTTCCTGGCGTTTAATCCCAACAGTGCCATCTTTTAAATCGGCCCCACTAAATCTAGTTCTGTTAACTGAGCGAATAGGACATCCTGATGGGGGGAAACAGAAGATGCCCTCTGAATCAAACACTGTTGATCAGATGAAGTGAAAGCTAATAAATCAAATGCTTCCCAATAAAGCAGGAAAGCTCTGTTTAGAACTGGAGAGGGAGGCGCTGGCTCCCCTTGCTGCCGAGAACAGCTGGGTTTTGAATAATAGGTATAATGGTACGTACGAGAATGAGTACACAGCTCCATGAAGAGTGGCTTTTGTCCTTGGAGGGTCTCCATGGTGAGGAGCTACAGGCATTCCATGAGGCGTCTTATTTTCATGTTCCCAATCACCACCGGAAGTTAAAGGGTGGTTACGGGAACAAGGGTGTCAGGACAGTGTGGCTTGGCTGAGATGAGCATTACGCAAGGCTTCAGAACATGCCACTTCTCACCCTGGTTCTGCCACCTATGCCAGGAGAGAGTGGGCAAAGCACTCCCAGCCCATGGGCCTCAGTTTCCTATTGTGAGGACATCCATATGGTCATTTTTAACACAGAGCATTTTAAATTCTCTGAAATTCCCCCCATCAAAAGATGGGTTCTAATTCCCCTCCCCTTGACTATGGGCTTGGTGACTGGCTTCTAGTGAGCAGAACGCAGCAGCAGTGACAATGCTTGACTTCCAAGACCAGCTATTAAGAGGAGAGGCAGCTTCCCCCAGCCCTCTCTGTCATGATGCTTGCACTTGAACCCAACCACGTGTGTGCAGAAGCCATACCTCCACAGGGAAAACCACAGACCCAGCGGAGGTCCCAGCCAACAGCTAACATCAACCACTAGCCATGGGAGGAAGCATGTCTTAGACAGTTCCACACCACCATCTTGGAGCCACCCCAGCTGATACCACATGGAATGAGACAAGTGCTCCCTGGCAAGCCCTACCCTCATGGAAGATCCATGAGCAAAATGAACATCATTGCTTTAATCTCTCAAGTTTTGGGGTGGTTTGTTACATAGCAACAGGTACCCAGAATACTTAGTGCATAAAATAGAGACTCACTGATTTCTAAGTTTCCTTCCAGATGGGGCATTCTGGTGTGTCTCGCCTAGGGTAACCAGTTCCACATGATAGGATGCTACAGGAAGTGACAAGATTGCAGGATTAGGCATCCCAAATCTGAGTTTTATAAACTGAGCAAACTGAACCTTTAGAGAAGGCGTATCGGGACTAGTCTCAAGTATCTTTCTTTTGTTGTCTCCCCAGTGCCTGAGACTGAGGTAACATAGGGAACTCACATTTCTTGTACAACTGAAATGTACCAAGTAGGTGCTCACAGTCAACCCCTGAAGCTACAACTGTGGCATACAAGGCTCAGAGGCATGAAATACATTTTAAGCATCGTCTACATGAAAACAGTCCTGTCCATAAAAGGTGAACTTTGCTAAAGAATAAATTAGAGTCTGATCACTCACATTAACGAAGAGCTTGTAACAGCATTTCTGTCAGGATTGGATGGAAATGTACAAAACATACTGATGGAAAATATGCCAAAATATTAACAGTGGCCATCTCTAGGCGATGTGATTATAAATGATCTTTGTTTGCTTCTTTAAACGTTTCAGCATTTTCCAAATGCCATTTTGATATTTTATGTAAAAGAAAATGTACAGAAATGATGGGAATGAAGTCAGCGTATCTATTGCCTAAGAAGTGTTGGTCAAAGGGTCCTCAGTGGAAAATCAAGAAGAATTACTTGGAGAAAGGGAAAGGACCATGGCCAGAGACAGTTATTTTGTTGTTATTATTTTTGTGTTTTTCCAGATTTTTAAAAAATGGCCAGGTTGTATAAGATTGAATGGATTTTTATTTATTTGCTAATTGCAGTCTTAGCACCTTTAATGTGCTAAGAAGCCCCGAAATTCTCCAAAAGTAAGAAAGAGTAAATGCACAGTCCAAACTTGTTTTGGGGGGCGCTTCCTGGGACTGGTGTTCCCCACACCACCTTGTGGGTAACCCTGGCATAAAGCAAGGTCCATGTACAGTCAGGGCAGCCCCCTCTGACGGTCAGGCCTGGGCCCTGCGGACAGGTGCATCCCTCCTTGCTTCTGTAACTCAGGTGGCGCCCTGTGCACAGTGAGGAGGTGGGTGTGGGGGCATCGCTGAGCTCAGAGCCTTAAGCAGTTTGGTGCAAGAAGACAATGTCATCTGGGTGTGTGGGGAGAAGTCACCTCGCGTGGGACAAGATGGGTCAGGCCGATGCCACCCTCATCTCATGGAAAACGTGTGGAACTCAGGATGTTTTTTACTGCAGAGATTTGGCAAAGCATCTGGGGGTGGCTGACGGCAGTTGAGGCTGTCTGTTCTCTAGAGATGCAACGGGAACATCTTTCCTCTTAACCACAGTTAGTAGAAAGAGTCTGGGCCCAAATGGGAATCTGGCCTAATTTCACAGTGACTCTTAGTTAACGGTTACACGGGCACCATTTAACTAGAGCACAATCCTTAGGAACTTGCCACCAAAATTCTAAAAGAGGAATGTTTATCCTTTTCTAAAGAAAGGCAGCATTTTCAAGAGAGTGGATTTCTGATCATCCTTTTTCAATTTAAAATTTATTGAAATTATTGAAAAGCCTTTTAGTGAGCTGCCTTTTGCCTCAGATGCCCCCAGAGAGGCTCTGAATCTCCCTGAGCTAAGATATTCCCAACTTTCTAAGCCTGCCAGGCACATGCTTCTCTGACAATTCTTCTTAGCCTACCCAAGGACCCCAGCAGAGTCAAAGCCAAAAGCCCCCAATCGAGGGAGGCCCCCTTTCCATTCTGCTGTTTACTGGGCCACAGCAAGAATTAGCATTCTGCCTGCAAGTACAGTTCTTGTTTTCCCTTTGAGAACGGAATCACTCATCTGGAAATTACAGGGTAATATAAATGAATCGCGTGTCCTGTTACCTCCTGTGTTCTTGCAATGCCTGCTGCTACCTTAATCACCAAGCAAAGTAAACAAAAAGGAAGCCTCAAACATTTTTTACTGTCATTTTTTCCCTGTGTCAGAGCTTATGATGATGTCAGTAAAATCCAACCCAAAGCCTATGACAGAAAATCACAGCACGACGGGCTCCAGCTGGGAAGGTCAATATACTGCAGAATGCAGAGCACCAGGCACTTTCCTCCTGCACTGTGTCCACACACGGGGCTCTCCGCACGCGTGCACGGAGCTGAAGCCCTCCTAGTTGGCTACAATCTTACTGGACAGACCTTTCCCTTCAGATGTAAAGAACTTACATTCAAAGAAACAATATAAATGAAATGAGATCGATCTCTCCTCTTTACCATGTTACTCTCCCCAAGAGAGCAGTTGGCTGGGAAGGTTGAGCTTACAAATTTGATCACCATCCTGGCTTTGCCTAACACAGACTCTGCAAGATATGTTTTTTTCTCCTTTATGCTTGTTTTCACGAATGCATCCCTAACTTGCCTGAAAGCTCTTTGAGGGCAGGATAACACCCTGCATCCTCTTCTGTAGCTTCCACTTGCTTGCCACGCTACTTGGTTCAACAATACAGCCAGAATGGTCTTAGTCACTGGTCCACATCAATGAACTACCCCATTTCCTAGTCCTCTACCTGGGGGGACAGAAGAAATAACCAGTTTCCAAATGGCTAAAGCTTTTCCTTCTGAAACATCTGCTTCTGCAAAATGGCACCTACAGGCTTCTTGTTTGTTGTGTTTGAACTCCTTCCTTTCGCCTGAACCATTTTATCAGTGTTGAGACTAAGGATTAGGGTCAAAGAGTAATAAACTGTTTAGTTTGTGTTTCAGAACCAGCATTCACTCTATCGAGAACCCTAAGAATCAGCTAATCTGGCCTGATCCTCTTGATTCTCATGAACAAAAGGCAGCACAGCCATAACCCCCTCCCCCACCTTCCCTCCACTACGAGGCATGGGGTTAGGGAAACGAAACCTCACAGCTGATAGGACAGCAGAGGTCACGTACTTGTTTAATATTGGATCAGAGGAAGACGTGAACATGAACCAGTTTCTTCCTAACCACCAGGTGCTCATTTGTATCAAGAAATGGAGTAAACTGTATTTTACAATACAGTAAATTTATAGACATGCTTTCTTTGGAAAGCTAGAATTCCTATCAGCACTTACTGTCCCAACCCCTCAGAAGGTGGTGAATCAAAAGGAGCAGCTTCCACAGAATGTCACAGAAGCCCTTAGGAACATGACTTTAGAAACTGATGCCTGCATTTGAATCCCTGCCTGTCACTGACTGGCTGTGTGATCCCTGAGCCTCGGGTTTCCCAACTGTAAAATGGGGCTAATAATAACCTAACTTGAGGGTATTGTGAGGCTCAGAGAGTTACTGTGTGTCAAATGCTCCAGGTGTTTTAGCTTTTGTTTTCAGCATTGTGGACACCACACTGTGCTGGGGGCTTAGAAACCACTGCATTCAATTCCTGCATTCATCCCTGGAAGAAGTTGCTACTATTATCACCCCACTTTACAGAAGAAGAAACTGAGGCTAAGAGAGGTTTGGTAACTCCAAGGACAGACAGTAATGGTGGCAGGAATCACAGTCAGGCCTGTCTGATCCTAAGCCTGCGCACTTCCCGCTCCAGCACATGGCTGCCTGGATGGCCACACGCTCCCCCCGACCCCCAACCGCTACGTTGCATCAGAATGAGAAAGACTCGCTCATGGCCAGAACACAGAATGGCAACTGTGAACTTCATTATCTAGGGATTCCAAATCACTCTCAAATAGTTGCCTTCTTGAGCACAAGGACTATGTTTTTGCATCTTCCCTAAAGAAAATAGCACACAGTTCTGAACACACCACAGGCACTCAATTAATACTCAGTGGATTTACAAGCAAATGCACAGAAGAAAGTGGAACCATGCCCTGGCTCAGAATACTTGATCAAACAATCCAATACACCATGAATTCCCCAAAGTGTTGAAAGCCTTGCCTAACACAAAGCATGTTTTCTGAGGCCAATGAGAGTTTTGACCTCAAGTTAAAACATTTCTAATCTCATCAAAAATATTGTGAGAGTGAAAACATTTCAGGTCCGGCCTCCAGGTGGGATTTGGGCAAGGGTCTCCCAAGGTGCTCCAATAAAAATTGCCTTGAAAAGAATACAATCTTAGTTTGTGTTCGTTTTATTTTTGTTTTTCCCAAGTGTGAGGACAGATACTGCATTATTGCTGTTTTTTCTGGATGTTACCAAACACCCTAAACCCGTGTCCCTATCTGAGGGTGAGAGGAGGAGTGTGGCCAGCAGTCTTACCGCCTGGGCGGTTGTGCAAAGGAGGTTTCCAAGCAGAGAAGTTTTGGGGTGGGGGTGGGGCATGCCCATGGCCCAAAGCAAAAGGGGAGGGGAATAAAGGAAAAGAAACTGCACACAAAGTGATTTATTTCTAGGATCTTTTAGCCCAGATTTTTTTTGGCATGTCTATATTTGCTGATTTCTGTGTATAGTAGAGCCTAAACATTCATTTTTATCTCTTCTTGATATAGAGGTGAGCAGTGCACCAGCAAGGCAGGGCTCAGTCTCTAGGGGGTTGGGACAGTGATAGCGAAGATGACGATGGCAAAAGTAAAACTCCTGTGGACTCCAAAGTCACATCAGAATGCAGCTCTTAGTCTGGTCTACCAGGAAGACTGAATTTGTTCTTACATGAAGAGAGTCTCTTGTGGTCCAGAGGATTATCAGAGTCCAAGGTTAAGGAATCCTGTATCTGACTTCTCATTCTGCCACTTACTAGAGCTTTCTGATCTCTGACAAGTTACTCAACCTTGTTGAACCTTAGTTTTCTCATCTGTAAAATGGGAATCACAATGATACACACCCCAAAAGAAGGTCGAGGAGATGATATGAAATGATGCATACAAAAGTACTCAGCTTGGTACTGGGGTATAGATTGGGGTATACAGGAAGCACCTAATGAATGCTGGCCACCACTGCTGTTCTTTCCATTATTGCTAAAAAGAATACCCTTATTATGAATAAATGGATCATTGTCAAGTGTGGTGAATTTTCACATAGATGCAGTGCTGAATACTTAAAAAGAGCCCCTCAGTGTATTTTGTGGCTGATTCCCAGGATGACCCAGAAGGCAGGCAGGACAGACATTAGTACCCTTGTGTTGCAGGTGAGAAAACGGAAGCTTAGAGAGATGGAGAGTTTGTCAGAATTCATTAGCTAGCACAGGGCAGGCCAGGCCCGGGGCCCGGGTCTGTCCCCAGCACTCCAGCCACAGCCTGCTGGAGGAAACCAAAAGGCAAGGTATCCCCGGGGAAAGAACTGGAAGCTAGTCTGCCCACGAGAGGGGGCAAGAGGACTGGTGTGGGCTGGGTTGGTCTATTTGTTAGCTTGTTGCTTGGGACCCAGATGGATTTTGCAACCCTTGTAGATTGTAACTTCAGTTTGCAAAGCACCTCTGCGGGGAGCCGTGGTTCCCAAAGCCAAGTGAAGGGCCTGTTACTTTAGAATGAGCTGGGGGGTTATCTGTGTTGTTGTTTGTTTGAATTTTTATTGCAGGAATTTTGAAACATATGGAAAAGTAGAAATAAGAGTACCATGAGCCTCCAGTGCTGACCGGCCCAGGTTCCCGGGCCTTGTCCCAGGCCAACCCTGTTCCATCTATTATACATTGCTGGCCACTTCGCTGATCCCCGATTTTGTTAAAGGAAATACTGGGGGAGTTTAAAACAATCCAGGCTCCCCGTATACCTTGCAGACTCAGATCTAGCAGGTCTAGGGTGGCTGGACACTTGTGGTCCTCACAGCTGCCAAGCCAGGGGACACGGAAGGACAGCCACCCTACTGCTGCCAGGTTGGGTGGCCTCTGAGGGCTCCGCGGTTTGCAAGTGACAACCAGGCAGTGGGTTCCGTCAAGGGAAGTGGGCAAACCCTTCAGCTGCACAGGCTCACAAGGCTGTCACAGAGAATGGAGCCCTCCACATATAAACTGTGGCAGAGGCAGAGAAGGATGAGAACGGAGGAAGGAGGCTGTGATGAAGGCCATCCAAGAGAGGACGTTCCCTGCTGCCGTGGCTCTACGGCTGGGCCTGCAACCCTGCACCCTAACGTTCTGTAGCGGCCTCCAAGCCATGCGTTCCACATGGCCAGGCAGCCCCCTACTCCCCGATGTTTCCCCAGAGTTAGGCACAGTAAATGCCAACTTGGGCGAACCATGTGAACTAGATGACATTTGACCATCCCTGACTTTCTAAATGTCAACTATATCGCTCTACCTCCCATCTAGTAGGTATTCGGTAAATGTCCAATGAGGGGACAAACAGCGACAGGGTTATGAGAGCTCCCACATACCAGCTACCAAGCTAGTCTTTCTTGCTGAGCCAACCACAGTGCAAGGCGGCTATGATATCTCCAATCTACAGATGAGGAAACTGAGCTGATGTACCTGAAAGTGCTTAGCACAGCACCGGGTGGTTACTGCACACTCACCGTGTGGCAGTGATTACGACTATTATTAATGTTACCCAAAGCCAGGCAGCGCCCCAACAACAGAGCCAGGCCTGCGGGGCTCTAATCAGCCTGCCTTGCTCATCAGCAGCTGTCCTGGAAAAGCAAAGCCAGAGGCCCCTGCAAGAAGACCAGAGTCAACAGGGGTAGCACACGAGCGTGTTCACAACACAGACCACTGGGCGAGTCCCCGACGACGAGCAATTTCGCAGTGAGGAGCAAACCCGAGAGAGCTGGTCTAGAGCATTTACACAGAGCATGGCACTATCTCAAGGGGAGAATGCGCTGACGTGTCCCACACCGCCTGTCTGCTGCTGGTGTGTCCTCGTTCACACGGAGCGCAGGCAGGTGAGACTCGGGCCGGCAGCCCGCCGAGGACGCCGCTGTGCAGGGAGGGCAGCTCCTGCTTACCTCTTTGCTCTGTCTTTCTCATCTTCATCCATTAGATTTTCTATGCAGTTTTTCCTGGGGGGGAGAAAAGAACAGACGATTACTGTCTGCTTCTAGATCTTTCTTACATGTCTTTCTGGTTGTCATCATTTTGGTCTTATCTAACCCACATATCTTAGCCCAGCAGTTCTCAAACTGGTTGGTTTCAGCACCCCTTTACGTGTTCAAAATTCACTGGGGACTCCAAAGCGTTACTGCCTATGTGGGTTAAAAGTGAGCAATGTTTAAACACACGAGCACTCCTTCCACCAGGAGTCAGAGCAATGAAGTCATCAGATGTCAAGTAGCGTCTGGAAAAGCCCCCTGTACACTCGTGAGAGAATGGAAATTTAAAAAAGAAAAAAAAAAGCAAATAATGTGTTAATGATATTTTGAAAAAGTGTCTTGACCTCACAGATCCTAGGGGTTCCGTTTATCTCAATCCTTAAGCCAGCAAGCACCTCCTACACATGCCTGTGATCTGTTAGTAACGTCCACAGGGCATGTTCCCTCCTCCTCACAGGACCCCAGTGGCTGGTGAGGACATCCTAAAAGAGAGCGTTAGTTTATCTGTCCATTCAGATTTACCAACTCCTCTGACAGGTGGTCTGTAGGAATCTGCCCCAAAGGGGTGTAATCTACAGTCCTTCCCTGAAGGCACTTACTCGCCCCTGGGCAGCAAAGACGCACAGATGTGAAAGATTAAGTAACAATCCAGGAATGTTCTTCCTCACTGCCTGGAGCCTCTGCTCTCCCAGGCCACTGGCTCTGTGCCTCTCGGGCCCACGGATCCGGTTTCTTCCCCCACCACACACAGGCCCTGGATCCCTTCACTCCTTAGAGCCACATCCTCGGTTCCTTCTTTCATTCACACACTTTCCAGAGCCCCGCCCATCTGGGATGCTGTCCCGCCAGCCAGCAAACCATTCTCAGGGTGTCTGAGAGCCAGAGCCCGCTGGGGGAACTGTAGGCAGAAGGCCGTGGTGGTTGAGAGAGCACAGTGTGACCGAGGTAAGGGTGGTGACCTCAGAGAAGCCGAATCACCACTGCCCACAGGCATCTGTGCTCAACACACAGCGTCTCAAGTCAGAACTTCAAAACCAATGCTAGAAATTACTCCCAACATTTAAAGATTTAGATAAAATTTTTTAATGGAGCAAACGAGTCTTTCTCTGCAATAATTTAGTTTTGTGATTTTGGTCACCTATGTGCACAAGCCAAAGCAAGGAAGAGGCATCCTGCAGCCATGGCCTCTGTTTACATACATGCCCCGTGCAGTCAGCGGCAGACACAGTCAGTGATAGACTAGCGAGAAACACTGTTTAGAAGTTGAGGCTTGTATCATAATTAAATCAGAGTTACCACATCTGTAAACAGGCCTGTGCTTAATGTTTTCCAGATGGAATCTGTTCAAAGTTTTACGACATGAACAATGCATTGTCAATTCATTTACTGACACCCTACCTCAGGCCTGTGCTTCCAAGGATAGTGGCAGCTGCCCACATGCCCACGGCATGAGCAAGGACCCAGTCAAGCCACGTCCCTTACCAGGACACACACTGGACAGAACGTGTCCACAGGAGGGCTGTGCTGCAGCTTTCGGTCCACTATCCTGAGGTCCTGGGATCCTGTTTGGATGACCGGAGTTGCTTAGTCATAAACTAAGCATCTAAAAGTGACTAATAGCTATTCTTTATCGACCACATCTTCTTTGATTTATATCTGTTTATCCTTAAACATTTCCTGAATCCATGAAGCTTGGATTGACCCACACCCAACTTCCTCCTCTTCCCCGCCCCTCCCTCTTCCCTGCCCGACGTCTCACCTGAGCCCTGTCTAAGCCACTGGCTGAACTGCACCTGCCACTGTAGCACCTGCCACAGAAGCTCCATACCAACGTCCTTACTATTTTGTCACCTCTCTTGTCTCCCATCTTTACCCCATGTATTGTTTTTAACTTTAAAAAAATTGTGGCGAAATACACATAATAAAATGTACCATCCTAACCATTTTTTAGTGTACAGCTCAGTAGTATTAAAGATAGTCACATTGTTGAGCCACTGTCACTACCACCCATCTCCAGAACCTCTTTCATCTTGCAAAACGGAAATTCTGTACCCACTAAACACCTCCCCATGGCCCACTCTCTCCAGCCCCTGGCAACCACCATTCTGCTTTCTGCCTCTATGAATTTGATGACTCGTGATTGTAGGTGGAATAATATAGTATTTCTCTTCTTGTGACTGGCTTATTTCGCTTAGCACAGTGTCTTCAAGGTTCATGCATGTCGCAGCACGTGTCAGAATTTCCTTCCTTCCTAAGGCGGAATGACATTCGACAGTGTGGACAGACCTGTCTAGGTCACGCGTGCACCCGCGGCGGACACGTGTGCTGCGTCCGCTGTCCTCGGCTGTGGATTGCGCTGCCGTGCACGTGGGCGCGCGGCTCCCCTTGCGTTTCAGAGTCGCTCTGGCACTTCACAACCCAGACGCCCTGCAGGGCCCACAGGCAAGCGAGGCAGAGGCGTAGGGGCGGAAAGGAAGCCCTCCGAGGTCAGGTGAAAGGAATCACAGACAAGTTTAGGGGGTGACCATGACGCTTCTCAGCTGTATAAAGAGTTTCCGGTGAGAAGGATTTTGAGCAGCTATTTTTCTGGGACTACAGAGTGCCACAGAAGAGGAGTTTAAATGAAGGCACAGGAGATCCTGCTTGGAGCTCAGTAAACAATGGTGATGTGATTAACCCTCAGAACCAGCGTCAGAGGCACGTGGCAGTGTCTTTACTCCAGATAGCCATATATCCCCCATGGGTGAAACATTCACATTCATGAGTCAGGGTCTAGAGAGGAAGCAGATGGCAAGGTCAGGATCCTTTGAGGAGGGCGTATTTGCAATGCAGCTCTTGGCAAAGGTGTGGGTGGGGGGCAGGGAACCAAGAGGGTTAGTGTGGTTACCCGAGATTGATAACAGCAGAGCTGCTAACATCCTAAGGGTGAAGGGATGAGAGGGAAATGATTTCCTAAACCTGGAAGGGGTTTGTCCTCCAGGGTGGCCTTTGGTTGAGGGACACAGCCAAGAAGGTAGCAGAGGAAATAAAAGCCCTCACCTCCTTCTCCACCCACCCCCATCTCCCGCTTGTGTCTCCTGTTAGCCCCTTCTCCAGGACGCGGAGGCTGGGAGCCTGTGTGTGTCCTCAGCCCAGGCGAGCCTGGGGGCAGAGAGAAAGGCACACACTGAAGATGCTCAGAATGCCCCGTAACCTTCATTTCTTAGGGGTCTTCCAGTTCTGGGTTTCTCTGGTTTTCCTAGAATGCAAACTCTTTTGGGTCTTTTTAAGACTTGTTACATCTCCCCAAATTCGAAGTCCAGGCATCTGCACCTAGCAACTAATCACGCAAGAAATAAGGACCAACAGTAACAATGAGAGCCTGAAAGGGGATCCTGGGATAATCTGAGTGACAACAGTATTGATTATAACCCAAGGGGTAAACTAAATATTTATGCGTCTAGACTGATACAAATAAATAAATAAATAAATAAATGGGGGGTGGGGAGGGAGGGAGACAGCTCTCCCTTACAGAAGAATTCCAAATAATAAAGGTAGACAGGAGTAAGGGAAATAGACAAATCACCATCGGTATACCATAGTAATAATTGTTACAGCAAGGTCCACTGATGGATGCTAAATTAATGGGAAAAAACTGGGGAAGAAATAGGATAACTGCATAGTCTCAAAGTATCTGCCTCAAGATATGTATTAATTCAAAGGAAAACCAGTAATTTCATAGTGGAGGTTGGTAGACACTACCTTCACCTAGTGGTCAAAACTAACATCACCAGTGACAAGTCATATGCAAGTCTCTCTGCGGAAATATGTATTCATTTCTCTTGGGTGTATATACCTAAGAGTATAATTGCTGGATCATAGGGTAGCCGTATGCTTAATTAAAAACTGCCAAGCTGTTCTCCAAAGTGCTTGTACAATTTTATATTTGCACCTGTAGCGCACAAGAGTTCCAGTGGCTCCACATTCTCACTAACACTTGGTACTGTAAGTCTTCTTAATTTTAGTCATTATAGTGGGTGTGTTGTGGGATCTCATTGGGATTTGAATTTGCATTTCCCTGATGGTGACAATGTAGAGCATTTTTTCATATGCTTATTGGCTATTCAGATACCTTCTTTTCTGAGGAATCTAATTCTTCTGCTCATCTAAAAAAATGGGCTGTTTATTGTCATCATCCCTCTCTTCTAGATACCAGTACTTTGTCAGATATATGTACTGCAAACACTTTTTCCAGGTCTGTGGCTGGCTTTTTTGCTTTTTGGATGGTGTCTTTTGATGGGCAGTTTTTAATTTTGATAAAGTCCAATTTATCAACTTTTTATTTTATGGTTAGCAATTTTTGTGTCCTAAGAAATCTTTGCCACCTCAATATTGTGAAGAATTACCCTGTATTTTCTTCTAGAAGCTTTATCATTTAACTTTCACATTTAAAACCATAGTCCATTGCAAAAATAAATGTTATGTGTGGTCTAAGATAGGGGTCAAGGATAATTTTTTCCCTATATGGATATCCAGTTGCTCCAGGATCATTTATTGCAAAGACATTTCTTTCCCTATTGAATTGCCTTTGTACTTTCATCAAATATTGCATATATGTATTTACACACTATTCCACTCCATTTATCTACAGGATGTCTACAGAGTTGAGATATACAGGATAAACTTTTTTAAAAAAATAAACTTTACTTTTTAGAACAATTTTAAATTTACAGAAAATGCAAAGATAGCAGAGATCCCATACACCCTGCACCTAGTTTCCCCTATTATTAACATCTCACATTAGTATGGTACATTAGTCACAATTAATGAACCAATATTGATACACTATTATTAAGAAAAGGCCATACTTTATTCATCTTTCCTTAGTTTTTTTTTACCTAATGTGCTTTTTTAGTTCCAGGATCCCATCCAAGACACCGCATTACATTTTATCATCATGTCTCCTAAGACTCCTCCAGGCTGTGCTAGATTCTCAGACTTCCCTTGTTTTTCAAGACCTTGACAATTTTGAGTAGTATTTGCAGAATATTCTTCAGTTTGGGTTTGTTGGATGTTTTTCTCAAAGTCAGACTGGGAATGTCGGTTTTTGAGAGGAAGGCCCTGGAGATAAAGTATCCTTTCTCATCACATCATGTTGTCAATGTGACTTATCACTGTTGATGCTGACTTTCGTCACCTGGCTGAGGTGGTGATAAACTTATGTTAGTTACATTTATTCATAATATGTGCAATGTGTTTTTCTTCAACTGTGAGATATCTTTTTTCCAGGTGAAGAATCTCTAAATTTAAAACAGTAGATCAATTAATCTGGAAAAAAGTACCAAGTACACGTTTTTCCCTGTTTTTAGACTCGAGTTCAATATAACTATTGAACTTTTATCAGATTAGAAATTAGACCCACTGCTTTGCTTTTACACATAAAGGCCGTTCACCTGGAAACACACTGAGCATTTCATCTGAAAATATAACTGATCTGCTGTTTAAACAAACTTATTCTATATTTTCCAACTCCACGACACCTTGTTTATCTATCTTTATGCCAGTGCCACACTATCGTAACTGGCAGTTGTGCAGTAATTCTTGACACCACTGTGGAGTGAGCCTTCCAACTTTGTTCTTATCCAAGTTTGCCTTGGCTATTCTGGGTCTTTGCATTTTCATGTAAATTTTAGAATCAGCTTGTCAATTTCTATTAATGCCTGATGCGATTTTGATTGGGAATGTGTTGAATCCATAGATCAATTTTGGGAAAACTGACATCTTAACGACGTTGAGGGCTCTGATCCATGTACACGGCATCTCCTATTTGCCTTTCCTCCTAAGCTCTGTGACAAGGCAGGAAAGTGTATTCACTAACCCACTAAATGTGCCATCCGTGTGCGATGTTCAGTGATTCAGCAGGTATCTCCTGAGTGGCTGGGCAGTGAGGGTCTCACCACAGGCAAAGGCCCCGCTCTCGTGGTGCTCATGTGGGGTAGGGATGTGTGTCCCAGGGGTGGGGGCGGGCCACAGGCAAGTGCGTAAGTGCACCCAGGGCCTGTCACCTGGCTGTGACTGCCATGGGGAAAAATAAAGGAGCACCGGGGGGACGGGGAGTGCTGTGGAGGTGGGTGGGTAGAAGAGTCTTTCTCAGAAGTTTTAGGGAGTCATGGAACGTTCTAGGGAGTCCCAGAAGGCCTCCTTGATAAGATGCTGTGTGAGCTGGGACCTGAGGGAGTGAGCCATGAGGACACCCCTGGGGAAGGCCCCAGACAGCAAAGACAGCAAGAAACAGTCATGAGGCTGGTGTGGCAGACGGAGTTAGTGAGGGGAAGAGGAAGGCAGAGAGGGCAGGGCACTTTGGCTTTTGCTCTGTGTGAGACGGGAAGGTGTTGGGGGCTTTGATCGAGGAGTGGCAGATACCTGCCTGGGAGGACAGCTGTGGCTCCAAATGGACTCAATCAGGTTGCAGAGCCTGGCCTGCAGCAGACACTCAAAACCAGGTTCTCTACTTTGATGGCAAGGATTAGGCAGAATGCATCTTCACCCACTTCACCAAGTCTAGCCCAGCTCCTTACCCATATCAGGTGCTCAATAAATGCATGAGGAATGATGAAGAGGAGGGGAGAGGATGGATGCAGTGGGGACAAACCGCTATCTGAATTCCCATGTGACTGCCTGACATTCACTCCCATAAACCCCTCCATGGTTGTGGTTGATCCAGGGTATACTTGCAAAATGCATTTGAAGGTACGACCACATCCTGATGGCTAAAATTAAAACAAAAACTGCTGTGTGTGCAGGAGCTACGGACTGAAGGGAAAATCCACTTGGACGGAAATGACAATCAGGGGACTTCAGGAAGGCCCAGTGGCTCCCTCGCCAACCCTTGGCCACTGCCAAGCTCTGAAAAAGCATAATCTCACTTCATCTCCATCACTTCTCTGGGTGGAATGGGCTGGCTGCAGTTGTCCTCCATTTACGAATCAGGAAGCACCACCACCCAGCAAGACTGAGTGGTGCCCACGGACACAGGGCTCTGGGGACAGAGCAGAGCCTGGGCCTTTCTCCTGCGCTGACTCAATTGGCTCTTCTCCACCCACTGCTGCTCAGGGTGGGGGTTTCTGACTTCAGAGTCAGCCTGATTTGAATTTCCATTCCAACCCACTTGCTTTCTGACCTTGAGCAAGCCCCTTGAACATCACAAGCCTCTGTTCCTCTCATTCCTTACACAAGGCTAATGCCCACCGGGCAGCAAGACTGTGTGAGGTGTGAATGAGGGCATGGCTGCATGGACGCACACAGTAAAGGACCCAGCGTGACACTGCTGCACAGAAAGCTCAAGGTGAATCCCATTCACTGCACACCTGCCTTGCCTAACTGTCTTACCCTTGATGTTCTCGCTGTGGTTGCTGAGCCCCTGGCTAAGGCAGGTGACACTACACCTCATCCCTTCTTCTTGTCTGCCTTGAATTTTACAAAACACATCCTCACCATGGGGTGAAACAGACACCAACTCAGGGATCACAAAGACGTAGGTTTCAGAGAGGGGCTCCTGAAAGGAACAGGAAGGGCCGTAGTAAGGGAAGAGCACCTTACAGCCAACGGCACCCAAGACAGGCTCTCCAGCTGAGGCCTGGGCCTGCCTCGCCCCTAGGGGCCACCTGTGGCTGCCTCCGGCAGGGCTGCAGAGACCACTGAGCAGAGGGGGTGGGCGAAGGAACTCGCGCCAGGCCCAGGAAGCAGACCAGCTGGAGAATCAGACCACGCAAGGCCAATAAAGCACTGGGTGGGCCCAGAAGGCCCCATGGCACTGGCAGGGAGCCACACCTGCCGCTGGGAGGCAGAACCCTTGGGACACGCTGGGTGTCACAGCCCTGGGTCCAGCGTCCACATCTGTAAAGGGGAGGAGGCAGTGGTGGCCTGGAGTCAGCACAACCAAGCTGAAACCCTGGCTCTGCTCCTCAGGAGCTATGTGTGACCTTGGGCAAGTGCACCGGCTTCCACCCTGGTCCTCCATCTGCAAGTGGGGACAGCAGAAGGGCCCCCCTCACCGTGTGGCTATGAGAAGAAATCCATGAGAAACCCCCAGCACAGTCAAAACACTTCAGCTACTATTTAATATTAATCACAACATCAATAAAGACAATGAGGTAAAGGGCTAACAGTAGTAGAAACTGGTACTTAAATCTGTCAAACGTCTGTGGGAGGAGCAGGATCATTGCTCCTTCCTACCAGTCAGTGCTGAAAACGAGTGTGTATGTGTGCATGCGTGTGGGCATGGTGTACACATGGTGCACACTCAGTGCTGTCTGGAGTGGTGGACCAGGTCGTAATAACTTAGCAGGAATGCAACAGGATGTGGCGTAAACACAGAAGTGACTGAGGTCATCATTTACACAGCAGACCCTTAATAAATATCTATCAACTTTAATAGAACTGAAGGACAAAAGTGAGGCCTGCAAATGACATCTACAGTACCCAGGTGAAATTTTTGCCCCAAGGGCTCTAGAACATTTTCTCACAGCCACCTGCTACACAATTGATTGGAATTCTGGCCCGTGGTGAATGGGGACCGGGCAAATGGCAGCATGACTATTTTCCCAAGCACGTCTGCCCTGAGTCCCACAGTGCGTCAGCAAGCAAGACAAGAGAATAACGAATCGTGCAAGTGACGGTGACCCCCTGAGGACTGGCAGGCAGCTCACTCCTGGGTCTGCAGAGAAGGCTGCATGCAACATATATGGAAATATATGTTATTCTACTAAAGCAGAGATGAGCAACACTTTTCTATAAAGGGCCACCCAGTAAATATTTTCGATGCAGACCATACAGTCTTTGTTGCAACTGCTCAACTCTGCCATAAAGCAGCCAGAGACAATATGTAAGTGAATGGGGATGGCTATGTTCCAATAAAACTTTATTTACAAAAACAAGCTGTGGGCCAGATGTGGTCCCCAGACAGTAGTTTGCCAACCCATGTTAAAGAATCACCAGAATCACTACTCAGCCTTCCTCATCAGTGTCTTTTAATTTAGACTGCTTTGTAAAGTCTTTATAGGCCCAGTTTGTCACTCTGTATCACCATAAATTTCCCCTGGAATGGCTACCCTGAGTCTGTTGTGTTGCAAGGCCAATGTTTTCACAACACAAAATCATGATGTTTTCAAATTGGCTGAGAAGTGGTTTGAATTATAGGTCCCAACCAACTGGAAAATCCTAATACTCCTCCCCATCATATCAACTAAGTCTGGTAAATTCAGTTCATTAAAAGAGAAAATATAGAAATAGAGGGAAAACCAAGCACACAGAACTCCCCAGCCGACGGGGGTTTGTTTATTGGCAACAGAGCGTGCACCTTCTGTCCTCTCACAGTCCCCGGGGAGGGGACCTCATGGCGTTTGGATTAACGTCTGTACCTCACACATGGGAGCTTGGTAATGATTTCTCCTCATTACATGTAGGAAATGAAAAGGCTTTGAGAGACAGCTGCCGATGAACTGCGACGCTCACTTGTTCCCCTTTGTCATTTGGGGAACTAGGAAATAACTTCCATATTTTGAGTCTTTCTCTCTAGGGAACGGCTTTTCGGGTTACAATGATTCATTCACTGGGGAAAAAATAGTTTTTCTAAAGCAAATGGACTGCGGAAACCTGGGGGCTGGCTGCTCCTGCAATCCCAATTCCCCTCGGACTAAGGGATTCTTATCATGTTCCAGCACATTCTGCGACCTGGAAACGGCAAGGCCGACAGACCCAACCTTAACTGGCACTAGCCCACTCCAGCCTGTCCCCAGGAGCCGTGTCTCATGGCGCTTGCGGGGGCCTCACACAGAAGAAATCAAGACCTTCCGCGAGCTTTGTGACCAAAGCGCACGCTACCACCCGCGTCTGCCAGGCTGTGGCCGAGCTGTCGCCTGCCTGTTACAGACACGATTCTTCCTTCCTGTTTTCCTTTCCCCAAGGATCTGATGATTCATTATTCAGGGAGACAGTGACATAGCCAGTGAAGGAATGGATGGAGAAAGTTAGAGAATTTGTTATTAAGTAAATTTACAATGACATCGTTTGGTCAGCAAAGAATTTCCAAAATAGAAATGGTCACGACATCTGGATTGAAGAGCCATCCCAACACGACTTATTATCCTTGCGACCTCTGACACTTAGGTTCCAATTACTTAATATTCCTCTCAGGGGACCTCTTTATCAAGAGTTCGGACCCCATGGTGTCCACCTGAGTCAACCGGTGATGCTGATGGGTGACCGTGTGTGGTCAGGGTGTGGACAAAAGAGGCCTAGAAAAATCAGCATGAGGGGAAAAGGAGATCTATGAGTCATGGTTGGAGCTGAGTCAGTGAAAGCCTTTGTTTGCCGCAGAAAAACCAAAATGAATCCACAAAACTCAGCTCCAGCCCAGCGGCTCCCCTCCACGTAACTGTTCCCCCAGTGCTCCTTCAGGTCCAGGAGCAGTGATCCTCGCTACACTCAAGGTTGCAAGGAGAGCAAAAGAAAAAGAAGACGTCCTTGAAACAGAAGTCAAATTAGTTTTGGACACGTAGGCTGCAGAATCTTGGGTTTAACATCAGAGCTCCAATAACTAACCAAACTTTCCTCAGTCTTCCCCATCAGTGTCTTCGCTAACAAGGTTTGCTAGGTGTGGGAGGCAGCAGTTAGTTTGGGAGCTGACCAGGTCTAGGTTGCAAGGCCCTCCACCCTCTTTCCTTCACTTAGTGTTCGTGGCCTTAGAAAGCACGTGCATCGATGACCACACCTGTACACTAACGTGGATGAGACTCATCTCCCACAGTCGCCATGGGGATCCACTAGGACTCCTCACCTGGTTAATCGCCTCCTCTGCCACGGCGCAGTGGTCAGAAACCGTGACTTTCAAATGAGAACAGGCCGGGACCTTCAGAGCCGCAGGTCACTTGGCCCACCCGTGTCCAGCGCCACACACCTTGTTGGTACGAAGTACCCTTACTTTCCATAGTCTTCCCTCTTCCCCTGGAATCATCACTCTTTCATTTGCAGTTTAAATAGAGAACGTGGCCAGCCGCTCCTGCCTACTGCCCCTGCTGATGCTGCAGGTGCCCACAGGGAGCGCTGGGGACACCACCAACAGCGGAGCGCTCTCTTCCTCCACACTGCACGACGCTCTTGTGATTGACTATACTTCACTCACTCACTTTTAGGAGGTATCCATGAAGTTAGCACCTCATCTGTTCCTTCCGTTGGCTCTCTGTTGTATTAATACCATGCAGCCGAGATGGGAGAGGCATCCCCGTGGAAGGAACAGTTTGTACAAAGTGCCAAAGGGGTGAGGGAAAATGGGGGACCTAAGGAGCCTGAAGCAGTTCTGGACGGCTGGTCTCCTGACTGCATTTTGGTCTGATGTCCTGAGGGTGCAGTTACCCCTGTAGTACTGCCCAGAGCACCTTCACCTCTCCTCCCACTTTGACCTGGGTCCAGGGACAGGCTTGCACAACTTCGTGCAGAGGGCATTCAAGGGTAGAGACTGTCAGGGAGGTCCCTGAATGGCTCCTTTGTTGACCGCTAGATTGAAGCCAATTTTGCCATGCCTCCCCCCACCATCTACCCCTACAGCCAAACGTGGTTTGGTGAGGGGCCCTAGGTGGGCCCCTGAGGCCAGCTGAGAGTGCCCACGACCTCTGAGCCTGGCCTGCTCTCTGGACGTGGCCAGCCCGCTGCAGAGGCCCAGCACACCTTGCGGCAGCATCACACCCAGGCTGGGGCCTTTCTAATAACCCTTGGAGAGCGTGACCTCATTTGCCATCATCCAAGTGTGTCATGCTGAGACCTGGCAAAGCTACACACCTCACGTAGTACACAGACAGAAGCAGACCTGGAGGATCCTGTCTCACTCCCAACGAGCCAAGAACTCACCAGCACACACTGACAGGAGGAAGGTGGGTGGACGAGGAAACCCCGGATCTGTCCAGCTGTTCTATGACAGCCCTCCCCGCCAGAACACACCCAGCCCAGGCCCTCAACCTCAGGGACACCTCAATAGCATCTACAACGATGCACTAATAGGCAAAAGGGCACTAAGTCACCATTTTTAAAAAGTCAATTAAAAACTAAAAAGCGTTGAGATATATCTGCTAGGTCACTGACAGGCTCTTTCTTTTCTTTTTAAAATCTGAGTTGTCTGAAAATTCTGGTTGGTTGGGGCTGATGCAAGCAAGCCCAGCTGGCCTGGTGGTCACAGCGGTGGGAACTTGGGATCCATCAGTGTTTGCTGCCCAGGGAAGCCTTTCCCTAGACCCTAATCCACAGAGTGAACCGATCCTGGACGTGCCTCCCTCAAACCCCGATCAGCCCAACTTCAGGATATCCGTGTACGAATGGATCCGATGCACAGGAACAAAACTGATGTCAGGAAGACGAACCAGTAGACAGAGAAGCTGGGATGCAGGGAACAGCGGTCAGTAGGGGAAAAAGCTGACCAGGACAACTGATCCCCTTGAATGTCGCGAAGGGCATGCCTCTGCCTGAGCCAGACAGCCACTGCATACAGACTGAACCCAAATACACAGAGTGCCCCCCCCCCCCACAGCAAGCCCTTCACCAGCAGCTCATAACTCTCCCTAGTGAGGTGGTAAAGTGATACAGGGCCGAATATTTCCAGTTTCCCTCTTTGATTCTAGAGCATGGAGACTCGGAGTCACACGCCAGCACTCAATAAACATTTGCTGAATGTCCAAAGACGACGGGGAGGGAGGGGAGATGAAAACGAGAGAATATTCTAAGCCACCTGGTTCAAAGTCCCACGCGGATTAGCAGCAGAGCCAGGCACTGCCAGGACCCCTCCAAGGTGGGGCTGTGTCCTGAGCCATGAGACACCTGCCACAGGGAGGCCTTGCGGGAACGGTCATGTCTCTGGACGCGCCGTCAGCGTTGGAATAGAGAACGATTTCCAGCACAGAGTGGCGGCCGCCTTCCCTCTTGCCCGACTTCACAGGAGCCCCCCACCCACCCCTGCGGCCTCGGACGGTGCACTGAGGTAGGGATCTCGGAGCAGCAGGGTCAGGGGCCCGGAAGCTGATGTTTCTCCTCAAGAAACACTAGTAGGCCCTGCCACACCCAACGTCTGAAGAAAGGCCTGGCCTTCAGACGTGACAATCCAGACGGAAAGATGAGACACGAAAACAGACACAGACGGCACCTTGGGCAGGAAGCACCGGAGCCCACCTGCTTCCTCCGGGAGGACCCTGCCCTGGCGGGAAACCATGGCCAGTCTTGCTTGCCAAGCAAAGGGAGAGTGTTAGCAGTTCTAGAAATGTCTGAGTTTTATACCATGTCAAGGCCAACTGGGTTTGCCTTGGCAGGACTAGAAATCTCCAGATTTTTGACATACATTTGGATATTCATGTTGTAAATTAAAGACATCTTAGATCTGTCACCTTATTCACATCTGTCATCCTGCCCCTGGATAGTGCTGAAGAAACTGCAAGAGAAATGAGAAGTATGTTTTTGCTTTTTTAAAACAGAGATTGAATTCTCCCTTTTTGCAAACGGCTAATGAAGTGGCCCCAATAAATGCACAATTCACCCACCAGCCCAATGCCTCCTCGAAAGCTCTGGGTGGTAGTTTCAGGGTGTCAGGGAGAGTCCAAGATATGTCCCCCTCCCGAGAAGGTTCAGTCACGCCTTCAGAATTAGAAAGCACAGGCTCAGGACACCGCTCCTAAGGCACGCTGCTGTCCAAAACACACAGGCGCTGGAGAGAGAAACTGCAGAAGCTGCTCTGTCTTATGGTTTTCTGGTGCATCAGCGTATTTAATCATGATGTCTGATCCCAACTTTTTCCCCCAAACGACTCTAACAGACACCATCCTATGCCTCAAAGCAGCACTATAGCAATATTTCAGCAAAAATAAAAGCACAAATGTCTGTGGGGGTGGGGTGGGTGGGGAATAACATACACATCCACTAGCACTTCCCATGGGGCCAAAGTGTAGCATTCAAAGCCCCGGATGAGGAGCTGCCAATCTGTGACTTCAGCCCCACCTCCAATCACATCGTGCCTCCCCCCAACACCTTCTACCCTGCCTGGATATCCTCCTCTGCCTCCATGGCCCATCACCGTCCTCTCTTTTCTGCCTTACCTTGGCCTGAGCTGTTCAGGACTGTCCCCCGCTCAGTGGTGAATCCTTCAAGGACAGGCATGGTTCCCACCCTCTCGGCATCTCAACAAGTGGCTGATGTTCTTAGGGCTCAGGACACATGCTCAGTATGGGACATCAAGAGCTTCCATTTAGGAATCTGTGTTTAAAGTTTGGAGAGAGGCCTGGCTTTGCTTGCCAGCAATAATCCTAATGCAGGATCTCCGGGGAAGAGGCTGAACGTGGGTCTCGGGATGCCCCTGTGCTTGGACCCTTGGCTCGAGCCAGCCTGGGTGGTGGGCTCTGACCCTTTAGACTAGTGGCGAATGGGACACACAGATTCAACCATGCTCCCTCAGAAGACTGCCAGCTGTACGACTCAGGAAGCAACTTGCTCTGCCCAGCCCCTCTGGACAAGGCTAAACAGGCTTAGCCTGCTGTGGGCAAACAGGAAAAGTAGGTCAGCTCAACAGCCCGGTTCTTCCATGGTGATGAACTAATGATGCGAATGCGGGGCCCGTCCGCAGAGAGGGGTGGTGCCAACGCCAGCCCAGGCCTTCAGCTGCTTCCAGGCCCAGCCTGGGTGGCTCGGGCCAGCCTCCCGGTGGCAGATAGGAGAGCCGGGTATGAGGAAAACACAAAGAATGCTCAGGGAGATGGCTCTTTAAAAAAAAAAAAAAAAGCAAAAAATACAGAAAAACAACAGTGCAGATTGACACTCACTGTCATTTCCCTGTCATCAAAGACAAATCAGCTCATGACTTTATCACAGTGCAATACCTGCACAGGCTGCTTCACCTATACAGGTGCACCGCTGTGACAATTTGCATCAACACGGCCGGGTGACAGTGGTGCTGCCCCTCAGTGCACCCGCATGACATGCTCTCCCCTCAACTCCTCCTTGGAAATAACTGGACGCTCACTGGGGGCAAGGACGGACTTGAGTCAGCAGTCCCAGGACTGGTGGGCACAGGGTCCCAGGCCCGGGAGAAGGCCACTGTCCTGATGCTGCTGTTCGTGTGTCTGGTCTGGGCTGCAGCTATCCAAACAGAAAGGCATCCCCTTCGGGCCTCTCTGGCTCAGAAGTTGGACAAAGCACCAGATACTGTGAGGGAAATTCCCCCGAGGCCTAGGTGAGCTAACCTACTTACTTCCAGGAGCCAGTTTCTAGAATCAGGCCGTCTCAGGAGGGCCCAGCACAAACCTGGAGGCTGAAGCTGGATTCCCAGGGGGCCAGGAAGACAGGACCCCTAGCTCACCTCCCAAACAGCTCACTGGTACTCCTGGAGCAGGAGCAAGTGAGAGTTAGTCTGGGTCCCAGAGAAGTTTCCCAACAGAGCAGGCCAAAGGGAAGGAATCTGTACAAGGACAGATACATATAATTTATAAAGGCCTTTCTTCTAAAATGCTGGACATTGTTTCTCCTTTATTTCATTTCTATAACAAACGTATTAGAGGGTTTTGTCAATAAACATTTTAGAAACATTAAAATCTGAAAACCCGTGACTTTGGGAACGTCCACCCTACCTCTTTTAGAAAATGACCTTATCTGTAAAGCCTTGTCTTTGGCATTTTTCAGAACTAAAGGGCAGAGGCCAGATCATTGCAAAGCCTGTACAACAATCAGTCCTTTCTTCCTTCCTTCTTCCTCCTGTCACTTGGCTTTTGCTCACAAGTTTATTTAGCAGATGCTAAATGAGAGGGGAAATCCACCACGCAAGAAGAGAGATGAGGCTCTGCTGGTCACGAGGCAACAGTCCAGGGAGAGAGGTCCTGTGTTCGAATCGTGACTCTGTCGTTTAGCCGAGTGACCTTAGGCAATTTACTAACCTACTCTCTGCCTAGGTTTCTCACCTTGTGCAACCTAAGGACACAATACCTGTAGAGCACCTAGAATGTGTGACACAGAGTAAAAGCTCATTGAATGTTAGCTCAGGTGGTTGTTATCCAAAAACAATCCAAAGGTGCATTTCAATGGTTCCACATTTAAATAACAGATCCTAACCACAGATGTCAATTAGCTTCATACTTAAATTCCCAAGATACTCCCAAGTGCCAGGTAACCTGCAAAACAAGTCCTTTTACATGTACCTCGAAATCCGAAAGGTTGCTAGATAAGGGACTTCAGCTCACATGTGAGTATCTTCCTAAAGAGCTGGTGACAAGATTTCGGTGAACTGAATCATACTTTCAAGGTGAATGGCTCAGGGCCCACTAGTTGGAGGCGTGTGGAATCCCCCCTTCACTAATGAGCTTCTGCAATGCAAAACTCCACGCTGCCAATTACCGGCTTAGCAAAGTATCATATACCTGGTTTCCAGGAGACCAGAATCAACTGCAATTTTGCGATTCTGGGTAAAATGGAGAGAAGTTTGGATTCTTTTTTGATTTTAAATAAATAATTTTTCATATCTGGCCAATTTAACAAAGTCAAAAGTGAAATGCCATTAAAATAAATAGGCCACACATTAGCCCTATCTACTATTCAAAGCATTGCTTAATTCAATAGCATTATCTCAAAGAATATTCCCTTTACTTGATTTAATTAAGCAAGCAATTCAGTACATTTCATAGTGTTATATTATTATCTATCCTTAAATAAAAAGTCATGCAATTTTCAGTTCCTAGAGTATGCTAAATAATTGAGTCCATGAAAAAATGATCAGATTCTTAAGAACAGACTAAGTATTCATTCCAAGGCCACACAAACACACTCTTGGGTGTTATGAACCTAAACAGAAATAAATTTCACTTTTGCAAATCTGTCTGATAGAAAAGGAAACCAGTAAATAAATAAATAAAACACAAGGACATGTCTGGTTTAAATGAAAACATTTAAAAATTTTCTCATTTTTTTCTGAGGGAGAAACAATGTATATCTACTACAATTCATTCCTTATTTCATTAAGAATATACCACTTTTCATGGCAGAGCCAAATTCTCTACATGTATACTAAAAAAATGTTTAAATACACAGCAGTTAAGCAGTCCTAAGTCCTTCCTAACTCTTCTAGAAATACTCTCTTCTTTCTCTAATTTACTCACTAAATTACTCCTTTGAGAGGCTTTCCTCTTTCACAGGATTTAAACTTGTTTATGCTGCCTTGCACCAGAGTAGAAGCCAAGTTCAAGTCTGTGTAGGAATGACCTCAGGCTGACACCCTGTCTCGGGCCTCAAACTTACAAACACTTTGAGGTCATGAACACTTACGTTAACAATAACAACAGCACCACAATCTGTTTTAGCCTTGATCACAAGTGAGGCCTTAATGTGTGTGTGTATGTGCATACATGTCACATGGCAACAGAGTATTATTCATACTGTGGTAAGACCAAGAATCCAAGGGCAGGAAGAACTCGTCAATATCAGAAGTGGTGAGGACAGCGAGTTGTACAAAGCACATACATTTCTCTATCTATTATCTCTCGTCTTGCGTGCAGAAAAACAAATGCAATGACTTTGTTATCTTCAGAAGGTACTGTTTGTTTTCTGATGAGTTCCTAAGTGCCCTTGCAACCTCTTGTATGGCCAAAGAGAGAAGATGAAAGTGTGACTTGCATTTAGACAAAGAAGGAATTGAATTCAAGAACAGCTTCAGAGAAACTTTAAAGACTGAAAAAGATGTTTTTTGTTGTTTTTTTTTTAACACAATAACAAGCAGCTTGCAAAATGCCGCATGGATGGTAGACATAGTTCTGGGTTTGGAAAACCCCATAATCCAGACTCTGGGTCAAGCTCTCGCAAGCACCTGCCCCTGCCCTTGGAGGATGAGGAGAGGAGGCCAGCTGGGCCTCCCACAGAAGCAGGGGCTGCTCCTCTGTAATTTTTTCCCACAAACTCACAAAATACTTCGGGACCATGCGTCCCCTCCAGGGGTGAAACAGAAAGACTGCTCTGGGTGGGACAGGGCCCAGTCAACGGGCAGATGTCATCAGAAGATAGAGACTACGGTGTCGGCTCCCTCACTGCCTGGCTGGAAAGGAATCATTGACCTTTTTTGGACTGTGGTTTCTTCATTTGGTGGAATAAGAAGTGACTTTTGTAAACTATGAGGTTTCCTAACTACTTGAACATAGTCATTTAGCCCATGTACTATTGTGGGCAAGAATGACCTGCACAGGTGACCACAGAGGTGAACAAGGAGGCAGGATAAGGAAGAGTGTTAAGAACTCATGGGGAGCAGAAGCCCTGGTTACAACAGAGCATTCTCCACCTGTGACTGTGCCATGGTGACAAATCAGAGCCATTAATGCCAGTCCTCTCTGTTCTTAACAGTGGGTACATAAATCCTTAATATCCTGGAGCACGCGGCTACCCGAAGTTCAGGTTTATGCTGCTACATGTGTGGCTCTAACACGCCTCTTTGCAAATGAGTCAGTTGTAGGCCAGGAACCCGACTCCCACCCTTCTGTAGGGCGCTGATGTTCTCAGCTGGGAATGACTGTGCTGTGAACTGCTTCTGACCCAGGGACCTTGTCTGCATCACCTGTGACCCACTTTGCTGACAGCCTGGTGTAAAGCCAGTCACCGATGACAATATCTGGCCCTGGTGGGTTCCAGCCAGGTCTGTTTTTTGGAGTGGGGTCAGTTAAAAAAAATTAATCCATTTATCTGGAATTGAACATGAAAGAAGTAAAATAACTATACTTGTGGGTCATCTGCTACTGTGGTTTCTGGATGCAAATTCTTCCTCTAGCTGTTTAGATTCTAATGCATTGTAGACTCTGGTGTCCGGTGTAGACTCTGGCGTGTAACTATGTTTCCAAGTATGAGACAAGTGATTTCAAGTAACTGCCCACTGGTTGGGTCAGTTTCCTTTTCTTACAGATGAAAACAACTTCCACTCCCAAGACTGTCTGACTTCACGCCAATTTCTCCTCTAAAAAGCAGGGCTCCTCCCCTATCCCAGCCAAGAGGGGAACAGGCCCCAGGAACAGCCACCAAGCACTTTCAAGTCTTCCAGAGAGAAAGTACATAGCATGTGTGTGTGTGTGCATGTGTGAGATTTCACACAGGCAAGGCAGAGGGCTCTGCACCTCACACCACTCTAGAATGCAGTGCAATCTCTGCCCCTCACTTTGTGATGCACAGCAGCTCCTTCCTGCCCCCAGGAAATCAGTCTTCATGGAGTTTGTTTGAGAGGACCCCACAATTATTTTTTTAAAAATCAAGGGAAGAGGTGGTGGTGGTGGTAACATAAATCTACACATGGTAAAAGGACACAGAACTATACACACGCCTGTGCCAGTGCCCAGTTCCTGGTTGTGATATTGTGCTCCAGTGACATAGGACGTTGCCACTGGGGGAACTGGATGATGGGTACGCCAAACATGAACCTCTCTGCAATTTCCTTTGAATCTAGAATTATTTCAAAACAAAAGTTTAACGAAAAAAGGAAAGGAACAGCTAATTACATGTGAGTGCTGTGCAGTGAGGAATCACAGGGCATCACACTGCAGGGCTGGGGGGTAAGATCTCCCCAGCCCCAGCAGGCTCAGCCTGGAAGGATCCCCCAGCTCCTAGGCTGCATCAATACCTCTGGGTGTGGAGCAATGACACCCTCAGTCTATTCCTCTGCTTGCTGACACTGCGTGCGGTGAACACTGGGCTGAGAGAGCAAGCAGCGATTTGGACACCTCCTCTTCTTTACTGCCTGCTCTGTAGATTGTTTTTCAAATTCCTGGTTTTACCAAGCCCTGCAACAGTCCAATAGGCTACAGACTCTCAACTTGGCAAACAAGCTCTGCTGCAAACTCATGTTTGGGACAAAGTGCGTTAGTTGTTAGGTGTTCATACACGAAGCATGGTAACCCCGGGGCCGCCTTGACATTCTTCCTTTTTCCAGAACTCACACTATGGTGAGGAACACAGGCTCTTGAGTGAGCTATCAAGACTTGCCACTTCTGACCCCTCTTCAACCCCTCACTGATCAAATGCGAGTGCTGCACTGTGGCTGCCAACCTCTGTGAGTTACTACGGGAAAAGGCACGGGTTTGACGTGGGGCACTCTGCTCTCCCGTCACCCATGCGGGAGATGTCTGCCCTTCCACCCATGCTGCAGAGGGCTGTGGGATAATGCTCCCTACTCGATCAATGAGAAATGCAGAGCAGAGAGAGGTCACGCAGCATGAAAATGTCTCATCAGTGTTAGCTGATCGTGCTAGCAACAATGCTGTCCAGACCGGGAGGGTCAGTTCTCGGAAGGGGGCCTGCCGGACCAGACCTTGCCTCTCCACTGCAGCCACCATAGACAAAACAGGCCCCTGAGGCTCCCGCCCAGGGCTCCTTCCCTTGGGGATGTCTCCACCAGCCCCACCCTCCCCTCTTTTGGGGGGCCACCGTGTGTGTCCACCCGCATCCTTGCCCACACCAGTACCCTCAGCTTGGCCCCACACCACAAGAGTATCGAACAAAGTCATGAACTGAGGATCAGGAAGCAGGAAGCACAGCTCTAGGTGAGCTGAGGTGTGCTGGGCACCGAGAGTTTGATGCTGAAGTGGTTCCTGCATTTCCTCCACAGCACATCACATGCTCACTCAGCCCAGGCTACGGCACAAGGGAGGTGGGTGGGAAATCAAAGAGGGATGAAGCAGGCTCCCGGGCCTGGGGGGAGAAGGCCCCAGATCTGGTGTCCTGGGAGACAAGCACTTGCCACTGGCATGTGGATTGAACAAGAGCCTCAGCACCTGGACTCCCTCACCTGTCAAAGAGCTGAACAAATTTGAAATCGTGCAGAAGACAAAATGAGAAAAAGCAGTTCAAAGTGTCTTACAAATGAAGATCTACAGCAGCACTTCCTAAACTCAGACAGGCACACAGGTCACCCTGGATCTTGTAAAAGTGCCGATTCTGATCTGGTGGGCAAGGGGAAGGCTGAGAGCTCTAACCAGTTTCCAGGTGAGGCTGAAGCTACAGGTACATCACTCACACCATGAAGTGAGGTGCCCAGGCATGCGAGCACCACGGCCGCTAAAACAAGCACCTGTTGGGGCGGATACTCAAGGTCATCTGCTTTGACCGAAAGCTGAGCCACCATAGCCTTCACCTAGATGCCCAGGCTACACTCAGGGCCAATGGCATTGGCACCCCCAGGGTAGGGCCCAAGTGTTACTTTTTTATGCCACCGAGGGGAATCCCATGTGTACTCCGGGTGACAATCGGTGCTCCAGAGCTTGACAACCATCCAAAACACCCAGCAAGTGTTCCTTAAGTCTCCTCCACTTGCAGCCTTCTTGGGCAGCCTCTTCCTCTTCTATTTCCTGCAAGCTGTACTTACTAGAAAGACCTTTCTATTAGGCCAAAATACCACTGCCCCCACTTCTGGGGCTTCTACTGTCTTCTCACTGTGTATGCAGGTACCACACAGAGTGACAGCTCTCAGATTACTTTTAATTGAGATGAAATTCACATAATATAGAATTTACCATTTTAAAATGTACAACTCAGTGGCACTTACTGCATTCACAGTGTTGTGCAACTACCACCTCTCTAGGTTCAACACCTTTTCATCACCCCAGAGAAACACAATCGTTCCCATCTCCGCCACCCCTAATCCCCTCTTCTCTATAGATTTGCCTTTTCTGGGTATATCATATAATAGGAATCATACAACGTGTGACCTTTGGTCATTGGTTTCTTTCATTTAGCACGTTTTCAAGGTCCATCCACACTGGAATATGTTTCAGAATTTCCTTCCTTTTTAAGCCTAAATAATATTCCATTATATGTACATAGTGTACATTTTATTCTTGCATCCCCTGGTGGACACTTGGCTTGCTTTCACCTTTTGGCTACTATGAACAACACTGCTATGCACACTGAGGTATAAGTTTCTGTGTGGACATATGTTTTCATTTCTCTTGGGTATATACCAAAGAGTGGAACTGTCAGGTCATATGGTAATTCTACGTTTTAACTGTTTGAGGAACCGCCAAACTGTTTTCCACAGCGGCTGCACCAGTTTACATTCCCACCAGCAATGTACGAGTGTTCCAGTTTCTCCATATGCTCACCAACACTTGTTATTTTCCATTTAAAAAAATTTTTTTTTAATTAAAGTCATCCTAGGGATGCAGTCAGCCCTCCGATATGGGAGCAGAGGGATCTTATCTCTCCCAGAGGCCTCTTGTTTTCAGGGCAAATATCTTCAGCTGCTGCCCTTCTCTTGGGTGTCGAGGATGCCCTGAAATGTGCTCTCTGGAGGTGGCCACAGTGTCCTGGTGTGGAACTAGACCTCAGCAGCACAGGTGGTGGTGGCCACCCCACACCCCAGGGCTGACTCGCTTGGCCACAGACCCAGGGCCTCGCTCCTGAGTGGCTGCTTGGACACACTTGCCTCTGTTTACAGTTGTTTTTTAATCTAAAAAACGGAAAGCTTTTTGCAAAGAACATAGTGCCATACCCAGCAGACAGCCTGATGGTTACTGCCCTGACTACCTGGTGCTCTCTGCAGCCAGGCCTGCCTGAGTTTGGAAGGCTCACAGGTTCCCAGGGAGAGGGGCGGGGTGGACAGGAAGCCCCAGATGTCACATGCACCGTGAGAGGACACAAGAGGACGGGGAAGCTGATTCCAAGGGCATAAATCGCAGCCTTGGACTTGCAGTCAGGTGCCTGTGAATGGCCGTCTCTATTGTTTTAAAGAATCTGAGTAAACGATGAACAGACCATCCTGCCCTGCACACAGCACCACCTGCATAGTCAATCAAATGCGGCCATTGATGCTTAAACTTAATTTACTGCATTTCAGTCTTACAAGTTAAAATATTGACGATGTCATGGTTTTTTAAAAACAGAGATTATGCTCATAGAACATAAAAAAGGAAAAAAGAAAATACTGAGCATTTAAGTGTTATGAATGAACCACTGTATGACCCAGCAATCCCTCTTCTGGGTATATACCCAAAGGAGATGAAATCACCACCTGGTAAAGATGTCTGCACTCCACTGTTCACTGCAGCATTGCTCACAATAGACGACATCTGTTAACAAGCTAAGTGCCCATAGATGGATGAATGATAAAGAAAATGGGGTGCACATATAATGGACGATTATTCAGCTGTTAAAAACAAAGAAGATCCTATCATTTCCCACAATACGGATGAACCTGGAGGACATTATGCTAAACAAAATAATCCAGACACAGAAAGAGAAATCTTGTATGATCTCACTTATATATGGAATGTAAAAAAAAAAAAAAAAAAAAAAAAGAGCTAGAGAAGAAAATGGTGGTTACCAGGGTCTGGGAGAGGGAGAGAAAACAGATGTCGTTCAAAGGATACAAAGTAGCAGATATGCAGAATGAACAAGTCTAGAGATCTAATGTACAACAGGGTTATAGTTAATAAAATTGTATTGCATTAGGGATTTTTGTTAAATAAATATATTTTTAGCTACTCTTGTCACAAAAAAAGGAACTGTGTGAGATGATGGATATGTTAATTTGCTTCATTACAGTAACCATTTTACTACCTATATGTACCTTATAACATTATGTTGTAAACCTCAAACACAATAAAATTTACTTTAAAAAATAAATATTATCAATGAAGCAAATTATTCATATCTACCAACATGTGCCCCAGAAATATTTTCTACTGGACCTTGATGAAAATATTTAGAGGGCACTTTCTTTTAAATAATTTATGGTATCTTTATTGAAAAAAAAAATCAGTGGTGAACATTTAAAACACAGGTAAAAATATTACTTGGACTCAGATGAATTTCAAACAAGTAAGTATCACTCCCTTACAGCTGGGTATCAGTGAGAATCTACAAAACCAACACCAACAAAATCAGACGCCTTTTTTTGCAAACAAAACAACAAAATTACCTTGATTCTGTTGCCAGATAATAGGAGGTGTCTGTTCTTACAGACCCTAATGTACCACACGGGGCCATTTTCATGGATGGCTAAAACCGGGTGCTCCTTCTGAGAAGAAATGAAGTACCCAAATCTCTCTGTGCCTCCTCTTCTCTTGGGTTTTACAGTGGAATCTATTCTCCTCCATCTTGTCACTGTGCATCTTGCTCATGTCCTTGTCCAATGCTGGAAACATGAACTGCTGGTTTTCCAGGTCCTCAGCTGTTTCCAAAGTGCACCCATTTGGTTGGGGTGACCTGGTATCCTGTTAGTCTGTCCAACGCTGCCTCCCTTGCTCCGGGCTGCTCACAGAGCTCCTGAAACAGTCCTCTGGATTTTTCTGCCTCCTGCCCAGCCTTCCCTAGCATCTGGAGCCAGGTGGCCAGTGATCCTGGCAGGGACACATGCACTGACCTGGTCCCTGGGGGCTGTCCTCTGTCACAGCAGCCCTTCTCAGCTGCTGCCAAAGAACCTTCCATGGACATTGGGTAACTCTGACCCATCGCCACCTTTTGCAATCAAGGTAGGTGTCCAGACGGCCTACAAAGAACAGCGTTCTGGGCTTAGCTATATCTCATGTAACTAATCCATTCTGAATCCCTAGACTTCCAAATTAGCGTTTCAGCCATGTTTGCTATTTGAACATTTTGTTTTATTGGGGAGTCCTGGTATTGTACAAGACAAGGGCCCTGGTATTCTTACAAGGCAGTACATGGAATAAAACTGAAAGGATTCGCTGGCTGAACATACAGCTGCACTTCAGCACGGTCATGGGGCTCCCTAAGAGGGCACGCCAGGAATTGCTGCTAGAGCCAAGAGTCACGTCACATTTAATGTACCACTGATGACTGGAACCACCACCACAGGGTGCAAAAATATCAGAAAATGCATGTGGAGCTGTGTACAATGGGTGCTGTGACACCCACAGGACACAGCCAAATGACAAAGCCCCCCAAGAGAAAGCCTTGGGGCTGGTGAGCTCACCTGGCGGAGGCAGGCTGATGGCTCTCTGGCCAGTCCTGGTGCGGCCCGGCTGTGCAGAACAACACGCTTCTCAAAGCAGCTGCTCCAGAAAGCTCTTATTCCAACCATTCTGGAAGGAGCAGTGACCACAGGGGTCTCCCATGCCCTGCGTTCCCCAGCTGAGTAAAGTGAACACAACTGTGAGTCTTCCTGAGGAGTCGAGGAACTCGATCCCAGCAGGGCAGACTGACGACCTCCGAGTCAAGTGACCCACGGAACATCAAACCTCTTCGGTTCTTCTGCCAGCTTTCTCTCATTTTCCTGTCCTTTCTCTGGTCCCTGGGGCTTACCTGCGTCTCTTGGCAGCCACAGTTCCTGTTCTTCACAGCGTTTCTCAAAGGCTGAGCACCTGAGGGCAGGTGGGCACCTCCACGTGTGTGAGGTAAGGGTTGGGGCGGGCTCTCCACCCTCCCCAGGAGCGCAGCGTGGAGGGCTCTGGGGCCTGTCTTGCTGAGCTTCCCAGGCAGGTGAGATGGCCAAAGAGATGGACTTTGGCCCTGAGCCACCCCAGTGCGCTCCCCTCGCTGCCGACAGCAGCAAGCATCCAGGTTTGAAAGACTCCCCTCCCCGCCAGCCACGCACCAGGCCTGCACCTGAGCTCTGCAGGGGTCACCACTGATGGGAAATCACGGATTCAGGTGTGGTTCCCAAATCCCTCGGGCCAGAAGTACTTGGAGAACAACGAAAATACAGATTCCTGGGCTCCCGGGGCAGCTGGAGATTCTGACACATGGCCTTGACAGAAGGCCAGGTCCGCAAGGCAGAGGCAGATTCCCGATTGTGTGCTCTCCTGAAGGCCTCTTAGCAGACAAGGGGACCAGGCCATCGCTGCATTTCTCCATGCAACGCATGCTGGTACCACAAAATGGTACTAGCCAGGAGCTTTGGCTCAGGACTTACGAATGCCCCGTTGACCCTGGAGAAAGGTTGGTAAGCCAATGCATGGCTCCGACACGTCACTACTAGTGACAGATATGGGGAAGAAAGGAACAGACCCACGGAGGCCCTGTGTACCCCCAAAGTAGGTCTCGCTATCGGATGTCAGCTGCCTCTGACGCCTGCTCTCATTTAATCAAACAGAAAAAATTAGTGGTGGTAAAAGGAGAGAAAGGCAAATAATTTGATCTGCTGGAGTGTAATGGGATAACAGGATTTATAGCATTTTTGAGGCTAAAAATAGCTTAAGAGCCTTCACTTCAGAACTCTCTGCACTTCACACGGTTTTAACCTATCCTCCCGTTTCCCTTCTGAGCTAACATCCTGCGGCTTGAAGTTTGCTTTCTGCAGTGTTTGATTCCATGTGGGTGTTTTTCCTCATCCGTCTTCCCTTTTGTTACTTCAAGGGGAAAACAGCCCCGGGAGCGCTTTCATGCCCACCGTTGTTCTGCGCAGAGGAGAAAGTACATGCTGCTTGATCTGGGAGACCAGCCTGACCGGCAAATTCCAGAAACTTTAAATCTTTGTTAAAAATGCCAAAGTAAACGACCTTTGGTCTATAAAACTAACAGAAGGCAACCCTGCCCGCGCCTCTCAAGCCCGGACAAGCTACCGTCCCAGCAGCCATGCCGGGTAGGAGCCAGCGGAGCAGAGCTGCCCGCTCCGATCCCTTTGAGAGGCCACGAAATGAGGCTTCACGCTCACATCTGTAGGATCCCCTAGCTGTCGCGCGCGCGCGCGCACGTGTGTGTGTGTGTGTGTGTGTGTGTGTGTGTGCGCGCGCGCACGCGCGTGCCCAAGCTTTTTATGTATTTATTTTTTAAATCGAGGTGAAATATGCATAACATAAAATTTACCATTTTGTCCATTTTTAAGTGTACAGGTCAGTGGTGTCACGCACATTCACACTGTTGTGCAACCACCACCACCATCTGTCTCCAGAACTGTTTCCCTGTCCCAAAGTGACACTCTGTACTAATTAAACACTCACCCCCCACCTCCCTGCCCCCAGCCCTGGCAGCCCCCATTCCACTTTCTGTCTCTCTGAGCCTGACTACTCTAGGTCCCTCATATGACTAGAACCACACGGTATTTATCTTTTTGCGACTGGCTTGTGTCACTTAGCATAAGATCCTCAAGGTTCACCCATGTCGTAACATATATTAGAATTTCCTTCCTTTTTAAATACAATTCCATTGTATGTATATACCACATGTGCTTAAACTTTTCATTCTAAAAATGATAAAATATCAACCTGCCAACGTGTCCTGGATTCCACACTCCTTTTCAATAAATTCAAACTTGATAGACAAACGACCTAGCAGGAGGCCCACCACACGGACATAAGGGCTCTCCACTCTCCTTGGGCCCGTGGCACGGAGCCTGGTGTCAGAGCACCCCAAATTCCAGGACAGGAGACAGCCTATGGGAAAGAGCCCCAGAGTTCTGGACGTTCCCTGTCTTGACTAGGTTTTGCAGGGCTGTGAGAAAACTGACGTTTTACTTTATTTGTATCTTTGTAAATGGTAATTGCTGTATGAGAATTCCTAGTTTCTCGGGTGAAGCAGACACCATGCCTCCACCTGCACCCTTGCAATGTGGAGCACTGAATATATGGCAAAATCAGACATAACGTGTCTTGGTCATGCCCATCGCGTGGGTCTTATTCCATTACTCTTCTCTATTTACTCATCAATTAATTGATTCCATATTCAAAACTGCCAGCTGTAAAAAGCCTCCAGAAGCCCCTCCCATTTTTCAAGTTTAGTGAAACATGAAGACACTTCTCTCCTTAAGCCATATACAGCCACCGACAGTTACATTGCAAGGAACAGGGCAGGCACAACAGCTAGATAAGGGACAGTGGCTGGGGCTGCTGAGCGTATGTGCACCATCCATTCCACAGGTCCAGCAGCCTCGCTTATCATGCAAACCCAGCCCACTCACAAACAAATCCCTGCTGAATTATTATAAAATTAAACACTTTATAATATCATAAAATATTTTTACCGATAGCATAAGAAAGTGGATGGTATTTGAGCAAAATGTAAAGAATAGGAGAAAATATAGAGGTTTCAAGGGTAATATAGCTGCATTGCCATATATTTTTGGGTCTTATTTTCTGTGCATATTTCCATTAACTGTGAAATCTGGCAATTGTTTTTAAAAAAGGGATACATTTATATAGTACTCTTGTGAAGTTTAATATTGTATTGAGGAAATGAACACTTCTGCAAATTTCTTAAGACAGAGATCTTCACGGTGTGTTCTCAAAGAGATTTTAATCGGCATCCATTTATTCATTCATGTTTTCACACACTGAACCAGTGTGTCTTTGGGACTTAGTCGCAACAGACATGCTGATGAATGATACCAGTCCCTGCTCCAGTAGACAGATAGGATCATGGGATGCCACAGAGGTGCCAAGGTGGTGGGGCTCAGGGGTTCAGGGATGGCTTCCTGGACGTGGAGGCTGAGTCTTGGGTAAGTAGCGTTAGCAGACAAGAGAACAGACCTTTCTGGGCTTTCATCCAGTGTTCAGCTATAGAATGAGGCAGTAAGAAGTCACTGGAGGCTCCATACTAAGGATGGCCACCAGGTTCTAGATGTTTCTAGAAACCGTTTCTTTTGAAAAAGGAATTTATGAATAGTCTCAGCAGAAAAAGGGAGATAGAGAACTATTAATAAAACCTGAAAAAATGGTTTCTATCTGCCATTTATTTGGCTCCTACAGTGCCCTCTGTTTTGGTGCTTTAAATCCCATCATGGTTACTCCTCAAACAAAATAAAAGTTTGTTGTTATGATTTCCATTATGATTTCTGACAAAGTCAGAAAGATCAAGAAGTATATGATGATAATGGCTAGCATTTGAAGGCTTCCTAGGTTCTAGGCACTGTTCTAGGGACTTGAAAATATTTTATTTCATTTCATCACATTAGTAACCCTAGGACCCTGTTGTCTAGACGAGGAAACCGAGGCACAGTGGGATTAAGTGACTTGCCCACAGTCACCAGTCAGTGGCAGCGCAGGGATTCGCACCTGAGCAGCCTGACTCCCCCGTGCACACCCCCGACCACAGGCCATCGACAGAGCCAGCCATGCTCTTTCGGCCACAGAGAGCCCACGGATGAGCCCTTACAAAACAGATCCTTGCTGGCGACTGTTTCCAGGAACAAATTCTTCACGGCTCAAGCTACTGCCTTAAAAGGAGAGCTCCTCCCATGCCATTAGATGCTACTTAACTTTACTGAAATATTATGTTATATGTTTGTTGTTGCTGTATTTCCAAGACTGTATCTGCTGCTTGAAATGTGTATTTGGAGTGAACGTATGAATGGATGTATGCAAGCTACCTGCCTTCCCCCAAGGGATCTGTAACCGAACATGTAGTCTAGGGTGCAGGGAGTGTCCTGAGGCAGCGGAGAGACTTTAAGTGTCTAAACTAAATTAAATGAGGGTTTCTGAGGCCAACCGAGTAATTAATTGACTTTTAGACATGCAGAGATGTATTTCTAGTGTTTCAAAGGGCAAATCCTGACCAGGCTGAGGATCGGGGAGGCTTCAGTGGAGCAAGGCTGGCGCTGGGGAGGTTACGATGTGGTTAAGAAGGAGGGGGGAGCCTGGCTACAGGATGCTCTAGGGAAGAGTGAAGGAGCAGGGGGTGAGCAGCCCAGCACAGGGCCTCAGGGCAAGGCTGAAAAACTCTTCCCGTAAAGACATAGATAGTAAATATTTCCAGCTTTGTGGGTCATTGTAGTGGGAAGGCAGCCAAAGATAACAGGAATGGGTGTGGCTGTGTTCCAATAAAACTTTATTTATAAAAACTGGCTGTGAGTGACATGCAGCTTGCAGGCAGTTGTTTGCTGCCCCCTGGGTTAGAGCATGGTGTTGGAAAGAAGGCAACAGGCTGCCCAGGGCAATACCACAGGACACTGAGACTGACCAAGGAGAAGTTCTGCCAGAACAGCATTAGCAGGAAAGCCAAGAGTCATCGACCCTGGGCCTAAATGATATTAATATGTAGGACCTGACTCTTCCAAAGTCCAAGGTGCCACAGAGGTGAGGAGGGGAAGGGTCTCTCAGCATTGCCACGACCACATCTGTTGGTACCTGTACAGTCACTCACACCGCAGTGCTGGCTGGGGGGATGTGTTGAGCTACAAAGCACATGGAAGAAGGAGGGACCTATCTATGCCATCTTTGGGTGGAGGAACTAAACAGCAAAGTTGGCATCTGCTAGAAACATGACAGGGTCTTGGCCTTGACAATATAGAACATTTATTAACTGCATGTGGTTCTGCTTCCAGCAGATACCTGGACAGCCTCCTGCTGAAGTCAACTAAAAATGAAGGATAAAAGAATAGAAAACACCTGAATAGCTGCTGAGCTAATAAGAAAGTAAGGAGTCTGCACAGGCCAAACACAGTGGAAGTTGGGGTCCTGGGCACCACGAGGCTGAACCTAGCACTTTCTTGGAAGGGGAACCCTGGTGACCCGACCCTTTCCCATGATGGCGTGTGGGACGAGACAGAAGGCAGGGGATGAAGCCCGTCCACGGTGGGGAGTCTAACAGGAGACCCTTGCGTAAAGCTTGGATATCAAAGGCAGGCTGTGCTCAGTATAAATGGGAATGAGCAGTAACTTGTCTACACAGAAGGGACAGAAAGGGAACTTGCCTTTTTCAACCCCAACGAGAAAAATAGTCTCTCCCAAATAGTCATAACCCTGACCTGGGTTTCAGGCCCAAATTCCCACTGTGTGGTTTGAAAATCCTTAAGGGATAATTTCAAGTGGTTTCAGGTTGACAACACTCAGGTACATGGTAGAACAAATACAAATCCTCCCTAGAGGAAAGCAACTTTAAACTGGGCTTCAAAAAAGCCTCACAGATCAAGTTCCAAGGATTATGAGCCCAGTCAAAATTCCCAAAATGTGCAAGGGAAAAGGTCCCTGAGAGAGACCCAGCAGAGACAACACAGAGCAAAATCAGGTTCACAGTGACGTCAGATACTGGAAGGATCATACATAAATTATAAAATAAGTAGGTTTAAAGACATAAACATGAGGATTTAAAATCAAATCAAGGAACAAGGGATTATTTTAAAACAATAAGACCAAGCAAATTTGAAATTTTGACAAAGAAGAGAATTTGTGGAATAATAATATAATATTTTTAAAAACTCAATAGGCTGGTTAAAAGGAAGTTGAGACACAGGTGGAGTGAAAATTACTGAAGTTTAAGACATATCTGAAGAAATTGTCCAGATTGCAGAACAGAGACAATAAGGTGGAAAATATAAAAGAGACACAGGATAGAGCAAAATCTAATGCATACGTTCAAACAAGTAGAGGAAAAAATGTAATGAAGAGAAAGAAAAATGCAAGAGAAGGCAGAAAAACAGAAAAAAGCAGAATAATTGAGACAAATACCAAGTATAATATAAAATGGCTAAAAATAAATTATAGTACTTCAGGAATCACAATAAATGTGTGGAGTAATCGCTCCAGTTTTAAAAAAATAGCCATCAGACAGGATTTTTTAAAAATCTAACAAACATTACTTGTAAGAAACATGTCTGTAATATAAGGATAGAAAACTTGAGAATAAAAGGAGAAAAAACAAATACCAAGTAAATACTAAAAAAAAAAATCTGTTGTACCTCTATTAATATCAGACAAATAGACTTTAAGGCAATAGGCATAACTTATTAGCCTATCAGCGTAACTTAGAGATAACATAGAGTCACAAAAGAAGGATAAAAGTTTCAATTTGCTTGGAAGAGAAAATAATCCTAAGCTTGTATGCAACTAATAATATAGCCTCAAAACAAATAAAGCAAAAATGTATCAAACCTGAAGCAGAAACAGACAACTCCATCCCATGGCCAGAAGTTTCTGACAATCTCATAACTGATATATCAGGTAATACAAAAATCAGGATAAATAAAATTGAGCAGCACAGATCTAATGGACAATATGAAATATTGCACCCAATAACAGGAGTACAAATGTTCTTTTTAAGTACACAGCAAATAAATATTGACTATCTAGAAAGCTGCTTTTTTAAACCAGAGTAGACTATTTTTCAATCCTCCTAAGAAGGGATTTGGAGCATCCATTTCAAATTCAACTAGTTGTTGGGTATTACACTGGCTACAAAAGAAATTAACTTGTAAACAATTGCCTTTAGAATGGTGTGCCTTATGTCACCATAAACAAAAACAAAAAAACAAGCATTATCTTCCCCACTCACACTAAGCTCCCTAGATTGAGCAAATAAAAGAGCAAATAAGAAACAGTATTGAAACTACAATATCTAAAATGACCATTGAGAATCTAGGGAAAAGATTCATTTCACCCAAAACTTTGGATGAATGATGATTTGTTACTGGATGGAATATTAATACCATGAGAGCAAGAATCTTTGTGTTGCTCACAGATGTTTTTTGTTCAGTCTAGCACATAACAGTACTAAATATTTCTGAATGATTGGATGTATAAATGGATGAAGATGCTACACTGCTACTAGAAGGTCCCCTGCCTTTCCTTGTGGCACTGTAACTTGACTGTTTTGGAATGTATATTCTGTCTGGCAAGTGAGTAATCTAATCACCCCACATTCAGGTTTGGGCATGAAATTTTGGAAAGAAACACTCAGCGTCGGAGTTGCTTCCCTGTGCCCCACATGCCAGGTTAGCTCTAGCTGAGGCTGCCGGACAAAGAGATGACTTGACGGACATATCTGGGCCTGCTGACAGGGCAAAGCCTGCTGGGAAAAGCAAAAAGAGGGTGGATAAAAGAAAAATGAACTCAGCTTTACTTCCCCAGTATTTTTCTTACAGGGAGGGGAATGAAATCACACGGTAAACAAGTGACTCATGAATAGCCTGCTCTTGACAAACTGTGTCAGGAATGTCTGAGGAGAAAAGTCAAAGACGGATAGGAATCCTTTGCACTGATCGACTGTTCTCTTTCCCCTTCTCTGGACTCAACTCTTTAGTCACGCTGCTCACCCCGGTTCTGATCTTTCGGCCATCACTGATGGCACAGCTAGGGTCCAGCAGAGTGTGTGGTCAGACAGCAGGGACCAGCGCCAGGCAGTGAGGAGAGCAAGTACCCATTCATAAAGGGTGAACGCTGAGTGTGAACGCTGATGAGGGAGTGGAGGGTCACCCTGGGCAGTCACGCTGAGGGTTGGGTCCCAGGCTGGTGTCAAAATCAGCAAAGAGGCAGAAATAAGAAGACAGCAGGGCCAGAGTCTAGGCAAGCGCTTAGGATGGTTAACAATTTTAGCCAGAGCTAGCCTAAGGTCTCTGTCTGCAGCATTGCTCCAGGTATGGCCTTCTAGAGTTTGGTCCAAACAGGAGTCTCCTTGTTCCCAAAGTTAGCAATTGTCCTTCCTAGACAGAGGGCCTTCAGTTTGCAGGTCAAATGGAAGCATGACTTCTTGCATGTGGAGTGGAGATCCAGTCAATAACACCAAGCACTTGGAACTTCCCCTTTTCCAAATTCTTTCCTGAGACCGGGTGAGAGGGTTGGATTTTTGACTAGGGTTCTGAGTGTTCAAGAACTCACCTTGTTATTTTATTTAGAAGTCATGGTGGTGATCGGTGTGAACAAGTTACCCAACTTGAGTAAAGGTGTCCTACACAGTAGAACGCATAGGTCAGTAGTCACTGGTCAGGGAACCAGGTAGATTGTATGAGCTGCCCCAAGGACAGCAGTGGAGGGAAGTAATAGCCTGAGAACACACAGCAGGTAAGTAGGGCCTTGGCACTGCCCTGAACAGACAGGAGCCCAGGCTGTGTGCCCAGAGCAGAGGGGAGGTTGAATGTCCAAAGGATCCCATTGGCTTAGGTGGACAGTACAACATGCTTCCTCCCATGGACTCCTGACATCTTAACCCAGAGAATAGATTTGTAGTTGGGTTCAGGGTTCTTATGTTCAAGAATACCTTGATTGAACAATTTACTCTATATTATCAGTTTTCAAACTGTGGTCCCTTGGGTGCTTAGGAGATCCACAAAGTCAAAATTATTTTCATGATAATACTAAGACATTATCTTTTTCAACCTCATTTTCTCACAAATGTATAGTGGCATTTCCCAGAGGATACCGACATATGCTATCTGCCCTCTATGAAGCCAGACATTAAGGAGAATTGCAAATATTAAAACAATACCAGTCTTCTCACTAAATTATATATTGTTTTGGGAAACACAGTTATTATTTCTGTGTTAAAACACAATGCACTTATTAGTTTTAAATTAAAAATTTTTCTGTTTTAACTTCTAAGATGATAAACACTCATAGATAAAACCCACATAAACAAAAACTCTTTGGGATTCTCAATAACTTTGAAGAATGCAAAGGGGTCCTGAGATCAATAAGTTTGAGAAATGCTGCTCTATATTTTTATCATAAATTCTGGGTTACAAACCCCAACACTTACTGGAAACACTCAGTAGTCACTTGAAAGACTCAGGGAGTACTGTGCCACATTTTTTGTTTACATAGGTATTAATATATATAAGCAATATGGAAGATTTGGCAACCGTTTTTCCTTATGCCTCAGAAATGGCTCCATAGTCCCAAATCAGACACTTCACACGTGTCCCAATGCTGGGTTCTTGTGGAGTTATTTACTCCAGGGAGTTGTTGGCTGATCAAATGGGAACTTAACTCTGAACTCATCTCCATTAAGTGCAGTAGAGGCTTTATTTATACCTGAATCTTGTATCATACTCTTTTGGACAATATCAAGGAAATTTGTGAGCAATTTAAACATACTCCTAATATTTTATCTTGATGGACTACCAGGTCCTGAATTTAAGGTAACTTGATAAACGACTAAATCAATAACCACAAAATATTCTGACACTCAGAGGAGCCTTCTTCCTATACACAATCAACACACAGATCAACAAGCCAGAAAAGATAAAAGGCATCCCACATGGACTCTGAATTATTTATAACCTCCAAAGAAACAGGATGCTAATTTATAATAATCTAAGTCCACCAAATTCTCACTAAGCATCTAGCTATTGATAGCTTGAGTGCATCACACATTCCATCTTCACAACATCTCAGCACAGCATTTTCACAACTAGACAGGCTCGATGTGGTAGAAATGTTTTCGTTCATTCATTTCAGGCAATCCCTAAGGGCTGAGTTGTGTTCGGTGCAGATTTGGCAGTGTGACAAATGAAGGTGTGTTTTAGGTCCAAAGCTTGCTTTCATGGAGGACACCATCTATCCGAGAGAGATGTACTCAATAACAACACTACAAGATGGAATGCAGGGAATTATACACACATATACATTAGAGCTCACAGATGGAAGCGACTAAAATAAGAATGGTCAAAATGGCAAAGATAAAATATTTGCACAAAAAACATGTCTTCACCGTTGTGTGAAAATGGCCCAGCTGTATTTAAAGATGCAACTCTTTAGCATTCGTAATTTTTCATCCTTGTGTTTAGACTAGTAGGAGGAAAGATGAAAAAGCTATTTAAAGTCGTTCACACGCCATTCTGACCCATTAGATATACATCCCCATCATAAGCTCATGCTGGGTTTCACGTCCCACTAGTATGTTGAAAAAAGCAAATACCCGACTGATCATGGGGTGCAGACGTGTGGGCCCATGGGCTGTGCAGCTGCTGATATCACTCATGTCTTTCTACCTGCCAGAATCTCCCCCTGTGAAACACAAGCAGTAACTGAGGAATGGGCTCACAGGTCACTGCATGGGGCTCTCATCATATCCAGCCAACCAGCCAACCAATCAACCAGCCATCAAAGTGAGGGAAAGTATGTGGAGTCTGGAGACTGTGGCCCCTTCTGCTCGAATGGAATGTGGCTGACCATCAAAGTCCTGCAACTGTGTGTAGCACTCCAGCACTCAGAATGAATTGTCACTGTGTTAAGTGCTATTAGCTGTAGACTAGTCCCTTCTGCTTTCTCTTATTTTGGGGGTGCTATTTCAAAGTAGGCTTTCAGAGGCATCAGATTAACAAAGCAGATGGGTGGCTGCCATCGCTGCATGGGCTATGGCCCTTGACAAAGAGAAATGGACACACATCTCTCGTCATCAGAGAGGACACTACCCTTTAACAAGGCCAGGCTTACTACTTTGTGACTCAACACTACCGTTCCATTAACAACTCTACAAGCAGCTGTTATTACTGCTGCCAAAAGGTGGGGTAAGGAGAGGATCACATGAGTCCCAAACAGCTGCCATTTCTAGTCTGGGGATGATACAGAGTGGGAAGGGTACACATGTGTACCCTGTAAAAGGAAGATCTCATTACGAGGAAGTTGAGCACTGTCTCTTCCCCCATAGAACTTTGAGCTCAACTGACTATATGCAAAAGCCAGACCATACACGTGTTTCAGGTGTTGTGAAAAAGTTACAACAGTGTGCTGACTTGCTGGGAAAAGTATGCCTATGGTAAGTGTGAACAATCTAGGCAAATCTGAAAACCTCCTCTTCTAGTCTACCAAGGATTCAAGGTTAAGACAAGGAAACCTTCTTGCAGTGACTGATGAGTCACATGCTGCATCACCATGACCCATTCCAGACGGACTGCTGTCCTGCTAACAGCACCAGCCTTGGCCATGCCTCTCGAGTTGCCAGGCTACTTGATTTAAAATAAAAATTAAACTAAGAGGCATTGACAGCTCCCAGCTTAGCTTTTCAGACAAGAGCAGAAGTTATAAACAGCTCCATGAACATCAGTAAAACCAGCTGTTTCTGATTTAGAGGCAAAAAAAAAAAAAAAACCCTCAGTAAATATTACCCAAAATGCCAAAACAAACAAGACCCACATCAACTGACATGACTGAACTTACTGCGTGAAAGCCAGATAGATCTCTTTCTTACTGTCTGTCTGAGGAGCAAGTTTTGGGTGACAAACCACCGTGTGTGTGAACTCTGCCTCTGCTCAGCGGCAGTTCTGACTCGGGCCTTCCTTGGTTGAGAAGTTTTCTTCTAATTTTCCCTTTTACTCATCCACTGGGTTATGGGAATGTCATGACTATAGTCTCCTTATCACGGATTCTTTATCTATATTCTGTTTTTAATGACCTCTTATCAATCAATTTTGAAATAATGTATTTTTTGACAGTAAATTTTAAGTACTACGTATATATGTATACATACATATGTACGTGTGTGTCTGTACACACACACATTTTTTTCCTTGACACATGCATAGTTCAGTGCAGATCCTTAAACAAAAAAATGTGACAAATACTACTGAAGTCTTCCCCATTCTACAGGGGTGAGGTCGTCATGAGATGGTATAGAGAGGTAATCTGTTTACTTGATAACCACCACCCTTTAACACACATCTTGATAAACACATCAAGGACCAGGTACAGAAAATGTGCCCCAAGGCTTCTAAATCTGTTCTGAAGAGAATACAAGCATTTGCCAAGCACTGCAAAAGGAACACAAGGCAGAATACAAGTTGAAGGACAAACTATTCTACCGAGGAAGGCCTGATTCGACACTTACTGAAGGGGCCCTCATGCCTACGGCCGAATCTCCATTCTCAGATGCATGTCTCCAGCCCAGGCCTCTCTCCCGAGTTCCAGACCCTGTGCCCACCTGCCCCTTACGTCATTGTGTGGTGGACGCAGAACTCGCACGTGCACAGGCCCAAATTGGAACTTTTGATCTTCCCTCCCCAAACCTGCTCCTCCCTTCTGTGTTTCTTATGAGGAAAGGGTACCTCCGTCTCCCCCTTTGCCCATCACAACTCTGTCAGTTCTAGCTTCAAAATCTACCTTAAATCCATCCCCATTTTCTGTCGATACTGTCACTGTCTAGCCTAGGCCACCAGACTGAGCTACACCCAAAAGTTGTCCAAGTGTCCTCCCTGATTTGGCTCCTGCCTCTCCCCACATCAATGCACTCCTCGAGGGCAGACACAGAAATATTTTAGAGATGCCAATCCGCTCAGGCCACTGTCCAGCTCGGGGCACTTCAGTACACTGCTCTCCACTAAAAGGCCCAGGCTGATTCCAGGGCAGGAGCAGGGCAGGCATGGGACGAGCCCGCCAAGTCAGAAGAGCTCACAGAATGATGGGGATACATCAAAGGCCAGCTCCAAAGGGCTCTCCCTGGCCAAATCTGGGACAATCTGAGCATTGAAACTGTAATTATAATCCACAGAATAAAATAGAAATCCACAAATCCATACTGACACAAGGAATAAAGGGATGAATGAATGAATGAATGAATGAATATAGGGGAGTGGGGAAGCTCCTCCTTCAAGAAGACTGCCAATTACTACATAGACAAGGGAGGGTGAGAGGAGAAATTCACCATTTGGCAATGACCACACAGTAACGATGTCTCAAGCATGAAGCATCAATAGATACTAAAACTAATGGGTGAATGCTTGATAAGAAACAGTATATTTACAAAGTCTCAAAATATCTCCCACAACATACTTATTAATTAAAAGGAAAAACAGTTCAGTGGAGAAACCTGGCAGACACGGCTTTAATCAGTGATCAAAGTTAACCTCACCAGTAATGGGACTAATCAACAGCATGGTCTTCTGATATGTTGCATCACCCTGTGGTATTCCTGCCAAAAATACATAATCTGAATCCAATCATTAGGACACATCAGACAAACCCCAACTGAGGGTCATTCTACAAAGTAAATGACCTGTAATCTTCTAAACTGTCACGGAAAACAAGTGACGACTCAGGAACTGTCCCAGATGGAGGAGACTAAGCTGCACAAGACAACTGAATGCAACATGGGACCTGCCTTGGGTCCTGCATCTGGTGGGGGCATGATTGGGACAATCTGTGAAATTCCAGGGGCATCTGAGGACTAGAAGGAAATGCTGTAGCACTGTTAATTGCCTTCTTTTGATGACTGTACCAGGGATGCACACACAGGAAAGTGTCCTTAAGCCTCATATCTGCAACTTACCATCAAATGGTTAAGTTAAAAACAGTAAGATGTCTATTAGTGTATGATAAGGCAACTGTGCTCAAATGATAACAGGAATTCTTAGCAAAGGGTATAAGGAAGCTAGTCGTACTATTCTTGCACCTTTTCTCTAAGTTTGAAATGATTCAAGATAAAAAGTTAAAACGAATCAACCAACCAACCTCCAACACCTTCCCACTGTACTTTGGGCAAAATGCTATAAAGGCCGCATCAGGCCCTTGGTGATCTGCTCCCATCCGTCACTCTGTCCAGCTCTCCAGGCACATCCCCTGCCTTCTGGGCTCAAGGTGTCCTGTGTGCAGTTCCCTCTGCCTGGAAAGCTCTCGCCGCTCCCCGGATCACTGATTCCTACCCACTCCTGGCCACTCAGGTCTCAGGTTAAATTCATCTGGTGTCCCAGACTAGCCCAAACTCCCTGTCACAAGGTGATATCTGCACTGACTTGGGCGATTATCCGTAAGGCCCATCTCCCCCACTTCTCCTCCAGAAGCTCTGAGTTCTACTTGTTTTCCTCACTTTCAATTCTCGGGGCCAAAGCACCGTTTCTGAAAAAAAGGACTGAAAACAAGGATCTCAACTGCAGAGGCTTAACCCGGCTTCCACTCTTGGAGGCAGTGGCCTTTCAATCACAAATGAATGAATTTTTATGACTTTACTCCAACACCTTATTTTCCTGAGACCTTGATCTTGCAGCCTTACTTCGTTTTAATAAAGATGTTACTGCGTAAGAAAATTACCCAACGGAGGGCAGGGGCTGCTATATTTAAATCCAAATAAACAGGATGGAATGAGTACACTGACATGTAAAATGATCACCTTTAATGACTTAAAACAACTGATGTCGGTAATTAGGACTATTTTCATAGTACAGAGAAGGTGATTAAAAAAATGAAGTAGGGAGTAATTAATTTCACATAATAGTCACACTGGGACCTATTGTGAGAGCTGACGCTAATGATGTATTTCTTTTCTGTAATTAATTTTTATTCGCAGTCCTGGGGGCTCCCCACCACCTTCTCCTGAATTGCTCCCTGAGCAGCACCTCTAACTCTCCCAGCCCCACCTACATTGGGTCAGCCTTCCCTGTAAAGGGAACACACAGACGATCAGAAAAGGACCCTTGCAGCAAAACTCTAGTGTGACAATACTTTTCTTGCTCAGAGAGGAAATTAACACAAGCAAGAGTGCACGTTGGAAGGAGTGTGTTTTTCTCTGCAGTTTTTAAAGCAGAAGACAAAGGGAGAGAGAAAGTATTCAAAAAGGAGATGGGTAATAGATCAGAGTTCAAGTGTAACCACTACCACCACCTCTCAGCCTGGCAAGTCACTTTCTTCCTCTAGGTCTCACTTGTCAACATTTTTAAATGTGGATAGCACCTTGATTCCTGAAAGCAGAGGCTGAGTCAGATGGCCTGTGGCTTTCGTGGTGAGAAGGATTGTTAAGCTACAGCAAAAGCCCTGACAGGAGGCAAGAGAGCAAACAAGCCAACCCCCTCCCATGACCTAACCCTCTACCTCTTATGCAAATGAACTGGTTAACACTGAATAAATCACGTTTTTTAAAAAAGCTGCATCATTTGCTCCTATTAAGTACCTGACTTTTCCTTCCAGATTCCTAAAGAAAAGCATGTTTCAAAGCCAGTTTTGTAACCAATAATGGCCAAGTACACAATGGTAGGGTAACACGCTTGTTCTTCAATGCCAGGAGGCAGCCCGAGTTCTCCGAAACAGATGTAAGGGAGACCACGTGTTACAGATCACAAAATATGCACAAGTGGTTGCTTCAGTGGGACAAAGAAGAGTCTACTGCTGAGACAACAAAGGAAAGCCAAGTTCCAGAGTGAAGTGTGGCCTGCCTGTGGCAGATGCTGGGTGCACAGAGATGCTCCCTGCAATGCCCAGCCCAGGTGAGCGGGAGCATGTGCTCATGGTCCCCCGCCCCCCACCTGCCGGGGCTTAGCCCAGCTCCCACTGGTGGAGGCAGTGACCTGTCACTATTAGAACCCTCCTTGAAACAAAAGCCTGGTGACCTGTCCCCCAGTTATCGAGTTACTGCAGTGGCCTGCTCTGGCCTGTCCCACCTCAGTGAGCCTGGACTCAGGAAGCCCAGTGGCCACATCCGAGGGAAGCTATCACACTAAGTGACAGTACACTGGGCTGCCTCTCCCATTAGCCAGCTTCTTGCAAGCAGGCTCTGAGATTCTTGTTTCTAGAAGGGCTCAGCAAATGTTTTCAACAGATGAAAGCTCGGGATTGCAAGGAATGACAAAATCTAAAGCTTGTGCTTGGACATCCTGTCCTCTGTCTGCTACACCATCTACCCCTAATTCCAGCAAAAATATAACCCCCCACCCTCCATCACCTGCTCCACTTATTCACCCAGGTGCCGTCTTACTACCAATTCTGAAATTTTTAATGACTCATAACTAATCTGAAAAGGTCAGGGTGCACAAATCCAGCTGCCAAGCAGAGTGGACACATTTTCCTCTTCTCACGTTGTGGTCTCCCCTGACCACCGAGGATGCTTCCTTTTGGTCTGCAAGAATTAGGATTCTGCTGAACGTACCCACCCCCATACACATATTCTTTCTGCGTTGCTTCCTATGTCCTAGTTGTTAAGAAGACACAATGCACTGAGTTGAACTCAAACCATGCTACATGCTTGAATTCTGTATTATTTTTAATTTTTTTCTTTAAAAACAATAAATTTTCAAAAATCAATTTCAGATAGTCTGAAGGGGAAAATGTTTCTTTTGTTTTTTTTCTTTACCCTGAGTCTTTACTCATTTAGTTCACATTAGGTCTAAATGAACATATTTAAATGCTCAAAGAATGCTTCTTCCACTTTCCACATTTACTGGAAGGTAGAATGGGTGTCCTCTAACTGGTCTGCACTGTTGTCATCAGCCCAGTGCCTGGAAAATTCCAGGGACCGTGGCAACTTGAGGAATGAAAGAATGGATGGATGGACAGACAGAGGGAGGTAAGAATGAGACCAACAAGTGGGCAAAGACTTCCCATTTTGATTAAGCTCTGAAATGCTTTCTCATATCTGGATTGCAGACCAAATGCCTATTGGGTCAACAAGGAGGTAGAAACAAAATCCATAAGAGTGGAAAAAAAAGCAACTCAAGAGTGCTTTAATGCAGACACGTAAACCTTCACCGACAGGATCCAAGAACGAGATTCCATGAGTTGTGACATCTGCCCAGTCTCTGTTTTCCCCCTGGATCTGAGGTGGTTCTAGCTTCACTCGTAGCCTAGGCCTTTGTGAGACAGACTAAACGGGTTGAGAGGCTTCTGTCTGGGACTCTTCAAAGGCAAATAATGACGCAGTCCTAAAATTCTCCCAACACTCAATGAACACACACTTAAGTTTGAGAAGACAATTTCAAGGGAAATAAAATTACATGACCTAGTGGATAGTAAACTTAAGGATTAATAATACCCCCAAGATGGAATTATAAACACAGTCTAGAAAAACGTTGTCAAAAGAAATATAATGTAACCCACATATGTCTTTTAAAAGGTCTAGCCAGGCATGGTGGCTCACACCTGGAATCCTAGCACTTTGGGAGGCCAAGGCGGGAGGATCGCTTGAGGCCAGGAGTTCAAGACCAGCCTGGGAAACAGAGAAAGCCCCATTTCCATAAAATTTAAAAAGTTAGCCAGGCTAGGCGGCACATGCCTGTGACCCAAGCTACTTGGAAGTCTGAGCCAGGGGGATTGCTCAAGCCCAGGAGTTTGAGGTTATAAGGAGCTGTGACAGAGCCACTATACTCCAGCCTGGATGACAGAGCAAGACCCTGTCTCAAAAACAAACAAACAAAAATGTCTAGAAGCCATATTTTGAAAACTAAAATGATACAGGTGAAAATCATTTTGAAAATATATTTTATTTTACCCAAACACCTATAAAATATTATCATTTCAACATGTAATAAACATTAAAAATAGTAGTAGAGTTTACTTTTTTGTTTCCCTACTAAATCTTCGAAATTCAGTACACATTTTACACTCACAGCACATCTCAGTTTGGACTCACCTTTCAGGGGCTCCACAGCCACCCAGCGTACACAGGTGGAGAAAGATAGGTGAATGAATATACCCACAATGAGCACCATCAAAGGAAGCAGCAGGTTTGGAGTACACCCGCTTTGTGGAGCTTCAGTTATTTTGGTCTACACTTATTTTCTGTGGATTCCCACCATGTAATCTTAGCAAGGCTGTACTATTAGTAAGGTTCTTACAGTACCTGTCACCCCACTCCCAGGGTGAGCACCTGACCCTGGCCTCCTGATCATAGTTTACATGACTACAGTCATCCAAGAGAAGGGCATGTGACCACAAAAGGCCAATCAGAATCCTTCCCTGGGACTGATATACAGAGGCTGGAGGAAAATGCTTTCTGTTTCCCCTAGGGTCACAAGGATGTGATTCTAGGTCTCTCCTCATGAAGAGTAGAGCCATGGAGGGGGCCATGAAGAGATAAAGGAAAATCCTAGTTCCAAACCCTGAGGTCCTGGTTCGGGTGTCTCTTCCTTGCATCCAGCCACCTATTCCATTTCCTCGCCAGGACTTTTTCTTACTTGCTTAGGCTGATCTGAGCTGGGTTTCAGCCACTTCCATTAGATGGAGCCACAACTCCAGCCCATGGCCACATCCTTCCACTCCATGCCTAGGAGCCTGTCTCCGAGGCAGCATGCCAGGCCACAGAGGAACCACTGGCTGGACTCAAAAGGCAGGATGCTCATCTTTTAAGTTTCATCAATGCTGCGAAACTCTTGTTCCCTCCCTAGGTCATCACTTGGTTTTCAGATCCTTGCCCTCACACCTCCAGCCAGCGGACAGACCTGTGCCAGAAAGCTGAGCGGTTCCACCTTGCTGCTGATGCCTGGCGGCTCCGCTTTGTCCTCCTCCACACGTCCACTGTCTTCTTTCATTGCCCCCTTCCAGCACCCTGCCTTGAGAAGCAGAAGGGTGCCATGAGTCTGCCTTTTCACTATAGGATCTAACTGGCCTCCTTGTGAACCATATAAAAGCCCTATTCTGGAACACTGACCTTTTAGAATCAAGTGAACACAAAAGGAGACTGTTCCAGGCCTGAGGTTATAAACACAAAGATGACAATCACGTCCTCCACACAGGCATGAGATTTTCACTGGTATTCCCAGCATGACAGCAAATATGTACTATGTTCACCCAGGAAATAGCCACTTAGGGCAATGGTGAGCCACTCCTTGGAGAACTGTGGAAATAAAGCCCAAATGTGGCCTTGACCCCATGGCAGAGGATAATTTACTGAGAGTATGCTAATAAATGTAAATTTAGATTTACATACTATGCTATTTTTTTTAGAAGATTCATTAATGCTAAGTACTTAATTATCCCTCCAGATTAGGTCTCCTTCCCTCCTGTGCAAGTTTCAGACAGAAGCTAAGAGAGTTGCCTGACCATGTTTGATCAATACATTCCCACGACAACAATTTATTCACTGTAGTTATAATGGATGGTCTTATGAAATTTTAAATAGCCCCTTGAAAGTCTATGGGGTTGTAGACAGGGCCTCTCCACTCTACCTCACATGTTAGAAGTTCATAAGATAAGTAATTAAAATCCACAGTTCAAATGGTTCTTGCTCCTCTTAGGAAGTTCAGCGTGCTAATTAATGCTTAATGTTTTAAGGGATAAGGAAAGATGATGATGGGGGATAACTTTGACTCAAACGGTACAAAAGCAATTTATGTAACCAAAACATTTGTACCCCTGTAATATTCTGAAATAATAAAAAAGAAAGATAATGAGTGAAATTTATATCGAGCCATTAGTGGTTTTTTTTTTTTTTACTCACTGAACTCCCCTGCCCAGAAACTAGTGCTAACCTACTGCTGCCTCTGGAGGGGGCAGACAGCAAGGGTCCAGGCTTGCTATGTTGCCCTTTTCTTCCTGTGGCTCTGAGCAGCAGAACCCGAGGCACAGAGCAGCGCCTCCCACCGCTCTCCCCGCAGTAAGAGCAGTTCCAGCTGTGTGAGTGAATTCCTCCTCGCATTGCTCCATCGCAAACTGTCTCACGTTCTCATTTCCTCCCCACTATACCTAGAGAAGGATAGGTTTGCGGGAGTGAGTGGTTTCCCTGTGGCCCCTGCACTGACAGATGCAAAGATCTGGAAAATGAGATCCTGTTCTTACACTGGTGGGCAGAGCTCTATGGGGAAAATCTTCGACTCCAAATGGCCAGGACACCTGGTTCCTGGGGGCTTCCTAAAACTTACTTGTTGGGGAATCCAAGGTGAGTTGTTTAACCTGCCTAAACCTTACTTTCTTGACTTCAAAATGGGAGCACAACTGTACCCACCTGGTTTGGGTACTGTGAGGGCCACCTGTGATAGATAATAAGACTCTGAACGGCCTCCTCAACCAGGGTCTGCCTGCAGCAGGTCATTGCTTTCTTTTCTTTTCCTTCACTGAAGATCATCTTTTGAGTTCCCACCACCACCCACCTTCCCGTTATAAATAAGACTACTCACTCATTCAAACACCTGGAGAATCTAGAAAAGTAAAAAATGAAATTTTTTAAATCTTCCATGGACTCATGGCCCAAGATAATCGTTATTAACATTTTGTGTTTTCTTTCCTAGGCATGGCTGCATTTTATGTAGTTGAAATCAGGCTATAAACATAGGTTTGCACACTGCCTTTTTCACCTAGCATTTATATGCATTTCCCACACAACTCTGTAGTCCCCAAAACAATACTTTCAATAGCTGCATATGGTTTCAACCAGTGGAAGCTCAGGGTTCATTTAACCACACCAAGCTTTTCAGACATCTCAGCTTCCAACTTTTTGCCAACACAGACAGCAATTGAACTTATTCCCTTAGGAGAAGTTCCCAAAGTAGAATTATGGGGTTCAGGGTGTGACCATGCCAAGGCTCTTGACATATACTGCAGATGGCTTGCTTTCCCAGTACACATGCCATAAGCCATGATAGGAGAGCCCCACTTCACATCCCTAGGAAGTATCTTTAAGCATTTTTTATTTTTTTGAAATTATAGTAAAATACATATAACATACAATTTGCCATCCTAACCCTTTTTAAGTACACAGTTCAGTAGTGTTAAGTACATTCACATTGGGCAACCTACCTCCAGAACTTTTTCATCTTGCAAAACTGAAGCTCTGCACCCATGAAACAATAACTCCCCATTCTCTCCTTCCCCCAGCTCCTGGCAGCCACCATTCCACTTTCTGTCTCTGTGAATTTGACGACTCTAGGTATCTCGTGTAAGTGAAATCATACACTATTTATCCTTCTGTGACTGGCTTATGCCAGTCCTCAAAGCATAATGTCCTCAAAGTTCATCAGTGTTTGTAGCATGTGTCAGAATTTCCTTGCTTTTTAAGGTTGAATAATATTCCATTGTATGAATAGAACACATTTTGTTTATCCAGTCATCTGTCGATGAATACTTGGGTTAATTCCACCTTTTGGCTATTGTGAATAATGCTGCTATGGACAGGGGTGTGCATCCTTTTAATATTTTTTTTGATAAACTGATTGATGAAAAATGATCTCATCATTTTTATTTGCACTTCCTTGACTTCTATTTTCCTGGTAACCATACATCACTCCTCTTTTCTGCCCTCAAATGAACACATGCCCTCTGCCGGAGAAAGGCAAGGGATCCCAACCTTTAGTGCGCCGAAGAATTGGCCAAAGAGTTTGGAGGAGGATGGAAATCTACACTGGAAACTAATTCTGATGTAACCTATTCTTGGGCCAGATTTTGAGAAACTCTGGATTACAGTCTTAGTTTTAAAATTGGCTTCTAAAGTTTTCCTTATACTGAAGGTATTAATCCTTTTCTGCGAATATCCCCAAACAGTTAACTATCTTTTCCTTTGGATTATCTTTTTATGAAGTACAGGAGTTTAACTAAAATCTGTTGATATTTTGTGATTTTTGTTCTTTGAATCAAAATTAGAAATTTCTTAGAAAACTCCTTACTCTCAGAGTTTCACAAATGTTTCTTTTTCTATTTTCTCCTGCTTTTCAAAAAAAGAAAAATCACAGTTAGATCTATCTGGAATTTAAGTTGGCTATATAGGGTAAAGTGAAGATGTAAAAATTTATATTTTGTTTTTCAAAAAGCCTAGCCACTTTCCCCGACCATTACAGCATAATCTCTCCCTCCCCAGTGATGCCTCTTTTAGCCAACATCAAATTCTTACAGACAATAGGGCCTCTGATGGGGCCAGAACCATGCTGTGTTTGCTCCTCTCCTTCTCCCCTACCTCTCCCCAGGTTTTCAAAACCTCTTTGTTACAGGCTCCAGCCCTAAGAAACCTGCTGGTACCTGAAACCTTCCACAACCTTGCCTTAAAGCAAAATAAAGAATTTAACAATTTAAATTTCTTCTTCCAGATGGTTAGGAAATGCATTATGGCTTTTTGTAAATATGGTAAAGTCATGCTTACCATTTTATAACAGATATATTCAGAATGTAGTTGAGGAAGAAATTTTAAAGCTTAAGGGACACCAGGGAGGTTCAGCCCCTATGAAGAAACCAAAGACCAGGGAGGTGAAGCCAACTGCCCATATTCCTGCAGTAACAGGTGGCAGGGCTGAAACTCACAGCAGGTCTTTGCTCCATGCCGTGCTCCTCCCCCTGTGACCTGCTGCCACCAGCCTCCCTTTCTAGGATTTACTGGTGTCACAATTAGGCAGGGAGGTGACCATTTATTTAGAGATGCTATTAATATTTAGGGTCTCTAAATTACTTTTATTCACACACTCAGCTACACAAAACCAAAACACCCAACTATCATCCTAAACCAGACAAGGGAGAGCTAACTTTAGACAGATGCACCACACTGATCTAGAATAAATGCTTCTAGAAGAATCCATCTAGGTGAAGTGCATCTTGCTTGTGGGATAGTGTTTGGGAAAGGCAACCGACCACACTCCTCTTCCCAGCAAGTCTATAAACTCAAGTTACATCTAGATGAAAATGTATGGGGAAACCTGTATTCCTGAGAGGAACACACAGAAAAGGTGGTTAGACCCATCACATCCCACCTGTGTGTGCTATCACCCTGGACCGTGGCAGGCTGCACCCCACCGAGGGGGATTTGGGGACTCAAGACAGAGAATGGGCCAGGGCAATTCAGGACAAACAACAAGCTTTTCCCCAAACAGAACTATTTTCACCAGTATATGGTCAAAAGTTAAGTAGAGAGACTTGTTGGACATATGGAAAGGTTTCCTGACTACATGAATATTAAAACTAAAATAATTCCAGCTACAGATGTACGTATTCATCAACTAGAAGGAAATGTCCTCTTTCGATATCTACAGCTCTGTATTGTCTGATTGTGCAAGCAACTCTCTAAACACCCACCTGTTTAAGGTGGAACGATCACCTTCTCAATCCATGATGTCACGTGTCTGTTCCTAGCATTCAACAGAGTGCTTCAGAGAAACAGTGCATGCTCCAGTGTGGACGTGACTATTGCATGGTAACCTGGTTTAGCACGTACCAAATCATGTGGGTAAATTTGAGGCTCTGAAAATTCTCTTTTCACTGTCCACTTCTCCTTCTTTAAATCCTCCTTTTCTGTTTTATGAGTTTCCTTGGAGCCCAGGAAGGCAAAACCTCATGCTTTGATCCAGATCTTGCCCTTTCCCTGTTTCTAAAAGAACTTTCAATGGCTTTACCCTTCCAGGTATGATATAGGTGTTTCTTCTAGAACACTGTATGATCCTGAAAGATCTCACCCTAAGAAAAACAGGGCTTATGGGGAAAAGAGGGTTAGAGCAGACCACTGAAGACCTTTGTAACCAGGATCTTTGAAAAATCAGTAACAATCCCACTGAAAATCTGAGTCCAGTGTACTCTTCCAGGCCCAGCTGCGGCACTGCAGTGGTCAGTCCTGTGCAGCCTCCTTCCCTGGGCTTGTGCTCCTCCTTTAAGGGGAAAGTCCCTTCTAAATGACACCAGATTCATCAAAATTAAAAATATGGCCCAGGGGTCCCCCTCTTCATCAATCTTTTTTCCTTCTTCTTTTAACACAGGAGGACATATCTCCACAGCATCTTTCTCTGCACTTGTGGCTTCCCCAAACACTGTAGAAACCAAAGTGCTTCTTGAGGCCACTAAATCAGCCACTTCTTTTATCAGAAGAAGGCACTTCTACACATTCTTGGCTTTTTCTAAAGGTCTTCATATACCGCTAAGGCGTTCTGATTACTTGTGAGACCAATGCAGGACATGAACGTGTTAGGGCAAATCTCACTCCAACCTTCAAGTCCTACAGACATCCTGTCTTGCTGAGCAACTGGGCTCACTTTAAAAAAAAAAGTATATTTATTTTTGTACTTATATATTTATTTTTATTGTGGTAAAATTTAACCATTTTAAGTGACAGTTCAGTGGCATTAAGTATTTTACCACGATAAAAACAAGCAAATTTGCTAAAAAAACCCTATATAAAAAAAGGATTCCAAGATGAAATGTTAGTCATAAATTATTTTTACCACCATCATCCTCCTTGGTTTTTTTTTTTTTTTTTCACTTGTCTTTTCTCAAGTTTAGCCCTGTAGGTAGCAAATCAGTGGCAACCTTATCAGCAACAGTTCAGGTCGAATTCCAGGAAATAATGATGATTATTATTTCTTTCTTTTTTTTTTTTTTTGAGACAGAGTCTCGCTCTGTCGCCCGGGCTAGAGTGAGTGCCGTGGTGTTCAGCCTAGCTCACAGCAACCTCAAACTCCTGGGCTTAAGCGATCCTACTGCCTCAGCCTCCCGAGTAGCTGGGACTACAGACATGCGCCACCATGCCCGGCTAATTTTTTTCTATATATATTTTTAGTTGGCCAGATAATTTCTATTTTTTAGTAGAGACGGGGTCTCACTATTGCTCAGGCTGGTCTCGAATTCCTGACCTCGAGTGATCCACCCGCTTCGGCCTCCCAGAGTGCTAGGATTACAGGCGTGAGCCACCGTGCCCGGCCATTATTATTTCTTATACTTCAAAAGCTTGAAGTGTTCTGAGCTAAATATATATATATGTGTGTGTGTATATATATATATATATATATATATATATATATATATATGTAGTAAATGGTTCTTTTCTTTTCCAAGTTTATGTTTTGGGGGGAAAAGAAGAGAAAAACTAAATGCCTTGATAGCATGCAGTGGAACCTTCTATAGTCAAGGTAGGCTCATGGAGGGTAACTGATGACCTGGTCCCCAAATCAAGGCTGTGTGACCTCAGGCAAATGGCTGCACCTGTCTGAGCCTCAGTAAGGATGATGTGAGAAGTAGGTGAGTTAATATACTTAAAGTATTTTCAATAGTTTATGGCACAAATAAGTCCTTGCTAAAAGATGCCTACTATTATTGAAAGGCCAAGACCCATCAGCCAAAGCATTTCAGGTGAAAGACCTGTTAATAAAGCGTATTTATTTGGTGCAGCTAAACCTCAAAATGCCTTATTCTTAGAATTCATAAAAATACTTTAAATAACTTAAGGACATGAATAATTGTTGTTCTTTCAGTGATAAAAATAAATATTCTTTTTCAACTTAAAAAAAAGAGCTTATTGTTATTCTTGGTAGTCAATGGCACAAGAGTTGTTATTAGGAGGAAAAAAATCTTGACAGCTTTGACTTAACTCCTACACACAGCGGATGTCATTTAATTTAAAAGCACAAACACACACAAAGGCAAGAGAAGAAATGCCTTTTCGAAACCATCCCCTCTTCAAAAATTGCAGATGTCTTTCAAAACCCCACATCGTATTTTTAGAGTTTATTTATAAAACTTGAATACTTTAAGCACATTTTATGTAAAACTTAATGCTTTAAACTCTGCAAACTTTTTTCATATGTTCTAGCAAAGTAAAAGATTCCAGTGTCTCCCTTGAATACAAATGATGCTGCTGCCCAAGAATTTTCCCTAAATGTCAGAGCAAACATACAATAAACATATAAACAGAAAACCATGGGGGAGGGGAACCCCCTTTGGAAAACCACAGGTGGGCTTGTGGGTCCTGAAGCCATGGGCACCAAGGCCTGGCTTGGACACAGACAAGCCACTTGGGAAGAGCCTCCACCTGCCTCAGGCACTGATACAGCACCCAGGGCAGGGAAGCCACAGCATCGAGCTCTCAGGAGTGGCAAGAAATTGAGTGAAGAAGGAGCAGATTACTAGGAAAATTCCAAAGTGGTTTGGGATCATCTATTCCTGGCCAGAAAACCCTCTGCCATGGTGAGGAACCATGTCTGGGCTGAGAATAGGTGTGAAAGGAGATGCAGGAGGATCTTTTACTGTCAGGGGAGTCCTCAGATGATGAAGACAGCCAGTCACTACCGAAAATGGGCTAAAAGCTGGATGGAGCTATCCCCGCTCAGTAAAACAGCATGCCTCTCAGAGAAGTAGTTCTCTAATATAAATTCCAAGTCTAAGGAAGGCAGTCAGGAGCTCGCGGCATAAGAATGTGACAGTGTCAACAAGCTCCATGGCCAAGTACACAGCTGCCCACTGGGGCTGACATCAGATGGTCACAGCATGGCGCTGGCTGGTGACCACCTGGAGCAGTCTGGATGCCCGAGGGCGGTGCATACAGTCAGCTACCTCACTGGGTGGCTCCCCTGCCAACAGATGTGCTGGGTCCATTATTTTCTCTTAGCCAGTGCTATGCTGGTACCGAGAGACTGAACGTACCAAGGGACGATGGCCAGACCATAGGTAAAAGTAGAACTCTGACCCACTACCTGCAGCACCCTGCCCAGGAAGCCAACCCCTTATCTACAATAATAAGGCAAGGAGCCAGCCTGCTCTACGGCAGACCAGTGGGAAGTCAGACTGCTATCTCTAGCCACAATCCAGGAAGCTAAACACTACCTTCGGTAACAATCAGCCCCAAATGGCCAGGATTGGATTAATAACTGACAGCCAGCCTCACTTTTGTCCCCACTTCCAACCTGGGACCAAACAGAGAAAGCCAGGCATGCCCCTAACCAGTCACATGGGAAGCCCCATTTCTGGTTAGCCCACCTTTGGCTTCCCCATGCCAACAGCCTCCAATCGGGGCACACACACCCAAAATCTTCCCTTTTTCCCCCGCTATAAAGCTTTACCACTCCCCTGCCTGCCTCTGAGTCTCTGCAGAAACACGAGTGACGGTGGCCGACCCCCTTGCTAAAACCAGCTCTGAACAAATAGTCTCTGCTTATTCTCACTTGGGTGGTCTTCATTTATTCCCACAGTACAATATCTCTCGTGCCTTCCTCACCCTTGCCTCTCGATCTCCTTCTCTAACCAAAGTGACATATGGAAAATTAATTAATTTCAACACTGCTCTGGAAAAAGGTGCAACTACACCCAACCAGCACGTGCAATCACAAAGCACTCTCTTCTCACTTTGAAGTACTATGTATGTCTCATGTAGACAGCATCAACATTAAATACTCACTGATCTAGAATTCAAACAACCAAAGGTTCCCCTGTGCGCATCTGGTGATATAAGAGCTACATGAAAAGGAAAGATATATTAAGGGTTTGTGTCAAAGCGCGTCCTTCGGTAGATGCAATATCAGCTTGTACCCTACACTTTTTATACCCGCAGAGCCAACGGTGCATCATGCAGAAAACTGTTCCGAATCTCGAGCTCCTTGGCACTGTTGGAGACTGACTGAGCAAAGAAAGGTGAACTTTTCAGTAACGTTCACATATACTTATTTCTTCCAATTCTCTGAAAATTGGAGTTCTGAGTATGAAATATATGGTTAAGGAGAATTATCGACATGCTTGCTAATCAGAGCCCCAACACTCCAAGCATCCCGGGTAAAGGTCCCTGGGGTGCCTCTGAGCACCCAGCCTTGCCCTCCCCACCCTGCTTATGGTGCCCACCTCGGGGCACCCCCCACCCAGCACAGCGCTGGGCACAGTGGGGGCCTGGAACATGCTGGGCAGTTAAATTACTTCACTAAATATGGGGCTAATGACACAAACCGTACATTAATTGGGTCAGTATTAAAGGGAAAATCAAACGACAAGGCTGTGCACCTGCAGAAAGCGAAAGCTGACACAGCTCTGTGAGTCTGTGTGTTAGGAGTGGCCCTATCAGGCAGGCAACTCCCCTGCAGTTTCTCTCTTCTCACCTCCTCCTGGGGTACCCAGCTCGCCTGAATCTCCCACTTCTGCCTCCCTCTGGGCAGATGGGGCATGTGAGGGCTGGAACTCCTTAGTTCTGGTATGGGGTATCAGGACACTGTCTTCCACTCTCCAGCCCACCTGAACACCTGACGGCTGGGTGAGACAAGGGAAGTTCTGAGAAGGAGTTCTTTGTTACGCAGGAGTCCTTCGTAAACCTCACCCACTCTCCTTTATAAACGGATCCTTTAAACACCTTTATCAATGTCAACTTCCTCAAAGGAAATGAAAATTTTTTTTGATCAAAAAAAGTTAAAAGTTAATAATGGAGTTTGGAAAGCATTTGAATTTAAATCATTTCTTCTTTTGCTTGACACAAGTGTTAAGAAATAACAGAAAACATGACTATTTCAACAATTAGCAAAAATAAGTACATAGGACAAATTATCTCAAAACATACCAAAAACTTACACGGAAAAAATTAAGGAAACTTTTACCTAAGACTGTCAAAACACCTTCCCATAACGAAAGCTCTGATTCCTTATTTACCTAAATATGGACTTCCTGCCTGCCACCCTCCCAGCCCCCAAAACTAAACCACTGTTCGGCTGTAACCTAATTTTAATATGTGTGCACAATAATAGGGGGCTTTATAGTCAATGATTAAAGCTTGAGCAAAGCAGAGACTTTGGACTTTGATCAGAAAATGTAGGAAATTCCCAGATGAGGCTGATCAAAAGTGGGGACAATGGGGACAGATGCCAGCATTTTCCCCTCCTCTCAGGAATAGCTTGGGACATAGTCATTTCATTAGAACTGTACTTTTCTGTAAAAGAATCCAGCTACAATTTGTAAAAACTGGCTGCTTGTCTACGTACGGAGCATCTTTGCTAAAAGAAGGAACTATGGTGGGGCCACAGGGAGCCTCCTATCCCCGAAAACAAACTGGTGGGCTGTGCTGATCTATTGTCCCAGTTCCTCAAACACGTCCCAGAGACAAGCACACAGGCTTCTCTGGGCCAGTGAAGCACCCAGTCATCAGGACCTGCTTGTCAAACTGCAGGGGCTGAGATGCTGCCCTACTTGCATGGTTAAGTACTTTACGTATGTGAACACTGCAGAAATAGGAGGTGGCTGGCCCAGGGGAGAGTTCTTCACTGACACTCGTGCCCAGACCACCAGCAAGGGGCTGAGGGCCGAGTGAAACTTCCTCCATGGGTGCAGACAACCCCCCATACGAGGGATGGAACACAATGGATTTCCTTTATCTGCAGGACAGAAGCAGCTGCCTCCCTCCCTGTCCAGAACGGAGGAAGAGAAACCTTTGACTCTTGGAGATGGGATGGAAAGGATCCTGGGTTCTTACTCTAACCTTTTAAAATGTAAATAAAATATCTCTAGGGGCCAGGGAGCCCCATGAGTCTCGGCTTTTATGTCCTAGAGATGTCTCTAGGGTCTGGGCTTCATCTCTTTGGACACGTAAATACCAAGAGAGACAGTGCTCCAGTCTTCCTGGCACCTGGGGGCTTGACTGTGTACACATGTGTGTGTATGTGTATATATGTATATTTGTATGTGCATGCATATGTGGCATATGTATGTGCAAATGTGTGCTTGTATGTGTATACGTGTGTGTGTGTGTGTGTGTGTGTGTGTGTGTGTGTGAGAGAGAGAGAGAGAGAGAGAGAGAGAGAGAGAGAGAGAGAGAAGAGAAAATGGAATTCTCCAGGGTGAATCTGGCTATCAAACGTTCTAACCCTTAGTTACTAGTCACACCAACTGGTCACCAGCCCCTCTGGCCACTTCCTACACAGGCCCACAGCAACATCTTGGCCACACAGATAGGGGTTATGTTTGTTTTCTTTTATTTAACTTGTAACACTTTCTGCAAAATTTTCATAGGCATATTTGGCACAGACATACATGTTCACTGTAGAAAATTTAACAGTGACAACTAAGAGGCATACTGGCTTACTATACACTATGCACAGTCCCGGGGGCTTTGCACATATTATCACAGTGAATCCTCAGAATGACATCCTTAAGCAGGTCCTACAACTATTCCCATTTTACAGAGGAGGAAGTAAAGGTACTGGATTTAAGCAATTTTCCTAAGTTGCACAGCTAGTAAGAAGTAGACCTGAGATTTAAACCCGGACAGCCTAATTCTAAACTCCTGATTCATAAGGACCATGTTCTATACGTCCTCATGCTTACATTATGACAGATGGATCACTCCTTTCATTGTTCCATTTTTTAAAACTAAAATGGAATCAGACTATTGTTTGTCCCTTGCGCTCTTTCCCTTAGCGTATGTGACCTCCTTTGATGGATATGGTTCTCAATGTTCCTTGCCCTCCCACTATGGGACTTGTGATTTCACAGGCATCTGATGTTCTCTGAGATATCAAGTTGGAATTTCAGATGCTAACCCCTCTCCAAAGCCTCAGGAGCATCAGGCTGTTGTGAATTAAGACAAGAATGGCTATAGACAAGAGAAGGATGTCTAGCATATGAAGTGGCCACAAGAAGGTAGCATTAGAGGGTTTTAAGGAATCAGGTCCTATGAATACAAGTGGATTTAATAAAATGGAACATCTCAACGATCTAAAAATGAATGATGTAACTTTTAAAAAGTGGGTCTCAAATGAATAGAGGCCTCCTGTCTTTCAGTTCAATTCAGCGAACACTGATAGAGCATGTCTACCATACAGCAGCTCATGAAAGACAAAGAGAAAAAGATTTGATCTCTACTCCAGGGCACCTATAGTCTAGTGGGAAGATAGCTACAGAAGCTGGTAACTTCAAAACTGCATGATTCAGATACTGTCATGAAACAGACATGCAAGTTCTGTAGGAACCCAGAGCACAGACATTAGACCCCTCAGGGAAGGCTCTTAGACGCCAAAGCTGTCTAAATGGGTGACCAAGAATCAGCAGGTGACAATAGAAAGAAGGGTGTTCCAGGAAGTGGTGACAGTATGGGCAAAGGCCCAGAGGCCTGGAGAGGTCAACTAAATAATAGCATTAACATTTGTTGTTCATGTAAATACAAACACCCTGCATATAGATGAGAAAAGTTTACCTTAATACACTTTGCATCTATTCACCATAAGCAATTTTTAGTTAACCCTAAATTCCAGCAAAAAGAAAAAAGTGTTATTTAAACATACAGTAGGTGTTTTAAGGCCGGGCGTGGTGGCTCACGCCTGTAATCCTAGCACTCTGGGAGGCCAAGGCAGGTGGATTGCTCAAGGTCAGGAGTTTGTGACCAGCCTGAGCAAGAGCGAGACCCCATCTCTACTAAAAAAATAGAAAGAAATTATCTGGCCAACTAAAATATATATAGCAAAAATTAGCTGGGCATGGTGGCACATGCCTATAGTCCCAGCTACCCGGGAGGCTGAGGCAGTAGGATTGCCGAAGCCCAGGAGTTTGAGGTTGCTGTGAGCTAGGCTGACGCCACGGCACTCACTCTAACCTGGGCAACAAAGCGAGACTCTGTCTCAAAAAAACAAAAAAACAAAAAAACATATACTAGGTGTTTTAACTACTGTTCAAAGGGAATGGATAGAAGAAGATGGACTTCAAAAGTCAAGCACAAATATTACTAACTGATATGAAACAACAGTTCTAGACATGCCTGGTGTCAATTTTCGGCAAAAGTGAAATGAACAAAAAATTTGAAGGACCACAAAAAGAATCTTTGTAGAATTACAGTTGACCCTTGAACAATGAGGGAGTTAGGGGCACTGACCCCAGTGCAGTTGAAAATCTAAGTTTTGACTCCTCAAAAACTTAACTACTAATAGCCTACTGTTGACTGGAAGCCTCACTGATATGTAAACAGTTGATTAACATGTATTTCACGTTATGTGTATCATATACTATATTCTTACAAAAAAGCTAGAGAGAAGAAAACATTATTTCAAAAATCATAAGAAAGAGAAAATATATTTACTATTAAGTGGAAGTGGATCATCATAAAGGTCTTCATCCTCGTTGCCCTCACATTGAGTACGCTGAGGAGGAGGAGGAAGAGGAGGGGTTGGTTTTGTAGTCTCAGGTGTGGCAGAGGCAGAAGAAAAATCTATGTGTAAGTGGAACCACGTGGTGCAAACCTGTATTGTTCAGGGTCAACTATTATGTGTGTGTATGTGTGTGTGTGTGTTTGTGTATATTTCTAAACTTTAATCTTAATTTTTTCTTCATATGAAAAAATAACTTCTCCAAAGCAATGGAACAAAGTACTCCTTAAACTTCTTACGTAGTACTAACAATTTTCAAAGCAAGTTCACCCTCATTATCTCATCTAATTATTACAAACACCCCTTTGGGAAGGTGGGCCTTGTTATCCCAATTTCTCAGGGGGTATAGAGAAATAAATCACTCCCCCACGGCTAGAAGGGGCTAGACTAGGGGACCTCTGGCCCTGGTGTCCTGCTTTCTCCAACTCAACTTACTGACTGTGCAAATCAATCTTCAAGAGGCGGGAGGAGGGGATAGGTAAAAACCTACCTAATGGGTACAATCAACACTATCTGGGTGATGGGCACACGTATAACCCTGACTCAAGCGTAACAAAATGAATACATGTAACCAAAAACATTTGTACCCCCATAATAATTTGTAACAGAAAAGTAATAGTTTTAACATTTTATGGAAAAAAAGAAAATAAACCAGCACACACATTCATGAAAAGCAAATTTTGAATATTTATCATTACCCGTATGACTTATAGGAACCATAAAAATAAGCTAACCCAGTGATGGCGATCTGAGGCTTAAAAGATGCAGCGCTACGATCCCGTTCCTGTTTCTGAAATGAGCAGCAACCACTCCTGAAAGACAGGGCGAGAAAGAAAGGGCGGAGCAAAGAACAAGGTGAGGAGGAGGCACACGATGACTTCATGATGGGAGGCTGAAGACTGGTTTCCACCCTGGGCTCTGCCATTGCTGAGCCCCTGCCTCAGTTTCCCCATCTGTAAAATGGTGATTCTGGCTTCCTGACCACCAAGGTATCTATCGGTCTGTCACAGCCTGACTCTCTCCCTGCCTCTCTGACACACTCCTGGATAAGAATCAAAGTTGAGGATAACAGTGTCTCTGTTCCACGTCATCTCTTCTCAGCATATGCCCAATTTTTCTTCACTTCAGCTTGAAAGGAACAAAAAGACCAATCTGAAAAAAATTCAGTTTATCGTCCATCAGATTGAAGCTAATCTCGAACACTGCCCAGAAGTTTCTAGATAGTTATCAAAAGAGGACATTGCAAAGGTAAAATGTAAACTATTTGTCTAAAAATGGCAAATCATAGTTAGGTAAAACAAAGAGAACAGAATATTAGGATAAATACGGCCTTTTACAACATAACTTTTAGACAGACTATAAAATAGATTCCTCCTGGGCCTCAAGTTATCTGAATAAATTATCTATTCTGCCTGAATTCAAGTGAATTCACACTTCTACTTTGGCTGGAATAAAATCTCCTTGGGATACTTGATTTGCCATAGAACATTAATAAATTCTGGAAGGATGGGGACCTGCTGCTGTATACTCTGGTGTCTGGAAGTGACATAATTTACTCGAAATAGCAATGCAAGCGTAGCCACCAGTTGAGCTAAAGTGCTCAAAGGTATTCTTGGTTTTAATTCTTGATCCTGAAAAATCTGCCCCAGAACTAAGAGTAGCACCATGTTTTACAATTTACAGACCTCCTCTCATGTTCTTTCCAAAGTTCTTTTGTATTTCTGACCAAACTTTTCCCCATCTGAAAAAGTTGGAGAACCATTCCTCCCACACCCTGTGGACCCTTTGCTGAGGAGGGTGGGGGGACTGGCCTTCACGATGGCGCAAAGCTGCAACCTCACAGAACCAGGGAGGTCTTGAAGCCAAGATGCAAAAAATTCTGTGAGTACGGAACCAGCGAAAAAGGGCATTCACCGGGTACAGACTATCCCTGACTTGCATAATTATAGCTGAGGAACCCCTTGAATCATTAACTTCTGACTGTATTCTTTCACAGTTGGGCCTACAACAAGTAACCACAACCCCACCACCCCTATCACCACTGCCTCCAGACACAAGTGCAATTTCTCCTCGGGGCAGGGGGAGAGGCTCATTCTGAGAAGGCACGGGGTGGAAGATCCCAGCCCTCTAACTCGGGTATGGCACAAATCTGAGTAAGGTCCCTAGAACAAATTTGGTTTTGTGTGTGTATACGTATGTCGATCATCAGACAGATCAAATTATTTTATTGATGTTTACTTTCAGATTTTGTTTCCGTTTTCATCAACAGCATCAGCAAGAAGGTAGACGAAGACAGACATGACCTAACCGGGCTCCTCAATGCTCCCCCCACAAGATCCCAGCCTCTCTGCCCACAGCCACCAAAGCTGGTGCAGAGGGGGAGAGGGCTGAGGTGCTCCAAACTGCCCTTAGTGAGTGAAGCGGACCACTTTAGAGATACTCCCCAGGAGTCAAACTACAGAACAAGTTAGAAAACCCTGTTACTCGAAAGTCTGTAATACCTTGCTTGCATAGATTTTCCTTAACATCTCACTGAGTGCTGAGGTTTGTGCTCAGGTGTGGAGGTGAAGGGGGACCAGAGGATATCTTTCGGGGTGACCCTGAGTGACCTCTAGGAGGCTTCCTCACACATCAGTGAGTCTCTAGGCCCGGGGCAGATGAGGCCCAGGTGGAACGGTATTTCACAAGGGTGGTAGCAGGTGCCCCCTACCTTTCCGTGCTGACTTCTAGGTTGTGCTCAGCTGAAGAGAGATGTACCTGACTCCAAGAAAATGAGGAGAGACGCAATGAGTGTCCTGATTTAACAGTCCATATTACAGCCAGAGAAGCAATTTTGGAAAGCTGGTTGGCTACTAAAAGATGGCAAGGAACAGAACAATGATGGTGCCCTAAAAAAGATTTTCCTGCAAGCGTTCCTCTTTTGCACCCTTTCCCTGCAGCCTCCTCCTCTGAAGGGCGGGGCTGGGCATGGACAGCAACCTGGAGTTGCCTCCTACCCAGCGCGCACCCAGCCCGCAGGGCAGCCTCACACTCAGACCACTGAGGCTACACGAGTCACCTTTCGGAAGCTCGATTTGTTTTACACACATCCCATCTTCTTGGAAGCAGCATTTCAGAAGAAGTAAACAAAAACTGGCTGTTTTATTTCTGATCCTTCTTTAAAGGGCTACGTTCAAGTTCCTGCTCTGTCCTCATGCGAGTCACTTAGCTTCTCTGGGCCTCTGTGTCCTGTGTGTAAAATGAGAATAACTTAGTGCCTCCCTGAAGAGACTTGCAAAGCAAATGAGGAAATGAGTGTGACAATGACAGCTGACTTCAGGGTGCCCCTCCCAAATGACCTTGACTCCTAATGATGTTTTTCCCTTGTCTGATTTCTTATGGCAAAATGATAAAGAGATTCCCAAGGACTGGCAGTGACAAAGTTACTGAGTAAAAAAGTGCAGGTGAGAAAATCCTATGGGTGACCCTCACCCTCTGGGCCATGCATGAGAAGTGCTAATACAAGTTGTTACAATAAGCATTTTATTCTTCTTCGTAGATGTGAGCAAGCTCCATGTGTTTATTTTGCTTATCTGGAAGAGAGTTGGATGTCAGGGCCCGAGAGGATGAGCCGGTTCCCAGAAGTCAAAGTGGACAGGCTGTGTCCAGCTTTGTCCTTGTTTCTCCCTGTACCCGGCTGCCTCCAGGATTCTGCCCTCCTTATCTTGTTATACTTGTGGCAGAGAGCAGATTGTGGAGAGCACGCAGAGAGATAAGGTGATTCGGGGCAAAGTTGGCTGCTGGTGTGCAGCATGTCCCTCCCAGGACTTCTGGGTGGTGCGTGTGCTGGCTGAGGCCCGGAGAGCCTCACTCTTGCAGAATCTCTGGAACTGGGGCCGAGAAACCTCCTCAGGTCTCAACAGAGAAAGTGAAGCACTGAACCACCCCCTGGAGGGGGCTGGCAGGCCTGCCCACTAGGCAAAGGCCCCTTTGCTTTCTGAACTTCTAATTTTCATCTGGAAAATGTGAGCCACTTTGTACTGGACGATCACTGAAGTTCTTTCCTTCTACCTCAAAATCAACTTATTAACCAGAATCCTGTGTGCACAGTGTGTGGGTCTCCAATCCAAAGAATAAACTTCTGGTTCCACTGAAAATCAGGTGATCCTTGTTCTTTAGGGGATTCTGACACAGGAGCAAAATGACAGGATCCTTCCAGGATGGTGGGCACTGAGCCTCAATTCTGCAGGCCAACCCTCTTTAGAAAAAACAAAAGGTCACACGAATAGCATACGTCACATTTATCAGGCAAAACAGCCCCACACAGCCCATAACATCTCAGAATCCATGGGAATGCGCAGGGGCTATTTGATCTGGACTGAAATCTAAGACACAAAAGGTTATCAGGGTACTTTGTTCTTGCAAGTGGCAAAAGCTTTCAAAAGCAAACTGTGCAACCCCAAGCAACTGCCAAGACATTCTAAGTGTTTGGCTTCTATAAGTTTAAGTATTTCACTTTTTCCTATTATGTTAGCTTTTAAGAGAACACTGGATATGCTGTGTTTTTAATTGCTAGCAATGTACCTTGTCTGAAAAAACCAAGTACTTCATTCAAGAAGAAAACATCTTGGGGCTGGCATTTATCCAGCTGGGTGTGCAGGAGTTTAAGTGATGAACTGGTCACAGCAGTGAGTAATAAAACAATAATATGCCTTTCCAATTTTATGGAACTCTTTAACAAGCATTCTCTCTTCTTGATTTTCTTCCTGAGTATTAATATCTCCCTCTCACAGATGAAGAAACAGTCTTGGTGTTTATGTGATTTGCCAAGGTCACTTGGTCATGGTTACCATGTCAGGGTGCCAAAGCCTTCTGCTGTGGGCCACAGCTGTCTTCATTACACCATTTAAAAGTGTCCCTGACCCATATGGCATTGACCACTCATACGCTGTGACTTAAAATCAGGTCATAGGTCAATGCTGGCACACCCAAGAAAAAGAGTGAATGTTTTCATAGCTATCTCACATAAACAGGCTGCAATATATACAAGAGCTGCCAGAGCCTGAGCTGTTAGAAAACACAAACATAGCCTCAGGGAAGTACATCCTAATAATACCACCCAAAAAGCACAAAATGGGGAATGAGACTCTGGTGCTTAATAGAGACATGTGGTTAGACACACAGCAAGATGGAATCATAAGGAGGTTTTAGACAGAGGTTAGACAGCTGACCACTTTGGACAGCTAATTCATGCCAATAGTGCAGCTTCACAGAAACTGGGAACCCCCAAAGAACTATTCTTTTAAAAATTCAAGTATGATGTCTCCTTCACTAGGTACCCCCAACTATTCCCAGAGTCTTTGCCAGGAAGGGGCCAATTCAGGGCTCGAAGTGGGCTAGCAGCAACTTTCTTATAGTGAGAATGCCACTGGGCCAGGTGTGGGCAGATGAGAGAGGAAACCCATTGCACAGTTAGAAGAGTAATAGATGACTCCCATGTAGTGACTCTGTATATAACAAACAGCACAAGTCCAAACAGACACGACACACACTGGAGTATGGCATCTCACTGCCCCAGACACCACCATTTTCACAGAGCATGAGGGAAATGATGCCCTGGACTTGTACAGCGACAGCAGCAGGCCCTGGACGAGGAAAAGCCAATAATTGCCAGGGTAGATGCAGCATGGAAACCACAAGGTAAGTTCTCAGATCAGGTTTCTAAAGAAATCAGGGGACAAGGATGACTGAGGAACTACCCAAGGTGGGAAGTAAGACACAAGTTGCTCAGTTTGCCCATAGAGAAATTAGGGTGCTGTTGCATGTCCTTAGACACTTCGTTGAGTAGGTCACATCTGTTGTTTGGTGATCAGGTATCAGTACAGTTCCTCTCTTATTCCCTCAACAGAATCAATGGAACACCTATGTGCCTGCCCTGCACAAGGGGCCCGGGGCACGGGTGCTCTCAGACACAGCTGGAGCCAATCTTGTTCTTGAGAATCACTAGCACAGACATAGACAAGAGTGCTGGGTAGAGTGGCTAAAGCCCCACTGGGAAGCATCGCAGGAATACTTGGAAAGCAAGCGAAGGACTGAGGGCTCTGGGAGCTGAGCGTCGGCATGCTGAGGGATAAATGACAGCAAAAGAAGGTGATGGAGGGTTTGCAGGCCTGAGAGAATGGAAAAGTCAGGAGGGAGATGTATAATAGAGGGGTCTGTTTTCATCAAGGTCACCTTGAACTCCAAATCCAGGGGTCCTGTGCTCCCCCTAGACACAATCTCCAAAAGTGGTACCTTTTCAGATTATATGACAGTAAAGAAGATAGTCAAAGGGTGGAGGTTTTATTTTTTTTAATTTTTAATTATGGGTACATAATAGTCGTTTATCTTTATAGGGTACATGTGATGTTCTGACACAGGCATACAATGTGAATTAATCAAATCAGGGTAATTGGGGTATTCATCACCTCAGTTATTTCACATTTCTTTGTGTTAAGAACATTCCAATTTCACTCTTTTAGTTATTTTAAAGAATACCCTAACTTAGTGTTGGTTATAGTCACTTGGTTGTGCTATCAAATATTGTTCGTTCTATTAATATATTTTTGTACCCATTAACCATCCCACCTTTATCTCTTCCTCCGCGCTACCCTTCCCAGCCCCTGGTAACCACCATTCTATTCTCTGTCTCCACGAGATCAATTGTTTTTAATATTTAGCTCCCACATATGAGTGAGAACATGTGAGATTTGTCTTTCTGTGCTTGGCATATTTTGCTTAACATAATGTTCTCCAGTTCCATCCACGATGTTGCAAATGGCAGGATTTCATTCTTTCTGTGGCTATATAATATTCCATTGTGTATATGCACCACAATTTCTTTATCCGTTCATCCGTTCATAGGCATTTAGGTTGATTGCATATCTTGGCTACTGTGAATGGCGCTGTAATAAACATAGGAGTGTGGATATCTTTCAATATACTGAATTCCCCTCCTTTGGATATATACCCAGCAGTGGGATTGCTGCATCATATGGTAGTTCTATTTTTAGTTTTTTGAGGAACCTCCATACTGTTCTCCGTAGCGGTTGCACTAATTTACATTCCCACCAACAGTGTATGAGGGTTCCCCTTTCTTCACATCCTCGCCAGCATTTGTTATTGCCTGTCTTTTGGATAAAAGCCATTTTAACGGGGCTGAGATGATATCTTATTGTAGTTTTGATTTGCATTTCTCTGATGACTAATGATGTTGAGCATTTTTTCATATACCTGTTGGCCATCTGCATGTCTTCTTTTAAGAAATGTCTATTTCAGATCCTTTGCCCATTTTTAATTAGATTATTATTTTTTTCCTATTGAGTTGCTGGAGCTCCTTATGTATTCTAGTTATTAATCCCTTGTCAGATGTGTAGTTTGCAAATATTTTCTCCCATTCTGTGGGTTGTCTCTTCACTTTGTTGATTTTTTCCTTTGCTGTGCATAAGCTTTTTAGTTTGATATGATCCTATTTGTCCAATTTTGCTTTGGTTGCCTGTGTTTTGGGGGTATTACTCAAGAAGTTGATTTTTTTATGAACTGTCACCCCTGTTGGTAAACCTGGTGTGTGGGAGTTGTACATTCCAGAAGAGGGAGTAGGTCAGGTGACAATGGCTTTCATGATCCCAGGACCAAGGGGACAGAGGCCACCTCACCATTCTCAGAATGGAGAACTGAGAGACAAAGCCAATGGTGGAAAGTCCCAGAAGCAGCTCACAAATAAGCAGCTCTCTTACCTCAGATGAAATCAGTTTGCTTTGAGCCATAAATCCAAGAGATTGTTAACAGTCAAGGGCTATATCTGATTGGAAACAGCAGTGAGTTCTTTTGCTTAAGAGATCATAAAAACTCTACCAAATTGCCATGCAAATTGGCTGTGAATGAATTTCTCTCTCTGACAATACTATGAAGGGGAAAAGGGAGAGGCCATAAAAGCAAAATCCTCCCTGACCATTAAGAAGACCTTGGAGAGGTCATATAAAGGCTGACATGTGCTTTCGATCGTTAGATGTGCTGATATTCCAGAGCTACACAGCTACGATTCCCAGTAATATTCCAGCTAACGCGTCTACCCCGACCCTACCATCAATACACACCAAAACTTGGGTTTTAAAGTTTTCCTCATATTTTCATTAGATCTTGATCTCCAGGGCAACAGGCATCTTTTGCAGCAACGAACTGATGATGATACTATAGGCCATGTCTTTCATGGACAGCACAAATGAAAGTGTCGAAGTGGCAAATATATGATTTGCTGGACCAACGTGGCAGCCAGACTGGCTCCTCCTTGTTCTCACTCCAACCCACCTTCTCAAAGAAATCTCTCTAGTTACAAGGTAATATCTCCTCCCATTCCTCACTTGGTCCACAGGTGGCTGATCAGAACTGTTCACCCTGTGACATGTAGACCTGTGATGCTGCCAATTTCTAAATAGGCCTTAACCCTGCAACATGGAACAGTGGAAAATGGAAGCCATAAAGTTCTGAGATTGAAAAAATACTGGATGGATGCTTCTATGTAATCCTAAAGACAAATCTCAATTTTACTGAAGTGGATTATTTGTGAAATTACCCCAAAAGGACTGTAGGCCCACACTGAGGACCAATGACTAGGCACCAGGTTTGAAACAATTAAAATACCTGAATGAAGAAGTTTATGTGTATATGCCAAAAATAGAGACATTAATAAAAATTAATAAAAAAAACAGAGACATTCTTATTTCTTGGTGGTCTCAGTTTCCTCTGTCACCTGTCCTATTATTGCACATAGTCTAATGACTAATAATTCTACCTATGTCAGGATATTTGAGATGCTTTCATGTACACAACAAGGACAAAAATTTATGCCAGGTGCCTTGTGATGTCCCCATGAAGTCTACGTATAGTTTTTTGTTTTTAAGGTATCTTTTTTGGATGTTCTCTGTTTCCTCTAAGAAGGCTTTTCCTTTTGTCATTTTGCCTTTTCCTTTCACATCAGAGGACGTCACAAGGCTAGTATTCCCAGGCCACACACTAATATTTAGGAGTAAGGAAGTAGAAGGACGATCAGAGGGCCAGGTACAAGAATGGTACTTTTCAAATGTGCCCTTTCTGAAGGGTGATTAACATTTCTTGGGAGTTTCATCCATCCCATTTGTTTTCCTGTCTTCTCTAGCAGAATCAAAAAATTTCAAAGATTACAGCAAAATCACTTTTCATCTATGTCTCAAGCAATGCACAAAATATTTAAGTGACTACTACACATTCAGAGAACTGAATTCAGAGTCTGACTGGCTGTAAACTCTGGATTCTAAAAGCAACCAAGCTCCTTAGAAATGCATGGGGCAGCCCTTGTCCTCAGGGTCTTCTTAGAAACAGATCCCTGGAGGGGTGTGTCTCCCAACACCATTTTCAGGAAATCTTCCAAGATTTCAGCAAGGTCGATCACATCTATTTAATTTTCAAGGAAAGCCTCAATTTCAAATATTCCCTTTTGTGTCCTCACACTATTGAAACACTCCAGAAACAATTATCATAGACTACGATGTAGCCATTATAATTATGTTTACTTGCCTCAAGCATGTGAAAATTCACAGAAAAGATTTAAAAGACGTACAATATGTGGTGTTAGTTAAGACACGGAGACACCGTGGGTGGGAGGATGCATGGGCATAGCTCTTTTAGTTATCCTTGTGGCAGCAACTAACAATATTTCAAACAGATGTGTCTTTTTACCTGGGGAGCTCTTCCGAGCAATCCCTGACCAAAAAAACTTGAAATGTACACAAAGATATACAGATAAGAAAGTTAACATAAACACTGTAATGACGAAGAAGTAGAAACAAAACACAATAGATGTTTACCAATAAAGATGGGTTGAATAAATTATGTCCTAGCCATACTTCTGAATAATACTCTATAGCCTTTAAATATTAATATAAAGTAGATATAAGTAATGATTAAAAAACTCCATGCCAGATTGTTTTTTTAAAATTCCCTAAATAATAAAAATGAGTTCTGTTTTTTAAAAAGGTACATATATGTGTATACATGTAAAAATGACTAGTGGGTACATGGTTAATAGTAGTTACCGCTTGAGAAGGGTGGAGAGTTATGGGATGCAACATTAGGATGTTTCTGGTTACAACTAACAGAAAACCTAACTCAATCTGCTTCACCCGGTAATGAAGCTTTCAGGATCTCAAACTCCCCAAAGCACAGACTCCTTCTTGGGCAATTCAGAAGGTCAAGGGCACCACAGAGGCCCAATTTTCCACCTCTACATTCTTCCATAGGTCAGCTGGGACCTGGCCCAGCCCCTCTGGTGGTTGCCCAACTCACAGGCATTGTAACCACACATCACTGAATCCAGTGGAAGAAAAGGGCTGCATCTTCTCTTGCCTCTTTTTAAGAGCCAGGGAAACTTTCCCAGAGGCCTCCCAATAGCCTACCCTCACATTTTATTGGCTAGACAGGTTCCACATGCTCACAGCAAGCCAATCACTGGGAAGAGCAGCAGGCCCACCAAGGTTGCTTGGCCAATCAGGTAAGCCTCCTGAGCCAGGTAGGGGAGGGTAGACTCCTGTACAAAATCAGGTTTCTGCCAGGCAAAAAAAAAGGGAATGACTATTGGGCAGGGTGCAGGGGTGGAGGGAATCTTTTTCTTTTTAACAGTTCTGTGTTATTTGAAAAATTTTACAAGGTTATATCCATTTTTTAAAAAATCTAATATAAAAATATTTTAATGCATAGAAAAGAGACTGAAAGGAAAATACTCCTTGAAATTGGGGGTAACCTATTGTCTTCACTCCTATCTTTTCCAAAAACTATGTACTTTTATAAACAGAAAAATAATAATTTTTAAAATGATTTCCAGCTCTTAATATTTTACCACCAAGGGGAGTAAATATCCTTTGTAACATTGTGCAGTACCATTTTTGGTTCGGAAGAGGCTGGAAGAATCATGCTGCTAGGCTCTGTCACCTGTCTGCCTTTACATGGGCTTGTGTTTTCTGGAAGCCTGGATAATTTTCAGTGGCCCTGGAACATTCTCTGCCACGGCCTTCAGCAAAGCAGCAAAGTACACAAAGTCGGGTCCTTGGGTCACACCTCTGGCACCACCACTGCTTGCACCTGCATCTTGGGTATGCGGATGCTGCTGCCCTCCTTTCTGTCCCTTGTATCTCTCCCTCACCCAGGCCTGCCTTAGCTCCAGTCTTCCAATTTTCCTTCCCTTAAACATCAAACTGCCAATGCCATTCTCCTAGAACTTGGTTTTCAAGGTTTACTTGCAGGGGGCATGGAAGGTGAGTGGTAGCAGAGAAATCTTCTTTGCAAATAATAGGACCCCAAAATACAAAAAAGAAAAGCAGAGTGATGTTGGTTGAAGCATTTTCAGGGCCACCCAGATGACCCCTCCTAAGGTCAGAGTGAAGGGGACCACTGCCTTGGAATATTCATCACCCTAGATGTCAGGAGAAAGCAAACATCTAAGAGTATAGAGTGTAAAAAGCACCCCAGGTGAATTCTGACACACCCTGTACTACTTTCAGGTAACTGTACTACAGTGAAAGGGACTGCTTGATGGCTTTGATCCTTAAAGTGCCCCACCAGGGAAAGGATTGTGCCCCTCAGAGAGGAGAGGTGCCTGCCCTCCCTTGTGCACTATATTTTGAAGGAGTACCTGATTGCCATGAATAGTCTTGATCAATAGAACCTAACAAGTTAAGTACCAAGAACAGCTTCAGGAGAACATATTGCCAGAAGGGCTATCAACAAAACTAACCAGAAGCCAGGGGATTGCAAGAAGAGGGTAGAGATAAACAGGGACCCAACAATTCTATTTTGCATCTGATTAACTGCCACAGCTGCGTGCCCTCCGGCCCTGGCCCGGTTCTCTACTGCTGGCCTTGGGTTTGTTGGTTAACCAAATTGAATCTCTAATTGGTGAACTACATGGAAAATATTTTAGGAACCTCCTCATCCCCCTTACTTTTTAGCCCCCTCTCCCATCAGCGGTAATAAAGGCAATCATTTTTGTTAGGCCTAACATGCCTCTTTTACTGGTAATCCTATAAATTTGGCAAGGTAAGCATTGTTTGAGCTATTTTTCTGACAAGTGCTCTGAGGCTCAGAGAGGTTAAAAAGTTGCTCCAAGTCACAGAGTAGCTAGGCAGGGAGGCTACCTTAGATTTGTCTGACTTCAAAATCTGCATTTTATTTCCTGCCAGGTCACAAGGCTCTCCACTCAAACACGACTATAGGTCAAGGTCAGCCATGTGGAAGCCCTACTGGAAAATCCCCTTTCACAGGCCCCTCTCTGGCCACCACCCTGCAGAGTGGCATTGTAGGACCTCATTTTCAGTCTAGAAACAATCAATCTCGCTTTCTCATCTTGTCAGCTCCTCAAGGACAAGTGTGACCCATTGTCTATATTTTTGTATCACCTGCACCTACTATAGTATATGCTCAGTAAAGGTAGGCTGAACTGGCCCAGAAACTTGGCAGTGTGTAGCATCTGGGAGCTTGGGAGAAATACGGAAGCTCTGGTGGCATGTCAGATGTCCTGAGTTAGAATCTACAATTAACAAGGGCCCCAGGTGATTCATGTGCACTATAATGTCCAGCACCTTCTATCTCCTTATACGCTTTTTTTTTCTTTTCACACCAGTGTAGAAGATCAACTCTCTCCTTTTTATTCTGAATCATCGAATGGAGCCACACGTTTTAAGACCAACAAAAGTTCAAACGGTCTCTGGGGAAACTTTACCTAAGAAATGACCTTGCGTAAAATGCCAAGCAGTCTCTAATCTCAAGGAATTCAAGTGAGAAACAGTAGTGCTTTAGCTAAAGACTGCATTAAAAGCTCCCCTTTTAAACATATGCTCATATTTGATAAATGTTTATTTAGTGCTCTAAGGTACTATTAATCATCATCGGATTTAAAGTAGAATTACTCATAGTTAAGTACCTCATTTGCATTCAGAAATTTCTAACCTTTGGATAGCATTCACTGACAATTCAGCTCATTTCCCACACCTGTTTATTGAGCATCTACTCTTAACAAGGCCCCATAGGGATGAGATGCTGTGGGGAATGTGACAGTCTCTGACCTCCCATCTTTGCTACAAATAGAATGAGGATGAGAGACATGCTAATCAAACGTTTCTGTAAGCAAATAATGCATCAAGTACCATTTCCACTATTTAAATATGAAACTCAATTAGATGCTTGCTGTGATGCAGCCAATTAAACTGTTGGTGTAAAGCAGCCAAGAACACTGAGTTGTACTGGGCTATTTTCAACACCTCGCAATCTGACCTCTTGGGAAAGAGAAGTCTCAGCATGCATGGGACAGACAGGGTCCCGATCACATTGGAAGAACTGACGATTCATGTAAAGAACAAAACACATACTTATTTTAAAAATTAGGAAAAAGCAAGAATGAAGAGAACTTTGGGTTCTTAAGGTTCAAAAGCAAGCCTTTTAAAAAAATTTAACATATAAAGATGATAATATTAAAAGTATATGCATACATTATTATTTTAATCTGAAGAAATTAACTTCGAATCTTTAACCTAAGAACAAGTAGCAGTATTAAGAGTGAGCTATAAAGATTACAGACTTAAAGATACAGACTTAAAAAAGACTTTTCAAAAATAAGATGAATTTAATCCTGACACACATCAGGTGATGTGTGTTATCTTTCACCATTTTCATTATTTTTACCATTTTCATTATTTTTTATCATTTCAATACTAAACAGCCAGTAATATTTTTTCAAGGGTCCAAATTGTTTTAAAAGAACCAAATGGGCTTAAAAACAATTGTTATTTTCTACGTAAAGATCAATTCTTTAGTCACCATCTGAACACTCTCCCATCAGACCAGGGAATTTTTTCATCACACTAATTAGTAAAGCCTCACTTGGTTCCCTTCTTGGCACGTTTAACTCTTTGGGGGGTAACATTTTATTAATAACATATTTCCTCTAGAATCTATTCCCTCCTTTCGTCTCCACGGGAGCCACTCTGGGAAGTGGTGAGAATAAAACTGATTCTACATTTACGCACAGTGGGACAGATCAGCAAATAAATCGACGCATCGATTTCCAAGAAGAAAATGGCTAAAAGCAGCCCATTTACAAGTCTTCTAAGCCACACTCCACATCTCTCTGTGAGATGGAAGATAATTACCGAATGTTTTTATGTTGCACACTTTATTTTTAACTAAATCTTTAAGTAGACTGCTGAGAAATACCAATACTTCTACTGGTCCTGTTTTAGCCCTGCATGAAACAGTGAATTTTTTGCTTTTGTAAAACAGTAGCCCAGGTCAGAATAATTCTTCTTAAGGTTACACTTACATTTATTTGGGGGTTATTTTTGGCAAACTTTTTCCTTTAAGGAAATCTTAGTGGCAGAAAGATGGAGCTATTATGTGCACTTGAATTTGAACGGTGCCTCCCAAGGAAGGCAGCTGTTTTTAATGCAAGCCATAATTAGTTGGTAAATTCACTGGATGGGGACTAAGTTACTGTGAGAGACAGATATTAACAGGGCTCAGGCTTGCCGGGAACTGCTTTAGAACTAATTACCTGGGAAGTCCAAATAGTAAAAACCCTCCTGTTAAGGAAAAGAAGGTTTGGGTTCTAAATGATCAAGACCGGCTAGCTCATCTCTGCTGATTAATAACTACTCAATATTTTATCTGCAAAGAAATAGGCTAACCATTTTAATGGATTTGGGGTGGATACCAAAGCAATGGGTAAAGTCAAAACGCTAGAACTCTCCCCTCTCCGACCCCTCCTGAACACCTGTTGAATTCCATGGCTATTAACTTTTCAGAACTAAAGCCTCCCGGATTCAACCTTGGGAATTTTTAGACTTTGTGGAAGTGCGTGTGTATATTTAAGGTTTCCATCTTGCTTAATCAACAAAACTGGCTACTAATTATTTATGAATCACAGGGCTGAAAACAAACTTTCTTACCTTTAACAGTTAAGGAGTGGCAAGCAGAGGAGAGGGGCTGGTTTTGAATTTAGCACCTTGGTACCTGTCTCTTCCCCCTGGTTACCCACCCAGCGCGGCTCTTTAGAAAGGTCAAAGGTGCGCCCCTCCTCGGCTCAGGGAGGGGGCACACCTCTCAACAAAACAACAAACACGCTGGCATCCAAGCTGGGGAGCTCCGGGGGGCCAAGCGACGCTGTCCAAGCTCTCAGGGGGCAGACGCGGCACCCAGTCCCGCCCGGAACCAATTCCGATGCAGGGACCCGGAGAGCCCGCGGGCCCAGGGCGCGCACGCCGCACTCTCCGGGGGGTCTCGGGCTCCTCGCGTTTCGAGGGGGCGCGCGATGGGACTCACGGAGGGCAGCGGGCAATCCCCAAAGCTGCTGCCCAGGGGCACGACCCCTATCCACCTCGATACACCTCGAGGAACCCCAAATTCCGAGGCTCGGGATGCCTAGTCCTCTGCCTCCCGCGTCGAGACGCGCCCGGAGCCCACCAGCCCAGTCGTTGCTACCGTCCTGTAGGATGGGATGCGCCGGGCGGTGAGCTGACTGTTGGGGGGGGACACCTACCTCCCTGCACCCCCGCGCCCCAGGTCCCCGGCGCCGCGCAGCATCGCGCCCGAGCGCCCCTCCCGGCCCCCCGCGCAGGCGAGCAGGTGACAGAGTCCTGCAGCCCCGCGCGCACGTACTCGCACCCCGGGCCCCCAACGCCCCTAGGCGGGGCCCCTTACCTCGGAGCGGGCCGGAGCGGCCCCGTGGGGCCGGGCGCGGACTGGGCCGGGGAGACGCGCCTCCCGCCGCCGCTGGGAGCCGAGGCGGCGAGCAGGCGCGGCGAGCTCCTCCCGGGCGGCGGCGGGAGGCGCTGCTCTCGCTGCCGCCGCCGCCGCCGCCGCCGCGGCTGCGGGTCTCAGAGCTCCGCGGCCGCCGCTCCTGGGCCGCCGCCGCGCGGGTCCCTCGGCTCCTGCGGGAGGCCGGCTGCTCGCGCGGCAAACTCTTCCGCACGCAGAGCCGGCGGGGCGAGCCGCCTCCCCCTCTGCCTCCTCCTCTTCCCTCCTCCCTCCGCCCTCCTCCCTCTCCTCCCCTCCTCCCTCTCCTCCCCCTCCTCCTCCGCTCCTCCGCTGCCGCCGCCTGCGGGGTCTCTCCTGGCCGCGACCCAGCCTGGGACCCGCACCCGCGCGCGCCGCAGGCAGACCGACCCCGGACCCTCGGCTTCCCCGGGCGGCGCAGACACCCGCGGTGCACCGCCGCCTCTGCTGGGTTGCAAGGGACGCGCGGCAGGGTCCGGCCTGGGGAGCAGGGTAGACACCGGGTGCCGGGGGCGGGGGTGTACTTCGAGATGAACAGGCCGAGAGGGGAGGCCAGCGGATGCGGGGTTGCCAGTCGAGGTCCCGTTAAAGTTGTCACTTGAGGATAGCAAGGAATCTTTAGCCTTTGCCTAGTGCAGACCCTCCTAGCGCTCGCCGCCACCCTGCTGTCCCGCGCGTGGGGGGCCCCGACTATCATCCCCCACACTGTGTCCTGGAGGGGCAGGGCTGCGCGCGGGCCCCGACCCAGGACAGGGGACGCGTCTCTGCGGGGACCACGGTGATTTCTCAATGAGGGGCGGGGGGGCAGGGGGGAGGTGGGAGGTGGGGGAGAGATGGCTGAGCAGTGCTTGGGGGAGGACAGCAGCTACTGCTGGGGAGGCATAATCGGTGCCTCTTCTAAGGCGAACGTAGCTGGTCCGGAAAATGGGTCAAGGATGGAAAGGAACCGGCTAATTGCCCCCCTCCCCGGCAGAGGCACGTGGGGGTAGGGGGCTGCAGACCAGAGCGCGCCCTCGGAGCTCCACTCTGCCTCTCCCCCCCTCCCCCGCTGCCCTCCTCTCCTTTTGCACCAGTGCAGGAAATGTTCCACTGACCTACATATTTTTCCAAACATACGTGACCTTTTTTTTTTTTTCCTCTGTGGGAGGAGACAGGCAAGAATCCAAGAAAAAGAGAAGCCGAGGAGAGAGAGAGGCGCGCGCGAGAAAACAGGGAGGCTTTTACCAAGGCTCCCGCAAACACCGAACGGAGACAGATGCGCATAAATAGTCCCCAGGAGCCGGAGCTGCTGTTTGATGCTCTGCGGGGCTCCAAGACCTAGTGGGGAGACCGTGTGCCCCGCTGAGGACCGGAACGGTGGCCGGTGTCCCCAGACTCGCAGTCCCTCCTCACCCCGTACACAACGGGCAGGCGCTTGGGTAGAAGCCCCAAAGAAAGAAGAGCCCCTCAGGCCTAGGCCACCTCTTCCTTGACATCACTTAGGCACATTGCCTGGCGCAGCGCTCTGCGCGGTGCAGCCGTTTTTGGACGTCCCTCGGTCCCTCGCACATTCCGTCAAGTGGCCCTGGAAAGGAAAGTGCCCCGCAGACCCTTTACTCTCATACTCGATTTTGTGGCCAGAAGGGGTCTCCTAGGGCCTTTGCCGGGAGCTGAAGCCCAGACCCTGGACTGGTGGGCGCCCCCGCCCCACGCGGTTCCTTTCGCCGTCGAGTTTAAGACATGCCCTCTCCCGCGCAGACCCGACCAGCAGCGCCTTATTTGGGCATGCAACCCCACACCGTCAATTAGATCAAAACACTCACACAGAGCTCCTTTTTCCCCCCTGTAAAGTAGGTCATTCTCTTTATTTCCCACTTGTATTATTTTTGTCTAATTCTCCTCCTGAAAAATAATCAGCTGCAAGGAGCTTTGAGCATCCTAAGAGCAGCTGGTATTCTCAGGCTTGCTTCTGACTTGGAGGGCTCTTCATGAAAGAGGAGGAGGTGTTTGGCCCATCATAATTTTGAAGTCCCTCCCTTTCCAAAAGAAGAAAACATGTTTGATTTATTTTATTTTGCTTTGTTTTTCTACCCCGTTCTTTTCCTTCAGGCAAGTAGGTTTCACCCTGCTCTTAAAGGGTGGCCATGACTAATATCTACTGAAGGATAAAGTTGTGTACTTTTAACCGGATTTAATGCAGAATTTAAAGCCACCTCCCTTCCTTTTTTTGCTTTGAAAGAGATTCCAACTCCCTTCCCCTACTCCCTTTTGGGAGCTTGTTGAACAATTGCTAAATTATCTTTTAGGAAACTTGAAATGGCTTGCAGTAATAACTCATCAAGTAATTCTGCAGGGCAGCAAGTATTTTTGCTATCGTTTGTCGTTATCTGTTGCCCAGAAGGATACCCTACTACATGTGTGTTTTCTGCCTTTTAGTCATGGAAATGATGTACGTGTGCTTGTTGTACTTGTTCCAAACTTCATCCCCTCTCTCTGATCATAAGGCAGAATGGAGTCTGAAGCACAGGAGCCAATCAACGGGTAGAGAACAGGATCCCCACCCAAAATGTGCCCTTCCCCCCAAATAGAGGAGTGTCCCTGAGGAAAATTTCTCCCCTATTCATTCTTTGCATTTGATAGTTCAGTTCCTTTTACTGATGTTGGTTGAAGGCTTGCCATGAGTCAGATTGGGCTTGGCTTATGAAGGATTAAGGGAACATTAAGGCAGTTTCTGTACACAGTGTTTACAATGTCAAGGCAGGGATAAATATGAACCAGATGGGGCTAGTGCCATTAGACAAAGTGCCATGTGGGTTCAGGGGAAGGAATCAGGATGGGCTTCTTGGACATGGTGACATTGATGCTAAGATTTTTCATTAACCAAATAACAAAGCTAAGCTGATCATAATATGTATCATTTAAAATGTGCAGCATAGAGCAAAAGAGCCATTTCAAAACTACATTGCCAGTTATGGGAAATTCTCACATGGTCCCAGTCATTAGTCCTTTAGAAGAACATGGCTTTATTAAGTGCTGCATTGATGTATCCAGTAACCCCAGCTATTTTTCAAAGAATCAAAATACATGGAAGGGAGGATCAAAATATTTTGTAGTCAGTTATATCATCTTTGGAGATATCTGTGAAATAATTCAAAGTGTTCACAGCCTAATTGAACTAATTGAACATTTTTTTCCATCACAGAATTTGAATGTGTGGCATATCCTAATTTAAAATATTTAATTAAATTCTCAAAATATGTATTGGGTGACTATCAGTGTCCACATGTAGTGCAATGTGAGGGCAAGAATGTGTGGGCTACTACACTAATTACAGCACCAGCCCAGGGCTTAGGACCCATGTTGGGTACATACATTCAGCGACTTAAACACAAACATTGGAATAGAAAATAAGAACAGGGTTCTATGCCAGGATAGTATCAGTTTTTCTAATTAATTGCGTGGTGAGAAGGCCTTCTTTTTTTAATATGAATGTCCAGAAGACCATTTGTGAATTCTTATCTGCACATATCAGTTTTCATTTCAAAATTCAAAAGAAAACTAAAACACAATACCATACATTATTAGGTAGAATAACATTATGCTAGAGAAGAAAAATGCAGCAACCAAGGCAGAAGGGAACATTGGGTCAGTATAAGCATGAAGAAGAAGCCTTAGAACGCACAGAGCCCAATGACTGGAGACTAGCTTTGAGGCCAGGGCTTAGGGTGAGCACCTACAAATGAAGGAATCAAGAACACCCACCCTGTGTATCCAATATCAAGGTTGGTATTAGAATACCCTGATTCTGCAGAAGCTCAGAATAGAATAGGATGCAGCAAGCTCTCTCCTGGGCCTGAGGATGCTACCAGGAGACAATCAAGGCCTTGTGCAGCCTGCCTGGGAGGGTTAAGACTTGACTTGGCATTCGTGCCTGTTAGATCATGTGGTTGGCAAACTGAAGAGTGAAGTAAGATTTTCTTACAAAGCCAGTGTGGAGGACCCAGGGAGGAAACTGGACTGGAAGAGTCTGGAGGTGACAAAATCCTAAAGCCTCAGTTAATTCCCACCAGCTAATTGCTTCTGAGGACCACAGGAGGAAGTGGTACACCTGTGTGCAGGCCTGCATGTGCACACACACAAATCTGAAAAAGAGGTGGTGAGACTACTGCCAATGTAATATTGCCTTATACTTAAGCCTCCCTAAGGAAGTCCCTTCATGTACATTTTATCTAATAAAAAAGTTTGGTTTTAGATCCCGTCTACTCTCTTCTAAGAGGATTTTAAAAAATCGACATTATTTTTTAGAGCAATTTTTGGCTCACAACAAAATTGAGAGGAAAGTACAGAGATACCCATGGTTCCTTTCCCCTTCCCCTCCTCCCACAGCCTCCCCCGCTGTCAGCATCCCCCACCTGAGTGGTACATTTGTGACACTGGATGAGCCTGCGCTGACACATCGTAATCACCTAGAGTCCATGGTTTACACTGGGGCTCACTCTTGATGTTGTACATTCTGTGGGTTTGGTCAAATGGGTAATGATATGTATCCACCATTATGGTATCATACAGAATAATTCCACTGCCTTAAAAATCCTCTGTTCTCTGCCTATTCATCCCTCCCTAACCCATAACCACTGGCAACCACTGATCTTTTTATTGTCTCCATAGTTTGCCTTTTCCAGGATGTCATGTAGTTGGAATCATATGGTGTGTAGCCTTTTCAGAATGGCTTCTTTCATTTAGTGTTATGCATTTAAGTTTTCTCCATGTCTTTTTATGACTTGATAGCTTATTTTTTAAAAGCACCAAATAATATTCCATTGTCTGGATAAGAGGTTTTTTAAAATGATATTTTAGTAAATAATGTTTTCAGTAATAAAAGGTGTCATTTATCTAATACTTATGCACCAGGTATTTACATTACCTCATTTCATCTTCATAAAGCCCTGTAAAAAAAGTGATTTATTATTTCTAGCTGGCAGACAAGGAATCTGACTTAGAGAAGCTCAAGGTGCCCTCAGTTACTTGGCAAATACATGGCAGAGCAGGGCTCAAACCTGACTCTGATGACTGCTAAGCCCATGCTCCCTCCCACCCAACCCACCACTTGGCCACCTCAGATGCCAAGACAAAGATATTCATAGCATCATTCACTCCCCATAAGATCTTGCTGGGTAACAAACTGATACCAAAGCAATTCTATACATTTTTTGTGTCTGTTTTCTCTTGTTCTCCACTCAATGCATCAGTTATTAATATCTTTACTCCATTCATAAAGTGGCTGTCTTCCAAGTGCTTAAAATAGAATTCCAGGATCAAGGATTAGGTGGGCCAAAGAACAATACTTGGCCCTGATAATTCTTAGAAGGAAATGAAGTCAATACGTGGGTTATTGGCCTATTGGCCTCTCACCAAGGACACTGTTTGGACTTTGGCAATAGACTGGATGGGAGTGTCCTTTTGTAAACATACGTGATCTTCAAACCTACCCTGGGTCTCAGGTTGGGGAAGGTTGCAAGTTCCTCTCACTAAAGGGAAAGTTTAGGTGCAGGTTGAGCCCCCTTTTCTTGGCCCAGGATTGTGGGACCAGCTCAGGCCAGCCCAAGGAGGGTGCTCTGGTTGGCTGTTGCCTCTGGTCATCCTGCTGGTTAAGGTAGCGGTCAAGGATATAGCCTTTCTCACTGGAATGGGAGCATCTCTTTGGGAAAATGCTCGGCTCAAATTGTGAGTACGGAAGTATTCACTCTACCCCACCTTAAACTGACAGCCACCGTGAGTGAACCTACAGAATGCAGAAGGGACACTTGTTTCAGAGCATGTGGAAAATGGAATGGAAGAAAAGTCTTTGTGTACCAGGGTGCTGGGAATTGAGGGGGGAGGAAGGAGCGAGGGCAGTAAATGTGGGAGAACTGTAAATGTACCAGAAGGATGGGAGGTGTTATTCAGCTCCTGCAATGAGCTGAGAGGATTTCAGAAGCCACTGTAGAGTCGAAGTTAAAGTGCATCCACCGTAGAAGAAATTACTTCAGCTCCTGGCCTGCATTCTTGGAGCCACAGGCAAGATACTGAGACGTGCACTTTTCCAACAAGTGCAAGGGCACCCTTAAAGAACAGGGCAGAGAAACAGCTGTGTTGACATTCAGTGGCCATTGTCTTTAGCTGCTCTCAGCTCCCGTCCCATTTAATGCTGCTCTGAAGAGGTAATTTAATGTGTTTACACGCGTCTGTTTGTAAGAGCACATACACACCAAATAGGCATTCCCAGTTAATTTCCCAGTGTGGTTTCCATCTCTATATCATTTTTAAATTCTATGACTTCCATGCAATGCTGTTTGAATAATTTCACTTTCTAACACTAACGAATGCATAATCTGCCATGTACTTTGCCCAGGAAGAACATCTAGTGATATGAAATTCATTACACATAGTTCACTTGAAGTGAAAAGCTAATTATAGAAAAATGTTCTCCAAGGAGCTATTTATAGCCCCTCCCAAGTAGGCAGCAGACTACGCACTTCCTGTAAGGGCAAGCATTATTTTATTAGTATGTTTTGTTACAAGATTTGTTGAAAAAGAGGCTTTTCTCAATGGCCCCAGTTGAACACTCGTGTTGACAGGGAACACGATTTTGTAATAGAGATGACCTCATTTTATTTATCTATTTATTCATTTATTTATTTGAGATGCAGTCTCACTATGTTGCCCAGGCTGGTCTCAAATTCCTGGGCTCAAGCGATCCTCCTGCCTCAGCCTCCCAAGTAGCTGGACTACAGGTACGTACCACTGCAGCTGGCTTCATTCCATCTTTTTAAAGCACATGTGCTATTGCATGTAACTTCAGATTTTTCCTTTCCAGGCAAATGAGGGCTTTAAAAGATGCTTTTATCGTGGCAACTGGGCTTGATTATATTTTTATATTCCAGAAATTGGTAATTAAAACCATCTTTCCTTTGTATTATCTTAGTGAGGTTCAGATAGTCCAGAGTGTCTATATCTGAGAGTAATTATTAGGGCTTTTATTTAAAGAATTTTCACTTGAGAATTTAAGATGCCAATGAGTGGCATTTTGTTTCCTTGACCCTTCATAATTCAGAGTAGTGGTTCTCAAAGTGTGTTCCTTGGACCAACAGCATCAGCATCACCTGGGAACTTGTTAGAATGCAAGTTTGTCAGCCCTATCCCAGACACGCTAAACCAGAAACGTTGTGAAGCTGGCCCAGCAAACTGTGTTAACCAATCTTTCTGGAGAGTCTAATACATATAAAGTTTGAGATCCAGTGGTTTAGACAGTTGATGATGAGGCAGACAGGGAGTTATTCAACTCTCATGTTGTTTGAGCTAATGTTATCAGTCTTCCTGTGCCAGGCCCCGGGCTAAGAGCATTGCAAGCATTAATTTATTTAATCTTCACAACTACCCCCTGAGGGCAGTTTTCTTATTGGCCCATTTGACAGATGATGGAATGGAGGCCCAGAGGGGTTAAGTTACTTGCCTAAAGCAATGCTGCTGGCAGGGAGCAGAGCCAGGATGGACACATGGGCCTCTCTGGCACCCACGCCTGCTTTGAGCGGCCTGCAGTCATGCTGGCTTCTGGGGACACTGAGTCAACTGATAAGAATTTTAATAAGCCTTCTCCAATTCTTCCCCCCATTTTCCTATTCCCTTATTCCTTCCCTTTCTCTCAGTGTCTCCTTGTCATTTCTCTTCTCTCTCTCTCTCCCCCTCTCCCCTTTGCTCTCCTCACCCCTCTCCCTCCCCCCCTGCCCTACGGACATGGATGCGTTTAACATATGATCATCCTATCTTTTATCTCTTTCTCAGTTAGCTCCTCAGCAGAGTCCACTTCTGCCAAGTCTAGGTCATAGTGCTGAGCCAAGACCTGGTGACTTCAGGCTGTGTGTCAAGCCAGTTGGCTTGATCGTGGCCCTGGCAGGGAGGGATGTGGAGTTAAAAGGCATAGTACCAAGGAGGATTTATGGGCCACAGAGAGCTGTGCCTGCCACAGTGCAAAGCAGTTTCTGTAGGCATTGTCTGAGTTCACGGGAGCTAGTAGTCTAAGGGAAATGACACTGAGCTGGGTCACCAAGTACATTAATTTGTACTATAAATTAATGTAAAAATAAAACATTAGCATTGTGCATGGGGGGCAAGTGTAAACCTTAAGAAAATAGAATGAGAGCTCAGAAATAAACTCTTGAATTTATGGTCAATTGATTTTGACAAAATCACCAAGACAATTCAATGGGGAAAGAATAGTTGTTCTAACAAACAGTGCTGGGACAACTGGATATCAACACACAAAAGAATGAAGTTTGACCCCTACCTCACATCATATTAGAAAAAGAACTCAAAATGGATCAAATGCATAAATATAAAATTCTAAGAAGAAAACATAGCTGGTAAATCTTTATGACCTTGAATTTGGCAAAGGATTCTTAGCTATGACATCAAAAGCACAAGCAACCAAAGAAAAAGATAGATGAATTAGACTTCATCAAAAATGACAACTTGTGGGGATACTATCAAGAAAGTGAAAAGACAACAGAATGGGAGAAAATATTTGCAAATCATATGTCTGGTAAGGGATGTGTACCTGGAATATATAAAGGACTCTTAGAACTCAGTAATAAGAGATGAACAATCCAATTTAAAAATGGGCAAAGGATCTTAATAGACTTTTCTCCAAAGAAGGTATGAAGTTGGCCAACAAACATATGCTCAATAGCTGCTCAACATCATAAGTCATTAAGGAAATGCAAATTGAAACCACAATCAGATACCACTGCACACTCAGCTATAATTAAACAAACTAAAACAAAATGGAAAATAAAAAGTGTTGGTGAAGATATGGAGGAACTGAAACCCTCAGACAATGCTGGTGGGAATGTAAAATGGTGCAATCACTTTGGAAAACAATCAGGCAGTTTCTCAAAAAGTTAAACATAGAATTATCCTATGATCCTATAATTCTACTCCTAGATATACACCCAAGGGAAATGATAAATGTCCACACAAAAACTTGTACGTGAATGTTCAAAGCAGCGTTATTCCTAATAGCCACAAATTGAAAACAACCCAGATGTCTGTCAACTGATGAATGGATACACAAAATATGGTGTATCTATACATTAGAATATTATTTGGCCATTAAAAGAAATGAAGTACTGATATGTGGTGCAATATGATTGGATCTTGCAAACACTATGCTAAGTGAAAGAAGGCAGTCACAAAAGACCAATAACTGAGGATTCCATTTATGTGAAAGTCTAGAACAAAGCTGTAGAGACAGAAAGTAGATTATGGTTGCCGACTTTAGGGAACACGGGGCTTGGAATGTGATAGATAGAGGGTATGGGGATTTGGGGGATGATGAAAATGTTTTGAAATTGATTGTGGTGAAGATTAACTATGAATACACTAAAAAGTACTCAATTGTACACTTTAAATGGGTTAATGGTGTGGCATGGAAGTTATGTCTGAATAGAGTTATTAACAAAAAAATGAAAAACAAAAACCCATTCAGAGTATTACGTCTGCACATCTCTTCCTTCTCGAAGCTTCCTTCATCCTTCCAGCGTCACGCTTCCTTCACGCCAAGGCCTGGCCTGTACTTCTCCTCCTCATGCCCCTCCCCTCCCTTCTCCCCTCACTTCCTCCTGCTGCCGGGTAAGGGAGCAGGGCTCCAGGGTTCTATGTTCAGCCTCTTGCTCTTCTCCCTCTCTCAGGAGAATCCAGGCCCGTGGTTCTCGTTCTGAACTCTCTCCAGTCTGTACCTCTGCTCCTGACCACTTCTCTCAGCTCTACCCCCGCCTTCCCTTTCCATTTTGACATCTCCAACTTAGCTTGTCTAACACCATATCGATTCTTCCTTTTCCCTTTTCTCCCTACCCCAGCTCATTCTCCCAACTTCTCTAGTCTTATTAACGAGGTCACTTTTCTCCCAGTTACCCGAGCTTGAAAGCTGAATTCTGCCTTTAAATACCCCCTTCCTCCTCTCCTCCCACCACTCAGTAACTGAGCCTGGTAGAGCCTTGCACCTGGCTTCCACTCGTCTCTTCCCTCCCACTCCCACTGACCTCCCTTCTGCAGTTTAGCCCTGATTAGGAGATCCACCAGCCATCTTGCTGGCCGTAGTAACTATAGAATAGGAATCATGGAAGAAAAAGGATGTCAACCTGCAACCGAAGGGAGGGGTTCAAAATTCCTGCTGTGACCTCCGGGCTGGAGGTTTTGCAGGAGAGTTGTGCAAAACAAAATGAAACCCAAAGACCTGCAGAAAAGCTGATAAATTAATGAAGCAGATCATCTTGGGAAAATTAAAACACATGTCCAAAGGAGTGGGTTTAGAGAGCCCTGTTGACAGGCCTAATGTTAAGCCAGTGTATGCTGGTGCTGCCGGACTAGCAGTTGATGTACTGAAGTATTTCACACAGGTTGGTAAGCAACCGCCATCCTGAGTCCCCTGCCTGTCCCCACCTTTCTGCTGCTCCTGCAGGGCTCCTGGAGCTCCTCACCACACATCAATCTGAGGCCCGGGGCCCTGTGAGTGGCTGTGCTATTGTGTGGCTCTGACTGTAGAACCCCTGGTTTCAGTGCTTTTCTAGTGGCTGCCAAACCGTCTACGCTCCTTGGCATTCTCACGGTCCAACTTAACCCAACACAACCTAGCTCTCCAGTCTATGTCCATCACTCCCGACATGCATTCTCTGTGCAGCATGCAGTGTGCTCACCCAGCATCAAATCTTTGCATTTCTCTTTCCCTCCCTTCTCTGTCTGCTAAACTTTTCCTGTCTTGGGAGGTCTTGATCTCGTGCTACCACTTCCAAGTCAGCTCTGAGTCCTTCTGCCAGGAGTGGCCTTTCCTTCCTCATTGTTATTTTTATGTGTGCATATGTGTATGTATTATTGCATGCATTATTACTTCTATTTTTATGGCCAAGTGCCCCCAAAATTGTTGTATCAATTAAGGTTGTTTTTGATGTAGAAACAGAACCCAACTCCGCTTCCAGGGCTTGGGCCTCAGATCTCTTTTCTGTCTGTCACTCTTCCTAATCTGGTCAGTTCATCCAGCCTCACGGCTGTATGTCCCGTTCAATCTGTTGGCCAGTGGCTCGCACATGGGTAGCTCCAGCCTTACATACCCCATTGCCTACTTGGCAAAGAAAATTTCCTAAGTCCTAACTTAGGCAGTGGGAGAATGGCGTCCAACATATGCAAAATTCACAGCTTTTTCCCTGCTACACTTCATACTTAAATGTCTTCTCTTAAATTAAACCTCATGTGCTTTGAGTTGTAAGCTATACTGTGTCTGTGAGCAAAATATTTTAACAGCTTCCATTTTTTAAAAAAAGTAGTGACTGTTCTAGCTTTCCCAAACTGGTGAGCAGAAAGGACGTTTCACGCACAAAGTTGATGTCCAGTTGGAAGAAGAAGGAAAAAAAAATCACGGGGCACTCTCGGGGGCTTTCAAGTGGAATAGAGCTCACATTTTATATCCCAGACACCAGGCTGAGGCTTGAGAGTTGGTTCAGTTGGAATGACTTTTGCTGTCATGCTTAGGGTCAGAGATGTCCCTGGCTGTACATCCTTCCTTCTGTGGCACAGTCTCATGGCTCAAGTACTCCACACATGGAGATTTCATTGTGTGATACAGACCTTGAGACTGTTTCAAGAACTATTGAGTTCTTGCCATGTGCCAGGTGTTACATGCATTTTCCCTTAATGCTCACAACTACCTCCTGAGGTCGGTATTTCCCCATGTTGTTGATGAGGAAACTGCGGCTCAGAGAGATTAAGTGATACTCTCTCTTCTCACTGTCATCCCCATGGATGCAGTAGACCTGGGATGGATCACGAGTTGTCTGTGGTTACATATGCAGCCTCCGCCTGAGTTCCAGGCCCCTGATTCCTTCGGAGACATGTCCCACACCAGGTTCCCTGTTGATCACCTTCCTCTCTCCCTCCTGAGCCCCTGGCACTGGGGAGCTTGGTGACATCAGCCCACCTGAGCCTCCTAGCCTGTGACCATGCCCACAGCATCTGTCCACTCATCTTGTGTCCTCCCGCCTGATGTCCAGGTGCAGGTTTGCTCATGCTAACACTCTGGCAGAGGCAGATTATGAACTTTTAGAAAGTGTGTTGAAATCCGGTGAATGAATTGAGAAATTCCTGAAGCAGCACTTAAATCCTGCTTTTATTATTGAGTGAAAAGAAAGCAAGCTGGGGAGGGGGTGGGGTGAAGGGGCATGAGAGGCCAGTCAGGGCCTCTGTGTCAGATCTGAAAGCAGGCGCCGATGCCTTGGAGTGTCCCCTCGCTGTGCAGCAAGAGTGTGCAGGTGTCCACAGAGGCATTGCTTGTTTTAGTGTCATCTCAAACCTCCTCCTGATCCCAGTTTGCCTGTTCTACATCCTTGGCCTTTAAGGTGGGCCCCATTTTCTACCAGAGGAGGATGTGTGGTAAAAAGTTGTCTATGGTAAGGAATCCTGTTAACATGCTGGTGAAATTTTGTATTACCTTTCTTAAGTAACATAGTGCATTAACTAAGGCTCCAGCATTCAGCTGTGAAGGTTGTGCACTGCACAAATTTGGGGATTAGTCATATAGACTACTGATCCAGTAAAAACACACTTGAATTCAGAATGTCATTAGGGGGATGATGCAAAGGATAGGAAGTAGATACCTTTGCAAGGGGATTCCAGAGGGAGTGATCTATTTTGCAGGAAGAGACCAGTGTAACCTGTGGTTACATCAAAAGCTTTAAAAATAGACCAATCTGGCCTCAGGGCCTATTGTTGCCATGTCACCACTTAGGGCCTGGATCACCCAAGCAGTTTATTTAATTTCTCTGAGTCTGTAAAAGGGAGAGTGGGGAAGATTTTTCAAGGTTGGGATGGGGCTGGTGAGGATTAAATGAGATAATATGAGTGAGGCACCCTGCGCAGGGAATGTGGATAAATGTAGTTCCCTTTTTTAAAGAGGAGCTTTCGGTAGCTCTTTAAATCCCAACATGTGGGCAAGCTCTTCCTTCAGCTTCTGTGCTGGGCAGCCTCTTTGGCTCCAGTGGTCAGGCCTTCCGGCCTCCTACATTCCTCCCTCAGCTGGGAAAGGGAACACATTAGGGATCAGTGACCCAGCTGCAAGAGTCCTCTCCACCTGAATCCAGGTGGGAAAGGCCTCAGGTACCTACGTGCACACACACACACACACACACACACACACACACACACTCTCTCTCTCTCTTTTTTTTTATCATAGATATAATATAAAATTTACCATTTTAATTTTTAAATTGATAAATAAAAATTATACATATTTATGGGGTACATAGTGATGTTTTGATGCATATAATGTATAGTGATCAGATCAGGGTAGTTAGCATATACATCATCTCAAACGTTTATCATTTCTTTGTATGGGGAACATTTTAATAATTTTTAAGTGTACAATTCAGTGGATTAAATACAGTCACACTGTGCAAACATCACTACCATCCATCTCCAGAACTCTTTTCATCTTGCAAAACTTGAATTCTGTTCCCATTAAACAATAATTTCCCATTCCTCTCACCCCCAACCTCTGCCAACCACCATTCTACTTTCTGTCTCTATGAATATGACCACTCTAGGTACCTCATATAAGTGGAATTATGCAGTGTTTGTCCTTTTGTGACTGGCTTTATTTCACTTATTGATGAAACCTTATTTCAAGGTTCATCTATGTTGTAGCAAGTGTCAGGATTTCCTTCCTAAGGTTGAATACTATTGCACTGAATATGTACATGTCACATTTTATTAATCCACTCATCTGTTGATAGACATTTGTGTTGCTTCCCACTCTTGGCTACTGGGAATAATGTTGCTATAAACACCGGTGTACAGATATCTGTTCAGGTCCTTGCTTTCAATTCTGTTGAGTATATACCCAGGAGTAGAATTGCTGGATCATACAGTAATTCTATTCTAAAGTTTTTAAGAACCTGCCATGCTCTTTCATCCAAGGCAATCACTGGCAATCTTGTGACAGTCCTTTCTTCCTCCCCTTCCCTTCCCTCTTTTTATTTTCTTCATAAAATGGGTGCTGAATTCTCACCAGAAGGAAATAAAGGGGCTGAGAACAGCCTTCACTCAGCTGGAGGAATCCTCACGCGCTGCGACTAAGTAAGTGCTGTCCTAAAACAGAGATTCGTGTAGGCCATATGCAAGCCTGGGGCTCGTGGCCCTGGGAAGCTGCATGCTCGGGTGACTTGTGGCCCAAGCTCTGTCCTGGGCTCCAAGCAGAGCAGCTCCCTAGAGGGCACCAGGGGTTGGGATACTCGTCTTGCACCAGGACTTGGCCATCCCATGTCTATCATCTGCGATCTGTTTTGAGCTACTGGCTAAAGAACTTTTCCACCTGGAACTCCCGCCATGGCCCTCTCCTACCTTCATTCCCCAAACATTCCGAACAATCCTCTCTCCCAGCTGCATGTGTAGCCCTGTGGGGAAAGCACAGGAGAATTTTGAACACTTTCATTGGAATAGAAGTGAAATGTACAATAACGCAGGAGCCAAAGGAGAGCCATAGGGCTCACTCAGTAACCCCTGGCTTTCCTGGCCAGAATCCCCCTGGGAACCCAGGATCCCTGCCATTTCTGCAACTCTCAGTAGATAGGGGAGTTAAGGTGTGCACCCTCATCGCCTGCCCTTCGCTGCAGCTAGCATCTCTCTTCTAGCGGATGTGCCATTAAGCAATTATTAAATATCACACCTCAACTCTTAACTTCTGATAGCTGGAAAGACAGATCGAAGCAATCGGAGGTGCTGTAGCCCTAGAGAGAAGATGAGAGCTGGCCAGTTTTTAAAAATGAAGTTTGACTTAAATCCTGACCACCCCCCCCCACCACCACCAGCACCTCTCACTCCCTACCAGGTGGATCCAGGAGAAGGTTCCATAAGGGGTGGGAAACAGTAGTTATCCAGCCTCTTCATGTGCAGGACCTGGGCTACCCGGGAGGGCTTCTGGACTAAAGAAGTAGTTTCCATATGAGCGCCTGAACCAACAGGAACCGGCTCCTGCATGGGCGTGAGGGCCGCGCCTGGGTCTCGGGCCGAGTTTATGTTCTTCATCTGCAATTAGCCCATTGCGCCTTCTGAGAACATGAATAGTTCACTCTGTCATTAATGGGAATGCTGTTCTCACCCCAATGGGAGGAAAAATGCCCAGAAACATGTTTAATGGATTTTTTTTTTGATACTTAAAAACACTGCAGTGATTTTCTGCTTCCAAAAAGGACATGTTGATAACTTTTCCATATGGTAGTTTTCTGCTATGATTGCTAGTGGCTTGGCAATTTTAGATATTAAATTCCTAATGGTAAGCAGAATTTCATCCAGTTTTAAATCCATAAGACCAGTTAAGTTTTCAGAAAAGTCATTATTTCTTTTTTCAAAAATTTATGTTGAAAAGATAGCTCTCCGTCCTTGCCATGGTCTAAATGTTTGTCTCCCTGCACCCCCTCCTTCATTCATAGGTTGAAATCCTTACCCCCAAGGTGCTGGGGGAGGCGATTAGGTCGTGGCCATGAAGGTGCAGCCTGTGTCAATGGGATTAGTGCCCTTCCAAAAGAGCCCGAGAGAGACCCCTCGCCTCTTCCACCATGTGAGGACACAGCGAGAAGGTGCTGTCTACGAACCAGAAAGTGAGCCCTCATCAGAAACACCCTGCCGACACCCCGATCGTGGACCTGCAGCCTCCAGAACTGTGAGGAGTACGTTTCTGTTGTTCACAAGCCACTGGTGTGTGGTATTTTGTTATGCCAGCCTGAAGGGACTAACGCAGTCCCCAACCCCACAGTGGTCTCATCTTCTCAGATGTGGCTTCAGACTCACAAAAGACCTGGGGTTTGGACGCAAAGGCACACCCATAGGCATGTCGTTCTAGTGGTTCAGAGACTCAGGCATTGCATTTCCCCGAGTTACCTTTTCCGATTCCAATAACGTTCTGTGCATCAGCACTGCCAGGGCAGATGCAGCCAGGCCCAGGATAGAAACCTTTTCTTGCACGCGGAGATGGCTGTCAAGCAAGCAGGCCCGCGTCCCTGCCCAACAACAGGCTGCCTCACACAACCAGCACATTCAAAATGCCTTTTCTGAAAAATATCCAAGAAAGCCTTTACAAAAATTGTTTAGTATCACTTGTTTTTTTTCCCCCCGTATGGGTGGTATTCACAGCAGAAGAAATTATTTTATGCACATAATAGAAATAATGAAGATGATCTTAAAATGGTATTAGCTCTGGAAATAACCCAAATATGAGTGATGTCTGACAGGAAAGCAGATCTTCAGCCTGGGATTTCCAGAACTTTTGAAATGATTTGCAACCCTCCCATTAGAATTGTGGATGTTCATTTGTAAAAGGCAGGGAGTTCATACATGTCAAGCTTGAGTGCCTACCTGACGCAAAAGATAAAGGAGAACCAGCCTCTTCAGACGCAACTTTCGTGCAACCCTTCAGCATTGCGACTTTTTTCTTTCTTACTTGCTTCCATAAATTAAACCATTTCAAACTCAAGGGCTAAGCGTTTTTGAGGTCTTGGTATATTTATTTACATTGGACACTAGACACGTCATATTAATAATATACCAACCTGCTGAAGCCAGCTTATATTTTTTAGGCAAATCACTCCCTAAAAACATTCTAGGACAGTTCCCTGGGCAAGGGCTTCCCCTGGTATGCCGAAAGGGATCTGCAAAATGTAACTGACTGTTAGTCTGGGTTCTTAATATTAGGTAAGAGAATCCACTCTGTTTAAGCAGAAAGAGATTTATGAGGGGATGGAGCCAGCCTTCAGGATTGTTTGGAAGGATGAAAAAATGCTCTACAATGAACTCCCAGGAACACCGTCCAAAATCACACTCCAGAGTCTGGCTGCCAAGGGAGCTGCTGCCACAGCGGCAGGCCCAGGACCCGGCCGCCTTTGCCTCGGTTGGTACCTGCAAGCAGGCGTGCCCTCGCTCCGTGCAACTCAGTTTCAGAGTCCAAGTCGCCTGTGCTTGCATCAGATCTGTAGGTCCCCAGTCTCACCCCGATCCTCACTTGCCAAGAAGTCTGGAAAATGTGAACTTGAGCTTTCTGTGCAGGAGAACACAATAGAATGGGATAGGAATGGAGATGGGAAAAGTCGTTTCATGGTAGCCACCACGTGTGAGACAGAAACAGTGCAGCACATGGTGGGGAGGGCGGCTGGGAGGGGAAGGGACGGGCGGCATTCGCTGGGCCAGTGAAACCCATCTTTCTGCTGAATATGATGTTCAGTTCCTGGAGAGTACAGTTCCAACCAGTTGGTGCGGAAGCTGGGATTGGTGAGTGATCGTAGTGCCCTGAAGGGGTCTAAGTAACTGGCCACTTGGCCCTCCTGCAGGAAGGTCAGAGAATGTCATCACCAGTTGGGTCTCCTGTCTGGAGAGGGTTCATGGCCTCTTCTCCCCCAGAAAGGCATCCAGAGTCTCCCCTCCCTGCCTCACCTCCCTCCTCCACTGCTAAGGACCCCCAAATTTATATGGTGAAGTCCCTACTCCCCCAAGGTGATAGTGTGAGGAAGTGGGGCCTTTGGCAGGTGATTTGTTCATGGGGCCTCCTCCTCTGTGCCCAGATCTTTTCCCAAGTGGCCCTGGCTCTCGGTAGGTGACAGGTGCTTCCACGAAAATCTGTACTCCTTCAGGGTCTTAAGTGGAAAGTGCAAGATCAGACTTACTTATTCCATATGTAGCTTGAGAAAACCTTCTCATGATGGTACAACTATTCCTTTTATGTTTTCTTTGCTTGTCTCTTTTTAGTTGGCTTTCATAAAAATTGCCAGGTTTTAAGAGAAATATGGATATGTTTGAAAGAGGCAGTAATAGCCATGGCTTCATTATATTTTTACTATGCTTTTGCATCTGTGTATATAACTATCTTGTGGGCTAGGTTTAGCTATCCTCAAGTTATAGATGAGAAAACTGAAGTTCAGAGAGGTCAAGTGACTTGTGTAAAGTAACACAGCAGCTCCAGAATCCAACCATTGTCTTTTGACCCTCAAGTGGTAGGTTCTTTCCTCACACATACTTTATTCTATTTGTGTAAAGATATGAACAATAGAAGCAGGTGGGAGTTTTGGTATTGGGGTGAGGGATGTGTGTGTGTCTGTATGAAGGGCTCGTGCAGATTCTATGAATTTTACATAACTCAACCACAGTGCATGGCAGCTAGGATGTTGCATTTTCAAAAGAGATCTTACAACTTGGCAAGTTATACCATCATCATCCCGTTGTTCTACCTTAGCAAAGCAAGGGTAGTGGGAGGAATCGGGCAGGATTGTATACATGCTTTTTGTTTGCCGCATGGGGCCGATTGGCAAGATGCCCATAGAATCGACGTGCCAGGGACCCAGACATGTTGGTCAGCATGTGATGAGGTCAGATGCTCTGAAGCATGTGTGGAAGAATGAATATTGCCCAACTTTGCCTATCCCCTCACCCTGGACTGGCACTTCTGTTGGTCGTCTCACATCATGGGTGACTTAAACGAAAACGGGGACTGTGTGTCTTGCCCAAGGAGTGGGTGGCCTGAGGATGCCATTAGATCAAGTGGCCATGTCTGGATGAGCCCTGTGGGCTCCAGGAGCATCTTCCCGTGTTACCCTCCAGAGGGACGGACCCTTCAGCCGGGAGCAATTTCCTGAGAAGGGCTGGTCCCAAGGACAGGGGCCGAGAGTGGGCAGGGCAGGCTGGGCAGGCACGGTGACAGGCTGTGGAGCAGGGACACGGGGAAGCAGAGACTGTGCTGAGCTCACCCATGCGTGCTGCATCTCGTATGCAGTGCCACTGCCACCACGCTGGCCCCTGCAGTGTGCCCTGAGCAAATGCGTCCTGCTTTTGAGGAGCTCTTAGCTATTGTGATAGGGACAGTAACAATGACAGTGAATAACAACTAACATGAGGATGGCATTCTACCACCCACAGAGCCTTTCTCAACTGCGGTTCCTCCTTTGGTCTGTGCGGAGGCGGAAAGAGCAGGCTGATGATGACTTTTCAGTGAGAATCTCTAAAGCTCAGAGAAGTTACACTCAGCTCTGCAGCCCAGCACTCTTTATTTTTATAATACCAGTGGTTTCAAACCAGACGCCGATCATTAATATCCATGGGAGGTTAAAGGAGAGCAGTGGAAACAGGGTAGGTGACATACAGGGTTCACCACCCCCAGGCCAGCCAACAATAACCAAGAGGTCACTCTCTCTGTCACTCTGCAAGCAGACGTGGCCCGCGGCATCTATCCCTGGCCCACCTCATGGGAGGCCTTCTGGCCCTGCTAAGTCTCCGTGCCCACCGGCAGGTGGCTTCCCCGTGTTGCGTCCTCCCCACCTGCCTGCGAGGACTCTTGGGTGGCTCCTGCTAGACTCTTGTCCTCTGTGCAGGGCCCGGTGAGGAAGCCACGGGACTGTGCTGTGGTGGGTGAGAGGCAGTGCCCCTGGGAGGGCAGGTAGGAAGGAAGCCCACAGGACAGCCCCACACTCTGCCCAGGGACTGTTTCCCGGCCCCTGGGCAGGGTCCTGGTCCCCGCCTTCTCCCATGCTGAGAAACGGTGACACAAACGTGAGATCCTTGTTCTCATCCAGCCTTTAGGTATCCAGGGAACTACTGAGGATCGCCAAGTCCCCGATGCTCCAGGGCACAAGACAACGTGCAACAAATGTCAGAGCAAAGGTTGACAGTGAGCTGAGCCTGAGAAGTCAGGTGGGATTTGGAGAGGCAGGGGGGATATGTTCAAGTATTTTTTAAAAAACTGATGTTATGTTATAGGTTTAGAGACCCTCAGGAAACAGCATCCATCGTATTTGTTTTGTAGGGCTGCTGCAATGATTACTATAAACTGAGGCTTCAAACAACAGGAATCTGTCCTCTCACAGCGCTGGAGCCTAGAAGCCCAAAATCAAGGTGTCGGTGGGGCCAAACTCCCTCTGATAGCTCTGGGGGAGGATCCTTCCTGGCCTCTTCCAACTTCCAGTGACTGCTGGCTGTCCTGGGAGTTTTTTGGTTTGTAGAAGCATCACTCCAGTGTCTGCCTCTGTTGTCCCACGGCCTTCTCTCTATGTGTGCCTCTGTGTCCAAGGCTCCCTCTACTTCTTCGCATAAGGACGCCAGTCCTATTGGACCTATGATCCAGTAGGACCTCATCTTAATTTGGGTGTATCTGCAAAGACCCTATTTCCCAGTAACATTCACAGGGATCAGGGGTTAGGACTTGAATGTATCTTTTTGGAAGACACAATTCGATCCATGACAACAACAAAAATCTTTTCTTAGTGTTCAAGTACAGTGAAGAGAGCAAAAAGGGGCAGTTTCAAAGGTTGGAAATCACACTGGGATTTTTAGTGAATAAAAAGTGTTAGCCTTAGATAGGAAAGAGAAAAAATATGCAATAAGTTGAAGTTCAGGTATAGGTGAAAAGATGATTAACTAAAATATTAATAAATTATGTTTTATGACTTGTCACAGTTACTTAAAGCATGTCTCATGAATCTTGACACCTATAGCAATATGACTGTTAACTTGGGGTGGGTAACATAGTCTTGTAAAAAACAGTTTGCTAGCAAGGCAGCCCTTATCATTTGACATTGAATGGAAAAGAAAACACAACAGAGAGAAATCTGTCACTGATGATGGTGAACAGAGCATTTAATCTGATTTAAAGTCCTGTGTTTCACACTGCTTTCTTGGCTAAACAAAGCTCTTTCATATATTAGGTTATATGTTCAACTTCCTTAAAAGTAAAATAATGAAGTGTTAGAACACAGCATCCAAATAAAGTGTTTTCAGCTTAAGTGATTTATTTCATAATTTCTCTTTAATTTGAAGCTAATTCCCTTCTTTAGTGGAGACTTATATTCCTGATTTTAGATTTTCCTTTTTTGAAAGAAGGAGCCTAAATTATTCTGTTTGCACAAATGGACAGCATTCCTTTGAAAAGACCAGAATCATCAAAGCTTAGTGGCTGTGTCCTGAAAACAATGGCTAGTGCAGCAGGACTTGGAACAGATGGGCTCTGAGGAATGGGAGGGGGGCAGAGCGGGGCATTCTTTGGGCTCATGGAATGTGGGTGCTCTGTTGGTACATGATGCATGAGTGAACAAGAGCAGAGGGAAGGTGGGTGCCCTTGCTAGAAATGAAGAAGACAGCAGGCCTGGACTGCCGCAGGAGTGGGAGAGAAGACGTGAGCTTCGTTTTGGAAATATTGATCTCCGCTCTCCAGAAAGATGGCGCCAGGAGGCAGAAGCTCGAAACTGAGATTTAGGAATGAGGTCAGGGTGGGGGTACTAGTGTAGGAGGCATCTGCATTGAAATAACAGTTGAAATAGTGGGAGCTGGTGAAATATTTGATAGAGACTGAACACAGAGGGAAAAGTTGGCTGAGCACAGGACACTGGAAACTGTCCACTTTTAAGGGATGGTGGGTGCAATGGTCGGAATGTTTGTGTCCTCCCCAAATTCAGACGTTGAAGCCCAATGTGATTGTGTTAGGAGGTGGAGCCTTTGGGAGGTGATTAGGTCATGAGGGTGGAGCCCCCACAAATGGGATCTTTATAAGAAGATGCTGAAGACGTGGCTCTTTCCACCATGTGGGCGTATAGCAAGAAGTTGGGTGTCTGCAACTCAGACAGGGCCCCCACTAGGGTGACCATGCTGACACCCTGATCTCAGACTTCCAGGTTCCAGAACTGAGAAATAAATTTCTGTGGTTTATGAGCTACCCAGTCCATGGTAATTCATTTTAGCAGCTCAAAGGGATGTAGGGAAGGAGGGCTGGAGGAGAAAAATGAGGTGATGTACTATAAAGGTGGGTGTCTGAGCTGACCTCGGTCAGTGCCAGGATGACCCAGCTGAGATTGTCCAAGTCCTGGAGACTAGACACAGCCCCAGCGAGGACAAAGGCTTGGGGATGGACTTGGCTGCAGGAAGGGCAGGCAGGACAGGGCTGACAGAGCTGAAGGTTCTCAGTATCCTGAAGTTGTGCAAGAGTAGAGCTGGAGCCACAATCAGTGCCTCGGGCACAGCTGCCACTGGTGGGCATGAAGTGCATTCTTGAGTATGGTGCAGGTGCCGTACCAGAAACTGGTGAGAGAAAGCCATCTTGTTAGTCTGGGAAGAAATTTGAGTAGCATAGCCTCATGGTTTTAAGAGCCTGAGCTCTGAAGGCATATCTGCGTTCTAATCCCAGCTTTGCTATATTGGTGACCTTGGGCAATTTGCTTAACTTAGCTCCTATTGATTTCCTCATCTGCAAAATGGCAATAAACTATGAACTGGCATGGACCATGAGAATCCAAGTAAAGTGCCTTGTCCAATGTCCTGGGCACGGTAGGTGTCCAGTGAATGTCAGTTATTAGCAACAGCAATAGTAATGGGATGGTGGTGAAGGCAAGAATGCAGGTTTGGAGGGTGTATCAGTCAGGCTAGGAGAGAGAATGCCCAGTAACAAACAACCCAAACCTCAGTGACTTACAATAACAAGGAGGTATTTTGCACTTAAGGGGCATGTCCACCACATGTTGGCTGGGGCTCTGACCTGTGCCATCTTCATTCTGGAACCCGATGCCTCTGTCTGGGTGTCATTGTGGCAGAGGGATAAGACCACAGGCAAAGAGCATGGTGACTTACAGCTTCTTCCCTGAAGTACCACATGTAACTTTTGCTCATATTTCACGGGCCAGTGTCACATGGCAGTGCCTGAATTCAATAAAACAGGGAAGTGTAATCTTTTCTCAGGGAGGGACACCTAATGTTGATAAATAGTGATTCAGTTGAGCAGCAGAGGAGACCTCAGATGCTTGGCAAGTGTTAGCCTTGGCCTTTCCTGGGTGTCTGTTCTGGGAAGGTTTTGGTATAGATTTGCCCACGCTGGAGACTCTAGGAAGGTGAATGGAGCCTCTCTTTCTCCGCTGCTCAGGTGTGAAGCAGAGGCTGGGGGTGTCCTGGGACCCCTGCTGACCACATGCAGGGCAGGTGGGAAGTGCTAGAGATTTAAGGCCCTGGAGCAGTCCTCGAGCAATGACCGACGGGAGCTAGTTTATAAATACCCCGGCTCCCTTCACCCTCAGGAGGGACCATTCTGTGTCACTGGCACCCGGACTTCTCCAGCAGGATTAAGGTGCCCTTTGAAGGCAACTTGATTTCCCTTCATTGTCTGCCTTTCCCTGTTTCACTTCCACATTCTGTTATTCATGTTTCCTCGGGTCACCTCGTGAATAAACAACTTGAACTTGAATCTTTATCTCAGGGTCTGCTTCTGAGGAAACCAAAACTAAGCCAGGCAGTGGGGGACAGAAAGCACCTTGGAACGCATTCCTTCAACAATATCGGTTGAGGACCACATGTGGCACCAGGCCTGCAGCAGTGAGCAGAGCAGGTCCCACCCTCCTGGGGCTTCCAGTCTAATGAAAACTCAAGAGGAGCCCGGAGGGCTTCACGGAGAGACTAATGTCAGCACAAAGGTAGTCCAAGGGGACATCTTTCTGTCAGTACCACGTGACTGGAGCTCAGGAATCGAGAGGTTCCCAGGAGCTCACCAATGATAAAGACTGGAAGGGGAGACTTTCTGCTGTCAGGTTATTTGCTGCATTTTGCTCCATCCAAAGTGGCAACTTGAAACACACAATGTGTTGGGAACAAACTACAGTCTATTTAGAGCAGTTCAGGGCCAGAGTAATCTAGGGGTCCTAAATTCTCTGTTCTATGGAGCTTGGTAAAGGAAGCAGTTGAAAAGTCCATCATGAGAAGTCTTTCTGTGCCTGTGAGAGACAGAGAGAGGGAGAGACGGTTAGTTTGTTCTAAGTCCACAACTCCCTGCAAAATGCAGCTTGCTTTGAAGAAGGCAGCTCATACTCTGAAGGCCAAGCATGGCCAGCTCTGCTTCCCTCTCTACCCCAGGTCCCTCACCCCCAGCTCCTAAAACTCTCCTGAAGGTAACAATAGGCTCTGTGTGTTCCTCTGGAGATTTGGGGAAAGAAGAACTGGAGGACTTAGAATTCCTGAGAGCCAGATAGGCAGGGCCAGTAACCAGGTGCTGGTGGCAAGTGTGCTGCAAGTATTTGGGGAGTGACTGGGTAACTTGGCTGCATGTTGTTGAGATGACACGTGTAGCCTGGAACCATAGCAGCCATCTTGGGCCCATGAGGCAACAAGCCTAAAATCCAAGTCAGTGTGCAAAGGGTGGCAGGGTCAGGAGAGAGGGGGTGCCTATGATTTCGAAGACTGGATTGAGCTGCAAACCAAGCTACCCTCTGTGCTTAAGCATCCTGACCAACACAACACATGAGAGATGATCTTCACTTGGGTCCCCTGCAAACTTCTCTGAAGCAAAAAATGGCATGACCTATAGGTCCCTCCATGCCTTTTAATACTACCATATTATCATCTCCCTTAGCAGGGAGAGACTGTGAGGGTGGAATATGCTGGTTGTTCACTAGAACAGAATTATGTGGTCACCACTACGAAACGGTTCCACACAGATATCAGGGTACTCTCCCTTTACAACGGTGACACAGGCCTAGAGGTCGGAATTTGGAACATGTGGCCATCGAGAAGAAAAAGCTTCCCTCTCCCTAGGTCGAGTCCATCTCCAGTTTCTGTTAATTTCACCACTTAAACACCTTGCTCACCTGCCCATTTCTCACTGTCTCCACGGTTGCCACAGCAATCTTTGACCTGGGCGATGACAGTAGCCTCCACTGTCACTGTGAACTCAGGTCTAGCCTTGGTTCCCTCTGATTTCTCACCCTCCCCCTACCCAGCAGCCAGAGTGATCTTTTAAATACATAAACCCAATCATTCATTCCCCTGCTGGAAATCTTTGCCTGCCTTCAACCCTCAGACTCTAAAATCCCTCAGGATATGGGTCTAACCCCTTTGCAGGGTGACAGCCCCCCTGCCACCCCTCACCCACTTCTCTGCCCCTTTTCTGCCTAGTCAGACTGCTCAGCTGCCACCACTCTGGCCTTCTCAGAGTCCCTTCCACTCACTGTGCCCCTGGGCTCAGAGCGTTTGCACATGCTGTTCCTCCTGCCCAGAATCCTCTTCCTGCCTCACTTTGCCAGGTTAACCCCACCAGACCTTCAGAGCTCAGGTGTCACCTCCAGAGAGAAGCCTTCTCGGCCTCTCCAACGGGCTTGTTGCACTTGTTACAGCTGCGAGTCATGTTGGTGCGTAGTTGACCCATGTCTGTCTCCCTGGTAAGACCACAAGTTGCATGAGAACACTGTGTATTTTGTTCACCGTCTTGTCCTCAGGAGGCAGGATAGAATAGATGTGCCATAAATGTTTTGGAATGGAGGATTGAAATTGCTTTTCACATTTTAATTTTTATTTTATTTTTCCCCTTCAGGGTTATCTGATCTTACTAGGTTCTGCTCTCTTCTTGAAGACAGAGAAATCGGGGAGGGCGTGGCAGTGTCACGTGGATTTGCTTTGGGACTAAATGAAGGTTGGTACCATTGGGCCGCAGTGAGTCCTGGCTCCTTCTTAGGAATCATAGAGGTGTGATGGGGTAGGGTGGGGTCCCTGGGCAGGGGCGGCAGAGACGAGGGCAGCCTTTCAACATCAGGAATTACGCCCCGCAGAGCGTAACAGGGCTGACTCTTCTCTTAGTGTTCCCAAGGGTCACACTTAGCAAGGACCATTCCAAATGCAGGGGGAAAGGTGAACTGATGCTGCTCCATGGATGTCTCAGGACCTTAGGGCCTACTTTGCTCCCGGAACTGGGGTCGGGAAGGACTGGTCTAAAGAGAAGGCTCTGAAAAGTAAAAACGATGCACTGGATCCAACCTTCTCATTCCTTCCGAGGACATTTTTCTTGGACCTACAAAAACACAGCAGGTGTCAGAACGGAGTGACAGCCTGTGGTATGCCAAGCCTCCTGATATAGGATTTGCCTGATGACTCGTGGTACATAATAAAAACCCTGTATTTCATCATCCGGGAAAGCAGTTCCAGCCAACCTCCAAGCCAGGACCAACCCGGTTTTCCTCACTATCACCCCCTCCCCATCACTGTCTCCGGAACACTAGAAGGGACCTGGTTTCCTGGCGACCCTGCCAGGCCCCAAATGTGTGGGTTAGAACAAACATAACCTTTTAAGAGCTTACAAGTACAGGCAGAGACACAGAATGTAGGTCATGCTTAGCGCATAAAACCTATCCTGAGAACTTATGTATAAATCAACCCATATCTTTAAGATAATACATAACTTACTTTTTAATAGAATACAGAAAAGAATAATGAAGAAAAGAGGTGTGTGTGTGTGTGTGTGTGTGTGTGTATATATATATGATTCAGAAAATATAGAATTAGAAACTCAAAAAAGCACAAATGAAAAGTTCAAGTCTCTTTCCCTTCTTCCTCAATTCCCCCTTCAAAAGATAACTCTTGTGTTTTATTGATTCTTTCCAGAAATTAAAGAAATATGCTTGCATGTTTAAGTGTTCATGTCCATGCACATACACACACGTAATTTCCAGGGGATCAAAATATACAGGCATAAAGACTGGCGTTTCACACACTATGCGTGGAGATTTCCACTCTCAGCACATGCAGACCCTGCTCCTTCTTTGCCTGGCTATATAGTATTCCACTGGATGGCGCTATGGGTGGAATTGTGTACCTGCCACTGAATATCCATAACCCCAATACCTCAGAATGGGACCTTGTTTGGAGAAAGGGTATTTACAGAGGTAATCAAGTTAAAATGAGGTCATTAAGGTGGATCCTCAGCAAAAATCACAGATGTTCTTATAGAAACGGGGAATTTAGACACAGAGATGGACATGTATGGAGGGAAGATGATGTGAGTATGCAGGGAGAAGACAGCCATCTGCCAGCCAAGGAGAGAGGCCTCAGGAGAAACCGACTGGCCCACACCCTAATGTTGGACCTCCAGCCCCCAGAACTGTGAGACAATAGATATTCGTTGTTTAAGCCCCTCAGACTGTGGTACTTTGTCATGGCAGCCCGAACAGACTGATACACACGGTGCATCCTAATTTGTCTAACTAGTCCCTTCTTTGATGAGCACTTTGGATTCAAAAGAATATTTTTAATGCATAAGGCAAACTGTAATTGAAAGAACCCCTTCCAGTTAGTTCTTTTTTGTAGAACAAACAATTTTTTAGGGGGTGTGAATATTTATCCATTCACTGTTCAGACTGGATTATTTGTATTGCAACACATCACACTTTCTTAACGTGAGCCCACCTGTAAACAAAACGGCCACACAGGTAGACAAGGTGCAGTTACAGAGATTTCACACCTCATAGTGAGGTCATGAGTAAGGGAGAGTCAGGCGACATTATTAGGAATCTTTTAGTTGCAAGTGACAGAAACTCCACTTGAACTAGCCTAAGGGAAAAAGGAAACTAAGTTCAAGGCTAGATGTCTTTTGGGATCTAAGGATAGCTGGGCTTTAGGGAACACAGACACCATCGGAACCCTCTCCCTGTGACTTTAGTCCTCCTGCCCCTCTCTGGACATTTGATTAATTTTCCCTCTCTTCCAGGGATCGACTTCCCCACCTTTTGTGGCCTGGCTTTGAAAAGACTCTGATGGGCTCAGCTTCGGACAGGCGGGTGTGCCGGGACCTAGCCCAGTACATCCCGAGAGACAGTGGCTGGTACTAAGCTGATGGCAACCTCAGGAACCCTTTGCATGATGAGAGTGGAGTGACATGGGGGTGGGAGCTGGGGACTGTCACTATAAACTGGGGGGTGGGGGGGTTAGCAGAGAGTTGTCTGGGGCCTCCTAATTGTTTTTGATGAAAACTTCCCGGAAGAGGTGGAGTTTCAGCAGTGCCATCGCTTGGAGAAAACCTCAGGCTTTGTAATGCCCATCCTGAAGGCTCTGGTTGTGCCACCTCCTTGGGCCTCAGGGAAGACCCCCTGCCCCAGCCTTGGACAGTTGGAGCCCACCAAATACACCCCTCTTCTGCAGCTGCTCAGTCCTTCTAGGCAGAAGGGGAGAACAGCAGGCACGACTGTCGAAACCAGGCCGGGCTCTGCCTGCAGGAAAATCCGGGCTGTGGCGGCAGTTCAGCGCCTGCCAAGCGAAATACCAGTTAGGAGATGTTGCTGGCATGCAATTTAAAGACTAACTTGACTAGTACTTGAGGTTATTTAGAAAAATACCTTTGGTCACATGCTTTCCAGAATGTTATGTACTTGAAATGAATCATGCCTACCCAGCCCCGAGCAGATTTAATTACAATCCCCTCCCATGTTACTTCTTTTAAAACTTGACCTTCTTTTCTGGTTGCTATTCAAATTCGGCAAAATATCAACTTGGTTTTCTTTTTTGGAAGCCGAGGAGGAATCTTTCTATAGCTGAACATTTTCAGACAAGAAGAAGGGACCGAGCTCCACAGGGAGAAACCTTGCAATATAGCAATGGCAGCAGATTACCTTTACTAACTGGGAAAATGTCATTTATTTGTGAGGGCAGGAAGACAATTTGTCTTGACACCATACCCAGCTTGTAAGCAAAAACAAACATCTAAGGTGACACAAACAGAATAGGTTCCTAGTAACCTGATGAGGTTATGCCAGCCACACATGCCTGATGTGTTTGTCTCTAGGTGAGGTTCATAACCAACGCTGGGGTTTTAGGGGTGATATACTCGACATGAGTTTTGTTTTCCTAAATCTGAGCATCCTTGCTTGCTTGTGACACTGTGTTTGGAGAACCACCCACTCCAGCGAGGCCGCCTGTCAAGTAGGCGCCCATGACAAGGCGCCTCTGGCTTGCCAGAGCGCTGGTATGTTCAGGGGGTGAGAATGCCGGTCTGCTCTCAGTCCTAAGCCAGTTGCTTTTGCTAGGACCTCGGATCCTAGTGGCACGATGTGGGATCTGGAGTCAGACAAACCTGCAGTCCCATCTCAGCTCTGCCGTTCACCTGAGCTCTCTGAATCTTAGCCTGCTCACTGGTCACATGCGGGTAATGATAATAGCGCCCACATCATAGAGCCGTGGTAAGGATTAAATGAGATCATCTAGGAGCCTGCCGCAAACCAGGAGTTCAATGTATGGGAGTCTGTTCTGTAATGACCACAACCAGAATCAAGCACGTCTGGCAATAAAGCAAAAAGCAAAGGTTGCCAGTTGTAGATTATAATAAATAATATTTTAGAATTATAGAATGCTTTTTACTTTGTAGTGCTAATCCCTGTATCACCTCGCTTTATCTTTCCACAGCCCCCATGAGAGAGGCAGGGCAGAAGTCCACAGTGGCTCAGACACCCTCACTGTTACATGCCAGCGCCAAGGGGCTGCCCAGCCTGGGCCAGCGCCCTGTGGGTGCGGGATTGACTGTGCACGGGGCATGGCAGCAGGAGAGGCCACAGGAGAGGGTGCCATTGGGCGTGCAGGGTGCGGGGAGCATGGAGAACAGCCAGGCATTAGGACAAGGTTTTAAGCCTCTGAGGTCAGGAACTGCAGCTCCAATTCCTTCGCAAGCTTCACGCTTCCTAGCATGGGCTCTGCATCCAGGAGACACTCAGCAAATACCTTCTCTGCTCATAAACATATATCCTGAGGCCATGCCCAGATTGCTCCGGTCAGCCTTTGTGACTGACCACTCACACTTTAACAGTTATAAATCAACCAAAGTGGTTATTCATCTCAAGTGCCGAAGTGGGCCGTGCATAGGACTTCACAGAGTGGCCTTTGACCCAGGGCCTGCAGATGGCCAGGAGAACAAGCCCTGAGGTCAGACTTGGGCAAGTTCATGAGCCCCTCTGAGCCTCAGTTTCCCCAGCTGTAAAGCAGTGTCGATAATACTCACCTGGCAAGATCTTTTTGTGGTTGAGAAAAGGTGGCTATAAAGCAACTGGCATGTAATACAAACTTAACAATGTTGTTTAGTGTTAGTCCTTTTCACCCTGCTTTTTGGTTTCTGGTAGTCAAATTGTTTCCATTGCTGAATGTTAAGCAAACATTGCACAATTCAATAAAATATTGGACAAGGCTTTTGCTCTCGTTTTCTTTATGTTCCGAATTACTTGTTAGATCCACTGAGATATTGACCCCAAAGACACATTAGTAGGGGATGTCAGTTGGGAGTTGATCAAATCCTACTGTCCTCATAGCAGCTCTCACAGTGAGAGAGAGTGATAGTGGGGGAAACGTTCAACTCGGCCAGGAATCCCATCTTCCCAGAGAGCCACTGTGGGTTCCTCGGGATCCGGAAACTTCCATTCTTTCCCAGACCCCTTCTTCCTCAGGTATCATCCTCCCTTCCCTTCTCTCTCCTCCCAAGAATCTTGCTTGGGAGGGGCATACACTCACTTGGAAGGACCCTTTCTGCTATAAGACTTAAAGCTTTTTTCCTCCTAGGAATTTGAGATAAGCTATGTGGAGAAACTAGATCTTGAATCAGATGAGTAAGTCAACCAAGCAGTGACGTCTGCTGTGTTCTGAGTAATTTGTACAGTCTCAGCCAAGGTGGCTGGTAGCCACACACCCCACAGAACTCCCAGCTGCCCTCCTGCCTCTCGATTCTTCCTGTGCATCAGCCCACCTTCCCCTCCTGCCCCAAGAGACCTTAGCTGTCCCCGACCCACCCTACCCTTAGAGTCCTTTTAACACTTGCCATGCACTGACATAATTCGGTAAGAAACACAGGCTAGAAAGAGCGGCGACCCCCCCTTGGGGTAGGGTGGCTGGGGAAGGCATCTCTGAGGAGGCTGCATCTCGACAGAGACCAAGGGGTGTGAAGGGGCAGTCACAGAAGATGGGGGGATAAGGGCCCCCCGAGGAGGAAATAGCCCCCACAGTGGCCTGCAGAGGGAATGGGCACAGCAGGGTGAGGTCAGAGTGAGAGGGGCAGGTGGGAGTGTGCTTGGAGAGGTGGACAGGGCACTAATGTGCACCCTTTAGGCCTTGGTTTTATTCATGAATTTTATTCCAAATTTGATAAAAAAAAAAAAACTTGGAGTTTTTTTTTTAATATTGTGATGAAATACACGTAACATAAAATTTACCATTTTAACCATTTTTTTTTTTTTTTAAACAGAGTGTCACTCTGACGCCCTGGGTAGAGTGCAGTGGCGTCAGCCCAGCTCACAGCAACCTCAAACTCCTGGGCTCAAGCGATCCTCCTGCCTCAGCCTCCCGAGTAGCTGGGATTATAGGTGCATGCCACCATGCCCGGCTAACTTTTTCTATTTTTTTAGTAGAGACAGGGTCTTGCTCTTGCTGAGGGTTGTCTTGAACTCCTAACCTCAGATATCTCCCTGCCTCGGCCTCCCAGAGTGCTAGGATTGATTACTGGCATGAACCACCACACCTGACCCATTTTAACCATTCTTAAACGTATAATTCAGTGTTACTAAGTACATTCACATTGTTGTGCAACCAACCCCACCGTCCATCTCCAGAACTCTTTCTATCTAACAAAACTGGAACTCTGTCCCCATTAAACAACACCGCCCCATTCCCTTCCCCTCCCAGCCCCTGGCAACCGCGATTCTACTTGCTGTCTCTGTGAGTCTGACTATACTGTGTACCTCATATAAGTACAATCATACGGCATTTGTCTTATTGCCACTGGCTTATTTCTCTTAACTTAATATCCTCAAGGTTTACCATGCTGTAGCATGTGTTGGAATTTCCTTCCCTTTTAAGTCTGAATAATATTCCATTGTATGAATAGGTCACATGTATTCATCCATTCATCTGCTTTTTTGAGACACAGTCTCACTCTATTGCCCGGGCTAGAGTGAGTGCCGTGGCGTCAGCCTAGCTCACAGCAACCTCAAACTCCTGGGCTTAAGCAATCCTTCTGCCTCAGCCTCCCAAGTAGCTGGGACTACAGGCATGCGCCACCACGCCTGGCTAATTTTTTCTATATATATATTTTAGTTGGCCAGATAATTTCTTTCTATTTTTAGTAGAGATGGGGTCTCGCTCTTGCTCAGGCTGGTCTCATACTCCTGACCTTGGGCGATCCACCCGCCTCGGCCTCCCAGAGGGCTAGGATTATAGGCATGAGCCACCATGCCCGGCCTCATCCATTCGTCTGTTGATGGATGCTTGCTTGTCTCTGCTTTTTGGCTGTTGTGAATCATGCTGCTAGGAGCCTGGGTGTACATATCTGAGACTCTGCTTTCGGTTCTTTTGTATATAACCCAGAAGTGAGATTGCTGGGTCATATGGTAATTTTATTTTAATTTTTTTTGAGGAACCACCATACTGTTTTCCATAGCAGCTACACCATTTACATTCCCATCAACAATGCACAAGGTTTCTAATCGCACCACATCTTTGCCAGGACTTGTTATTTTCTATTTTGTTGTTGTTTTCTTATAGCTATCCTAGTGGGCGTGTTTTGGAGGGGTCTGAGCAGGAGACCGGTGTGATCTGCTTTGTGTTTTTAAACATTCTCTCTGGTTGCTGTGTGGAGAATGAAGTACAGGGAGGAAGTCCACCTAAGCCACCATCCCGGCCAAGACCATTTGGAGCATGCAGAGGTCTTCGTGCATAAGTACACAGGGACAATGTGCAAAGTGACATTGCTCTAGTCAAGCCAGACATGCGGTCACCTACATTTGGGAGGTGAGAGTGGAGCCATCAGGAGGCCCGACAGGTGGCTGCCTCAGAGAGGGTGAGGGTGGTGGATGTGGAGGTGGGGAAGGGGGGGGTTGTGGTCTCTACCACACGGGGGGTTGAAGGCCAGGACTGATTGCACTGGTGAGAGAGGAGCCGGGAAGGCAGACACAGGCAGGGGAGGCAGGAGGCCCCTGGCACCCCCAAATGCGGGGAGGAAGGAAAGGGTGGTGTCACTGTGTGCAAGGCCCCCACAGGCCTGTCCTACGGGAGCTGGAGCCATGGAGGGGTCTCAGCTGCAGCCACTGCCTCCCGACTGTGCCCAAGGCTCCCCCCAATGCTCCTAGCTCTGTCTCTCACCTCCTGCTGCAGCGAGGACAGCAGGCAGGGACCAGGGCTGGCCGAGCCCAGGCTCGGCGCTCAGACACGGAGAGCCTTGGGAGACAGAACAGATGGGGGCTTGACTGTGGGTGTGAGGGAGAGAGCAGAAGCAGGAGGGATGACGGTGGTTCTAGAGAGAGCACCGGGTGGACGGCACTGCTGTTCCCGTGCTAGGGAGGTTGGACGGGGAGAGGATGGAGGGTCTGTTCACCTATCACAATCCCTTTAGCCGCACATTCATTCTGTGTAGTTTTATCTTTTCTTTTTTACTTACAATCCCCCGAGGGGTGCACCGTTCCTGGAATTACTGCAATACCAGGTCAATGCATGGAGTGGATGGAGCAAGCTCCTATTCCATCTCCTTGCTCCAAAAATCCATTTAATATATTGTTCTCGCATAGAGGACGTATCAGATATTAAACTGATAAGAATAGATGCTACACTTGATCTTAGCCAAAAGGCTGAGAAATGATTTGTGCAGTTTTCTGTGTGAGTTTTATTTAATAACAAAATGGTAAATTTAAAAAAAGGAAAGAGAAAAACCACCGTTTGGACAGTTGGGGGTTGAACATTACAGTTGTCTCTGTGCCCTGTGGCAGAGCAGGTAGTTCTCCCCCCCTGGGCCAGGAGAGGCCTGAGGCTTTGACTCAAGCTGTGGCTGGGACCCGGGGCCGGGGAGGGGCACTGAGCCAGGTGCTTCCCTAGGGGCAAAAGGGCAAAAGGGGGCAAAGACAGACTGAGGCAAAGGAGAAGCCAGAAGCATTAGATCCCACAGGTGCTGGGGAAGACCAACCGCTGGAGCCATGGCCACGGGCTCAGCTGGGTGATGCCAGTGGCCAGGAGCAGCTGGCACTGGGGGTGGACATGCACCATCGGGCTGGGTGCTGGCGATGGGCCAGGCAGCCAGCCACGCCAGAAAGCCCTCCTTTGGGGAAGCTTTGCTTATGTTTTCTGGAAAACCATTTTCTCGGCTTTATGTTTGAAGCAGAATTTATCACTAAGTCCTCATGTAAAGGACATTGAGTTATATTAATACACAGGACAATGTGTTCATCACCAGTTTTGCAGAAGATTTAAAAAATATTCAGTTTTACATTGTTTACTGACATTCTCTTGTCTCCCCAACTAAAGTTAAACCTGCATTCTGATGACACATAAGCCCGTGTTGAATACACAATCAGCCTGTTGATGGACTGATTGTTTATTTTTACCTATTTATTATATCTTAACTTTTTACTTGGGACAATGACATTGGCACTTGAGAAACATGCAGCTTCCAAGATGTGTTTTTGCTCAGGGAGCAGGTAAGACTTTGTGGGAAAAGCTCTTTTCTAATCCCCTGAAAGCAATCTATTTATACCCTGAAATCCAAGTTTTTAGGGAGATGTATCATCATTATAGCTTGCATAACCACAGTGATGCCAGAGAACTCTTTCTACTGCCCCAGAATCATCCAAACCGTGTTCTGAGGCCCCCATCCTGCCAGGTGGAGTTTGCAAACTGCATTCTCTGTGCACCAACTTCCCTGTAATTTTGTCAGCGGCCTCTTTGTTCTAGGATTGTGCAACCAGATAACAAGAGTGATTATTGCCAACTTTGCCTGTTAATGATTGTGGATAGAGCCTGTCCAGCCTTGAAAGTCATTTCTTCTCCTGGCTCTAACTGCGGGTCAGACAACCGCAACCTGGACAGCATCAGCTCAAATTAAGTGGAGCCCGCAGAGACGCTCGCTGAGCACCCCTCGAGTGCTTGTGAGTGTGCATGTGTGTATGCGTGTGCGTGTGTGGGGCAGGGTGGAGGGTGGAGATGGGGCAATTACAGCTTCGGGAAGGTAGGGTTTGGGACATAGGCAGAATGCAGGGAAGGTTACATTGGCCCAGTGAGAGGTTCACGTGAGGAGAAAGTGGATTGAGAGTAGGCAGCTGAGCAAGGGCGGGGATTGGGATGGGCCGAGGCCACCTGCCAAGGAGGGGGCTGACCCGGGGGAAGGACGTGGGGTGAAGAGCAGGAGGTTGGGTCCCACTGGCAGGGGCAGAGGGGTGGGGAGGGGAGAGAGAGAGGCTGGAAAGGTAAAGGTGGGTGCAGCCAAGACTGTAGAGAGCCCCATGCCAGTAAAAGAGTTTGGACTTTGATCCCAATTAAGTGGTCACCAGACCTCTGGATTTCACAGATCATTGATTTTCTTTTTTTAATGGAGCTAAGGTGGAAAGGAATTAAACGGGTTGCCCACTGAATTTTGCCACATAAAGACACACAATGAACTTCCATCTACTATCACTTTGCTTTCATAAATGACAGGAAATTTTAACACCTTTCAGGAAAAAAAATAGGAAGAATGAAATGTAAAAATAACAGAGAATAATTCTAAGAAAGGGCAGCTGGTAACCTTATATCCTATGTTTGCCAGGACGAGAGCATCACCCCAGACTGGGGTGTCACACGGACTAGCTCCGTCCTGGACAACGGGAGCTGTGACTGCCCTGGGGCGGAGCACAGCCTGGGGGTTCCTGGAGGCAGCTCGGGGGCTGCTATCTGAACTCCTTCTTCTTCTGAATTTCCAGCCTCCAGCGTGGCTGCCTCACCATCATGTCCCGGCTGTTCCCAGGCTTCCACCTCTTGCCCTCCTAACCCATCCACACAGCAGCCAGGACAGGCCTGGACCAAAGCACCCGGGGCATGTTCCTCTCCTGCTAACAACTATCCAGAGCTGGGGACGTGGCGATGGACATGGGCGTAGCATGAAGTCCGGCTCCAGGGCCCAGGTCCCCTCGAGAAGTGTCTGTCTGCGCCTCTGACCTCACCTGCCCACCTGGCTCGCAGGGCCACTGCCGGCTGGACAGTGTTTTGTCCCTCCAGGGAGTCCCACACCTGGCTGTCACCTCCTTGGTCATGCACGTGCTCTTCCTCTGCCGGAACACGTTCCTCCTGCTCTCGGCCCCAGGAACTCCTCCTTCCCCTGAGGTCTCAGCTGAAATAGAACTTGCACAGCGCCCTTCGGGAGCCCCGTGCCCCTGTGGTCTCCTCACTCGTGCTCTCCCCTCATGGTGGTGATTGTAGTTCAAGTGTTCAGGGTCCCCATGATCACCTCTACACTTGGAGATTTGCTGGAAGGACCACAGGACTCAGCATGTAGTTGTATTCACAGCTAAGACTCATGGCAGTGACACAGCAAAGACACGCAGCTGGGTCACATGGGTGAAGAGCAGAGCCTTGAGAGTCCTTGCGAGGCTTCCTTATGCTGTCCCTCCCGTGACCCGTCCCACCGAGCACACTCTTCCCCCAGCAGCCAAAATGCAGCCACATGTGTGTGACGTTTCTGCCCTGGGCAGCCCACTGGAGACTCAGCACCCAAGATTTTTATTGGGGGCTGGTCACCTAGGCACCCTCTGCTTAGCTTGTGCCGGAATCCCAGACCCCCAGGAAGAAGGTGGTGTTCAGCCTAGACCACCTTGCTGCACTGTGGAGGCACAGGAGCGACTTTGTCCGTTGACTGGGAGCACTGTGGGAGCCAAGTTCCCAGACGCCAGCCAAGGGCCACCTCGCAAGCAGCCTGCTAACTCCTTTCTGCACCGTTTGTGACGAGAACTTTCTCTCTCTGTCTCTGTGCATATTGTTTGTTTCATGCACTAGGCTGTCATGGTGGGAGGGCAGGACCATTCCCAGCAGTTGGCAAAGAGCAGTTCTCCCAGGCAACATGCTTAAGAGCACAGAGGTCAGGCCAGGTGTGGTGGCACGTGCCTGTAATCCCAGCACTTTGGGAGGCCAAGGAGGGAGGATTGCTTGAGGCCAGGAGTTTGAGGCTGCAGTGAGCTATGATTGTGCCACAGCACTTCAGCCTGGGTGACAGAGCAAGACCCTGTCTCTTGGGAAAAAAAGAAAAAAGAGCACAGGAGTATCTGTAGGGGTCTGAGTCCTGGTCCACTACTTCTGAGCTGTGTGACTTTGGACTTAAGCTCCTTAACTTCTCTTAGACTGAGTTTTCTTATCTGTAACAGGGGCTAATAATAGCCCTTCCTCATAGAATTGTTCTGGTTGCTGTATTACTTAATAGTTATTTGTTCGATGGATGCAACCTGAGATAGGGGCCTGGATTCAGTTGGCAGCTACAGAAATGGAAATCAAGTGTGAATTCTAAAGCTGTTTATTAGGGAGAATTGAAAAACAGTCAGGCAAGCAAACAAAAACTCATTAGTCTCGGAGGCCCAGGAAGGAAGAGAATGAGAACTGCGGTTTTAGGTCTGAGTGATAGGAAGAAAAGACACCAACAGAAATGCGGTTGTCAAGTTTGGGATGAGCACTGGTGCTGGTATATTTTGACCGGTCTTCCACAGTCCTGTTCCCCACCATCAGCTGTCTGGTCATCCATAGGCCACACAGGTGCTCAGTCCCTACTTCCTCTTCAGGAGGAGCCTGGATTTGGTGACTAGGTGATGCTGAGCTACGCTCCCCATTCAGGTGTGTGCTAGCGCCCCGGATCTCCACCTGCTCCGCCCACCCGTCCCAGCCCCTGCTGCCGACGTGGTCATGTTTTCTGCTCCAGGGGGCCCCACCTTGGCCTTGCTCCCGGGATGGGAGCTGTCGGCACAAGGGCAGCTCAGTGCTGGTGGCCAGAGGGCTCTGACCTGTGAGCCTGGCTTGGAAGGATGAGCTGGACCTCAGAGATTTCTTTTCACAGACACCTGGGGATTGGGCCCTACGAAAAAGAGCTGATTAGGCTCAGATTACAGGGTACAGTGAGGCAGACTTGGGGGCCAGGGCAAGCCTTTGTAAGTCAACATTATGGGTGAGCAGAAATGCCAGGGTACAGGTAAGAAAGTGTGGACAGCAGCTGAAAGGCCAAGAGAGGGCTCGTTCCTTAGCTCTGCCTCAGGCCTGGGCGGTTTTCTTGCGCCAGCTGGGTGAACATGCATTTTGTATTAATAATTTGAGGCAATTTAATCAAATCATTTAGAGTTTGGCCTGTGAGACTAAGACTTAAATACAGACTCTGCCCCATGTAAGTTGTGTGACCTCAGGGAAGCCCTCCTTAAAACTCTCTGAACTTCAGTTTCCTCAGTTGTATGATAGGAGGAATTACATCGCCAACTTCATAGGGTTATCGTGAGGTCTAAATGAGATCTGGCCAGTAAATGGCTTAGCACAGTTTCTGACATACCGTAAGTGCTTAAAAATGTTAGACAGTATTATAATACAGTCATGTATCATTGAAAGATGAGGATACGTTCTGAGAAATGGGTTATTAGGTGATTTTATTCTTGTGCGAACACCATGGAGTGTATTTACACAAAGCTAGATGCCACAGCCTGCTACACACCTAGGCTGTATGGTACAGCCTATTGCTCCTAGGCTACAGCATGTTACTGCACTGAATTGCTGCAAGCAGTTGTCACACAAAGGTAAGTAGAGTCATGCACCGTGTAACGATGTTTCAGTCGATGACAGACCACATATATGAAGGTGGTCCCATAAGCTTATAACGGAATTGAAAAATGCCTATTGCCTAGTGATTTGTGTTACAGTTTCCTGCAGTATTCAGTACACTAACATGCTGTAAGGTTTGTAGCCTCACCGTGCAGTAGGCTGTGCCATCTGGGTTTGTGTGAGTCCACTCTGTGATGTTCCTGCAAGTGACAAAATCGCTTAACGGCATGTTTCTCAGGACGTATTCCTGCTGTTGAGCAAAGCATGACTGTATTTATGTATTTGAACATATCTAAACGTAGAAAAGGTATAGTAAAAATACTGCATAAAAGATAGAAAATGGTAGCACACCTGTGTGGGCCCACTGTTGTATATGCAGGTCGTTGCTGGCCGAAACACTGTTACGTGGCGCGTGGCTGTATTTTCATAACTCAATTTTGTGAGGTCATTCAGGTGGCTGTTTCTGACCAGAACAAATCAAAACACTGGCATGAGGGATGATCTTTCCTCTTCAGAGGGATTCTTATAGGGGAATTACGGTTCTTAATGCTTCGACTTCCAGGATTCCGCCAGCTTACCTGGGCAGACTGCGTAGATTTATTTAGCAGTATTTTTCTGGCAGCTGATTTCTTCTCTCTCAAAGCATGCAGAATTCTATTTCCATGTTTATCTGCAGTGAGAATGCTCCCATCAATTTCCACACAGTCCCTTCAGTGAATTTTACACTTTCTCTCAGAGTCTGACTATACATAGAGGATGGTAACAGTCTGCTAAAGTTTTCCTAATACTATGTTTTTTTTATCAATAAACGTGTATGAATTCCCACAATGCTACTAAATATGTGTGACAAGTGTCCAATGATCTATTTAGCATTTACAATAATGGAGGCCTTAAGAAATGAAGTGGTTCAATCCCAGAGTGAAGCAGGAACAGCACAGACTAGAGTCTTCTAGAGCCCCTGGGCCTGCAAACATTCACACACGCCCTCCTCTCATTGCCAGCCCCCTGCACAGTTAGAACACCAAGCCTCCTTTCTCCATTTGTCAAAGTATCTCCCTGCCTCTGTGATGAGCCTTTCTGTTAAAGTAGTGATGAAAATGACATTTCTTCCCATCACAGAATTTAAACTTATTTTAATGATAGAGCTTTTAAACGTATCCAATGAAATAAGACTCGGGGGACTTGGAGAAGTGCATTTTCTCTCAGCATATTATGTTCTTACTATAGTTTCCTGTCTCAAATCTTTTTATCAGAGGAGCGATGCACTCTTTGATTCAGAGAATTGAATACCACTTTTGACAACCCAAAACACAGTCTTTTAGGTTATAGAGGAATGCCTATGCTAAAAGAATGATTCTTTCTACTGCTGCCTTCCAGTTAGAATGGACCAGCCGCTTTCTCTCTCCTGGGCTGTTGCCTCTGGCTTCCTGCGTGTCTAGCTTGTTCCTGTCTCTCTACCTTCCACCCTTCCAATGTATCATCTGCCCTGATGCCAGGATGAGCTTTCAAAAACTGGATCTGATGCTCTTGTTAAGAGCTGTTGCTGGCTTCAGGATAAAATTCAGCCTCTTTAGCCCATATTGGGAGGCCTTTGGCTCCTTCCCTCTCCACCTACCTCTTGGTCACACATCCTCCCTTCCAGCCACCCTCAACATGCTCCACTCCCGGCTGCCTTCCTTCCGCAGTGTGGCTCTTTTCCTGCTGTTCTCTGCCTCTCAGGTCAAGGCATCCCTTAAATTGTCCCAACTCCAATGTTGACTACTTCTTCCCCTTTCCTCTGGGGTGTGGTGTTCACTCCTCTCTCGATAGTACTTACCATGCTGGGACTGTGGATCTGGGGACAGAGACATAGTTGACATGGAATTCTGGGCAGGACTGGCCCCCCCCAAATTGTGAAGAAAGCCAAATATTGTCTCAAGCTTCGCCTCATCTTTTTTTCTTATCACAGAGCTTGTTGTCCTTTCTTTTATGCTTTTTTAAACCACTTTATTGAAATATAATTTACGTATCAAAAATTCACCCATTTAAAGCGTACAATTCAATGGATTTTAGTACACAGATGGGCCCTGATGTATGATGGTTTGACTTAGGATTTTTCCGCTTTACGATGGTGCAAAAGTGATACACATTCAGTAGAAACCATACCTTGAGTACCTATACCTCCATTCTGTTTTCACTTTCAATAGTGTTCAATAAATTACATGAGATATGCAACACTTTATTATAAAATAGGCTTTGTGTTAGATGATTTTGCCCAACTGTAGGCTAATGTAAGTGTTCTGAGCACACTTAACGTTGGCTAGGTTAAGCTATGATGTTTAGTAGATTAGGTGTACTAAATGCATTTTGGACTTATGATATTTTCAACTCATGATGGGTTTATCAGGACATAATCCCATCATAAGCTGATGAGCATCTGTATTCAGAATTGTGCAGTCATCACCATAGTCTAATTTTAGAGCATTTTTATCACACCAAAAACAAAACAAAACAAAACAACTTCACACCCATTAGTAATCACTCCTCATCTTCCTTCTCCCCAATCCTAGGTAGTCACTAATCTCTTCACTGTCTGTATTCTAGACATTTCATGTAAATAGAGTCATTCAATATGTGGTCTTTTGTGTCCGGCTTCTTTAACTTAGTATAATGTTTTGAAGGGCTGTATGTTTTGTAGTATGTATTAGTACCTTGTTCCCTTTTATTGTTGAATAACTCCATGGTATGGATATAACACATTTTATTTATCCATTCTTTAGAAAAACATTGGGTTTTTTCTACCTTTTGGCTATCATAAATAATACTGCTATGAACACTCACATATAATTTTTGTGTGGACATATGTTTTCATTTCTCTTGGGCATATATGTAGAAGTGTGTTGTTTAATTTCCACATTATTTATGGACTTCCCAAATTTCTTTCAGTTAACTATTTATTTGTAATTTAATTCATTATGGTGGGAGAACATATTTTGTATAATTTTAATCCTTATAAATTTGTTGAGGATTGTTTTATGGCCCAGCATATTGTCTGTCTTGAAGAATGTTCCATTTAGGCTTTGAATGTTTTCTATAGATGTCTGTTAAGTCTAGCTAATCTACTACGTTCTTCATGTCTTCTATTTCCTTGATGATTTCTGTCTGGTGGATGTATTTATTATTGAAAGTAAGATATTTCTCAACTATTATTGTTAAATTGTCTATTTCTCTCTTCAATTCTGTCAGACTTTGCTTTATGTATTTTGGTGGTCTGTTGTTAGGTGCATATATGTTTATAATTTTTTATAATCTTTTTTATAATCTAATAATTATTGTCTTAAGGTCTATTTTTTCTGATATTAGTATCGCCACTCGAGCTTTCTCAGCTCTCTTTTCACTGTTTGTTTTCTGTTCTTTTACTTCAACCTAGTTGTGTCTTTTAATCTAAAGTGTGTCTCTTATAGGGAGCACATAGTTAGAAACTGTTGTTTTATTCATTCTACTAATCTGCCTTTTAAAAAGAAGAATTTATGTTTAACATAATTACTGATAAGTAGCTTTTGCATCTGTCATTTGCTATTTGTTTTGTGGTAGTGAGGTTGGTTTTCAAGGCTACTATAGAGCTGGGGAGGGAAGAATGGAGTAAGTCAGAAACAAATTGTGCTATTCTTATGGATGTTCAGCAGTTTTTTCCTAAACAAAATGCTTCTTGAATTGTTTCAAGCCTTTAGTTAATGTTATAGTTCTAAAATAGTTGATTTTGCCAACTTTTGCCACTGTTTTAGTTGCTTTTATGGATGGGCAGATTTACAGAGATGCTCAGTCTACCATTCCAGAAGACCAGTCTCCCTATTATTTCTTTACATAGTTTTTCTCCCACTAAATAGTGAGCTTTTTCAAGGTTAGAATCATTTCTAATGTATGGTTTTATCTTCTCTTCCTGGTCCAGTATGAACATGTAGCAAGTGCTCAACAAATATTTTTTAAATTAATAGTGGAGCAAATGCTAAGAAAGTGAAGGTCTATCTATAGCCTACACAAAGTTCCTTCATAAGGATCCAAAAGAATGGGGGAAAAATGTAAAATAGCCAAAGCTTATCTTTGATGTGACTCTCACTGGAGCTGCAGTATGGGTGAGGTAGATGTGGTTGTGGCAAAGTCCTATACCTATTAGAATAATTGTGAGTATTGTAGAGTGCTGCCAAAGCTTAGTTCAGGGTACTGCCATCCAAGTGGCCTATGGACTTCCTTATGTCCATCATAGAACTTTATATAACTAATGGGGCCTTAAAGATGTACCCACTTTCAAATGAGGACCCAGGTTAACAGGAAAGTAACGTGCTCAGAGAAATACATTAGTTTGTTAGGGTGACGTAGCACCTAACTTTCATACCCTTTATTTTAGGGTTCTCTCCCAATTTCCCACTGTTCTTTTTCATGGTAGAATAGGCATGGGAGCCCAACATGTGGATCTTTATTGGAAGAGACAAGGATAGAGGTGAATAGGGCATTGGGCTGATTCTGACACTAATAACAATGTGATTTATTCAAATTCATTTCTTCATCTTTTTGAGGCTTTTGTTTCCTCTAGTCTAAATGTTGAGGATAGCACCTACTGACTGAGTTACTGAGAGGATTAAGTGAAATGATGGGGGCCACATATTTATGCTCTTAACAGCTGTAAGAGTAGGAAAAACACCTATAGAAGACAATGATTCTTCTGGGTTTCTTTTTCTTTGCTTTCTTCTTTCTTTGTGTAAAAGCCAAACTCATACAAGATAATGTCTCTTAAGGCAACACAAGAAGAGAGGAAAAAAAATTCCCTCAGACTAAAAAAAGAGGTAGTATGTTTTAGTTCACCCTAACTCTGGACAAGGGAGTCACTACTCATCTTTATGACTGAGGATAGAGTTAAAAGCTGAATTAGAAAATAAACCAATGGCATTTTAGCCTCCCTCCTCTTTTAGCCTTTGAATGCCTGAGCAGATGGAGGAAGTGCGTTTGGTCTGTGTGCTTAATTCCCTCATTCCTGTGCTTCTCTCTTTTGTTACCTGTTGAGCGCCAAGAACTATAATAAAATCTGAGTAGTCAAGAGTGACTGAAGATTCAGTCTCAGCTCTTAGCTGTTCTAGATTTGCTTGTTGACATCATTAAAAGAAGTTTCTGTCTCCGCTAAAAACAACACACTCGTGGATGTAGCTGCATGGCCTAATAGATCCTTGTCATAGGCTGAATTGTCTCCCCTAAATTCCCGTGGTAAAGTCCTAACCCCCAGTGCCTCAGAATGTGACTGTTTTTGGAGATAGGGTCTTCTCAGAGGTAATTAAGTTAAAATGGGAATGAAGCCAACATCTTGATTTCAGACTTCTAGCCTCAAGAATGAAGAGGAAATGGCAGCCCGAGCTGATCAATACAATCCTCCACCAGGACTGACCCCTTGGGACATTAGTGCTGCCATGGTGGATTGAAAACAGCATTTAGCATGTAGAATTTAACTCACATATCTCATATATTGAGATGTTAATGAATGTATTTGTGTTAGTCAGGGTTCTCCAGAGAAACAGAACCAAAAAGATACATAGATACATATGAGAGGGGATTGATTATGGTAACTGGCTCACACAGTTGTGGAGGCTGAGAAGTCCCATGACCTGCCACCTGCAAGCTGGAGACCAGGAAAGCCAGTGGTGCAGTTCAGGCTGAGTCTGGAGGCCCAAGAACTAGGAGCTCAAATGTCTGAGGGTAGGAGAAGAGAGATGTCCCAACTCAAGGAGAAAGAGAGAATCCCCCTTCCTCCACCTTATTCTATCGAGGCCCTGAAAGGATTGGATGGTGCCTGCCCAATTGGGGAGGGAGATCTTCTTTATCAGTCTATTGATTCAAATGCTCATCTCTTCCAGACACACCTCACAGACACACCCAGAAATAATGTTCACCAGCTATCTGGGCATCTCTTAGCTCAGTCAAGCTGACACATAAAATTCACTATCCCAGTATTATAGTGCTAGAAACTCTTTAAAGACATTTATTATTCTAGTTTTACTGTACCCAAGCTTGCATGTTCCCCCCAGCCCCCGCACACCTGAAGGAGAGAGCAGGGCTTCCTGCTCATCACCAATGGAAAGATGAAGTCTTGGTGCAAGAAGAGAATAGCACTCACCACCAAACCCTGAGTTATGAGACAGGATTTGACGCATGGGACAGAAAAATGCTTATGCTCTAAGGTTAACGGAGAAAAAGGAAGATGACAATTCTGTATTTAAAATAATTCTTGTTGTATAAAAATAAGAAAAGTTATAAATTCTATGTATAGAAAAAAGATGGAAGGAAATACAGTACTTATACTATTTTTGGTAATTGTTTTAGGAGCTGGTATTACAGTTTATTTTTTCTTTTTTTCTATTACCTACTTTTCTGAATTTCCCACATTTTCTATAGTAGGAATATTACTGTTCTAATAAAAATAAAACCAATAAGCTGTGTCTTTTTTAAAGATCCTGGATTTGACAGCAATTTCTGGGGTGCACAGCTATTCCATCCCTGCTGCAGAATTTTTTCTCACTGCAAATCAGGTAAAATAGGAGCCTAAAAAAATTTATTATTCAGACCCAGATGATTTGAACCTTGTGATGATTCTTTATACTTTCTATGAAGAGAAAGAGTCTACAAAGTAAATTTGTTCCCAAACCAGTTCAGAGACTAGCCTACTTTAAAAATCAAGTTGCTTCTAAATATTTACAAAGCAACAACCAAAACCCTCTACTATAGCAGTGTCTTGTCTGCATATAAAAAATAACCTTTCTCTGATGTATTCATTAAAGGGGTGCTCAGAGTACCCCTTCTTAGCAATGCCTGATTATCTTTGGTTCTGTTACCACGTGCCTAGCATGCTAGCAAGCACATATGTGATTTACCAGCACTGATCTAATAAATAGCTCCACATGTATTAACTCAAGGAGTTCCCACAGCAATCCTATGGGGGAACACCATGATTCTCCTCATTTTTCTGTGGGAGAAACTGAGGCACAGAGAGATGGAATAACTTAGTAAGTGGTGAGGCTGGAATTTGAACCCTGCCAGTCTGGCTCCCAAGCCCCCATTCTTAAACCTTTTCCACTGTGGAGGGGACTTGAGCTAACAGCTCTGCTCTTACAAGAGCACCAGTGATGCGGCCTGGTGTTGATTTAGCCAAGACCTTCCCTTCCCTTTTTCTCCTTACACGTGAATTTGTGAAGTTTACTCCTTGCCTCCCTGGTGGGGGTGTAGGAAGGTGGAGTGAGCCTGCCGACTGCACGTCCCTGAAGACAAAAGACCCACTCTGCTGGCAGGAGTACCATCTCATGCTCCATCTCCACTGTGCGTTTATGGCTATTTCTAAAATTCTGGAGGACTTTGTTAAAAGTTTTCATCAGTTCCAGTGAACTGTGATCACACGCTTCTCTCTCCTCTTCATTTTCTAACAACTTTCTCAGGTTAGAGACACCCAATTTAACAGAGAATAAATTAGTAGCCCCGTAATAAATCTAGGGAAAGTGTAGGGAAAACACTCCCTTGCCACGTTTGGCAAATGGAATCAGCAAACGAGCTTGTGTTCTTAGAAGAAATTCAATTCTTAGAAACTCTCCCCCTTCACACAGCTTTGAGGACAATTGCAGATTCATTAATTTAAGTGAATTGGAATAGATGAATACAAAAGAACATTTTCCGAAGATGCGCTTTGTCGGGGCTTTAAATTGAAACTCTGTGAATGGAAAAACCTATTGAAGTGTCCAGTCCATTGAGCAGGTGTCTTATTTGTATGCATGGAAAATCCGGGCGACCCATCTAGGGGGCTGGCCAAGAGGCTGCTGGGGGAAGACGTTCATCACCGCTCGCTCCTTCTCCTCTGGTGGGGGCATGAGACACACAGACAAGGCCGGGCTTTCCTTGTTATTTATCTTTAATGAAGTTGTTTTCCACTTCCAGGGAAGTGTCCGAGTTTATGTGTGAGGGTTGGCCAATTTTAGCCTGGAAGGCTGGCCAGGCAGCTAACCCTAGTGTCTTCAATCTTGACTGGCCATGGCTGGGTTAGGGATAGGACGGCTGCAGGGTCCTCACTGAGCATGTGACAGAGGGTCCTCCATTCTTGCAAGGAAGTCAGACAGAGATTAGATTCCGGAGCAGGATATCAAATGTGGGTGGGGGAAGAAGCCCGAGAACAGACCGCTGCCGATGAGGGGGCAGAGGAAGCCCGGTGCAAGGGTCTTGGCCTTCTGCTGTGCTTGTGGCTGGTTGGGGGAGCTGCCTGAATTGTCCCCAGAGTCTGTGGCCTGAAGCATGAGCTGGAAGGCCTCCTACCCAGGAGGTGCTGGGCCCCAAACTTCAGTCCTTCTGACCTTCTCTTTCCTTAAAGGAACTCAGTGTTGGAGCTTTGGTTGGTATTTAACTGTTTTATTAATAATATTTCCTTTCTGCTCTTCTCTGGCTTCTGGCATCCACTGACTAGTAATGGAGAAGGGATTTGCTATGAGATCCCAAGGGCTCATTTTGTTTAGCTTTTAATGTATTGCTTTCAAACTTTAAAAAAGAAGAGAGAAAACACCCACTCTGTAGCAATCTGGCAAGCAGTTTGGGCCCCAAAGGAGGGAGGAAGAGGCTCTGCCCACTCAGGAGGCCTGTGGCTCCCCAATGAATTTGGGAGGTGCAGTTTACTGACATAGAGGCAGGGAGTCTAGGCTGCAGGGCCTGACCTACTACTTGCTATCGACTCAAGCTTCCTGAGCTTTAGTTTCTGTAGCTATAAAATGGGAATCAAAACACATACCCCTTGGCTGTACTGGGTGGAATAAAGGTATGACATATTTTAAAGTGTGCTAAAACTACAAATAATCATTCAAATGCAAACAAGAGCTCCTTGGAGATGAAGTCTGCTGCCTCCTTGTAAGAAAGATCCTACAGCCCCTGTGTGCAGAAATCTGAATGTTAAGGTCCGTGTGTTGAATAGTGATCCTCCTCTGCCAAAGCTCAGGATTTTATTCAGCCTATACTGTAGTCTGAGGAAATTACACAGAATTTGTCATACAACAGGCATTTAAATGGTCACCTTCTTCCCTCTATAATTGGTGGGAAGACATACTCAGGGACTGTCAGCCTACATTCACTCATTCCACGAATGTTATGAATCACTTTTTGGGTAGTGGCATGGGTTTGATTTCACAAAGTGAGCAGGGCTCCTGAACCCCTTCATGAGACTTCCAGGAGGGAGGTGCCTCCAGCACACATGGCAGACACCCAGGAATCGGATGGATGAAAGGACAGATCAAAGTATTGGAATGAACTGACTTTCTACATTGTCTCTGTAGGATGTTTTCCAAGAGTCTACAGCTGTCTTTCATTCTTTAAAATAGAGAGATAGATTGCACTTTGTTACCAGTGGAAATCAATTCAAGAGAAACTAGGGGGCACGGAGACTTTCAGAGGAGAACATGGCTAGTTATAGGAAAGGCTTAAAACCACCACCACCACCTGGAAAGTCTTGGTTTGCTTTCATTCCCAGGATCAAGTCAGTGATGAATGACCATGTCCTAAACCAAGGCTCTCGCCTGGGTGGTGATTCATGCGTCTGAGCAAAGGTGCTTTCACAATGTGCAGGAGCATCTGGGGCAGCCCAGGGAAAGCAGGGATGTCCTCGAGGGCCTGTGGCTTTGAGTCGCCAGGGAGGGGGTGGTGATGAGGGGTGAGAAAGTCCAGACATTTCTGCTCCAGGGACTACAGAAGCCAGCACCAGTCTCACTGTGAGGATGGGACCCACTGCAGTGGTAATTATGTGGTAATGAATGATTCACTGATCGAGCCAAAGTGGAGCTCTGTCTCAACACCTTTTTGCCCCTGGCTTGTTAAGGAATTGGAAATCTGTCTCTGTTCTTGCAGGATATCCAAGGCTGTTCTAGCCCTTGTATCTTCCTTCCCATCTTTAACCAGGACTCCCTTTTCCTCAGGCTTTCAATGTCATTCATTAGTGATCTGCAAACAGAGACACAGGAAGCAGAGTCCTGTCCTCCAGGGGCCTGCAGTCCAGTGGGGGAGGAACTATTCGTAATTATTCCACGAGTGACAGCATAGGTGTGCTACAACTGACGTGCACAACATGTTGAGCAGGGAGTGGTTTATTCACAGTAGACCAGAGGGGAAGAGGGCAGCTTCCCAGAGGAGGCAGCCCTGGAGCTGGGCCTTGGAGGCCTGCCGTGGAGAGAGAGACTGGGTGTTCCAGGTTGAGGAAGCCCAGACTGGAGCCAAGGGGTAAATATGAAGACAACATGGGGAGAGCTAGGCTGCCTGTGTCCAGAATAGCAGCTATTCCTCGTCTGCTGTGCTCAGGAGCTTGGATTTTATTCTGCAGGCTATGTGGACTCACCAAAGGTGTTTGAAAGCAGAATATTATAACCAGGTCTGTATTTAGCAAGATCACAGAGGCTGCCCCAAGGAGGGAAGATTGGCAATGGGGTAAGGGACAGGGAGCTGGAGGCATGGAAAACTGTTAGGATGAGGTTTGCAATTATCCAGGTGAGAAATAATGAAGGGAAGAGAAACAACACTTATTAAGGTTCTATTATGTGCCAGGCAGGGCATAATATGTACCTTGACCTGCTACCTCATTTAATTCCCACGAAAGCCCTGCAAAGAAGCTATTATTGTTGTCACTCTACCTATGAGGGACTGAGAGATGTGACTGTGCCAAGGTCATGTGACAAGAAATGGCCTCCTTGCCTCCATGGAGTCCACTGGCTGGAGCGAGCGGCAGCAGAGGCCTGGCGAGAGTGCACCGTGAGAGAGCTTGGGGAGGCAGGAGACGCACGGTGGGGGCGGGCCTGGGGGGCAGGGACTTTTAGCTTGAGGAGGTGCTTGGCGGGGGTCCAGCCAGTAAAACGGGCCAAGAACAGGTTCTGGTCCAACCAGCCAGAACTTATTTTGCCATACCCAGGGACATACCTTTATTAATACCAAATAGCATTCTATTTGATGAAACAGTTTTTGTGCACAGAGAGTTTGAGATCTAATATCTAAAGCAAAATATAATGTACCAAAGTCAATGATACAAATTTAAATATTATAATGTTTAGGGAAAAATGGCCTTTGCTATGATTTGGCATTAACAAAATCATCAGTAAGTTTTTAACTTCCTTTTTAATTCATCTGGTTGAGTTTATGTCCTCAGTAATGATTCTGTTAAAAGTTGCTTCTTCATGGTTTCTCTTAAATATTAGATTAGCTTAATTTTAAAAAAATGTTCTGTTCAAGAAAAATAATTGGAATTGTTAAAAATAAAGGAAATAAAAAGCTTACTTAAAACTTACTCATGTTTTAGAGTTTTATGATAACTCTCAGTGAATTCATAGATATTTTAAATATTTTCAATTTTACTTTTTAATGATATCATACAAAGTAGTAATTGTACCAGTAATGATTCCACTTGGTTTTGTGAAAGTTTATATTGCATATTCTATGTTGTTTTTGTTTATCATAATGGACTTTTCTTCAACTTGAACTGATTGGGGTAGAATAAGAAATAAAACCAAGTCAGCTACTTGACTTAAGCCTTGAAATCCTGGGTCTAGCTCTGTGTTGACTGTATCAATTGATGTATAATCCTTATACTCATTATTCCTTATATTCATTCAGGTTCTCCAGAGAAGTAGAATCAACAGAATACAAATACACACACACACACACACACACACACACACACACACACACACACACACACACAGAGACTTCAAAAAGTTTGTGGGAAATGGGATTAAAATATAAAAATAAAAAATATAAACTTTATCTCTCATCATAAACTCCATCAAGGTCAAGACACTTTTGTAAGTGAGGATCCAGCCATCTAGTCCATTCTCAAAGATCTGAGGATCCTCAGAATCTAACCATGTCAATGCAGTTTTTTCTACATTATTAACTGAAAAAAAAAATGGATGCCCCTTTATAGATTTTTTTTAAGATTAAGAAACAAAAAGAAGTCAGAAGGAGCCCAATCAAGACTGTAAGGTGGGCACCTAATGAGTTCCTGTTGAAACTGTCACAAAATGCCCTTGTTTGATGAGAAGAATGAGCAGCATTGTCATGGTGGAGAGGGACTCTCTGGTGAAGCTTTCTTGGGCATTTTTCTGCTAAAGCTTTGGCTAATTTTTCAAAACACTTTCATAGTAAGCAGATGTTATTGTTCTTTGACCCTCCAGAAAGCCAACAGGCAAAATGCCTTTGGGCATCCCGAAAAAATCTCTTGCTGTGACCTTTGCTCTTGACCACCTGCTTTTGCTTTGACTGGACATGTCCACCTCTTGGTAGCCATTGCTTTAATTGTCCTTTGTCTTCAGGATTGTACTGGTAAACCATGTTTCATCTCCTGTTATGATTCTTTGAAGAAATGCTTCAGGATCTTGATCCCACTTGTTTAAAATTTCCATTGAAAGCTCTGCTCCTGTCTGCAGCTGATCTGAGCATAATGGTTTTGGCACCCATCAAGTGGAAAGTTCGCTCAATTTTAATTTCTCAATCAGAATTGTGTCAGCTGAATCAACTGAGATGTCTATGATATTGGCTATGGCTTCTGATGTTAGTTGTCGGTTCTTTTCATTTAGGGCATGAACAAGATGAAGTTTCTCCTCACAATTTGAGGTGGTTGGTCTGCTGCTGTGGGCTTCATTTTCAACAGCATCTCATCCTTTCTTAAAATGAGTTATCCATTTATACTGTTGATTTCATTGGAACACTGTCCCCATAAACTTTTTGTAAAGCATCAATGATTTCACTATTCTTTCATCCAACCTTTACCATATGTCCTCTTGCTTCAATTTTAGCAGAATTCATGTAGCTCTGATAGGGACTCTTTTCAAACTGATGTCTTATCCTTCTTAGTGCCTCAAACTAGATCCTGTTCAGCCTATTATAACAAGTTAGTATGAGTTTATTTTGGTGCACAAGAGTTTGAAATCCATGTATAGTTTTTTCCATAATATGCATTTTCAATGATTTTTTGAAGTCTCCATATGTATATGTTTGTATATGTATATATTTAATATGTTTATTATAAGGCATTGGCTTACCTGGGTATGGAGGCTGAGAAGTCCTAAGATCTGCAATCAGCAAGCTGGAAACCCAGGAGAACCAATGGTATAGTTTTAGTCTGAGTCCAAAGGCTGAGAACTAGGAGAGCCAATGGTACAAATTCCAGTCTGAGTTTGAGTCTGAAGGTAGAGGAAGACTGACATCCTAGCTTGAAGACAGTCAGATAGAGAGGAGTTTCATCTTATTAGCATGAGGGTCAGCCTCTTCATTCAGGCCTTCAACTGATTGTATGAGAGCCACCCACATTAGAGAGAGCAATCTGCTTTATTCAGTGTACCAATTCAAATGTTAATCTCATCCAAAAACATTCTCACAGACATACCCAGAATAATGTTTGACCAAATATCTGGGCAGCCTTTGGCCCAGGCAAGATGACACATAAAATTTACTATGACATGCTTAAAAAATGTTAAAAATCAAAGATCAGTCATACTGATTCTTGTTTTTTGACAAGCTGAAGTTGATGAAGCAGCAATATTAAAATTTCCTTATGACTATAAGACAATAACATTGCCCACTACATATTTTGGACAACTATTTCATCCTCCTTATGGCTAAAAGTAGCCAGATATCAAAGGGGAAGCAACTGTTGCTCTTTGTCTCTGCCAATGCTTATAAAGTCTTCTGAATCCTTTTTGCTAAAAAGTTGGCAAAGTTCAAAGAACTTTTATAAGGGAATCCCAACATTGCCAGGGAGATCTTGGAATGACCACTTGATACTTTTGCAGAGTTTAATAGGCCAAATAATTTACAATCTGTTCCAATAACCAGAGAAGTAATAAATTGAGAGGGCTATTCTTTGGGGGAAGTAGAAAAAGTTTGAATTATACAACAAACTTGACCACGATGTTGTTCACATATCAGACCTTGCATTTGCTTCAGTAATATATAATTCAGTTGCAGCTACTTACACAATTAGAAGTTAGGAAGGTTGCACTTAAATGTTAAATTGACAAAATGATTGATTTCTGTTTAGGTCAATGGAGAGAACTGAGTCTAATGTTTATGGAATTTCACCTCCTCTATTGTCATGGAGATAAGGCACCATGCTACGGTAAGTATGCCAGGGCTGTGATTTAGAGCCAGATTTTAAGGAAAAAGGAGTTGAATCCAAGAATTCAAGTGCAGGGGTTTTTTTTGTTTTTTGTTTCTTTGTGGGTTTTTTTTTTTCCTAACATCATACTGATTTTTTAAAAATACAAAATCAGTTCAGTGTCCATGATTGATACCACAGAAACTTTGGACTTGGTGGCACTTTATAACTCCATGGTCCTGATGTAATACATTGGCTGCCAATGTTTGGTTTTACCAAAAGTAGGTCATGGATGAGGCTATTGACTGAAATAGGGCAAATAAGAGTAGAAATAGATTTGGGGAGGAAAATAGTTTGAGACTTCGATCAGAGATGCTAGTGGAGATCCCACTGAATTTCTAGCAGGCACCTGAAATCTGAGTCTGGCATCGTGAGTGAAGATGAGTTAGCAAGCAAAGGTGGACATTGTTAGTTAAGAGTCTAGGGCATGCATTGGTGCTACAGATTGGATGTTTGACACCCCCAAACCTCATGTTGAAATCTGATCCCCAATGTTGGAGGTGTGGCCTATTGGGAGGTGTTTGGGTCGTGGTGGTGGATCTCTTTTAAATGGCTTGGTGCCCTTCTTGTGGTAGTGAGTGAGTTCTTGCTCTATTAGTTCCCGTGAGAACTGATTGTTAAAAAGATTGTAGCACTTTCCCCCTCACCCTTCTTCTCTCATTGTGTGATCTCCTGGTTCCCTTTCCCTTTCTGCTGTAAGTGGAAGCAACTGGAGGGTCTCACCAGAAGCAGATGGTATCACCATGCTTCTTGTACAGCCTACAGAACCATGAGCCAAATAGACCTCTTTTCTTTATAAAGTACCTAGCCTCAGGTATTCTTTTATAGCAGCACAAACGTACTAATACAGCTGGCTAGAGTTTTCTGTAAGGGGCCAGATAGTAAATATTTTAGGCTTTGTGGGTCATAGTGTCACTGTAGCAGCTCTTCCGTTTTAATGCAAAAGCAGTGATAGCCATAATATGTCAATAAATGAATCATGTGTGGCTGCATTTCAATAAAACTTTATTTAAAAACTAGGATTGGAATAGGAGTAGAGGGGAGAATAAAGGAGGGTGGAATTTGGCCAGAAGTCTACTCTAGACCGCGGGAATGAACAAAATCATGAAAAGAGCATGTGAGCTGAACAGTGTCCAGAAGAAAACCTGGGAAATGCTTATATCTACGGCAGCGGTAGAGAAGGCGCTGGGGAAGCAAAGAGAAGCATTTTGGGAGGAAGAGAATTAAAAAACCCAGTGCCTCAGAGACAAGGTGCTGGTGTTTTAAGAAAGAGGAGTGTGTAGCAATGTTAAAATGCCACCTGGAAGTTCAGTGGGACAGGCACTGAGAAGGGACTGCTGGAATTAGTGGTTAGTATGGCATTTCTGATTTTTGAGAATGCTGTTTTAGGGGAGATATGGGCACTTAAACTCATTAAATGCAGGTGGTTGTCAAGGCGATGGGTGGTGAGGTGTGCACGACGTGGTGGGAGCCTCATAGGGAGGCCAGGAAGAGAAAGTTTTTCCGACTAGGAGAGACAGGTAAGCTGGGAAGTCTAAAGGGAAGAAGCAGCACATTAGGAGATTTTCAAGACGCCAGAGAGAAGAAACCCTAAGTATAGCAATTCCTGGGGGGGATGCGGGCGGGACTCTGGCAGGTGCTGTGCTGGGCATGGTGCCTCATTATCCCTCATTAAGCTCCATTACAACAGCACGAAATAGATACTTGCACGAGATGCTGCTGCAGGAGACCTGACGTCCACTCCCGCCTGCTTCCCTACCAACAACCCCTCAATGTTGCTCAGGGCAGCAATGAGCCCAGCTAGAATACTCACCTTGTCACACTCCCCAGCTGCCAGGGGTGTCCCATGACCCAGATCTGACCAGTGTGTTGTACATAGACATCTGCAGGGTGTGGCTTTTGGGTAAGTTATTGTTTATCCTGGTTTTTAAAAGACAGAGTCAGCTGATGCTCGTCTTTTGACCTTTGCCCTTCTCTCTTCCTTTCTTCCTAGAATGCAGATGCCCAGAGACAGAGCAGCCATCACGTGGCCTTGAGGATGACACTCCATCCGCTACGGCGACGGAGCAGGAGGAGCCAGGGAGCCTGGGTCCTTGAGCAGCAGTACCAGCCCTGGCCCCCCATCCCTGGACTCATTCTTAAGTGAGAAAAATAAACCCTTACTCATTTCAGGCAAAAGTTGCCTGGTTCCTCTTACATGGAGCCAAAGCAAACTTGACGTCCTATTCTGTAACCCCCTGTATTTCCCCAATGGAGGGAACGGGCTCAGACAGTTTAGCTCACCTGACAAAGATTGCCTAGACCCTGAGACTTGCTTCTCAAAGTGTGGTCCACGGGCCCCAGCACAGATTTGCTGCATCTCAATCTATTTTAACAAGATCCCCAGCTGACACATGTGTACAAGGAAGTTTGAGAAGTGCTCGCCTGGGTAATAAATAACAGAGCTAGGATTTGATCCTGGGTCTGTATGGCTCCAAAGTCCACACTCTTCCTCTGAAATAAGAGGAAATGAGAAAATATTAATGTAGATTTTTTTTTTTTTTTTTGTACAGATATGGATATCTTTTGGGTAGAAGGAAGGGAAACTGAGAAAGGCTGTGGCAGAGAGCCTCAATCTTCTCAGGCCACAGTGTTTGTGCTTCCATTCCAGATTCAAGGGGACCATCTGCAGTTTCTCTGTAGTTACCAGCAGTTTCATAAATTTATCATCTCCCACAGAGGGCCTCCCCGAAAGTAGGCTATTTCCCACATAGGTAGCACTTTCCAGTTTATGAAGCCCCTACAGGTATCTTACCTCATCAAACCCTTATACCCATCCTAGGAGATGAATGTGGTGTTTTCACTCCTTGCTACAGATGAGAAAACCTAGAGTCACTGGAGGCTAAGTGACCTGAACTGAGGCTTCAGGAGACGTGGTCTGACCCCCCTCACATCCATCCTCATTTGTCTCTCTCCCACAGGTTTCTACTGCAGGAACCCCAGCTCTCTGCCTGAGGGCAGCCCTCAAACAAAAGGGTAGGAATTGCTGGATAAATACACCAGCTTCCTTGTCCCTCTTGGGGAACAGCTCTGAGGTGTGTCCTATGTGGCCTCCCCAAGGCCCCAGGAGGACTGAGCCTCAGTTGCCTACAGTGGTAACTACTCATTAAGATGCTTTGTATTAACCTAAACAAACCAGCAAGCCAGAAAAGAAGCATTGGCATGATGTGGAGTAATTGGAACACTTGTGCATTGCTGGTGGGAATGTAAAATGGTGTTGCCTCTGTGGAAAACAATATGGCAATTTCTCAAAAAGTTAAACACAGAGCCACCACATGATCCAGCAATTCTACTTCTGGGTATAGACACAAAGAAATTGAAAACAGGGTCTTGAACAATATTTATACACTAATATTCATTCACCAAGCAGAGCTGCCCTCTGACTGTATGCACCATGAAAGTGAAAGTGAAAGACCATCTCTGTCTTCAAGGAGTTCAAAAGCAGTGGCAGTGTTGTGACAATGACCAATGACTATGATATTATGGTAAATGATATAGAGTCTTGAGAATGATGGAACAGCAACCTGTCCCCTAGTCCCACCCCCCAGCCCTTAAATTGAACGAAATGGTGCTGCCTCGGTGGCTGTGACTGCAGTGCCCCAAGTTAAAGGACAATTGTTAGCTGGTTGATTTGATCAGCACTGAGACACACAGGCTGTGCTAAAGCCAGGCCCAAATTGATGAAACTGCATGGAGCTACTTAATTTTCATTTTGCTTTGTGTGGAGCAGGCACTACTGAGTCCACATGGTTATTTCAATGCAGAGAAGAAAAGAGGTGGGCCAGGGAGGGCCTAGGAGGGGGCGAGGGAAAGGGAGTTGGACAAGGGGTTACAGAAATGCCAACTGACTTCTTGAGGGAAGAGTAGTTTTTAAAAGCTTGCTTTTTAAAGAAACAATATGTCAAGTGCTCAACCTCAAAATTTGTCCCTACTGTCTGGGTTACTGTGGGTTATGGCTCTCTTAAGTGCTTGTGTTTTATTTTCAATGTTTTATACTAGTTTGAATTGTCTGAATGAACTTGTACGCTTCCTGAGTGATAAGACACGTCCCCACACAATGCCTCATTCAGTGAATTATGGTTGATGGCATATTTTCATTTGTCTGACCTTTCATGTCATTTCTTCAGTAGGAAAGATGTGTGGTCATTTCAACAGCTTGCCAGACAAATGATGGAAAAAGGAAAGCAGGAAAGCAGTGAGCTGGGTTTTGTTGTCATTGTTCATTTGCTTTTTTATATGCATGACTGAAACAACTAGATTTTTTTATTTTTTTCAGCAAATGACCCATTGTTTAGACAATAAATAGAAACTGGGTAAGGTAGAAAGGGCCCCAGGCCCAGTGGCTCTCTCGTTGTCAGAAAGGGCAAGATGGCAAAGTGGAGCCAACAAGCTAAAAAGAAAGTTAAGGGATCAGGAAAGAGCGGAAAACATGCAAGACACCTCTCGATAGAGCACAAACATTTACATCTAGACAGTGGCTGCCCATGCTTTTTCCCCCTAAACCTATGAAAAATACATTTTGTATAGCAATCCAATTGTGTACACTTAGGCACACACAGATAAATAAGACAAGCTTCACAAAACGATACTTAATCATCACCGTACACCCTAATGATTTCCGTTCTATTTATTTCTATTTCGCCAAAAGAAATGATTGAAGGACTAGTACTCGTGATTTGAAGAATATCGATTTAAAGGCTCCAAAGCAGTGTTCTGTGATACCACGGAGGGTTGCAAGGGTCAGAGAGAAGGATTGCTCACATGTGGCTGCTATCAGCGTCAGTGAGACTGCAGCGAGTGAGATCTTTCTCCAGGCTTTGGCTTGTGTCTGTGTTTATCTGTGTTTATTGCCAGGCTAGATGTGGCCATCGAGGGGCTGCCTTGCTCAGAGGGAGAGGCTAACAGACATGAGCCTTGCTCTGAAGGAGGCCTACAGTTACATTTATAATGCTCGGGATTTAAATATTTTTGAAGATAAATTTAGCAAAGTTCAAAGTCCATTTAGAATTTGGATAAAATTCTTCTGTCTGAAAGCATTTTTAAAGTTCCCCCCCCCTCCTTTTTTGTTCTTGTATATTTCACAAAAAGTAGCCAGCTGTGGGTGAAAGGTCAGGTGGAGTTACATGGTAACACCAACTAAGTTCCAGTAAACAAAAAAAGGCCTATGTCCTTCGCTACTTTCTTCTACACAATCAAGAAATTTTATTTTGCAATTGGCCAGTGAAACTGCAAAGACACAGTGCTGACAAGGCAAAGTCTTGGAATGTTGACTTCTAGCTGATAGTTTGTTTTATTGATGCTGTATAGAAGATAGCATCATGTAGCTTGAAAAGCACAAAATTTGATGGCCAAAGACTTGGGTTTGAAGGGTGGGGTTCACCTACTAGCTGTGCCATTTGTGAGCCTTGTCTTAGGCTGGCTTCCTTGTAAAGCAGACACCAAAACCAGGTTTTGAGTGTAAAAATTTGGGTGGTGAGATAGGCTAGGGAAAGAAGCCAATACAGGTGTTTCCCCCCCCCCCTAATTTTTTTATTGTGCTAAAATATACATAACATAAAGTTTAACATTTTAACTTTTTTGAGTGTACAATTCCATGGCAGTATGTACACATTGTTGTAGAATTATTACCACTATCCATCTCCACAACTTTCCATTGTCCCAAACCAAAACTCTGTAGCCATTAATCAACTCCCCATCTCCATCCTCCAGCCCCTACTTACCACCATTCTACATCCTGTCTCTATAAATCTGACTACTTGAGGTACCTCCTATGAGTGGAATCATACAGTATCTGTCTGTGTTTGACTGATTTCACCTAACATAATGTTTTCGAGGTTCATCCATCCAAAGTTCCTTTAGTATGTGTCAGAATTTCCTTCCTTTTTAAGGCTGAATAATATTCCTGTATTAGTCTACTTGGGCTGCTGTTACGAAATACCATAAACTGGGTAGCTTTTAAACAATAGGAATTTATTTATCACAGTTCTGGAGGCTGGGAAGTCCAAGATCAAAGCATCAGCAGATTCAGTGTTTGGTGAAAGCCCACTTTCTGGTTCAGACAAGGCTATCTTTTCACTATAACCTCACTTGGCAGACAGGGAAAGGGGTCTCTCTTGGGCTTCTACACTAATCTTAGCCAAAAGGCCAAGAAGTGATCAGGCTTCCCATTCATGAGGCTCCACCCTCATGACCTGATTACCGCCCTAAGGTCCCACCTCCTGATACCATCACCTTGGGCATTAAGATTTCAATACATGAACTCGGGGGACACAAACATTCAGACCATATTAATTCCATTGTATGTCTATACCACACTTTGTTTATCCATTCATCTGTCAAATGAATTGGGTTGTTTCCACCTGTTGGCTTTTGTGAATAATGATGCCATGAATATTAGTGTACAAATATTGTTCAAGACCCTATTTTCAATTTCTTTGTGTCTATACCCAGAAGTAGAATTGCTGGATCATGTGGTGGCTCTGTGTTTAACTTTTTGAGAAATTGCCATACTGTTTTCCACAGAGGCAACACCATTTTACATTCCCACCAGCAACGCACAAGTGTTCCAATTACTCCACATCATGCCAGTGCTTTTTTTTCTGGCTTGTTGGTTTGTTAGATTAGCACAAAGCATCTTAATGAGTAGTTACCACTGTGGGCAACTGAGGCTCAGTCCTCCTGGGGCCTTGGAGAGGCCACATAGGACACACCTCAGAGCTGTTCCCCCAGAGGGACAAGGAAGCTGGTGTATTTATCCAGCAATTTCTACCCTTTTGTTTGAGGGCTGCCCTCAGGCAGAGAGCTGGGGTTCCTGCAGTAGAAACCTGTGGGAGAGAGACAAATGAGGATGGATGTGAGGGGGGTCTGATCACATCTCCTGAAGCCTCAGTTCAGGTCACTTAGCCTCCAGTGACTTTAGGTTCTCTCATATATAGCAAAGAGTGAAAACACCACATTCATTTCCTAGGATGGGTATAAGGGTTTGATGAGGTAAGATATCTGTAGGGGCTTCATAAACTGGAAAGTGTTACCTATGTGGGAAATATCCTACTTCCGGGGAGGCCCTCTGTGGGAGATGATAAATTTATGAAACTGCTGGTAACTATGGGGAAACTGCAGATGGTCTCCTTAAATCTGGAATGGAAGCACAAACACTGTGGCTTTCACTGGATCAACAATTCAATGTAGTGTTCCTATGCTGGCTCTGTGGCATAGGTGGCTGAAGCTAGTTTTCTCAATAAGTGTGGCAAATACAACATACTATTCATTCATTCATAATATTTATTGTGTACCTGTCATGTGCTACATGTGGTTTATCATCTAGTAGGGAAATAGACATTATACTTATAATTATCTGTAGGGGACCATATGTCTCTGCGTGTTTGGGACAGCTCTGGTTTACTTTTGTAGCCTGGTATATTTATGAAGAGCTCTTCCTTTACTATTAAATATCTAGATTTGAACACGAAAGTATATGGTTGTTATGGTCTGAATGTGTCCCCTCCAAGTTCGTATATTGAAACTTAATCCCCAATGTGACAGTATTAAGAGGTGAGGCCTTGAGGAGGTGACTAGGTCATGAGGGTGGAGCCCTCAGGAATGGGATTAGTGCCTTCATAAAGAGGTGCAAGGGAGCCGTTTGCCCCTTCCCCCATGTGAGGACACAGAGAACCACCATCTGTGAGGAATTGTTCCTCACTAGACACCAAATCTGCTGATACCTTAAAGTGGGACTTCCCAGTCTCCAGAACTATGAGAAATAAAGTTCTGTTGTTTCTAAATTACTCAGTCTAAGATATTTTGTTACAGTAGCAGGGATGCACTAAGACAATAGTCATCTTACCCACGCATCATCAGCAAGTCATCTTATTAACAAATTCTAAAAGAGTTACCACATGTCTCTAATATACACATATTAGTGCCCATACTCCACTTCATTCATTCATTCATTCATTCAGCATGCATATTGAATGTCCACTCTGTGCCAGCCACTGTTTTAGCTAGGGTTTTGGGGAAGGCCATTCTGAGGAGGTGAGAGCTGAGCTGACCCTCGAGTGCTGAGGACAAGGTAGCATGCAAAGATTTGGGGCAAGGACATCCTGAGCACAGGGATCGGTAAGTACAAAGGCGCTGAGACTAAAGTGCAGAGAGAAGGTCATTGTCAGCATAGTGTCTGATGGGAAGAGTGGCCAGAAATGAGGTCAGAGTGTGATCAGGGGCCAGATGAGCCTTGAAGACCATCTCAAGAGGTTTGATCTTTCTTGTGCTTGCAATGAAAAGTTATTGGAGTCCCTCACACAGGGCTCTATCTGACTGCTGGATGGAGAATCAACCATAGGGATGAGAGTGGAAGCAGGGAAACCTGTTTGGAGGCTGTTGTGGCTGTCCAGGTGACGGGTGGTGATGGACTAGGAAAGCAGCAATGTTGTTTCTCTTCACTTAAAGCGGTAGATATCTCACTAGCCCAAATACATGTTTTTTATCTTCCTAGCCCGACCTCCAATCTGAAGGCCATGGAAATTAGTTTTCCAGTGTTAGTCAGAGTCTCTGCTCAACCAAGATGGGTCAGAAAAAATTCAACAGACAATTCTTTCTCATGCAACTGGAAGAAAAGTGTCTGAGGCACACAGATCAGTGGCAAGTTATAGATGTTATCAATCTTGCCTTTGGCAAGATATCTAACACTATTTCCCATGGCTCCTTTTGCCAAAAAAAAAAAAAAAAGGTGAAATATAGTCTGAAAAACAGCAGAGCTAGGTGAATTCATTGCTGCTTGGACAACTCTACCTGAAAGTGTTGATTTACGGCCCTGTGGAGTCCTGGAGCGTTTCACTGCCTGTTTGTCCTCATCAACACTCTGAGCAAGGACTTGAGAGGAGCAGTGGAAGTTTTTCCTCTTTGCAAATGCTGTAGGCCAGGGAAGATGAGTCATGGGTCCCAGGACAGACTCACTGTTCAAAGAGTCCCAGAAGTTCACATCCATCTTTCTGCCTCCCTGCTCCCTCTGTTTCTTTGTAGGTATCCAACATAACAGGCATAAGAGTCAACCAAATGCTATTTTAAATGCTGGTGTCCAGATTCCACTCCTACTAGGTCTTGGGGAGGGCAGGAGTGTGTGCTTTTAACAAGTGCCAGTGCGATTCTGAAGTAGGTGATTGGGAGCCCACATGTTGAGTAACGCTGCTTAATGTCACAGCATTGTCACACAAGGTTCGTAACAACAATGCTTGTCTGTGTGCTCGCCTCCCCACTAGAGTTTGCACTCCTCCTTTTGCTACCGCAGTGCTTGGTGTAATGCCTGTGCACAACGGAGTGTTAAGCAATGGTTGTTGAAAGATCCAGCTAGAATGTTGTACTGAAACTGACAAAACTAAATTTTATGGGGAGAAGAGTAAAGACCATGTAAGATAAAAAACTCAGTTGCATTAATACAATACAGGGAATTGTTGGCTTGGAAACATTTCCTATGAAAAAGAGCAAGGGCTTTTGTCTCAACACCAAGGACCATTAAATAATAGAATATGGTCGCCTCAGGAGGGTGAGAGTTCTTCATTACTGAAGATAATCAAGCAGAGAATCTGATGGATCTAGGGATCATATGTCATGCAAGAAAGGGCCCTTTTCCATTTCTGTATAAGTGACCTCAGCTTAGGCCATCATTTCTTAGCTAGTACCATAAACTTCTAGCTGATCCCAGTTTTTGCTTCAGGACATGTGGAGGCCACATTTATTGTCTGCCCAGCACACATTTCTCCCTTCTTATTTGAAGAATCTTAATTTTCTTGGGAGTGCAACTTCCTTCATATTTTCAAGGATAAATAATAATGGATGAAGCCAGTCATGGCGGTCCCATTCTCCTTATCAGTGATTGGTTTAGGCCAGGACATCTGACTCAACTCTGGCCAATGAGATGTAAGGAGAAGTCTCTTGGAGGCTTCTGGGAATGATTCCCTCACTCCTGAGAGAGACGGCAGGCAAAGATTGCCTCTTCTTCCTTAGGATGTTATTGTATACGATTACGAGGCTTGGGAACAGAGGCAGCCCTTTCTGAAGGGGAGCTACACTGAGTACAACGCTGACGTTCTGAGAATGGTAGAGCAGAAAGATGGAAAGCTGCTGTTGAAATAAGCAACCCTGGAACAACCCAACTTTCCAGCCATCTTTCAAATGAGATAATAAATGTCTTTGTCGGTCAAACCATACTGAGTTGGGTTTTCTGTTGCTGGCAGGCCAAACCTCCCAGCAGATACACAAAACATCCTACTATATATACTGTGACCAGATTAATCTTTATAAAAGGCAATTTTGATTGTGCCACACCTGATCAAAAACCTTAACTTTTCCTCCTTACTTCCCAATAAATTAAAAACAAATCCTTTGGTTTGGCATTCACTATCAAGCCTTGTTTTCCAAGGTAACTTATCTCCTGCACTCCAGCCAAATTCAACTCCTGGCGTTTGTCCATATGGTTGCTCCTGCTTGGGGCTCCCATTGTGGGATCCACTCCCTTCCACTCGTCTTTGTTTGTTGAAATGTTACCTTTTCCATGACAATCTTTTATGGTTAACATTTCTCTTCTTTTCTTTTTTTTTTTAACAGCTCCTAATGCTTTCAGGTCTCTCTTTCTTGGCACTTAGTATATTCTGCCATATGGTATTATTATTTGTACACCTTCTCATTCTGCCTGCCACTTGGTGAGCCCTAGGCATGGGGACCACATCGTGCTCTTCTTGGCAAGTCCAGCAGCTCTCAATTGGGTGCTTCACACGGGGTGGACGCTCAATAACCACTTGTTTGAATGCTGTAGCAGTGAGACATCAAAGGCCATTCCCAGTGCTAAAACTCTGTGGTTTCTGTGCCTTGAGCTTTCAAATCTTGGCTCAATTAATGAGAACAGAGAAGCATTGTAACCTCTAAGTAGGAATGTGAAATGGTTCCAATTGAGTTTGAATTCATTGGGAAGACAATTCTTGTATCCTGGTTCTGTTATATTCTATGTATGTATAATCAGGCAAAGCATTTAAAATTCCTAGGCTTCAGTTTCCCATCTATGAAATGGGGATAACAGCAGCTACTCATACATTGTTGTGGGACTAAGTGAAATGGGTTATGTGTAGTAGTCCCTTCTGAGTGTTCACTCACGCCCACTTCTCTTCCTTCTTGTTTAGCTCAGATAATCTATCACCTTTTATGTGGCCAGGTAAATTCCCAAGCTAACGAATGGGCTAGTCCCATTCCCTTGTTGATGGTGAGTTTAGGCTTGGGGGTGAGATGTGGCTGCTGTGATTTGAACGAACATCTGCTTAGGACATTCTTGGAGAGGTTTCCTCATTCACAGAAAATGACACAGAGGAAGAGTCGACCTCTTCTATTGGGTGTTGCTATCTCGGAAGTAAGGACAGTCATAATGTGTCTGCAAGGGGAGTCTGAGGACAGCAGAGAGGGAGGGTGGTTTTGATGTCCTTAAGTTGCTGAATTAGCCAACTAGGAGTTATCCTACCCTGGGACTTCTACGATGTAAGATAGTAAACCTTCTCTGCTGCTTATGCCATTCAGAGGTGAGTTTTCTATTCCTGCATGGAAAGAATCATTGCTGCAATGCCTTGCACAGGGTATGTGCTCACAAATATAAGGTTGTACTCACTTAGTCCTTTCCTATAATTCCAAATGAGAATATCTGAGAAAACTGGAAGAATGATACTTAACTAAATTAAAATAGTCTTGAATAAAACAACTTTTATAACTCAACAGTGCTTTTTTTGTTTGTTTTTGCAGAGCTTGCTGATTGTGATATGGAAAATCAGTCAGAGACAAGGGCTAGAATAGGTGACAAACACAGCCCATATGGTGCAATAAGAAATATTAGAAATACCAGGAAAAATACAAATAAACATGAAGTGAGACTTCACACCAATATTATCTACTGGAAATTGACATCTTGTTAAAACTCAAACGTTTTATTTTCATAAGGCTCAGTGAAAATAGGAAAACCATAGATCAAAACAAGAAAAATAAATGGAGGCTACTCTTGGGATTGAAGACTGGGAATTACTAAATGTTAATAAACCAAGTTTTGTTTTGTTTGTTTTGTTTTGTTTGTTTTAAAATCAATGGATTTGAATAAAAGAGGCTGCCAAAATATCTCTAGAGAGATCCCTAAGGTTGGTAAAAGAGACACTCTTTCTCTTTCAGCTTCTTAAGAAGCAGAAAATAAAAGCGTATAAGATAGCATTGCTAAGCAACTCCACCTGTGTTGGAACCACGCTGGGAGAATCATGCACGAAGTATCTGAAAGGCTGACTTTGCAAAGCACCCTGAAAGTTGCTTACAAGTTAGCCGTGAGCAGGTTGTTCTACAGTGCAAACTTCTCCCTGTTCTGGCCTGAAATGAGTCTTGGAGGCTGCCATCCTTTGTCTGGGCCACGTACGTAAGACTTGGACATTACAACTCACTAATTTATCCAAGGGACTCAAAAAATGGAAATTCATGAGCCATGTGGCTCTGTGTTTGGGGAAATAGATGCTCATTTCTGATTCTTTACCTAAACATTAGTGGATAATGCCTGAAGTACTGAGAAAGAGGCCCCAGAAGCCCAGCTAAGACCCTCTGTGCATAGTCCTAATAATGAAGGCAACTTCACTTTGAGCAGGTCCTTGGTTCGTACCTGAGGGGCCATGTCTGGGAGACAGGAAACCACACAGGCATGGACCAGGAGGAGGCCATTTAACTGGTCTCAGGTGAGTCTTCCTTGGCTGCAAAATGAGGATAGTATCCCTGCCTTGACTGCACTGGAGCACTAGAAGGCATGAGGCATCCAATCTGCTCCTTGGATTTGCTCAGCAGGGTGCCCCCCCCCCCCCCCCCCCCCCCCGGGGAAAGGCATTGTTGTCCCAGGCTCCCAGGAGGCAGGATTCCCTCCTCCTATGCTCTGACTCAGGGCTGCTCCTGCAGGCAAGCCAGTCAGCTTGCAAACATCCAACAAGCCCCATTAGCTAAGGATGCCTCGGAGGCCTCCAGCTCTCCAAGTTTGCTTCTGGAAGCTTCCCAAGTATCTTGTTCTGAGGCCCCTGAAGGCCTTCATGTTTCCCCCTCCTGGAACTGAGGTGAACCTACCATCCTTTCATTTGGAAGATCAGTGAGCTGAGGGCAGATCTATTCTGCTGGAGAAAGCTTGGTGGAAGATTATCTCCTTAGGTGATGTCCACTCTCCATATCCTCTCTCCCTGCTGGACATGCTTTGACCTGGGAGAGGAGTGTGGTGTCTCTGGTACCCATTACACGGTTGGTGGCTGTTGAGACTCCTAAAGAGCAAAGCTTTTCTCTTGTACCAAGGCTATTTGTAGCCGGCCTAAGGACAGAGTGCTTTGATCTGATATTCCCAAAACTACAAGAAAACAGCAGTGGGCCCAGTCTTGGTTCCTTGGTACCATGCCCAGGTTTCTGTCCTAACACTTACCATGTCATGACTGTTGAATTTAGGCTTTGGAGGTGTGACAATCTATGTTTGGATTCTGGCTCTGCCACTCATCAGCTGGGTAACCTTAGGTGAGTTATTTACCCTTTCTGAGCCTCAGTTCACTCCAATTTAATACTGAGGTTATAAACTCCAATTAATGAGTCTGTGGTGGGGATTAAATACAATAAAGTGTATAAAATGGCTTGCATAGAGCTGGTGCCTGGTAGATGCTGGAGAAATGCATGAATATTATTGCTTCCCATTTATCACATTGTCTTTGACTTGGTTTCACATCATCTGCAGAGTAAGACGACAAGCTTTTTGAGAAAAGGAACAATTGATTTTCTATTTTGCACACCTACCCTAGTATCTGACTCATATGTGTTGTACAATAAATACTTTTTAAATGAATGGATATTTATGAATCTAGAATTTTCACTCTTCTGAACGTAGATAGTTGAGAGATGGTGCTTCTTTGTTTTTCTTTTTATTGTTGTTGTTTTTAGCAGATGTGCAGATTCGATTTCAGTTTTCTCATTCAGGCAATAGTTTGAAATGATTCGCCACCTTCATATGATATAATAGCCATACGGTGAAGAGAAATGTCTGCACCACGGTCTTGGCCTAACATCATATTTGTTTCTTGTTTCTGTGACAGTCAGGATAGGCAAGGTTATGCTATGCTAACGATCCCTACATCTCAGCAACGCATCAAGTTTACTTCTTACGCATGCCATGTGTCCAATGTGGGGCAGCAGGGCAGGTCAGGATGACAGAAGTTCCATCAGAGCATGTAAAGGGAAGGTGGTGAATAGTGCACTGGCTCTTAAAGCTTCTTCCCAGAAGGGCCGTACTTCACTTGCCATTGCATTGCAGTGGCTGACACAAGTTGCATGGCAAGGCAATCTTTCCTTAAGCCCAGAAGGAAGAAAGACAGAAATACTTGGTGAATGGTACTAATAACTCCACAGTGCAAGATTGCTGAAGCCACAGCTGCAAAATAAAGTTTTAGCTTATATCATTAGGGCTTCCACAATCACTGGGAGACCGGGCGAGCAGAGATCAGAGAAGCCGCTACCAAAAATCTCAGCCTGCAGCACTGTAGCCAGGAGCTCACCTGAGAGCTGGTAAGAGTCCCAAGAAACTCTAGAAAGCTCCTGCCACAACCATTTCAGCTTGTGGCATCTTAAGAAGCTGACACCTACTAGGTCCATGCCTACATTTTCAGGCAGGTAATGCTCACCTGGAAGCTGACATGAACCTTCTACCTGCTGGCTGCTTACACATCTGTACAACCTCCTCCTAAGAATAACTCCTCCACCTCCAGTTCCTCTCAGTGGCAGACTGTACCCTGCAGCCACACATGGACAGCAACTCTGGGCAATGCAGTTCCACATCTTCCCTGCAATGGAGGCGACACCGTGTCAACATCAGACAATGCAGCACAGTTTTAGTTGTCAGAAGGATGATTGGCTGCTTCAATTTTGAGCCTGTCACCTGGGAACTGTCACTTGGGAACTGTCACCAGTGAGATGATCTAAGGGATAAGAAGGGCAGAGTTAGGGGATGAGGGAGGGTGCAGATCCAACACAGCAAGATTATACTAGCAAGAAAAATTCTGCTAGACAGGAATACTCCAGGGTGACGAAAGGGAGCCACAGCCAGGTTGTTCATGTGAGACATCTCTCTATTTCAAATCTCATTAAAGGTAAAGGTCCCCCGCCCATGCTCCCACTCCTGCTACCTGCAAGGGGAAATGTACTCCAGAGTATAGTCAAGGGAGACAGCAAGGTGAAACAGGTGGGGGCTCTGCACGGGGCTGGCGATGGGGACAGCAGAGACCTAAATCCTAAAGTCTGTCCTGCCATTCACCAGCCTTGGAACTTGAAACGAGCCCCTTCCACTTTCAGGGCTTTGTTTCCTACAGTGAATTTAAAGTGATTTTCTTGTCAACAGCGTATAGTTGGGTCATGGTTTTCTATCCGTTTTGTCATCTGTCTTCATATTGGCATATTTAGATTATTTACATTTAAGGTAATTATTGATGAGGTGGTGTTTATGTCTGCCATTTTATTATTTGTTTTCTATTTGTTTCCTCTGGTTCTTGTTCCTCTGTTTCTCTTTTCTTGCTCTCCTGTGATTATTTGAACATTTTTAGGATTCCATCCTGATTTATTTACAGTGTTTCTGAGTGTAGCTCTTTGCATGGATTTCGTAGTGGTTACTCTGGTTGTTACTGCAGCCTGCTGGTATCAACGGCTCTACTTCAAGTGCAGAAACCGTATTCCTCTTTAGGTTCCTCTACCTTCCCCACTTTTAAATATCATTGCCTTGAGTATCAGATGTGGTTATAATTTTTGTTTCAATTATCAAATATGATTTATAAAACTCATGAGGGGGAGGATTGTCTATTGTATGTAACCATATTTCTGCTCTTTCTGTCATTCTTTTTTTCTCTCCCGCTGCTCCAGGTTGCCTTCATTGATCATTTTGTTTGAAGAACTTTCTTCAGTCAATCTTTAAGGATAGGTCTGCTAGTAACAAATTCTCTTAGTTTTCTTTTGTCTGAGAATGTCTTCATCTCCCATTTCATTACTGAAGGATAGTTTTGCCAGATATAAAACTCATGGTTGACAGCTCTTTCCTTTCAGTCCTTGAAAAATGTTGTGCCACTCCCATCTGGCCTCCATGGTTTCTGATGAAAAATTCAAATTGATGTTTCCCTATAGGTAGTGCATCATTTTTCTCTAGTTGCTTTCAAGTTTTTTCTTTGTCTTTAGTTTTTAGAAATCACATTGTGATGTGTCTTGGCATGAATTTCTTTGCGTTTGTCCTATTTGGGATTTTTTTCAGCTTTTTGAAACTGTAGGTTAATGTCTTTCACCAAATTTGGGAAGTTTTCAGCATTATTTCTTCAAACATTCTTTTAGCCCAAATCTCTTTCTTTTCTTCTGATCATACAAATCATATAAATATTGGTTCTTTCTATTTTTCATGAGGTTTTCCATTTTTTTCCTTCAGTATTTTCTCTTTGTTCTTTATTGGGTAAATTCTATTGATCTGCCTTCAAGTTGACAAATTCTACCCTTTATCATCTCCACTCTACTATTGTGATGGCCCAGCAAGTTTTTCATATCTGTTATATTTTTCTGTAGTATAATTTTCATTTGGTTCTTTTTTCCCTCCTTCCCTCCTTCCTTCTTAAATTGGCAAATAAAAATCAAATATATTTATTGTATACAACATGATATTTTGAAATATGTATACATTGTAGAATGCCTAATGAGCTAATTAACATGTGAATTAATTCACATTGCTTCTCAATTTTTGTTGATGAGAACACTTACAATCTACTCTCATAGTAATTTTTAGGAATAAAATACATTGTTATTACCTATAGTCACCATTTTGTACAATAGATCTCTTGGACTTTTTCCTCCTATCTAACTGAAACTTTGTATCCTTTGACCAATAGCTCTCTAATCCCCTATGGTTCATTTTTTATAGCTTCTATTTCTTTGCTGAGATTTTTTATTTTTTCATTTGTTTGGAGAGAGTTTCTATTTGACTGCTGAAGCATTTTTACGAAGGCAGCTTTAAAATTCTTGTCAGATAATTCCAAATTCTGATTTATCTTGGGGTTGGCATCAGTTTATTGTCTTTTCTCATTCAAGTTGAGGTTTTTCTGGTTCTTGGTATGGCGGGTGATATTTGACTGTGTCCTGGACATTTGATTGTGTCCTAGTATATTAGGAGACTCTTGTTCCTATTTAACTCATGTTTTAGTAGGCAGTCACCCCGTCTAGATTTAGCCTGCGGATGCTGGCCTACCTGCAAGGGCTGTGCTTCCAATAGCTGTTAAGTCTTCTGAGCATTTAGCTGGTGCTGCTGAGGCTCCCACGGTCCCTGCTGGGGCCATCTGGGGTCCTGGAGTATCTGTTGGTTGGAGAGGGGAGTCTCAGGCCTACAGGAACCAAGAGCCTTCCCGGGGCAGGTGCTTATTGTGGGATCCCACCTACTGATCCTCTCTAGCTGCCCTGGCACCTCTGGGTGAGGGAAAGGAATCTTAGGGCTATGGGTACTGAGAGGCTTCCTGGGCCAGTCTTCCTGATCCCTCTCCCACATGGTGACCCTCCTGCTGCTCCCGGGTCCTCTTCCCCCGCTGCCTGGCGTGGGCTGCCATCACTCATTCCCTCCCTCTGCCTCCCAACACCCTGCAGTTAGGGGCCTGAGTTGGGGGCTCAACCTGAGACACTGTGTGTCCCCAGTGTCTAGCAAAGTGTCCACCACAGAGTGGGGCAAGATAAGTAGGACTGGCTGGGTACACAGTAAAGTCAATCATGGAGAAACATCTGCGTGTTAACAGAGCTGCTTGCAGATAGTGGCTTCCCAAAGACTGAGGGCCCGGAGATTGAAGACGCCTGAGAAGTTGGTAGAAAGGATATATTTCAGAAGCTGGGCCCCTTGCATCCCCTCAGAGCTCACCAGGAAGGTAAGTACCAGCTTCAGGACACTTAGGTTAGGGTGGCCTGGCTTGTTTTTAACATATGACTAATAGGGGTCAGAATTGGCCTTTATGAGGAAAGCAGCTTTCATTTAACTTAGTAAAGGAGATTTTTCCAGCTTGCCCTCAATTCTGCCTCTCTGGCAAGCATCTAATGTGTCCCTACATCTGAATCACATGCTTCGGAGAAGCTCAGAGCTGGAGGGGACCTGAGTGGCCTGCCTCTAGCCCACCCTTCATTCCATATGTGTGGGGAAGGGGACAGGGGACAAGGGCTGGGACCCGGGTCCTCTCGCTGGCTCAGGTTTCCTGAGGCTTGTCCTGCCACCAGCTTATCATTTTATTTAATAGTATGAATGTGGCCAGAAACCATTCATTGTAGGAAACAGAGAGAACACAGAAAAGCACCAAAAGAAAAGAAAAAGCCACTCCTAACTCCACCACCCAGAGAGGATCATTTTTGGTTATCATATCTATTCCTCTAGTTCTAAAAGCTACATTTTAGAATTTAAACTGGGGTTATACTAAACATTCACTTTTGCATCCAGTTTTAGAAAAAGGAATAATATGTTTGCAAAAATGTCTCACATCATTCACCTTTTACAATAGGACTTTTAATGGTAGGAAAATAATCCTAGTAGCTAACCCACATTGAAGGCCCAGCACACACCAGAGACTTGTCTAAGGTCTGTGTCCTCACTATAGCCCCACTTTACAGATGGGGACATAGAGGCACAGGATGCACAGCCGGCAAGGGCAGCCCAGGCAGGCCGCGTCAGGACCTGGCTCCTCCACCTGTCTGCGTGGCCCCTCCGCCATGCGCCTGCCATCCAGTCTCTGGGGACAGGTAGGCTACTTGTAATTCTCACTCTGATTAACAGCACTGTTCTCAACAACTTTATGTAGACACGTTTGTATAACCTCCAATTACTTCTGTAGCATAAATTCCTAGAAGTGCAATTGTTGAATTGGCCATTCTGAAAGCTTTTGTTATGCATGTGCCAAACTGCTCTCCACTCTTAGACGTGGAGAGTTTGAGAATGTCCTCATCACTCAACCCTCAGGGCTGTCACTTCTGCAGTTGTCCCTGCGATTACTGGAAGGTGCTCTCAGCAATAAATTCTGGAAGTCAGACCCTCATCTTTTCGGCACACCTCACTCTTTCAACTAACAGCTCAGGCCAGGCACCGGGGACACAAGGGCCAAAGGGTAAAGTCTTGTAAACAAATAGACGTGCTAGTGTGTTTACGTCAATTGAGGTTTTCCTGTGTCACTTTCTCTACCTTTTTATGTAGATATTATTATTCACATTTTCCGGAGTCTGGAAGAGTCTGATTTGCCTAAATGTCTACTGAAAAGAAGTAACATTGAAACCCCACGTACCTGACTCCCACGCTGTGCACTTAACCGCCGCTACCGAGCGCTGCCCAGGGACAACGAACACAATGGTGGAAGCAGGGACAGAGGCAGAAGCACAAATGCAGAAGTGTGTATCCGTGAGTTGCTGGCAGGATGGGCATGGACCCATATACGCAATATTTGGGGGACCCAGCATGAAATGTGGGGCATAACCATAAAGGCGGGATCTGGGTCGGGGGGACATGTGGGTCAGGTCACCAGTGGTGATGTCTCCCTGGACATCACCAAAGGCCTATTTTACTAGACCACAGCCTGTGAATTTCCACTCAATCCCATTTGTGCGTGAACACAGGTATTGCAGGGGGAACCATGGCTGTTAGAGTTGTATGGCTCTATCGTGCTAGTCCAGGTGAGAAACTACTATGGTTTCTCTACTTGCACTTTCCTTCCCAGTAAGGAAATCTCTCATTTGAAAGTAGAGTGACCAACTCAGCCTGGGTTTCCTGGGACAGTCTGCTTTTAGCAGGGCTGAAAGAGACGAAATGAGATCATTGCATTCAGGTCAACTTTGATTTTCATCGCTGTCAGCTCATTTGGGACTACATGCTTCCCAGAAAGGGCTTTTCAGTTTTCCATAGTTTTTGTGACACCTCAAGTGACCCCCTCTTTAGCCATGAGTTCTATTAAGGTGTAATGTATCTTGTAGTATTAATAGATCAGGGATCTTAAGTAGCACATCCATAGGAAAACAGGTTTTATGATGTAGATACTTTGGCCCAGAAAACTGAGCCCCAGTCTTGGCCAACGTGAACAGTAAGGTGCTGCAGGAGTGGAAAAGCAGTTAGATTTCCTTAATTTTGCCACACTTGGGTTTCCCAGGAAAGCACAGGCTGGTAGAAAAATGTGTGTGGGTATATCTTATGTATCTTTTTTATAAGCATGCCTATGTGGGCTGTTCATTAAAAATCCTCCTAACCAAGACGTACTGCATGGGGAAGATGCTGCTGACAGCGCCCCTGTCTCCACGGTCCCCTTCTGTTTTAGCAGAGCCCCTGATTTGTGGCTGATGTAGCTGTTCGGACAACAGACTTACTTCCCAGCCACTTTGCAGCGGAATGTGGCTATGCCATTAGGCTCCGGCCAAGGGGATGTGAGCAGAGGTGGTGTGTGTATTTTGCAAAAAGTGCCTCTCCCTGTCCCTTCCGTCTTCTCAAGGGCTGAATTGGTGATAAGCTGGTTTGGATCTCACCAGTGAGGGCACCATCCTAGGGGTGGCAGAGCAACAAGGTAGAAGAAGGCTGAGTCTCTAATGCCTTTGTAGAGCAGAGCTATCATATCAACTCAGACTTACTTAAGCCACTGATATTTGGAGTCTCTGTCACAAATTGCTGAACTATCTCCGGTAGTAGAGTACGCAAAGCTGTGAGTTAGAAATTAAACTTTATGTGCCTTCATCTCCTCTTTCCGTGTGTTTTCTCCCTTAGGGGATGCTCCTTCCCCTTCGACGGTTAGGCTCTCACATTCTGTCCATCTCCAGCTCCTTAAAAACCATGCTCAGGAATGAATGCTGTATACTGATTATTATTGATGTTTAAATAATTTATGACAGTCCCGAGTATTGTAGGACAGTGTCAAGATACCATCAGGGATTACAGAAAAATTGGTTTATGCAAATTATGCCTAAAAGAAATTGCTCCATTCGGCACATAATACTTTTTTTGAGATGTAGAAAAAGATGTGTTAAAAACAGAAAGCCAAGTAGGAATGAGCAAAAGCAGAGCAGCAGCTGTGCCAGGAAGAAGGCCCTTCCTGTGCAGTCCTGTGTTCAATCAATCCACACGTGTTCAACAAATATGCATGTGCCAGGCACCATTTGGAGTTCTCGGACACAGTGGTGAATAGGGTAAATCAAGTGACTTGTTGAATTTACATTCACTTGGTGTGTAAGGGGCAGACAGACATAAATAAATATATAAATTGGAAAATGTCAAGTGGGGTAAGTTGTACATCAAGGAAGCTCTTTCTGAGAAGGTCACTTGTAAGCTGAAGCCTGAACAGGAGGCAGCCATGTGAAAATATGGAGGAAGAACCTGTGGACAGCCAGTGCAAAGGCCCTGAGGCAGCGGGGTGTGAAGCATTGCAAGAAGCAGAGAGAATGCCAGTGTGGCTGGAGCTGTGTGAACAAGGGCAAGATGCTGCAGAGAAAGGCAGAGGGCTGATCATAGGGAAGCTTGTAGTTGTGGGGAAGAAGTAGGATTGTGTCCTAAGCATAACAGGATGACATAGCAGCAATTAGATGTCAATCTCCCAGTGCATCTCCTCTCTCTTCTGCCATCTATAGATTTTTCCCCCTCATTTACACATCCTTCAACTGCCAGACACCTTCAAGACTTAAATAGAAGTCTCTGTAATTGCATTTAACTTAAAAGCTTATAATCCTTAAGTCAAAGAAAAAAGTCTATAGGTGGAATTAAAGCATTATTCCTAGGTGAGTGCTATATTTTTAGAAGCTGAAAGTAATAGTAGCTAAACCAATCACAGTTCATTGTCCTCTAACATGAAAGAAGTCTGGACATGACCTGTCCAGGGCTGACATGAGAGTTTCACCAAGTCCTTAGAACCCAGGCTCCTTCTAGTTCTCCAGTCTGTCATCTCCAGTGTTTGGCCTCTAGCCTCATGGTCCAAAATGGCTGCTCAGCTCCATTGGTCACATCTTTGTTCCAGGCAGCAGATGGGTAAGGGTGAAGAAGGGCATGCTCGCTCTCTTTAAGAGATCTTGGAACTGACATAAAAATTTCATTTTTATCTTATTTGCCAAAATTTAATCACATGGCTACATTTAGCTGCAAAGGACCTGGGGAAAAAATAGTCTTTTGGGTAGGTGGTAACGTGCCCTAGTTAAAATCCAGATTCCATTACTAAAGAAGAAGGAGAGGAGGATTCTCAGAAAGCAGCCAGGAGTCTCTGCCACTGGGTCCTCCTTTGCGTCTTTTAAAAGTCGCTGCATTTTATTTAGTTGTAAGGCCCCTTGGGCAGGCCCGGGGAAACTTTTGTTCTGCAAGTAGCAACCTGGGTTCCCAGGGAACTGGGGTACCCCCATCAGGATCCCTGCCACAGAGACTAAGGGCAGCACACATTTATCGAAGGCCTGCCCTGTACTCGATGAGCCGTGCTAAGGATATGTTAGCTCAATACCAGCTGGCCCGTAGGTGCTCGGAAATGTTGAAATACATGAACAAAATGAGAGCTAAAAAGATAATTTTGACTCCCTCTTTACAGAGATCGTACTTGGCCAGCGTGTCAGATACACAAATAATAATGACAACACAATCGTGTGGTTTTAGGCTACAGGTAAGAACAGTGGGCTTTGGGGGTCACAGAGGAAGGAATCCCCAATCCTGCCTGGGATGACTGTTGAGAACCTTCCCTGATCCTCTAAAACCGAAACATGAAACGCAGCTCAGTGCAGCTGTTCCTAATCAAGGCCGGGCATTGTCAAATGTGATGAGTAGCCTGCCCGGACAGAAGGGAGACGGGGAGATGGTTTTCTTAGTTTGGGCCACTTGCTGGCATAGTTTTGATCACAATTGTCCGTTGGAGGGGACCTGGCACAGAAATAAAGTAAGCCTGTAGAAAATTCCGTCTAGATGGAATGTGCAGTTTTCAATGGGGAATTTTACGAAAACCACAAACTAGCCCAGTTAGGACTGACTCACCCCACGTAATGTCAGAATGTCAGAAAACTGCATAGTTTCATTTATTCCGCAAATATTTACTGAGTGTCTGTCCTGGGCCAGCCACTGTCAGCACTGAGGAGGCAAGAGTGAGCAAGGCGGCTGCAGGCCCTGGGCGAACAGGCTCATATTCTGGAAGCAAAGACCCACAACTAAGCAAGTGACGACACACACATGTGAAGGTGCTGTGCAGAGGGAAGTCTAGGGTCCCAGGGTTGTACAGCTCCCTGGTCTAGGTTCAGTAGCAGATAGAGCTTGGGCAAAAGGCCCTTTGGAAGATCTATTTTTTTAAATAATTGTGGTAAGAGCACGTAACATGAGATCTATCATTTTAACAAATTTTTGAGTGTACAATACAGCATTGTTAACTACAGGCAATATGTTGTACAGCAGATCTCTAGAATTCATTCATCTAGCAGAACTGAAACTTTATACTTATTGACTGGCAACTTCCCATTTTCCCCTCCCCTCTGCCCTACTTTCTGCTCGTATGAGTTTGACTATTTTAGATTCCTCAGATAAATGGAATCATGCAATATTTGTCCTGTGACTGGCTTATTTCACTTAGCATAATGTCCTCAAGTTTCACCCGTGTTGTCACATATGGCAGTATTTCCTTCTTTTTTAAGGCTGAATAATATTCCATTGTACACATGTGCCGTATTTTCTTTATGCCTTCATCCATCGATGGTCATTTAAGTTGTTTCCACACCTTGGCTACTGGGAATAATGTTGCAATGAGCATGGCAGTGCAGATATCTCTTTGTGATTCTGATTTTAATCTTTTGGGTAAATACCCAGAAGTGTGATTGCTGGACCATATACTGGTTCTACTTTTAATTTTTTGAAGACCTGACATACTGTTTTCCATAGTGGCCGCACCATTTTACATTCATACCAGCAGTGCATAAGGGTTCCAGTTTGCTCCATGCTCCCCAACACTTATCTTTTGGGTTTCTTCTGTATAATAGCCGTCTTAACAGGTGTGAGGTGATATTTCATTGTGGTTTTGACTTGCATTTCCTTGATGACGAGTGATGCTGAGCATCTTTTCATATGCCCGTTAGCCATTTTTATGTCTTTTTTAGAGAAATGTCTATTCAAGTGTTTAGCCCATTTTTAAATCAGGTTATTCTGGTTTTTTACTATTGAGTTGTAGGAATTTTTTATATATTTTGAATATTAACCCCTTATCAGAATATGGTTTGAAAATATTTTCTCCCATGTCATAGGCTGCCTTTTCACTCTGTTAATTGTTTCTTTGCTGTGCAGAATCTTTTTAGTTTGATGTACTCCCACTTGTCTATTTTTGCTTTTGTGGCCTGTGCTTTTGGTGTTATAACCAAGAAATCATTGCCGGTACCAATGTCACGAAGCTTTCCTCCTGTGTGTTCTGGGAATTTTACAGTTTACGTCTTTAATCCACTTTGACATCATTTTTAAAAAATCGACTTTGTTGAGGAATAATTTACATGCAATATAATCTGCCAATTCTAAGTGAATAGTTCAATAAATTTTGACAGTTGATTGTAAATACCATCACAGTCAAGATGTAGAACATGTCCATCACCCCTAAAAGCCAGCCTTGTGAGCCTTTGCTGTCAATCCTAATCCCACACCCCCAGTTTTAGATGAACACAGATCTGTTTTCTGTGACCACAGATCAGATTTGTGTTTTCTAGAGTTTAATATAAATGGAATCATGTGTAATATACTCTTTTATATCTGGCCTCTTTCCTTCAACATGATGCTTTTGATGTTCATTATTGTTGCATGTATTAATGTTCATTCTTCTTTATTTCTGAGTAGTATCCCATCATATGGACATTACACACTTCATTCATTTCTCTTATGGATGGACATTTGGGCTATTATGTATAAAGCTTCTATGAATATTTATGTATAAGTCTTTGTATGAACATATATTTTATTTTTATTAATTCAATACCTAGAGTACAATTGCTGAGTCTTAGGGTAAGTGTATGTTTAACTTCATAAGAAACTGCCAAACTGTTTTCCAAACTGGTTGTGCCATTTTACAGTCTACCACAAATGTATGACAATTCCAATCATTCCATCTACTAGTTATCTATCACTGCATAACAAATGACTCCAATGTAGAGGCTTTAAAGAACAGATGTTTATCATCCCACGGTTTCTGCAGGTCAGGAATCGTGGCACAGTTTATCTGGGTCATTTCATGAGGCTGCACTCAAAGGCGAGACTCATCTGAGGCTTGACTGGAGAAGGATCCACTTCCAAGCTCTTGGGGTTGTTGGCAGGATTCACTTCTTTGTGTACAGTCAGGCCTCAGATCCTTCTTGGCCTGTGGTCATACTCAGTTCTTTGTCCCCCAGGCCTCTTCATGTGGCGGCTTACATCATCACATCCAGCAAGGGAGATAGTCATTAGAGAGAGTTGGCTAGCAAGATGGAAGTCACAGTCTACGTGATGTCAACAAAGAAGTGACATCCATTCAGCTTTGCCATATTCTAGTGGTTAGAAGCAAATCGTATGTCCCACCCCCACTGCAGGGGAGGATTCCACAATGCCAGGAATACCGGAAGCAGCAGTCACTGGGGGCCATGTTAGAATTTGGCCACCACACTTCATATCACCAATCTTTTTTATTTTAGCCTTTCTGGTGATTGTGTACTGATATGCTGTAATTTTAAGTTGTACTTCCCTGATTGTTAGTACGTTGAGTATCTTTTTATGAGCTTATTGGCCTTTTGTACATCTTTTTTGCAAAGTGTATGTTCATATCTTTTGCTCCCATGTCTTTTATAATTGAGTACTTTTAATTTCTGAGTTGCGGAGTTTTTTTATTTCTTTTGGATATGAACCCTTTTTGTCAGATAAAGTTTCTGCTAACATTTCATCACAATCTGTAGCTTTCCTTTTCACTTTCTTAGTGGTGTCTTTTCATGGGCAGAAGTGTTAAATTTTGATTAAGTGTGATGTATCAATTTTTCCTTTCATGGTTATTGCTTTCTGTGTCATGTCATTGAAATTGTTGTCTAATCCCAAATCAGTTCGATATTCTCCTATGTTTTCTTCTAAAACCTGTATGATTTTAGTTTTTACATTGAGGTCTGTGATCCATTTTGGGTTTTACTTAGCTTATTTGTTTATTCTGAGGAGAGGCTGAGCTTCATTTTTTTCCAATATGAATATACAGTTGTTCTTGCACCATATGTTGAAAAGACTATCTTTTTCCTATTGAATTATTTTAGCCCCTTTGTTAAAAATCCAACAGTGTATGGATTCATATCTAGACATTTTTTTCTGTTCTATTGGTATATATGTCTATTCTTATACCAATACCACATTGTCTTGATCACTGTAGGTTTTATGGTGAGTCTTTAAATCAGGCATATAAAGACTCTAACTTTGCTCTTTCTTTTCAAAATTCGTGGGATATTCCAGGTTCTTTGCATTTCCATATAAATTTCAAAATTATCTAATATTTACAAAAGAAGCCTTTTGAGAACTTGATGGAGATTGTACTGCATCTTTAGATCAATTTGGAGGAGAATTGCCATCTTAATAATATTAAGTCTTCTTTTCCATGGATGTGGTAGAGCTATCCATTTATTTAAGTGTTCTTTAATTTCTATCAGTAATGTTTTACTGTGTACAGTGTATAATTCTTTAAAATATTTTGTTTAACTTTATTCCTAACTATGTATGTTATTTGGTGATATTGCAATAGTATTTTTTTTCTTTTTTTACTCCCCTCTGCCTTTCTCAAATAGTGTTTTTAAATTTCAATTTTCAATTGTTTGTTGCTAGTAAATAGAAGTACAATTCATTGTGTTTATTTACCTGTGACTTTTATCCTGTGGTCCTGCTAAACTTCAGTTTGTCAGTCCTAGTAGCTTTTTTGTGGATTCTACAGATCTTCTTTGTATATGAATATATTGTCTCAATAATGACAGTTATACTTCCTCCTTTCCAATCTGTATGCCTTTTATATCTTTGTTTTCTTTGCTTTATTATATGATTGCAGTATGATTTGTATAAAGCAGTGAGGGTAGACACTGCTTTGTTGCTGAACTTAGAAGGACACTCTGTATTCATCATTGTAGGTTGTTCAGGGATGCCTTTGATCAGGTTGAGAAAATCCTCTTCTATTCCTAATTTGCTGAGTTTTTTTAATGAATGGGTTTTAAATTTTGTCAAATGATTTTTCTGCATCTATTAGTTTTGCTTTGTTTTTAATTTTGTAAATACGGTGAGTTACATTGATGGGTTTTCCAGTGATAAACAAACATTGCATTCCTAGGATGAAACCCGAATGTTATTATTTTCATATATTGTTGGAACTGATTTTCTAAAATTCTTCTATGATTTTTTAAATCCATATTCATGAGGGATGTTGGTCTGTAATTTTCTTTTTCTGTAATGTCTTTGTCTGGTTTTGGTATCAGAGTACTAATACTGGTCTAATGAAGTCAATTGGGAAGTGTTTCTTCCTCTAATTTCTGAAAGAGTTGGAGTAGGATTGGTGTTATTTCTTCCTCAAATGTTTCAGATGCCAGTGAAGTCATCTGGGCCTGGGTTTTCTTTGTGAGAATGCTATAATTATGAATTCAATTTCTTGCATAGATATAGAATTCTTCAGTTGTCTATTTCTTCTTGAGATAGTTTGGTATTTGTTTTTCAAGGAATTTGTCCATTTTATTTAAGTTGAATTTATTGGCATAACATTGTTCATATATTTTCTTACTTCTTTTAAAAAGCAGCTTTGCTGAGCTATAATTAACATACAATAAATTGTGCATGCTTAAGTGTACAATTTGATAAGTTTTGACATATGTATAGCCATGTGAAACCAGTTTAGCTCTAGTTTTTGCCTACTATGTTGGCAAGACCCTTCTAAGTATTCTTTCCAGTGCCCTCTTAAATAGGAGGTTTCCTGTCCGGCTGGTTGGAACAGGCACTGTTTCTGGCCTTTTGTGAGCTCCAGGTAATGTTTCCCCTATTCCTTTCTGGCGGTTTCTTCCCCAGCCTCACTCATTTGCATGGATCCTTGTTCTAGGAATAGTCAGTGCGGAGCCTTGCAGACCTCCCGAGTTCTCTCTGCACAGCTCCCTCCTCCCTGTCATTCTGTCCTGTCATCTCCAGCCACTCCCATCCCCCTGGGCCATCGGTTCCAACTCTGCCACTCAGGGGCTTCTCCAGGCTCTCACCCCTCCCTCAACACACCTTTAGGCAGGGAGACGGGCAACTGTAGGACTCACCTCATTGGCTTCCTGTCTCTCAGGGATCACTGTCCTTTGATGCCTGATGCCCAGAGCCTTGAAAACCACTGTTTCACATGTTTTGTCCACTTATGTTGTTTCATGCAGGAGGGTAAGTGCAGTGCAGTGTTTCATGGGTTTTCAATTTCTGTTACTGGGTACAGAGATTTGCAGTATTGTTAAGTCTTCTTGATGAATTGATCTATTTATCATTTTTGAAATATTCCTCTTTATCCTTGGTGATGTGCCTTGTGCAGAAGTCTGAATAATGTCTTCGTCTGACATTAATAGAATCACTGCAGCTTTCTTATGAATAGTGTTTGCACGGTATTAATATATCTTTTCTATTCTTTAACTTTTGATCTCTCTGTCTCTCTGTCTATACATATGTAAGTGTGTGTATGTATATATATATTTATAAAGTACGTGTGTGTGTGTGTGTGTGTGTGTGTTCTTTTGGATGATAGTTCTTGCTTTTTTATTCAGTCTTATAAACCTTGCTTTTAATTGGAGTACTTACACTAACCCTTTTCAATAGACCTTTCTGTGCTGATGGAAATGTTAGAACTGCTCTGTCTAATATGCTACCCACTAACCAGATGGCTACTGAGCACTTGAAATATGGCTAGTCTGACCAAGTAACTAAATTGTTGATTTTATTATATTTAAAATTAATTTAAATAGTTCCATATGGCTAGTGGCTTATGTACTGGACAGCACAGGTTGACTATTTCCATTTAATGTAATTACTAATGTGGTTGGGTTTAAGTCTACCATCTTGTTATTTGTCTTTTAATTTTTAAAAAATACTTTCCATCTCTTCTTTATTCAGTTTTTCTCTTTTCCTCCTCATTTTATATTAAATACATTTTATCATTCCACCATTGGCTTATTAGCTATATGTTTTGTTTTATTCTGTGTGTGTTTGTTCTAGGATTTATCCTACTCATCTTTAATTATCAAAGCCTACCTTTAATTGATATCATACCTCCCCACAGGTAAGGACCTTGCAATGTACTTCCCTCCTCCATCTTTTGTGCAATTGTTATGCATTTACTTCCTCTTGTGTTATTAACTGCATAATATATTGTTATTATTTTTGCTTTAAACAGTCAATTATCTTTTAAGGAGGTTTTTCTTTTAACAAAGGAAAAAAGTGTTTTATATTTACCCACATATTTAAAATTTCTCTTGCCTCTCACTTCTTTGTGTAGAAGCAAGTTCCCATCTGGTATCGTTTTCCTTCACCTTGGAGAACTTTGTTTACCACTTCTCATGGCGCAGGTTTGCTGAGGAAGAAAAGATAATTATCCTAGTTGTTTTTTTTTTTTTTTTTGTCTGAAGAGCCTTTAGTTTCTCTTCATTTTGAAGATATTTACTGGGTATATAATTCTAGGGTGACCCTTTTTGTTGTATTACTTTAAATATTTTGTTCCTTTCTCTTGTGTTTTCTTATAATGTCTTTCTAGAAATTTAAAGCTCTTCTTATCTGTGTTTCTTTGTCTTTAAATCGTTTTTTTCTTGGTCTCGTTGCTCCTAAGATCATCTCTATGACTGGGTTTCAGGAATTTGATTGTGGTGTCATTTGGTGTTGTTTTCTTTGTGTTTATCCTCTTCAAGGGTCTGTTGACCTTTATGGATCTCAGGGTTTATAGTTTTTATAAAATTTGGAAAAAATAATTTCTTCATATATTTCTTCCTCCCCCCCCTTCCCCTTTTTTGGGGATTCTAATTGTGTGTATGTGAGATTGCCTGATGAGTCTCACAAGTCACTGATGTTTTGTTCATTTGAAGATTTTTTTCTCTCTCTCCTGTTCTACATTTTGGATAATTTATTTTGCTGCCTCTTCATCTTTAGGTTCACACATCTTTTCTTCTGCAGTGTCCAATCCGCTGTTGGTCCCATCCAGGGTGGGAGAAAGCCTGCAAAGGCACTAAACCGGCAGCAGCCGGGCTCTGGGAGCTGCGGGGTCCAGTGTGGGCTCACCACCTTCTGCTGGGCTCAGCTATGGAGGGAAGAGAGCTGCTCTGATCTGCTCAGGGGGCCCTTGCAGGCAACTGAGTGGAAGTGCAGCTATTTCTCAACTGTGAACTCTCCCCAGAGGGTCATATTGTTTTCCCTTTTGTAGTGCAAAGGGAGTAGTCATCTTCCCATCTCTCTCAGGCAGCCTCCCACTCTCCTCTAATTGGAAATATCTCCTGGTCCTCACAATGCCGCAGCTGGCAGCCCACCAGTTCTCTCCATGCGGCAGAGCTGCTTAGCTTGACTGCTGTGAATGATGAAGAAATCTGAGCTACGTGAGAGGAAACTAGGAGATATCCCATGCCAAGCCTATTGTGCCAGTGTCCTTGGGATTTCAATGAAATGAACAATGGCCTGATTTGGTTCTGATCATTTCTATCAATGCACTTTAGAGTGATGGGTCCTGAAAATTCATCCTGGGGATGAGGCAAAGGCAGTGTTTTTTATTCAGTGTACAAATCATTTCACTATCTCTCCCAGGTGGTTTAGCATCTTTGCTTAATCATTTGTAATTTTCGTGCAAGGAAATGTTAAAGTGATGGGGCTGATGACCTTCCAGAGAAAGTGCTTTGCTGCTGTTCCCAGACTTTTCGGCACTCGCACGAAATGATGCCAGTGCAGCAGCTTATGTGGGAAACCCTTTGGCTCCGTGAAGAGCATTGTTAAAAACACGGCAGTACCCAAACCCTCGTAATCCCAAACCCCTGTGATCTTGAACCTCTGTGCTTACAGCAAACCAAGCAGGAAAGACCAAATCAGCCTGGCTCATGTTGTTGTCAACTGTCTAAATTTAGAATTTAGAACTAAAGCTAGAAATGTGTGCCTTACTTTGTGTAATCATTCTTTTCCAGAAAATAAATTTTGAATTTTTTTTTTTTTTTGGTAAATAACATCATTTTCAATCGGCACTAGGTGAACAATAGATAGTTAATAGATTCATTTGAATGGGGACTATCAAGAATGAATTATTTTTAACACAATGGGTGACATAAGGGGCAAACAAAATGTGAATTTTATGATCAAGTTTTGGAAAGATTAAACCAACAGCCTTGACACACATAGAAATTAAATGGTCAGGTGGTAGGACACTAAGGAAATCAGCCAGTTAGGGTAGAAATTGAGAGAGCTTTGCAGGAAGGAGACCTGGGCTCTAGATCTGCTGGTTATGGGCTCAGGAGCCTTTGTGAACCACTTAATATTCTAAAGTTGTGGCTTCTCCCTTTGTAAAATAATAATATCTGTTTCATAGGGTGCTGTGGATATTAAATGCCAAAATATATGCAAGGATACTTTATAAACTGTAAGGTCCTGTTACTACTGAGAGGGACCAGATTACAAAGAAAGCAGAAGCTCTTGCGGGAGAAGAAATTTGGACATGGAGAGCCTGAGGATTGGTTGGACCTTGGAGGGGCTGAGAGAGGAGGAAGAATGCTGGACAGAGGGTGGAGGGATGGCATGACCAGGCACCGCTGGGAGCCTGCCTGTTTCTCCCATGGGAATGTTTCTAGTCCTCCACCGTGGCCACCCTTCTCCAAACTCTGTGGAGGGAAGTGACAAGATGGCCTGACACTTGTGTGGCTTCCATGCCATTCCCATCTGGGAGCGTGAGGTGGTTCGTGATTTAGTTTAAGGGTGAAGTTAGTGGTTCCCAACATTGAGTGCACAAAAAAATCTTGTTGGAACATTGCAAGAATGCCCGGTCTCCATCCCTGAGCTGCACTAATCAGACTTTCTGGGAATGGGATGGCTTGGGTGTTGTTGTTGTTCTTGTTGTTGTTAAAGATCTAAGTGATTCTGATGAAAAACAGGTTCAGAGCTGCTGTTTAGTTCTTGATCCATGAATAGAGAAATTCTTTCTCAATAGAAACATCCTGCTGTCCACTAGTTAGGAAAAATGAATTCTGTTTGCTAGTGGTCCCCAAAGGGGGCCACCTGGGCTCCTGCAAGAAGGCCCAGGAGATCTGAAACCTTGTTGGTTACCGCTGGCCTCTGCCTCCTGCCCGCACCTTTGGAATCCAGGCTCTTCCCCCCGCCCTGTGATCACAGGGCTCTGGCAGGTGAAGGTTTCAGCCGTGCTCCCAGAGGAGATGTTTTAACGCCCCTCAGGGGGACGCCTGCCACGGCTCACAAAGCTGCACACTGTGTGAGTTCTCCTGTCCACATCCACTGCTGTCCTCTCTGCCCAGCCTTTAGCACGATCCCTGCCAGAACCAAAGGAGGAAACCAGATCCAAACATCCTCACACATGCTGAAGCTATTATCATGACTAACAATAAGTCACTCTCTATCCATCTTAAGTTCATCAGATCAGTTATTATTTTAAAATTTTGTTTATTGTCCTTGTCCTCCGCTGGAAAGTAAGATTCATGAGAGCAAGGATCATTTTTGTGTCATTCACTGCTATGTCCCAGTGCCAAGAAAGGTGCCTTGCAATAGCAGGCATTTAAGCCACATGTGGCACCTGCATGAATGATGGAATAGCGTGCATTTATGGGTGCTTGCTATGTGCCAGGCACCGTGCCATGTCCTTATGTGTACCATCACGTTAAATTCTCACAACCACCTTAGGAGGGAGGTGCTACTATTTGTTCCCATTTTAGAAAAGAGGTAATTGAAATTCAAACAAGTTAAGCCACCTGCCCAAGATTACACAGGTAGTAAGAAGCAAAGCTAGGACTTGTACCCATGTCTTAACTACTGTATTGTACTCATTCCTCTCACTAAGTATGGTGTAGGGACACATCCTCAGCAGGGGTTGGCTGCTTGGCTGTCAACCAATCAGAATTGGAATGACTCTTGCACTGAGTAGTAATGTGTTACTGGCCCAATCTCCAGGGGGAGTTATTGCACTCTAGGCACTGAAAAGGAATTACATACCTTTACCCAGGCCCCAATTCCAGGATTCTTTAAGAAATCTGCCACAATACCAGATAAGCTCATACTCATTGACTTTTTTTTTTTTATGTCACTCTACCAGTATATTAAAAGGGCTAAGGTGAGATCAAAGTATGTGTGGTGAGACTCTGGATAATTTTTATATGTTCTACAATGAATATGTATATTAGTTGTAACAAAGAGATCCCCAAGTGCATTAGCTTACATAAGTTTTATTTTCTCCTCAGGTATAGTCCAGGGCAGAAAGGTGGGGTCGGCTTCACAAGGTCCTCCAGGTTCCCAGTTGGCCCTGCATGTCTACCTTTCTCAACAGGTGGCTGTCTTTCTTTGGTCTAAGACTCTTGTCCAGTTGTCCTCAACCTTGTGGTTGAAAATAGCTCACCAGCACCACCTCCAGGAGAGGGGATGGAGGATAGGAAAGATCTCAGCAGCTTCATTTTCAAGGAATTACTTACATCCCACTGCCCAAAACCTAGTTACACAGTTACATGTAGCTGCAGGGTTGAGGTCCATTTGTGTATGTGAATGTCAAGACCATTTTATTGAAAATGCTATAATTTCTACATTAAATTGCTTCTGTACAATTGACAAAAATTCTTATATTTGTGTCTATTTCTGTATTCTCTATTCCATTCTAGTTATCTCTGTATCTCTCCCTCTGCCAATATCACACTGTCTTGATTATTGTAGTTTTATAGTAAGACTTAAAATTGGATAGTGAGATTCTTCCAAAGCCAATATTCTTTCAGCTATTCTAGTTTCTTTGCCTTTCATATGAATTTCAAAATCAGTTTGTCACATATCTACAAAAAATTCTGCTAGGATTTTGATTAAAATTGCATAAAAACCATAGATCAATCTGGAAAGAATTTGTCTTTTTCTTGTTGAGGCTTTCAATCCATGAACATAGTATGTCTGTCCATACATTGGGGACTGCTTTGATTTCTTTCATCAGCATTTTAAAGCTTCCAACACATAGATTCTATGTATATTTTGTTAGAATTATACCTACACATTTTCTTTTGGGAGGAGCTCTTATACACAGTAATGTTGGTTTGTTTATTACTAGTCTTTAGAAATACAATTGCTTTTTGTGTGTTAACCCTGTATCCTAGAATATGACTAAACTTAGCGTTATGTTTTCCCTCAAAATTCATATATTGAAGCCCTAACTCCCAGTGTAACTGTATTTGGAGATAGGGGCTTTAAGGAGATAATTAAGGTTAAATAAGGTCATAATGGTGGGGTCCTAATCCAATAGAATTTAGGTCCTTATAAGAAGGGGAGAAGACTCCAGGAATGTATGTGTACAGAGAAAGGGTCATGTGAGGACATAGTGAGAAGGCAGCAATCTGCAAAAAAAGGAGAGAGGCCTCACTAGAGATCAATCTTACTTGCACCTTGATCTTGGACTTCTAGCCTGTAGAACTGTGAGAAAACAAATTTCTGTTATTTAAGCCACACAGTCTGTGGCATTATGTTATGGTAGCCCTTGTGGACTAATATACTGACTTATTATTTATAGGAGTTTTTGGTAGATTTGTTAGGATTTTCTATGTAGACAATGGCGTCAACTGCAAATAGAGTATTATGTCTTTCTTCCAATTTATATGACTTTTATTTATTTTTATTGGCTTATTGCAGAGTCTAGAACTTCTAGTAATATGGTGACTCCTGTGATGTGAGTGGATGTCCTTGACTTGCTTTGTTCCTGATCTTAGGGGCAAAGCATTCAGTTTGCCCCCATTAAGTATGATATTAACTGTAGGTTTTTTGCTGATGCTCTTTATCAGGTTGAAGTGATTCTCTTCTATTCCTAACTTGCTGAGAATTTTTATTATGAGTTGGTGTTGGAGTTTGTCAAATACTTTTTCTGTGTCAGTTTATATGATCATATGATATTTCTTCTTAGCTTATTGATACAGGGACTATTTTTGAATAATTTTTTGAATGATGAACCAGTCTTGCATACCTAGAATAAATCCCACTTTGTTTGGTATATCATTTCTTTTGTATATTGCTGGATTCAATTTGCTAATATTTTGTCAAATATTTCTGCATCCAAATTCATGACAGATTGGTCTGTAGATTCAATATTTCATACTGTCTTTGTCTGGTTTTGATGTCAGGGTAAAACTGGACTCATAAAATTAGGTGGGATATATTTCCTTCTCTTCTATTTTCTGGAAGAGATTGTGCATATTTAGTCTTTTTTTAATATGTGTGGTAGAATTTTTCATTAAAACCATCTTGGCATGGAGATTTCTTTTGTGGAAGATTTTTAACTATAATTCAATTTCTTTGATAGGTACGGGACTATTGAGGTTATCTGTTTCATTTTGAGTGAGTTTTGGGAGTTTGTTTTCAAGGAATTGGTCTGTTTCATTTAAGTTGTTAAACTTCTGCATGTGGAGCTGTTCATAGTATTTCTTTATTATCCTTTCAATGGCTGTGGTGTCTATGGTTGACTGTTTTTAAAACACATTTCACAAGAAAACATGTTACACTGGTTTTTATGACTTCTCAACTAGGTAATAATATCCTTTTTATGGTCTTTTGATTTTGTATATCTTCAGGGATTAAAAATGGATTTGTAACAGGTGTAGCATCTTTAACCTTGTCTTAGTCTGTTAGTCAAAAAAAAAATAAAATACCTTAGACCGAGCAGTTTATAAATAATAGAAGTTTATTTCTCATAGTTCTAGAGGCTGGGAAATCCACATCAAGGTGCCAGCAGATTTGGCATCTGGGGAAGGCTCGCTTTCTGCTTCATAGATGGCACTTTCATGCTGAGTCTTCACATGTCAAAGGAGCAAAAGGGCAAAAGGAGTGAACTCATTCCCTCAAGAGCTTTTGTAAGGGCACTAATCCCATCCATGAGAGTGCAGCCCTCATGGCCTAATCACCTCCAACAGGCCCCACCTCTTAAGACTATTACATTGGGGATTAAGTTTCAGTATGACTTTTGGAGGGACACCAACGTTCAAACCATAGCAGGCCTCCATACCAAGTATAAGGTGATGTTGATTTCTCTGGTCTGTGGGCTGTTTGCTGCTGTCAGGCCTCTGTTCTCCAGCCTGCAAGAGCTCCCACCAGCAAGCCCCTGGAAAAGATTGATACCAGCTCAACGTCTGCTTTTCTGTTCTTCCTCCACACTCTTTCCTTGAACCTCCCCCTCCTACCAGAGAAAAGAGATGAAAGTATATTATTTCTCTTGTAGAAAACCTCCGACCATGCCTTAATATTGTTTTCAAGTCCTCATTGAGTATTTTGGAGGGAAGCTTGGAAGAAATTAATAACTTTTTTCTCTGCTATTAGTTCTTTCAGAGAGTTTATTGTAAGAAGAATTAAGCCCTTAGTAGTTTCCTGCAGTGAGGAAGAGCCTCAGGGATTGCCTTCTTGTTTTAGATCAAGAAGCTGTGCCCATACTGCTCAGCCATAAAATAGAATGAAATCATGTCTTGTGCAGCATTGTGGATGAAACTGGAGGCCATTATTTTACGTGAAATAATAATAACTCAGAAAGTAAATTTCACATGTTCTCACTTGTAAGTGGGAGTTAAATAATGAGTACACATGGGCATAGAAAGTGGAATAATCAATACTGGAGACTCGGAAGGGTGGGAGGGGGTGTGTGATGAGCGATCAGATCACCTTCTGTGTGCTACATACACTAATTGGCTGAGGGTTACGCAAAAGCCTAGACTTCACCGCTGCGCAGTATATCCAGGTGACAAATCTGCGCATGTACCCCCTAAACCTATGCAAATTAAAAGAAGAAGCCGTGTCCCTTTAAAGTCGGTATCATATTGAATGCCTGCACTATAACTGGCTGTCAAAGACACTCTGATAATACCAGTGTAGGGATTATTGTTCTCATTTGACAGACAAGAGCAGTGAGGGTAAGCAGTGTTCAGTTCAAGATGTTTTTCATGCTTCTGGCTGGCTATCTGACCCTGACACACTACTTAATTAGAAATTAAGTCTCAGTTTTTTCATCTGTAAAATGTGGATAATACTATAACAACCCATAAGGTTGGTTGAGGACTAAATGTGTCTGGAACATGGTAAGCCATCCATAAATGTTGTCATCCTTCTTGCCGTTATTATTATATTAATACCATATACTATTTCTTTGAAACTTTTCTATAGGCAATCTGTTCTGAATTTGTACTATTCTTTAAAATTTATAATTATAGAATATTTGCTTTAAAACATGAAAGCCTTTTGTTATTAAATCAGGAAAATCTTGACTAAGCAGAGCTGCACAAAATAAGCCCCTAAGTTAATGGGCATTTTTGCTGCCATCAGATCAGGTTACTAAGAAATGAGCAGGGGATATTTAACATGACAGCCTCGGCACTGCGCGGAGAAGAAGGCTTCTTTCTGCCTGTCTACATTCTTGGTCCTGGGCAGCCTGGGGGCAGGGAGAGCCTCCAGCATCCAGACAGCCTCCCTGGGTGACACGCGTTTTGGTCATATTTTCAGCAATAAGAATAAAAATCTATTGTGTGTGGTGATAGCAGGAAATAGGTATTCATACGCAGCTTGTCGGGAAATCCACTGAGCCAGATAAAGTGTGTGGATTTCTTCCACAGCACTCAGGGGAAAGACACAGCAGATTTCTTTGTATTTTATAAATTCACTAAACCTGGTTCACACCATCACATTTAGGGTTGATAGGATGTTCCATTGTGATCATGTTTTGGGGTCCCCCCCCCGCCACAAGGGCTATATGGAAACACTAGTCCAGAAAAGCGGGGAATGGCTTGTGATCATTGCTCCTAAAGTATCTGGTCCGAGAAGAGCCCGGAACATTCTCATGCTGCAACCTCCCTTTCTTCCTTTGTGCTGAGTTTGTCAGGGCATCTCCTGCCGGGCCTCCCAAACAGCGTAACCTAAAGACGTGCTTCTCAAACCTTCACGTGCACACGCATCGCTTGGTGATCTTAAAACACAGATTTTGATCTAGTGGGTCTGATAAGGGCCCAAGATTCTGCATTTCAGATGAGCTCTCAGGTGATGCTGACGTTGCTGGCCGTGGACCACACTTTGAATAACAAGACCCTAGAGTCCAGCTTCCCCTGGCACACCAACAAGCCATCCTTCCTCACGGGCACTCTGAAAAACTGGGGCCCAGGTCTCCGGCATACGTGGACCCCCTTCCGCAAACTGCTAACCTAATCAACCCTCCCAGGTCAAGCCATACCTTCTGCCCTCTGTCGTTTGTGGATTGGAAACTTTTCCTTTCCAGACAAAGGGCCCCACAGTTCTCTGAGCCTAGGAATTAGAAAACAAATTCTGGATCCTTCTTCTTTTAGCAAGGGTAGCACCAATGTCCAGAACTAAAAGGCCTAACTATGTTTCCAGAAAAGAGGGCAAAGGGGAAAATTAACTGTATTGCTGCTGCCAGTAATGACAACAAGACTGACAGTGATGTCTCAATAAGCCACCCACACGTGGATGCCGTGTGGGAATGTCGTCACACCTCCTGACAGCTCAGGACTCTTGGTCAGTTCAGCTTCAGGGCCACCGGGGCTCCTGACTTTTTTCACTTTCAATCCACAGACTTACAGGGAAGGTAGGATCTTCAGTCGAGGCCCCAATTAATTAGCATGTAAATCACACCTGAGGCCTGCAACCAGTGCTGACAGGAACCCGGCTACGAAGGTGGCCTGTCCAGCCCAAGTTCATAGCCATTATTCTGCTCTGATTGGTTGGTTTATTTGTTAAATGTTTTGAGTTGGTGGATAGCTTGCCAGGTTAGTTGGTGGATAACTTTGTAAGCGTGCATTTGCAGTGCCTATTCTCATACACAGTCGGCCTTGCCCTCTCCTCCCCTCCCCTCCCCGGTGAGAAGGGTTTGGCCTTTGTGGATTCAACCCACTTTTGATCAAAAATATCTGAAAAAAAATTTTTAAATAGAAAATTTAAAAATCACAGTATAACAACAGTTTAAATAGCATTTACATTGTATTAGGCATTGTAAGTAATCTAGAGATGATTTAAATGAAGGATACGGGAGGATGTGCATAGGTTATAAGCACATCCTACACCGGTTTTTATCAGGGACTTGAGCATCTGTGGATTTTGGTACCCACGTGGGCCCTGGAACCAACTCTCCACAGATACTGAGGGAAGGATGACCGTATGTGGTTTTTTTTTTTTCCTGTGACTTACCAATGACCTATGCTATTAATTCAACAAGAGCACAAGGACCACAGCCCTTTTCAAATATTGGTTTAAGTGCCTAACTCGTGCTTAAGGTAAAGTGTCCTTCTTTCAAATCAATCAGTGCAGTTCGCTTGGGAACCCCAAGAAGCCAGCAGCTTTATTTTATCAAAACATGAAGGAGAATTGATCCCCGTGGGAGGATAATGCCGCCTTTGCGTTCCAGCCCAGGGAGGTGGAGATGCTCTGTGTTGGATCAGATTAAAGTGAAGGTCCTCAAATAGCTAAGGGTGTCTTTGTCTCTTTCCTGGCCCTTCCCCCCGCCTTTTTCTTAAATCCTCTACTTTTAGAAGCAGCTTTCCAGGAGAAGGGAGGGGAGGCTCTCTGGGGCTCCAGGTGGGAAGGAGGAAGCTGAGTGTTGCAAACCGCCCTAGGTGCAAGCTCAGGGAAGACACCTCTTCAGTCTGGAGAGGGGTGGGAGGGAGCGGGGTGCTCAGGAGTGGGAGATGATGGGGGCATCTCAGATGTGGGGCTGGGGAGAGGAGGGAAGAGCCCCGGGGTGCCCAGGCCTGGTTCAGGAACTGAGGAAGCTGTGCGCACCTGGGGCAAGGAGGAGAATGGGAAGCCGGGTGGGGCCTGCCGGAGCAGTGTGCAGGGTGGCGTGGGTGGAGGACATGCTCACTCACTTCCTTCCAGCTCTCAGCCAGCCCACTCCTGTTTCCTTTCTTTCAGGGCCTCCTGGGTGCACACAGAGTCTCAGTGTGTGCATTCTTTAGCACACCTCCATTTATGGGTGAGGAAACTGAGGCCCACAGGGACTTTCCTTCCCTGGCACTTCCTGAGCTCCTACACACCGAGGTGCCAGAGATACAGAGGTGAATTAGACATCAAACTCGGTGGGATTGTTCAGCCTAGCGTATGTGACCTGCCCCCAGTCACAGCCCTAATTAATGCCATGGGTTAACCCAGAGGGTTGGCTTCAGTCTCCAGACCTCTCTACCCCCCACCGCTGTCACTGCTGCAAAGTGACTGTGCCACCATCAACCCAGAGCTTCCCAAAGTTCAGTGTGCACGTGGGTCACCTAGAAGCTTGTGAAAGTGCAGATTTTGCTTTGGCAGATCTAGGATGGGGTTGGAATTCTTTGGCTTTCTAACCAGCACCAAGGCTGCCAGTCCATGGACCACACTTTGAGTGCCAAGGCCTGTAATCAATCGATAGAGCTGGCGATTAAGAAGGATTCAGGATCGGTCCCTTCTCAACAGCGCTGGGTGTGGAGGAAAGAGGAGCAAGCCATCTGGAACCGATCAGCGCGCCTCCCATGGGTGGGAGAGGGACGCATGGCAGCACATTGCGTATTTGCCACTCCAGGGTGAGATGGTCTCTTACTTTCTTCTGTGTCAAAGACTATAAGTGTGCATCAATCCTGGACCCTACGGTAGTATGGGGGGTGAATTGTTACGCAATTCTGGCCCACGAAGAAAGCAGAGGAGCTGACTGCCTATGTGGCATGATCTAGGGAGAACCAGGAATGTTTTCCTTTAACTCCTGTAACTTCCTTTAACTCACCCCCTGGTGCCCCACTTGGTCAGTGGCTGACGGTTTCCTTGTCTGTGAAAGTGCATGTGCTCCAGGAATGGCATGTTAAGCACTGTCAGTCATTATCATCACAGTGTGAATGAGTCTCTCAGTTCTCCATAAATAGGAACCTTCTGGGACCAGGAGTCAGGTCATCTGAACGCTAGTCCTGAGCCAACCAGCAGTCTGCTGTGCAACCTTACACAGGTGGCTCAGCTTTCCTGGGCCTCAGCCAACGCTAGTGTGCGATGAGGGGGGTTGACCAGGTAAGTGCTAAGGTCCTTTAAGAACTCAGTATTTCGTCAGAAACAGCGAGAGGCTGTGTACAACTGCAGAGGGGACTACCCTGGCCTTTAAGGTAGAGGAGGTTTGAATCTCTGGCTGGCATGTCACGTCTCCGGGCCTGAGAAATGGGACTTGTCATTCCTTATATTAAGGCCTTAGAAGAGCATCAGGCACATGGTAAGAACACAGTGAAGGTCAGATGTCATTACCACCTTGCAGGACTGTGGCGAGGGCTCAGTGAAATAACAGGTATGTGACCCCTGCACACAGTAGGTCCTCGAGGGTGGGCCGGAGCAGGCCAGCCCAACTCTCCAGAATTCCCTCTCTAGGCTTTGACATTTCTCTCTTTTGTCAATCAAATTTTACTTCATGTGAGAGCTATTTAAGCAAGTTATTCAGGTAATCAAGGCTAAAAGTATATGACTTTCACCGGGAATACCCAGGTAAAGAAGTCGGTGTTAATGGGAGGACGGGATGCGCGGCAGGCGTAGGGAGAGACGGGGCAAGAGTGTGCTTCGTGGACTAACACCCAGCTCACACCTGCGGCAGGGCCCCGTGTGCTTCCAGTCGGAAGGAATGAGTCCGCTCCCTGGAGCCCACAGCTGCTCTTGCTCCCACCCTGCTGTGTTTCAGAAACAGAAGTTTCTGGTGGTCACATGTGACCTGTTCTATTCTCCCCGCATCAAATCTGGTTCGCAATAAGCCTATTTCCAAATGCAGGTCCCCATCCCCATCTTTGCATGCTTCCTGCCCAGCTGTGATGGTTAATTTTGTGTGTCAACCTGGCCAGATCATGATACCCAGTTTCTGGTCAAATACCAGCTTAGATGTTGCTGCGAAGGTATTTTTTAGATGTTATTATATTAACATTTACAATCAGTAGACTTTGAATAAAGCAGATAACCCCATATAATGTGGGTGGGCCTCATCCAATCAGTTGAAGGCCTTAATAGAAAAAAAGACTGTTTCCCAGGGAAAAGGGAATTCTGCCAGCAGACTGCCTTGGGACTCAAATGGCAGCATTAGCCCTTCCCTGGGTCTCCAGCAAGCTGGCCTGTCCCACAGATTGTGGACTTGCCGGTCCCACAATTGCTGAGCCAGTTTCTTAATTCTCTTTCTCTCTCCATATATAGATATAGATATATAGATAGATGGAGATGGATAGATATACATTGTGGATATATAGAGATAGATAACGTCTGTATATAGACATTTTATATAGATATAATAATTTAATATACTCACATCCTGTTGGTTCTGTTTCTCTTGCGGGCCCTGACTAACACCCCATCTGAGATGGCCACAGAACAACCCAGAGACGAGGGCCAATGACAAACTGATGAGGACTATTCTCTTCATCAGCCCGAGGGTCGGTTGGACGCTGATGCTTAAAATTTTGAAGCGCCTGGGCTTTGTCTGCCTGATGACATTTTGCTTGCGTTGAAGGGCCATAGGAGTGGGGCTGTGCGGTCTCAAATTCCCAGCTGAGTATATGTCTTGGATGTTATTTTTTACACCACGCTTAAAGACTTAATTTATTTTAAAAGTGAGCTGGTTTCTCAGTTCTCTCTTCTTCCATAGGAAACCATCAATATCTGCTCTAGGCTTCTGAGGAACCACACCAAAGCAAAGCAATTTGGGGACTGCTCTTTGTCAAGTGATCATTTTCTAGGAAGAAGGCCAGAAGAGGCAGGATCCACAAAGGTCGGGGGCAGCTCTGTGGGCCCTTGTTTCTCATGTTTAAAATGGGCACAGAGTTGGCTGTCATTGTTATCATCATCATCATCATCATCATCATCGTTATTATGGAAGTACTAGGAATCCACCTGGAGAGAGAGAGAGCAGCAATCATAGAAATGTTCTCCTTCCTTCTCATTCTCCATCCCTTCCTCCTCTCTTGTCATTGTATGTTCTTCAGGGGACAGAAAACACTTGCTCAGGACTAAGCTGGGAGCCAGCTACTAATACAATCTTTAAGCTAAGGTGTGAGACTTCTGGGCCAGCAGGGTTTAAGGTGTTCTCCTCAACCCCCACTGCATATATTTCTACTTTACCAGTGTCTGAGTAATTCTAGACCCCTTGAAAGGTTTCGAAGGAGCTGGGGATAATCTTGCTGATAGTAAAGAGGGGACCAAGGATGACAATGGGGAACTTTTGGACAGTGTAGTAAGCCTGATTAGGGAAATGCTTTTAAGAGGAACAGGGTTTCTCTGCACCTCTCAAATCATAGGTTTAGAGCCAAGAGACTTGGGTGCTAATCCCAGCTCTGCAAGGTCACTAAACAGTGCAAGGTCACTAAACAGATAGAAGCCTTAATTTTCTATTTTGTAAAATGAAGATGATATTATCGCCCTGTACACACACACACACACACACACACACACACACACACACACACACATTACTTTATAACAGTGTTTCCCAAAGTCAGGTTTCCAGGATCACCTGCATCACATCCCTGAGCTGCTTGTTAATGTACAGATTCCAGGGCCTTAGCCAGCCTTTATTGAATTAGATTTTCTGGAACCAGGAATCTACATTTTAACAAGTGCCAGCAGGTGACTCCTAGTTTGAATGCTGTATTTTGACCCAATCATTCATGTTGATGTTATTCCACTCACTGAGATGAGGAAACCCCAACTAATTCTAGTTCTATCAGAGCAGTGAAGAATTGTCCACACACCAACCATCTTTTTTTTAAAAAATAGTAAAATATAAATACCTTTATTGAATTGCAGGGGAAAATTGTGTCTTTGGTAATACTCTTTTGAACAGAGGAATGTTGTGGAGTGAGTGAGAAATGTCTCCAGTGCTTCACTGTTCCTTGTATCCACAGCCTTTGCAGTGTGACCTTGCTGTGTGTGGCATCAGAAAGTAAAGTTCACTTCTTTTCACCGTGAATTTGGGCTGCACTGTGACTTGTTTTGGCTAATCAGCTGCAGGGAGAGCTGAGGCCTGAGGAGGTCCCGCCGTGCTCCTGCCTCTCGGGCCCCTGACGCTGTGCTGTAAACAGGCCCAGGCTGGCCTGCAGGGGAGCGAGAAACCTCACAAGGAAGAACCCCCAGCTGGTGCAGCCCTGGCACTCTGGAAGTTTATAGCTATAGAGGAGCCAACCCCCAAGCAAATGAGGAGGCACAGGCAGAGCTGCCCACTGGACCCACTGAGTCTGGGAGAACTGCTGGGCCAATCTGCAGACTGAGCAATAGCAAATGCAATTGTTTTAAGCCACTGAGCTTTGAGATAGTTAGTAATGCAGCAACAGCTGATTCCTACAAATGTCAGTGCAAATGATGACAAAGTTGCAGCTTAAATGTTAATATCTGGGCATATTTTCTCATCTGTCATCCTGAAATCAAAAGTCAGGCAGCAAAAAAAATATGGGGCAGTCTGTGGTGGCCCATTGGCCATGGTGACTTGCCTCCCCTACCCCACCCCGCCCCTGTTCTAATACATCCATTTGCCAATGATTTTCCCAATTCGATTGGTCCAGAAAGCTCTGGATGGGGCTGTGCTGGCTACTTCCCAATGTTGAGACCCACTGTCTCCTTGCCTTCTCTTCTCCCTGCAGAAAGTGGAGGGAGTCTAGGCTTAAGCATCTGCCACACCGACAAGAAAACACCAAGCATTCTGCTCGGAGGAAGGAATCTCTCAGGAAGAGCAGCGATCATCCCGGAGGTGAGTCTCAACCCGAGGTGAGAGCCTCAGACTTCACCCCTAGTCAGAGTCATTTAAGGAGCCAAGTGTGATGTGAAGAGCGTATTCGACATTATGTAAATGTTTAGTATCATAAAGTTTTAAAAAAGCTATTGGTTTTTGCAGTAATAAACCACCAAAGGTAATGTTCAACAGAATTTTTTTGGGGGTGAAGGAAATATACAAAAGATGTAGTGATTTTCAGCTGAGGGCCACTCAGAATTTGAGGGTGGGATGGGAAAGTATGAGATTTGTACATTAACGAGCAGGGGCCTGAGTTACAAAAGTCTGGAAGCTCTGTCTTAAAGGACTAAATTGTACTGTGTATCCCTCTCTCAGCAAGGTTTGAGTGGTCTCCCTATCATGACACGAAGTGAGCTTTTAATAATGGAAATAATAACTGCATCATATATACCGGGTGGTCTCTGTGAACCATAGCTCTTGCCTTTAGTCTAATGACAGCCCTGAAATGTACTGAAATCCATTAAACATCCCTTCTGCAGATTCTAAATAAGAACACTTGAACTTCAAGCAAATACCAAACTTAGTCAAAATTCACCCAGACCTCTCTGCAATGAGAACACCATGCGAACTCTAAGTGCTTCCCACAAGTTCCCAAAAAAACCTCCAGAAGCAAGAGTTAACCCCACTCCCAAGGAGTTGCATTGGCTATTTGGTGGCTTAGGTAGTGGAAAAGCTTGCCTTTGCTTTTTCCTCAATTAGATGGGAAGCCACGTGCAGAGTTTCATATTATCTACCAAAAGTCTCAGTTAGAATCCATCCCACGGCTGCTTCCACACAAGTAGCCAAGCAGGAGGAAGCTATGAGGATGGTGTCAGGGGAGGGAAGAGCACCTCCTGGCACAGAGGGAACAGCACAAATGAGCCAAACTGTGCTTCCAAGAGGGCGGGAGCAGGGAGGGCAGATGTCCAGTGTCTGGGATTCCTGGTGGGCATTCCTACTGGCAAAAATGCCAGACACCCAGAGGGGGAAACTGCCATGCTGGGGGGAGGGTATGGGGCAGGGACAGGCTGCTGAGGACAGAGATATACAATATGGCCCTGAGTGTCCTCGGGTTGAGCAGATGGTCTTAAGGTGGTAAGTTTCCTTGGGGCCTGACTGCATTGCTAAATTCAAGGAAAATCCAATCACACGGCCATGCGTAGCAATGAAGAAGCCATGCCCCATACTTATGGCCCCGGGAGACCTCCCTTCTTCCTTACCTTTGTGTGTGACGGTGCATACACCTCCCCTCCCTGGGCTAAGTCAGTCCAGACCCTAGCTGCCTACAGTGATCTTCAAGTGGCCTGTCTATTGGGAGAGGCAATGAGTGAGAATCTGGGGGCCATGAGACAAGTAAGTGTGTGGAAGTGAGAAACACATGGTGTGGTCCATTCTCCATGACTTGCCCTGGGGTTAGGTGCAGACATCCTTCCTCCATGGCAACTTTCTAGACAGCTTACCTTCTGTGACAAGTTCACTCTAGAAGTTCCTAAATCTGCATTTCTAATGTCTGCCAACATCCCTAGAGTCAACTTAACACAGTCGTTTTTCTAGTAAAGATTTGGGGGTGTCACTCAAGCACTCCAATCAGCCCTTCCTAAGGTTGTTGACAGCTTTCTGCTGGGCTGCATCTGTGGCTGTATTGGAAATAAAATGAACTCTTTGGGCTCAGGTTTTCAAAGAGTCAATTACAGTTGAAATTAGGAGAGAGAAGGAAGTTAGACATATTGAGTGTCAACCATGAGCCTGGCACTATTCTAGGTCTTGAGAATACAGAATCTAAATTGGAATTTAAAACTGGATTCAAATTTACATAAGAACGGGGCAATGCAGATAATTGGTATAGGGACTGCAGACACTTGGGCAGACTTTGAAGGCTCCACTGGGGGTGGAGCAGATGTGCAACTGGGTGGGGCAGTTCTTTACATGGATGTTGTCTTTGTTGCTGGCGGCACTGGTAAGTGCCATTGTCCAGAGGAGCCCAGTGAAGACTTCTGCTGTGTTTTCAAACCACGGGGACATTTGGTAAGCTGCTCTGAGAAGTTTCCTCTGCTGTGGAAGCAGAGGGGCTGTTGATAGATTTCTGGAGGAGGGACTGTTGTCTGTTCTCTTCGCTTGCCCTACTCAGAAAAATGTTCAGATTTCTTTTTAAGGCGTTGCATGTAGGATCATTCTTGTTGCAAGCTATGCATATGTATCCGTTTAATTTTAACTCAAGCTCTATACCAAAAGGCAAGTTCATTTACTCAGAGCCTAGACAGAAGGCTTTCCCAGTCTTGACACCTTGCTTATTTGCTACTTAAAGTCTTTTGGAAGAAAAGAACAGATTTTTGCATTTTGTTCCCTTTCCTATTTCAGGAATTTTTTTTTTTAAATCCACACAACTGTCCTAATTGGAAGGGATTCTTGATCTATTTCACTGCAGTCTGTTTATTTCTGGTAGGTGTCCAGAACACTTGGCCCCTACCCCTGCTGAGGCTGCTTTCCAACAACATCCCAGCTCTGTTCCAGAGCAGTTGGGAGCCCACCACAGCCCAGGAATATCCACACAGCCCCAGGTGGCATTCAGGGCTTATGTCTCCTCTCCGGGGCCTGTCTTCCGCTTCTCGTTTAGGTCCAGCCTGGCAGCCCTGCCACATCAGCATCCCTCCATCTTCCCTTTCAGGCCACCCAGCTCATCTTACTCTGTGCAGGGCTGTCCTACCCTGATGTGTCCACACTCTGGAGCTGGGAGGTTGGGGTGGCCAAAGTCTTACTCTGGAAGCAACTAGAGCCTCCTTAGTGTGGTGCATGAGCCCAGGCCAGCTCCAGCCTGCACAGAGCTGCTTTAAGTTAAGGACTTGCATCATAACAAGCTACCTGTTAAAGGCAAAGAACTCAGGCTGGAACGGGGCCAAAGCTAGAGTCCTAGGGTGCACATGAAAAACAATGCTTCTCTGTAAATACATTGTGATACAGACGGAATCAGCATCAAGAATAGCCTCAGGGATTGCAGTGGGGAGTGGAGAAGCCACCAAGGCAACCTGTAGTCATGGTGGTTGTGTAAAGAAAAACTTTAGACAAAATAAACATAACAGAGTTTGTTGGAGCAAACAACAATTCACAAATTGGGCAGCATTCAGAACCAAAAGAGGTTCAGAGAGCTCCACTGCCGCAGAGTAGGCGGTGTGCTTGTATAGGCTGATGTGGAGATTACTTACGAGTTTCTGATTTGTAAAATCTCTACATCTGTCTTACTGTTGACATTAGGTTTATGTTTGCTTATATAGGAACTTAAAGCACTGAGCCACCGTGACCTAATGGCCTCTCAATGAAAATGACTTTTTAACATGGGGAGGAGTGGCTGGCAGAGAAGGACCCTAGAGATGATCTAGACCAGAGGTGGTACACCAGTGGCCTCCAGGTGTGTTCTATGTGGCCCACAGAGTGTGTGTGTGTATAAATGTGTGTGTGCATGCACACATTTTCCTGTCAGTTGATGCTGAATGCTTTTAGGTGGTACGGAGTTCTGTACTTTGCTACAGCTCCCACCACTCCTAGGTTTCTTCACTGCCCTCCTCCTCCCTACAGCATATTACACGTTACCGGCTGGAACACTGGTGCAGGGCCCAGAGAGAGGGAAGAAAGTGATGGGGGATGAACAGACCTCCATCATGCCTTCGTTGTGTTAATACCTTGCCAAGAACCTTGGGAAGGACAGCTTGGAAGCTCAGCATCAATTTCCCCAAATCATCAGACTTGGAAATGAGCATGGTGGTGATGCTTCCTTTTCCTCATGGAAATCACACACCGCTTCAGGGAGTTTCATTTGCATTGAAATTTAGAGACAGATATAATCTGTAGATTCCAAAACATGTGTAAGGGCTGCCAAGAGCAGAAAGCTCACAGGAAGAGTAGGTGTGTCTGGGGAGGCAGCGGCAGCAGAGCTTAGAAAGCACAAGCCAAAGTTCCACTTCCTGAGGGCGAGGCACACACCGGTCCCTTGCAAGGGAAGGAACTGGAGCTCCCAGGACTGGCAGCAGAAGCCCTCAGGAACCCAATTTGATTCAGGGAAGCTGAAGAGGCAGAGCTTTATAAAGGATCACACCATATTTTCAGGAAGCTCTCTGTCTCCGTGGAAACAGAGAAGGAGAGGTCGTGTGGGACTAAGACTTCTGGAAGACTGTCCTTGCCCCACTCCAGGTTAGAACATCTTGCAAAAAGCTGATCTAGGGTAGTGCAACCTGTAAGCTCTATGAATAATTTAAAAGAAGATGGAAAGACCTTGATACAAACATACTGTAAGACACAAAGAGCAGCAAATCATGTCAACAGAACATGCACCAGAAAAATGTGGTTTGAAAGAGATGAAAAGTATGATCAAACATTCCACCATGAATTAGAAACAGAACAAAACACCTTCACAAGACAATCTGATCTCTAAAGGGAAACCACAAAGCACAAAAGCAAGGAACTCAAATAAAAGATGACAAGGTGATGAGAGTTGATGAGGCAGGATTAGAAGATTCAAGAAAGAAGCAGAAGAAAGTGAAGGGAGAAAAGTCACTGCAGAAAGCACCACCAGAGAAGCAGAGGATGGGCTGTGCCATGCAAGCTCCATGTAACAGAGACAGGGAGTTGAGATGAGGGGGAAAGTGATAGCTCAGCAGGGAGGAAAAGGAAAGCAACACATGCAAAATCGGAGTCCCCAAAGAAACCAAAACAATAGAGTGCAACACGTGTTTATAAATATAATTCAAAACATCTCCTGAAAAAAAACAAGACTCGAATCTGCTTATTGAATGTTCACACCACTTACCAGGGAAACCTGACTTAGAACTGTCTCCACCTGAGACACAGCCTAGTAGTTATTGGACTTGAAGCAGCCTTTGGGCAGGAAGGCACAAAATATTAGGTCACTTACAAGAAGGAAAAACAGTCAGGACTTCACCAAAACAACACTCAACGTTCGAAGAGGATAGAGAAACATTGAAAAGATATTTAAGAAAAGTACAAACCAAGAATTTTATGTCATCCAAGCTGTTCGACAATTATAAAGGACATAGAAAAATGTTTTGAACATATAAGAACTTAGGAAGTATAGCGTTCTCGTGAATCCTTCTTGAGGAAATGACCAGATTATGATCTTTAGACAAACTGAGAGTCAAGTAGAGACACTTTAGCCAAAAGTCTGACCGAAGTATTGATTATATTTCGGCTCAGCTCTAAGACTAAATGTAATGTGTCGGTTAGCATGACATAATAGAATGTAAATCTTCCATGCCCTGACAATGTAGAAATAATACAACTAAGAAATTGGGATGGGAAAGGGGTGAAGAGGGCAAGAAGAAGAGTAATTGCTGCATTGATAAAGTTGAGGAGACAAAGGAAATAATTTAAAGCTAAAAAATCAAATAGTAGACATATAAATACATTTGAGAGTCCAAATTAAAAATTAGCAAAGACAATATTATTAAGTCAGGAAGTGCAGGAGAGGTAAGAGAAAGGGAAGAAAACATACGAATTTTATTATTACTCAATAGCATTTAAAAAGCAGATGGCCAGGTGTTCTACATGATACTGTAATTATAAAGATAATCATTAGAACAATGTTCAAATCTTCCTAAATATCAGAACTTAATTCTCTTCTCATCTCTCCAGGCCTTTTCTTCTTTCTTATCCTCTCTTCTCTCCTCTGTTTCCTCACTCTGCCCATCTCCTAAAAAGCAAACAGACCTTATATTGAAAGATTCTAAATAACTGTATTCAGAGAACAAAATAATATGACAGATCTACAATCAACTCATCTATCACATCAATAAATATAAATGGGACTAACTCATCCATTAAGATCAATGATTTTCACATGGTATCGTAAAGCAAAATCTAATTCTATGCTGTTTAAAAGAGACATACCTAAAACAAGGGAACCATAAAGGTTGAAAATGAGAAGGACGGACAGAGGTGTGCCCCAGGCAAGTGCAGACCAAAAGCAAGCATTACCAGTTTACCTTTGAAGAAGAAGAAATTCAGGCCAAAAAAAAAAAAAAAAACATTAAATGAGACAAAGAAGGGAGCATTATAATGCTAAAAGATACATTGCACAACAAAGATAGAATAGTTAATGAATGTCTATGCATAAAATCGCATAGCAACAATATTCATAAGGCAGAAATTACAGAAGATATAAGGAGAAATAGAAACACACTCATAGTAGGAAACTTTTCAAAGCTATTAATTCATGTTAGATCAAATAACAAAAATAAGTAGAAAGTAAGAAAGTGGATCTGATTGATACATGCCAAATCTATATCTTGGAAATGGAGAATTTACCTTTTTTCAATGGGGTCAATGAAACATCCATGAAAACTGATCACATAATTGTCCATAATGAAAGTTTCAACAGAAGTAGAAATAGTACAAGCAAAATCCTCTGATCATAATATGATTAAACTAGACATTGTTAAAGAAACAGAAAAATATCCCATCAGAAATTTTTTAAAAAAGAAATAACTCTCTTAAGCAACTGTTAGTTCAAAAAAGAGATTTTAGAAAACAATGACAATTGAAAACACTGTCACAGAACCTGTGGGTTATAGCTGTAGCAGTGCTCGAAGGGACATGTTTAGCCTTAAATATTTATGTCAATAAAAACAGAAAGACTAAGACAAATTATTTTAAACATCTAACTCAATTTTTAAAGCTCTGATTATTTTTAAACCCAATCTTCAACCTTAATGTGTTAACTTAAAATAGATTCATGGGGGTATAATCAATGTGATACAAAACACATAACTCTGTGAGTTGTGACATGGGTAGCACCTGCGAAACCATCACCACAGTTAAGACAATGAACATATCCATTACTCCCCCCAAAAAATTTCTCACGTGCTTTTGTAGTTCCTCCCTCCTGCCTCTTATTGTCCTGTCCCCAGACAATCACTGACCAACTTTCTGTCAATATAGATTAGTTTGCGTGGTTTAGAATTCTAAATAAATAAAATCACAAAATACATATTTATTTTGTCTAGCTCCTTTCACTCAGCATAATTACTTTGAGATTCACAGAAATGTTTACAAATGTAATGATATGGTGTCTGGGATGTACCTCAAAATTATCCAGGGAGTCTGGGGAGCTGCATGGGTAGAAGTAAAGTGAACTAAGTTTGGCTGCAAATTGATAATTACCGAAGCTGGGTCATGGATACAAAAGATTCATGTCCCAGCTACTTATATACATGTTTCAAATTTTCTGTAAGGAAAAGTTAAAAAAAAACTTCTGTTCCACCTGGCTCCTCTTGTGTTGTTTTATGCAGTACAACTGTATGGTTTGTCTTGAATTCTCATCTCTTACTGTCATTCAAAATAATTGTCCTTGAATTTACTCTTTAAGGCTTTAAAACCCATACATTTTTTACTGCAGGACTCTAGAACAGTGGATCAATTCTACTTAAAAACAAAATAAAACAAAACAAATCCTCCACTTGGCTTAAGTTTTTAAAGCACCTGTTGCTAGACATCCTGGATATCCGTGCCCAAGGGAGGGATGTTCGAGCCCAGTGGATGTTTTTTGTCTTAGAGACAACAGCAAGCAAGATCAGCATCTGATGGCAAAGCTTCCTCTGAGCAGAATGTATTTGCAGGGACTGAGGAATCTACTTGCAAACTTGGCAGCCTTGTTTCTCAGGTGAGGGAAGCATGAGGAAGGATTGTGGGCCAGTGGTAGGGTAAACAGTTACTATCAATCAAATATAGTGATGTGAAGCATAAAAACAGTGAACTATGATGCACATGTATTACTTTTCCAATTAAAATGCTAGTAAAGGCTGGGCGTGATGGCTCATGCCTGTAATCTTAGCACTCTGGGAGGCCGAGGCGGGAGGATCGCTGGAGGTCAGAAGTTTGAGACCAGCCTGAGCAAGAGTGAGACCCTGTGTCTACTAAAAATAGAAAGAAATGATTTGGACAACTAAAAATATACATAGAAAAAAAAAATTAGCCAGGCATGGTGGTGCATGCCTGTAGTCCTAGCAACTTGGGAGACTGAGGCAGAAGGCTTGCTTAAGCCCAGAAGTTTGAGGTTGCTGTGAGCTACACTGATGCCTCAGCACTCTACCCCGGGCAAGAGAGCGAGACTCTGTCTCAAAAAAAAAAAAAAAAAAGTGCTAGTAAAAGTAGTAAAATCAAAACAACAAAAAGAAACAGACCAGAAATGTGCTCAAACTTCCTTTGGTGCTAATGAGAATTTTTGCCTGTCAAGGAAAGCCAGCCAACTCTTCCTGTGATAGCTAAGGGTTCTATGTCCTAGTTTCCTCCCTGAGAAAAGGGGAAAGGAAGATTTACTTAGAGTGTTTAACATGTGCTAGACTTGGTTATCTCTAAGTAGATTGCACTTGTGGAATGACTGGTGTGGTAGACTGTTATATCTGTAGCTCCCGAGGAAGCCTTCTGGTATTTTCCACAGTGTCTCTGGGCTCAGCCATGTGACTGGCTATGGGCAAAGGGACATCAGTGGGAGGAATGCGAGCAGAGGCTTGGCAAACTCTTGCACGGTGGGGCTCGTCCTCTTGGAATGCTCGCTCCTGGAGCCAGCGCCATGCTGTAAGGAAGCCCACGATAGGTACAAAGACCATGCAAATTGAGCAAGAGGGCCCAGCCTCCCAGCCAACCCCAGCAAGGCACCTGTCACGTGAGCTGGGCTCTCCAGGACATCCCAGACACCTGACTGTAGAAGAAACTTCCAGCTGAGGCCTAATCCACCCATTGAATCATAAGGAATAATAAAATGGTTGTTTTAAGCCACTAAATTTGGAGTGGTTTCTTACACAATAGTAGATAACTCAAAGAATCAGGATATACACAATTGCTCCACTGTCTCCAGAAAGTCAGTGAAAACTTGCAGTGGTGAGCAGTGGTGAGCCACAGGTTAGGCGAGTTAGTCATGAAAACAAAACTTCTACAACTACCAAGATAATTATCTGCTCTCAGCACGAGGCTAGATTTTAAAAATCCCTCCCACACTTAGCTTTCCTGGAACACATCTATTGTGTAGTGGCAGCTGCCCAAGAGATGGCAGGCCCGGGGATGCCCAAGAAGAGGCTGCTGGAAAGGCCCGTGGACAGTGGGCATCAATCCAGGGTAGTGTCACCGACTGTGGCTTCTCAGGATAATAAAACGCCATGGTGGGGTCAACCCTGTCCTGCTGAGCCCAGGTCACCAGGCCCAGGTGAGCGGCTCAGGGCAGCGCTGCAGAGAGGAGGAAAGCAGGTCCAGACAGGGGTGGCTGTTGGAACCCCTGGCTCTGGAGTGAGCCCCCTGCAGGTCGGGGACACGGGACCTCTAGACACCAGCGTAGGGAATGAGCTCAGGCACCAGTGGGGGATGGGAAGCGCTTCACATCAGTGGGGGCCAGAATCCCCCACCCGGGGGCTGTGCCGCCGCATGTGCAATGGTCACCGCAGGGCCACACCACAGGAGAACAGAAAAATTCCCTGAAAGCTCTGCCTTTCCCCGCTTTGCAATCATTTCCTGTCTATATTCTTTTCCACAGTGAGTGAAATAGTCCCAGCTCACCGAGGTGGGTGCAAACAGACCCCGCCCACCATTTCCTGGGTGTGGGTGCTGTGGGCAGATGCCAGGAGGGATTTAAAAAGCAGCCGAGCTATTTCGAGTGTCAGGATTTGCCATAATGCCAAGGCAGCAATATGTCTGCCCATGCGAAGTTCCCACCATCCAGCCACTGCGCTCCGTCCCGGGCGGCGCTCGCACGGTGTGAATCCTCCTTTCCGGCACGTTCCTTTGTGAAGTCACTCTGCCATTCCCATCGCGGCCCTGGGGCGCACGCCTCAGCTCTGGGTAAGGCGCTCGGAGCCCGGCGGCATCTCCCGCCTGGCCGGGCTGCACTCACGTCTCTGCGTGGTTTCTCCTCCTGGGCCTGTGTCAAAGGTGGGCAGGACCGGGGTGACGTCGGTACTTCTGCCGGCAAGTCTGACATCGCCAAGAAGGTTCTAGATCTGCTCTGCCCCCAACAGAAAACCAAGCGGAGTGGCCGAGGGGGGCCAGGCCGGCAGTGCTGGGAGTCAGTGTGCATCAGGAAAACGAGGTCATTCTGAGAAGAATGGAAGGCTATTTTGGGGGAAAGTAAAGGCAAAACGGATGTCAGTAGACAAGCCGGGACAGACCTCCAGTAATATGTATATATATTTTTTCTCATTTTTGAGAATTTCTTGGAGCTTGGAAGCAGGGCCTATTTTTAGTGTCTATTGTGTGAGGCTGGGGCAGGGAGGTGGGAGCTGCAGTTTTCTTTTGACAATGATTACATTTTAAATAGGGAAAGAAGGTAATGAGGGCAGAAATAATAACCATTTTCAGGCCTCAAAATTCAGGGTTTTCGAAACAGGGTTTTCTAAAATGCCAGCCTTGTGGAAGAACCGTTTTTCCTTCTTGCCTTTCATCCAAGGGCCGCTGAGCAGATGACTCACGCTGGCCTCCCTGCTTCCATCCCCGTGCCTTGCTTAGAGTTCTAGTTTTCACTGTGTAACACGAGAGGGAAGAGAGGGGAAGCAGCCGCCCACCACGGAGATTCTCAAACGTTGATGTGCCTCAGAGGGGACAGGGGCTGGGTAAAGTGCGGATTCCCTGGTCCCTGCTCCAGAGGATCTGGTTCCATTGGTCTGGGAGGGGCCTAGGAATCTGAATATGGCTTTTTTTCCCCCAAAACCAACTATCTCCAAGGGATTGGGTTGTGGAGGGTTCCTGGACCCTGTTTTGAGAAACCATACCTTGCAGCCAGTGACCCTATTAACTACACTCATGAATTAATGAACTTGAGGGAGTCTGAGATGTTTGGAATGAGAAGGCCCCAACCATCAGATTGGATAAGGCTAAGAGGTGACATGGGGCAGGACCGTGGACTCCAGATTCCAGCTGACCCGATAGAAGCTGAGTCCCACGGGCTATTAGCTGGATGGCTGTGGCCGCTGTCACAGCCCCACCTAGTTAAAACAGTCCCTAACTCAAATAGCCCACCTGCCCCTTCCTCATCTTACACTGGATTACAGCAAAAAGGATTCTCTTCTTCCTCCTTCAAGAAACAAAGATGCTGTGTGCAGTGCCCTTTGGGGAGAAGAGAAGCCCAGTCAGGGCTTCAAGAAAGTTCCCACAGGATGGAGAAAGGCACATGCACACTGGGGCTACATACATGTTGGCCAGTCTCTTCCAGGGCTGGGTGAGGGCACAGTGCACACAGAACTGCCTGAACGTAAGTGGTATCTGTGCTGCGTTGCCATACCAGCGGGAGGAAGTCAACACTGTCAGATTCAGAATGAACCTGAACGAATGGTTGATGGAAATGGCTTCTTAGTATTAACATGCAGTAATTCGATCCCTGGCTACATCAAATAGAAGGTCACGATTATTATCAGAAAGAGTTGATTTCTTACCAAGTGAAGCAAAGGCAATGCTATCATGGCCGTTCTCTGACTTTAGAGGACTCTGAGCGATTGTGCCTTGCCTGATTCCAGCCTGACAGTGCTAATCCTCCTTCTCCCTGCAGCGACTGAGATTCCCTGGAGGAGCCTGTTTCCCCATCCTTCACTGACTAACACGGAAAGATGCTCAGACTTCCTCCAGCTGCATTGAAATTTATAAGCCCTGCAGGTGATTCTGGTGCATAATCAGGGCTGACCACCTCCCATGGTTGTTGGTGGGCACCTTACTCATGGCTCCTCCCTGAGTGGGAAGGATGTTAGGCAGGACTCTTTAGTGGCAAGAGACAGAAATCCAACCTAGAGGAGCTTTAGCTGAAAGGAGAACTGATTGGCTCCCACTATGGGGATGTTTAAGGGGGTGCTGCTGACTCCTCGCCTGCTGGATCCTAGCCAAGCTCAGAGGGGCCTTCTAGATTCTCCTCCCTCATTTCTCAGCTCTTATTTGTCCCTGATGGCTTCCCTCTTGGGCATAATCTCTCTGGGGAGGAGGCAGAGATGACCCCTCATCACCAGCATACTGACAATAATTCCAGAGACGGGCTTGTGCCCCTGACCCACTGTGCTGCAGGGGCAGGGGTGGGCTGATTGGCCAAGCTGGTCAGGTGCCCATCTCCGGGGTGGGCAAGGCAGGGCCGCTCACATGGGGGGAGGGATCTGGAGAGGAAAAGGAACAGAAACCAAAGAGTAGGAGCCTCTCCCGGAGACCAGGAAGATCGTGCCAATAGCCAAGTTTTTCCTGAGCACTTTGCACACGTGTATGTATCAGGCACTTTGCAGTAAACATCTCATACACATTGTGTTTTAAAATCCTGCCAATAATTTTACAAAATATCTCTCTTGTCACCCTCCTTTCCTAGAGGTGGAGCTGGGAATTGAGCCCAGGCTCTGATACCAGAATCAAATGGTAACAAGAACAGCTCTCAGCCTCCAGGACGGTCTGAGCACGAGGCTTCACTTTGGCTAGAATGTGGCTGGCCACTACCCCTTTCTTAGTCTTTTGGCTTAAAGGACACGCTTCCTCATTTTGAAGCATCCAGGAGAACAATTAGTGTGCCGGGGACACCTTCTAGCCCTCTGTGAATTCTGGCCAGGTTAGCTGGCCGTGGGTCTGGCGCTGAACTTGCTCACAGACTGGAGGGTCGTGCCAACAGCCGGGCAACAGGCACCCCCACGTCCGCGCACATATGAAGCACCTAGGGAAGAAGCTCTACAGAGGGTTTTAAACTTTTATTTTATTTTTCAGCACAAGCTCTATTCACAGAGAGTTCCCCTCTGTCTCAATTCTTGTTCTTTGTAGTCGTAGGTTTAAAATTCTCTGAGGGAAATGGGAAGGTTTCAAGTTTCAGGTGCCTGTGTCCCACTCTTCGGGAAAGCCCACCCAGAGAGGGGGTGGGGGTGGGAGCCTGGGGCACATCTCCTCTTTGTCCCTCTGCCGCCCCCTCCCCTCCCCCCCTGTGTCTCTGTCCCCCTCCCTGCCCCCACAGCCCCCAGTGGTTCCCATCCTTCACTCCTCTGCGGCAGCTCTATTGTTTCTAAAGTGCATTATGTACTTTTATGATATCGCCTCCCCACTGTGACATCAGGAGTGAACTTTAATAAGACTGTAAACACCCTTTTAAATCCTTTCACAGGCTTTCACTTTTTATATTCTACCCTGTGCTTGTCTCTCTGTGAATAAACAAATTATGCACCAAGTAGGGCGAGAAAATAAATTTCCTTTGTTGCTATGGTGGTTCTTGCTGGAGGCACCGTGACTTGTAATGCAGATATATTTCAACCCTCCTTCCCTCTCTGACACGAACAAGAAAATAAGAGCAAAACCCAAACCACTACCTTTCTCCACAAGGATGTGGAATGAAAAAATCACCCGTGATCTGTCTGTGCCCCACATGCGGGTCCATAAACTCTAAAATGGGTGCTCCTGGGTGCTGTCCATAAACGGCGTCAGACAGAGAGAGGCAGCGTGCAGAGAAGGTTGAGATGGGCAAACCGTTGATGAGTGTGGAGAAAGAGTGTGGTTGTACGACACACAGTGGGCATGCCACAAAGACAACATTTCACCCTATCAGTGAATCAGCTTTATGATTGGGATGATATTTAATAGTAATATAATATGTAATTACCTTGAGTAAAAGAATAGAATAATTTGAAAGCCTTTGGCCATGTCTTTTTGTTTATGCTGCTGTAAAGGAATACCTGAGGCTGGGTAATGTATAAGGAAAACGAGGTTTATTTGGCTCACGGTTCTGCAGGCTGTATAAGAAGCATGGTGCCAATGTCTGCTCTTGGTGAGGGCCTCAGGCTCCTTCTGCCCATAGCAGAAGGGGAAGAGGAGCTGGAGTGTGCAGAGATCACATGGCGAGTGAGGAAGCAAGAGAGAGAGAGTAGGGGGCGGTGGTGCCAGGCTCTTTTTAACATCCAGCTCTCACAGAAACAAATACAGAGGACTTACTCACTGTTCCTCCAGGGAGGACAATAATCATGAGCGATTCACCCCCATGACCCAAACACCTACCATCACCCCCCACCTCCAACATTAGGGATCAAAATTCAACATGAGATTTCAAGGGGACAAACATCCAAACTATAGCACAATGGTACATTTTTTTTCCAGAAAAGTTACAGTCAGAATCCTAGTTACCCTTGCGGCTGATCTGCATTGTGGTGCAATTCACCCCTGGGTAAAAACACTACATTGGTGATGTCACTAAATGCACCTGTAACCTCAAACTATGTACTCATTTTGGGATGGGAGAGAGGAAGGTGTGAGCTTTCCTTTTCTTTATCACAGTATTTAATTAGAGCATCATATCAAAAACGTCCCATTTTGTACAGGTTGAGTTTAAGGTATCTGGAAGTTTCCCAGACCCCAGGAAGTTATGTCTGGTGGGCAGCTTGAAATCTGTTGTCCAGAGCTCAGCTACATTGGAGGATGGAGACTCTGACTGCACTCTGAGCTGCAGGAGAGAGCAGGCACTTTCTGGTAGGGGCTGTAGAAAGAGAGATGTGTGGAACTGGGGGAGGGCGGTGCCATTTGCAGAGCAGCTGGTGGAAGAGGGAAAGTTGTTGGAGAAAGAGAACCAGGAAGAGATTCCCTGGAGAACAGGGAGGCCAGAGATGCAAGAAGTGCTCAGTCAAATGCTGCCAAGGATTTGAGTATAATAAAAATCAGGGAGGGAACCCTGGATCTGGGAGTTTGGAGTTGGCTGTGATTTTGCCAAGGGTGTGTGGTGGGGGTGCCGTCTGGGGTCAGAATCCAGACTGCGCTGGCTTAGGGTGAGGAAGAGATGGAGCAGTGTCAAGGATCCTTACCAGGAATGTGTTGGTAAAGGGAAGGAGTGGGATGGCAGAGAGTCCACTGGAGAGAAACTACCAACTCATGATCATGCCGGATACGAGGGCCTGGACCCCAGGTGCAGGGCAGTTAGCACAGCCAAGGGAGTGCTTCCAGAGCTGCAAGAGGAGGGTGCTAACGGACAGGTGGATGCCCATTTCTGTTTTCCTGTTTCTGTTTCTCCAGAAGGTTTCCAGTTCCTAGGTCAAGGCCGCCTTGTGCTTCCCGCACCTGCAGCAGATTCTGCGAAAGTGAAACAGCTCTCAAGGCCATGGCCAGGCAATGGAAACTCCTGCTGGAAATGGGCCTCTCAGGGTCTCTTCTTCTCTTCCACATCAATGCTTTTTGCCTGCTCTTAGGTCCCTGTCACACACAGACATTAAGTGTTCCCACTCTCAGAAATGCAGGCGTGTAGGTGTCTGCACACTTACCTCTCGGAGGAGGGAGCTGAGGCATCTCCTGCAGGGAGCCAGGTGTCCAGGGTCAGAACGGTTGCAGGGTGAATGGGAATGCACGTTAGTTAAGGATGGTGAGAGGAGGAGAGGAGAGCCTGCTAAGGGGCCCGTAGATGGGATGAGGAGGAGAAGGAGGAGAAGGAGGAGAAGGAGGAGAAGGAGGAGTTGCTGTCCTCAAGGGATTGGGGCCAGCCATGCAGACCGACCGGGCTGAGCTGGGCCAAGTAGGGAGTGGACTGATGAGTGGGGAGTGCAGAAAGGTAGAGACCAAGGGCATGTTCAGAGACTCCATGGGGAGAAAGGTCAAGGTTGAGCCAAGAGAACTGACTCTCTGGTCTTATTCAAAGGTGAGGAGTCCCCAGGACTGAGCTCAGCGGCCACGTGGAATTAGAACAGGTGGTGGATGAGAAGCCAGATCTGACTAGGGGAGCAGGGCCCAGACTTTTAGGTGGATTCCAGCCTCTCAGAGCTCCCTCTTCTAAGATGCTGGTGAAAAGGGTGGAGGGGAATTGAGGTGGTGAGGTGGACAGGTTCGGTGGGACTGGGAGGCAGGAGGCTCAGGTCATGATGAGAGAGGAGTGGCCCCTGCTTGTGGCCAGCCCAGGCTGTGCCCTGCTGCTGGGAGCTGCGGGGAGGGACGACCTCCAAGTGGAAGGGCCCCAGGCATGGCAAGGCTGGTGATGATGGGACCCCAGGTGTGGACACTGGTGGTGTGAAGAGGGAGCCTTGGGATCAGAAGCCCAAACCTTCAAGGAATGGGAAGCAGAGAGTTGGAGATTGTCAAATGATAGAAGTAAAATGGGGAAGGGATTGGATGCCCCGAAAGGGCTGGCTTGAAGGAGAAGAGGTAGTTGAAGAGTAAAGGCAGTAGGTGCTTCAGCTGGGCTGTGTCCTATTCACCCCACCCACAAGGCCCCTGGCCGTCGGTCTGGGTGCCCCAGGTCTGGGCTTTGGAGGTCTGCCAGCGTGGTCAGGGGCACAGTGCAGAAACCAGCCTCCAGGGCTCTCCCTGAGGAAGAACTCTGTGAAGGCCCTGCCTGGGTTGCCAGGCCACCGCCGGAGGGGAAGTGGCTTCTGGGGGAACGTTGCCATGTGGGGCATTCATTGGCCTTTCAGAGGACTCTAGATGGTGTTGAAATCCACTGTATTTGTTTGCTGCCTGTAACAAAGTAGCCCAGACTGGATGCTTGAACAACAGAAATTTATCCTCTCACAGTTCTGAGGGCTGGAAGTCCATTCAAGGTGTTGGCAGGGTTGGTTTCTTCTGAGGTCTTTGGGGGAAAGGTCTGTGCCAGTCCTCTGTTCTCAGCTTGCAGATGGCTGTTGTCCCTGTATACGTGTCTCTGTGCCCAAATTTCCTCTTTTTATAAGGACAACAGTCATACTGGATTATGACCTCATTTTAGCTTGATCACTTCTATAAAGACCCCATCTCCAAATTAGGTCCCATTCTGAGAAACTGGGCGTTAGGACTTCGCCATACAAATGAAGGTGTTTGTGGCACAATTCAACCCATAACACTCCCCTCCAAGGCAAGATTTCATCCGTTTAAACATTTGGCGTCCTCCTCGGAGGGTTGTTTCTTTTATACAAATAAGTTTTCACAGTTGTCTGGGTTATAAATCTACTTGCTTGGAAGGTAAGATCACGGAATACGGTCACACTGCACAATGTTTATTGACCAGCAAGAGGATACAGGCTCTGTTGCCAGGCCCTGGGCAGCCCCCAGACACCAGGGGGGTTCTTGGGGGACTCTCCTGTCTGCCTCCCTCCAACCCTGGCTCATCTGAGACTCGAATGTCTGAAGGGCCTGGCATTTTGGCGTCAGCTCAGGCCATCCTGCCAGGGGCTCACACAAGGCCACTGAGTTCCAGGCAGGACGCCTAGGCTTCACTGGGACCATCTCATCCAGAGCATTTCAGTAACACCTGGGAAAGTCTGGCGGGTGTACCCAAAAACTGATCCAGGCAGATCCCCTGGGTCTGGGGTCTGGGACCAGAGGCCTGTTGGTGCCAAGTTTGTTTTAGCGCCAGCCAACTGCCCGGGGCAGGGATGGTAGGTAGGGTTCACCTTCCCCCACCTTCACTTGGTGGGCAGCTGCTTGGAACCTGAGTCACGGGCTGTCTGCTCTCCCAGTAAGTGGGCATGCTGGGCTGACAGCCAAAGCCAGCCAAGGGCAGACGGCACACTGGACATCCTTGACCACTCCAGCATCCACAGGGGGATAAACTCTTCCTTTGCCTTCCAACCCCATGGTGAAGGATGATGCTTTTCTGATTTTTATCTCAGGGCAAATATCCAATACAATGGTTAATGCTTTAATAAAGGGGACTATAAGTCACGAGTCTCACATTCTCATGTGATTTATGAAATTAGCTTTTGTTATTTTATAGCCCTGTAGCACGCATAGCAAAAACGATAATCTTGTTGCCTACCATTAGAAGATCATTTAATATAATAGTTTAATGTGCTTTTGAATATTTTCCCACAGAGAACATTTTGCCTTATTAATGTTTTAGAGTTTAAAAATGTGTGTATTTTAAAAAATTCTTTTTATTTGGATATTTGATAACAGGAAAGGATTTGGCACAATGAGGGCTCCTGGGGCAAGAGTTATAACTTGCACAGAGTTAAAAGACGAGTGGGGAAGTGCTAACTGCCAAAGAGTTTTCCAAAGTGGCTGCACCATTTCACATTCCCACCAGCAACAAATGAATGTTCCACTTTCTTCACTTCTCTGCCAACACTTGTTACCCTTCTTGGTGATTATTGCCATGCTAGTGAGTAAGACGTTGTGTCTCATTGTCATTTTGAGTTGCATTTTCCTAATGGTTAATGAAGTTGAGCATCCTTTCATGCACTTATTGTGTATCTTTAGGAGAAATGTCATTTATATTCTTCATGCAGTTTTTAGTTGAGTTTTTATGTTTTTTTTTTTAAATTCTTGAGTTGTAAAAGTTTTCTATTAATATATAGTCTAGATACATATGTGATTTGCAAATATAAGTTTCTCCCATTTTGTGGATTGCTTTTTCACTCACTTTCTCAAAGGTATTATTTGCAGCACAAAAGTTTTTAATTTTTTGTGTAGAACAATTTATCTATTTTTTTCGTTTGTTGCTTGTGCCAAAGGCTCTTTAGGTGTCATGTCTAATAAACTTGCCTAATTCAAGGTCATAACTATTTATGCATATATGCTCTTTAAAGAGTTTTATAATTTTAGCTCTTATATTTGGCCTATGATTCATTTTGAATGAATTTCTGTGTATGGTGTAAGCTAAGAGTCCAACTTCATTTTTTGTGTGTGAGAATCCACTTGTTCCAGCACCATTTGTTAAAAGACTATTCTTTTGCTGTTGAATGGTCTTGGCACCCTCATAAAAAAATCAATTGGCCATAAATATAAATATAAGAGTTTATTTCAGGACTCTCAGTAGTATTGCATTGATTTGTATGTCTGTTCTTATGCTGGTACCACACTCTCCTTATTACTGTATCTCTGTAGTAAGTTTTGCAATCAGGAAATGTGTCTTGCAACTTTGTTGTTCTTTTTAAAGATTGTTTTGGCTATTCTGAGTCCCTTGAATTTACATAAGAATTTTAGGATCAGCATATCAATTGCTGGAAAAGAAAAGACAGCTAGGATTTTTATACGGATTGTTTTGAAGCCATAGATCAGTTTGGGGTGCCATCGTAACAGTATTAAGTCTTCTGATTCATGAACATAAAATGCCTTTCCATTCTCTTTTTATTTCTTTCAACAATGTTTTCTTACTTTTTAATGTACACATGTTGCATTTCTTTTGTTACATTTATTCCTAGGTATTTGATTCTTTTTGATGCTATTGTAAATGGAATTTTTAAAATTTCATTTTTAGATTGTTCATTGCTAGTGTATAGAAACAATATTGATTTTTGTATATTGATCTTGTATTCTCTAACCTTATTTGAACTCATTTGTTATAGCTCTATTCAGGTTTTCTATTTATTCTTGAGTCAGTTTCAGTAGTTTGTGTCTTTCTAGAAATTTGTCCATTTCATCTAAGTTATTTAAATTATTGTTATACAAGTCTTCATAATATTCCCTTCTAATCTTTTTTGTTTCTGTAAAGCATTAGTGATGTCCTGTTTCATTTCTAGTTTTAGTAATTTGAACCTTCTCTCTTCTCATTCCTTGCTTGGTCACATTAACCTTATTTATCATTTCTGAGTCTCTTCATTTCTTCCTGTGTATTTGAATTATTATCTCGTGTCATTTCCTTATTCCAGTACAATTTTGTCCCCCTCCAACCTCCTTTGTGTTGTTATTGTCAAATATATTACATGTCTATAAGCTGTAAGTCCAATAAGGCAATAATATATATTGTTTTATGCAATTACTTTTGAATTAGTTAAGAAACATGCAATTATTTTATCTTGTATAATTACCTAATAATTACTACATAATTACTACATACTACATAAACCGTTACTGGTGTTCTTTGTTTTCTTGTGTATGTGGATTAGAATTATTCTCAGATCTCACTTTCTTTCAGCCTGAGTGACTTTCTTTCGTATTTCTTGTCAGGCAGGTCTGCTAGCAATGAATTTTCTGTTTTTGTTTATCTGAGAATGCCTTTATTTTGCCTTCATTTTGGAAAGATAGCTTGGCTAAATATAAGATTCTTAGTCAACAGTTTTTTTTTTTTCTTTTGTACCTTACCTTCTGGTCTCAATGGTCTCTGATGAGAAATCAGATGTTAATCTTATTGAGAATCACTTGTATGTGATGAATCATTTTTCTCTTGCTGCTTTCAACTCTCTTTATCTTTGCCTTTCAGTATTTTGACTGTGTGTCTGGGTGTGCATTTCTTTGTGGTTATTCTACTTGGGCTTTATGGAGATTCGTGTATGTGTAGATTAATAATTTTAATCAAATGTGAGACAATTGTAGTCATCATTTCTTTGAATATATTTTCTCTTCTTTTCTCTCTCATCTCCTTCAGAGATTCCCATTACACTATGTTGTTACACTTAAGTGTGTCCTACTTGTCTTTGAGGTTCTGTTCATCTTTCTTCATTCTTTTTTCTATCTGTTCTTCGCATTGCATAATCTTGATCGGTCTATTTCATATTCATTGATTTTTCTGTCAGCTAAAAATACTATTCAGCCCCTCTAGTGAATTTTCAATTTTAGTTACCGTACTTTCAAACTCCAGGATTTCCTCTTTCAAATAAAAAATTACCCCTATCAGGATGGTGACTGCTCTTCTTGCATAATGGTCCTTTGGTACAAGCAGCCCAACATGCCCTGGAAAGAGTTATAAGTCAATGGATCCCTCCCTGTGTTCCTTTGAAAGTATTCATATTTGGAAATCAAGACCACTAAACACTCACAATTCAGATTTGCCAGGATGGGATACACAAATACACCAAGTGCTACCTGCTGGTTACTAATCCATGTATTTTACCTATTGAGGACACAGTGACATATAAAGATCATTGATTTAGTGTATACACTGCATCCCAGAAGATGACATGCCATCCTCATATCAGTGCCTAAGCTGTGTCTTCAATATGTCATTTTATCATTCTATCAGGTTGGCAATTTTTACATGGTATGGAATGTGATATGATAGAATTTCTATTAAAAAATAATGTCTATCTCTTTACTGACAATCTCTTTTTAGTGAAACACGTTGTCATACTCTCCTTTAATATTTTAGACACAATTTCCTTACTTTATTGAATGTATTTATGATAGCCGATTTGAAATCTTTGTCTAGGAAGTTCAACATCTGGGCCCCCTCCTAGACAGTTTTATTGACTGCTTTTATTCCTGAGTATGGACCATATTATCCTGTTTGGAAAGTATCATAGCTTTTACATGTCTCATAATTATTGCAGTGAAAACTTGGTATTTTGGATAATGTGTCCAGTGACTCTGGATACTGACTCTTTTTCCCCTTCCCCACCCCACCCAAGTTGATATTGTCATTGTTGTTTGTTTGGTCATTTATTTGTTTGTTTAGTGACTTGGCTGAACTAACTCTGTGAAGTCTATTTCCTATGCATTGTGCAGCCTCTAATGTCCCTGCTCCATTTTTTTTGCCTTGTTTCATCTTTTAGCTTAGCTATTTAAAGGTTGCTCTGGGTCATCATAAACACTTATTGGTCAAAGGTTGTGCTTAAGTCCTCTTGGTCTGTTAGATTTTTTTGCCCTTTACTGTGTGTGACTTGGAGGCTACGATCATGGTTTGAGGAGTTAATGCTTTGGCCCATGTTTAGCCAAGGAGTAGTAGCTTGGATGTTCCCTTTCTGATGCTGCTGACAGGGCCCAGCCATGGACATGCATAAGGTCTTCCAGACTGCCAGAGATGCATGTGACTTTATTTTTAATCCTGGCCTTCTAGAAATTTCCCCTGGATAGAGATGCTTATTGTTCAGCCAGTGCTTGGTCAGAGGTTGTGGTTTAGCCCATTGTGAGGCTTCTGCACATTGGATGATGGATTGAATGTTTTTAAGACTGATGCTCTGATTACTCCTGATTGGATGTGTCCCAGTCCACGCCCACAGCCTGCCCCACCTCCAGGGTTGGTTGTGATCTCAGGAGGGCTCTTCTCCATTGCCTCTTTCCCGGGTTCTCATTGTTAAATTTCTGGTTGCTTTGCTTGTTGCAACTAGTATGACAGATCTAGGGGAGTCTTCTTAATTGTTCTCTACCAAGAACCCCCTTGTTTCTGGCAATGGCCTTAGGCATGGTATTCTCCATGATTGGCTCCAGATAAAGCCAGTCTCTTTAGGCAGAGCTGCAGAGCTCTTTGTTCTGAAGGCCACCCTGAGTAGCACTTCAGCACCACTGCACAGGAGCTGGGGGTGGGGAATGTCCAGCTGCTTGTTTTTGCTGGAGTGATGCCCTTGCTCTGCCAGTGGTCACTAGGGGAAGGGTGGTTGCCGCTGACCTTCTTGGATTGCTCCCCCCCCTCAGGTGTGCAACTTCTACCCTTAGAGAAAGCTGGGGCAGGGCGGAGAGGAAGGGGGATTGGGCCTCAGTCTTCTTGTCTCGCTGTACCTGGCGTAGAGCTTCTGTTGTATGAGCAGGGGCTGGGTGGGGCAAGGAGCCTCAGACTCTCGGCCACACCCACCAGGAGTAGAGCTGTTGCAGCATGGGACAGGAGATAAGAAATGCCAGTGGCCTGTCCATTCCAGGGTGAGATTGTAGCCCTGGATTGTTAGGGTGTGAAAGCTACTACATGTGGGTTTTGAGAAAGGTTTCTCCTGACAAAGTTTGGGATAGGAAGAAGAAGTTTATTTACTTTTTTCTAGGTGGAATAGGGCTGGAAAAAGAGAAAAAGAGAGAGAGAGGAGTTGCACGGTGAGGCCCTCAAAAGATAAGGGAGGTTCCTGTGCAGAAGCCAAGAGGCTGGTCGGTTTTAATGGGGACAAAGAGAAAGAAAAAAAGAGTGATTGCTGTGAGAAACTGCAGCACCCGCTCCTTTCTTCTCGACAGCAAGATGATAACAGAAGCAGCGGCAGGATGTCAAAGTCCAAGAGTTGGCTCTCCCGCCTTTCCTTGGAGGAGGGATTATCCCAGGAGATGTGAGTCCGCCCTCTGAGGCCAGAAGCTCACACCTGCTATTCACTCAGGACTCTGTAAAAACAGATCCTCAAAAGCAATTTTAAGAGATAAAGATTTGCATCTCTTTTCCTTCTGTTCAGCTCTTTTCTGAAATTGAGCAAAACAGAGCTCCTGCAGGGTGCCTGTTAGTGAGAGAACTCACAGGATTGATCCTTAACGGTTACTAGGAAATAGTGGGATTAATTTCCTGTTAAGTTTTGTAAGGCTGCCCCTTTCATGGATTGGGGTCTGGGGAAAGAAGGGGCCCTTGTCTTCGTGGCTGTGTGGCCTGGGTGGAGCCCCTGGAGTAGAATTCTCTGGGGAGGGAGTTGGAGGGGGGGGCAGGAGCAGGTCAGACCTCAAATGCCACAGAATTTCCCTCTTCTTACCAGGATTTAGT